>NW_026623053.1:14600184-15200184 GCF_023065955.2 Ursus arctos
TAGTTAAATTCTCTCTAAGCAGAAGGATTCAGTATCTGCATGAAGAAGCTTGAGGAAAAATGATTCCCTGAAGCACACATTCCTTGGCTTCAGAGCAGCGAGGGACTTCCTCTGTCCCGCCTGTGGTCCTACTTGCCACCCTAGTGAAATGGAGCCACCAGTGGATCCAGTCATCAAAGAGTTCTGCCTATTGGGGCTTCTGACCGTGTAGCCACTGTGCTGTCCTCTTGTATGCCGGTTGACTGATCATATGTTCATTCATTTGTTCAGCAGACCTTTACTGGGGCCATGATACCATGGGAGCTAGGAGCATAGCAGTAAGGAAGAAAGGGAAGTGCCTGCCCTCGTGAAGTATGTACACGCACTTTCAGGGGAGCTAGGTATCAAAAAATAATCGTATATGTGCTTAGTGCCATGAAAGACGAAAACGGCAAGTGCTTGGGGAGCATGTAACAGGAAGAGCTAATCTAGTCTTACTGTTTCCCGAGAAAATGAAATTTTAACTGGCATCCAAGGGATGGGTAGAATTTAACCAGGCAAAATTGGGAACAGGGGCCACCCTGTTTCCCCATTTATTAGAAAAGAAGGAAAGAAGGGACGGAGAGAGGAAACAAAATTACTGATCCTGCGGGCCTTGTTTTACTCGTTATGTAAATATCATGATACCATATTTACAAAGGGATAGGGAACTGGTATCTATCAGAATACCTCCATGAAACTTAGCTTTAACTTTTCTTAAGTTAGTTTAAGACTGGATCTTTAACACATTCCATCTATAACCTCGAGTCCTACTGTCCTACCCCAGAATTTCTGTGTATTTGCCATTCCTTTTGCCGAGTAAGTGGATGTCTGCAAAGATGATTGGTGGATCCAACCAAAGTTGTCAGAATAATTGAGCGGTACGTCTGCCTCCTACTATTTTTGTATTTCATACCATGTTTAATCACGAAATGTAGAAATAAGATGTCTATAATCATATGATCTCGTCGTGATTCATGGCTTGGTCCCGTATAAGACTTAGATTTCTTACCTAGCTCTTCCATATGCAGATTGTCAAAACGTGAAGATTCTGTTATAACTGCATCCCCTGTTTAGCAAATGCCTCCCAGAACAACTTAAAAAGTGTCTTTGCTTGTGGTCTTTGAAGCCTGTGGGCTAGCAGAGCAGTACTCATTGTCACTTAACCATTTGCTCACCTATTAGCAATTCTTCAGTATCCCAAAATTTGAACATGGCCTTTTTATTAAAATTGCAATCATAAAATTACCATTTTAGTATTTTTCATAACAGTCAGTAGACCTCTATGGATGCAGGGACTCAGAAATGTGGGATTCATCACCAGCAGATCCCTCAGTTAAACTTTCTATGTACATACCTCCTACGTGTTCAGTGGAGAAAGGATTATTGTCCCCGTTGCATACATCGTGATAACAATAAGGGGACAGCGTTGTGCAGTATGAGCTGCCCTTGTGTTTTGAGTTATCCTTGTAATAATGCTGTTTTAATACTTCTGGAAAAAGTGCTGTTGACCAAAACATGTCAAAGTTAGGCATATCATGTTCTCATGGAAGCAGTGTTTATGTCCTTATGTATTTATGTCCAACTATGTGGTATAAATGACTGCATAATAACTTAATGACCTAGATAGTCCCTGCAGAGCATACATCCTTCTAAAATGCATGAAATGGAGTAGCACAATACGAACATTGATTCCGTTGATTATATCTTCTCAATTCCACCATTACATTTTTCTGGGTAAATGGTGAAGGGATACCTGTATCCAGGTCATGACAGTAAGAAGACTTCCTTTAGTAATAGTTTTGACCAGCACCTCTGAAGTCTGAGTCACTGTCACTCCCTGATAACACGAGGCTGCCTTTGGTTTCTTACTGCATCTTCCCTATAACAAACAAAAAGTCAAGATCTCGTTGTTGGTCATTCTATAGAATGACCAAGTCTTTATTCTTTGGTGAACTATCACCTCATTAACACCCATCATTTCCCCCTTGGACCAATTTGATTTTAATGCATGAAATCACTCCTCTTTACACTGAGCATTCTACCCTCTGACTCAGCACCACATTGTTATTTCACAATGTCAGGGATGCCGCCGAGTTGTGGTTTAAATGGCAGCCAGACTGGGAAGCATTTAGGGGCAAGCTGAGTCCTGAATCGTCAAGCCTCACCTCCCTACCCTAGATCTCATCTCGCATGTTCTCCTACAGCCATCGCTGCTTCTTCCTTCCATTAAGCTTCTTTTTAGGTTCAGAACTCATGTACCCGGATAAACGTGTCTAAACCTATAGATACATATTCACTTAAAGGACTATCCCCCCAAACAGTTTGCTAACTCCTCTTTGGAAATGACCTTCAAAAATAATTTTCCAACTACACACGCAAGGTGGGTTCATTACCTCACAGTCACTGAAGACGATTCCTTGATGATAACCTATTTTATCCCCCCTGCCACTGTTCTCTCTCTTGGCCCTCTCACTTTTATTTTGCCCCCAGGTTATAAAAAAGGCTTAGGAGTCTGAGAAGAGAAGGCTAGGGAACAGACTGAGACCAGCAGCCTGTGGTGGGGTGGGGCGGTACCCCTTTGCCAAACCCACCAGGAAGCAAGCTTAGTGAGATAAATTTACCTGAAGGCTGTCTGCCAGCTACAAGAAGGAACGCTGATACCATGGGTGTGACCAGCTCTGTGTTGTGAATGTACACCACCTAAATTACAGCGATCAAATTTTAGGTCCATTGAAAACTCAGATCCAAAGAGGACTGCACACACAAAAATGTGTTCTTCCTTCCAACTGCGTGGCTTTTAGAGAATAACTTCTGCGTGTACCATTTCACAGCTCTCGTTTATTTCATGTTTTAAAACACTTCTCAGTGAAAACCTGTTTCCTAATATTAAACTCCTAGAAAGGAAGGCCTTACGGAAATCTAGTAAAAAGTGAAAAAAATCATCTTTGAAGACCCAATTGATAGAATCCAAGTGAGCATAAATCCTGTATTTTGTGCCTGGTGATGGAGTGCTGTAGTTTGGCGGGACAGCGCAGAGTGATTGATTCTGTCCCCTGGATGGGCACAGATTTGAATGTGTCCCAGCGCTTGTGTGAGACGTGAGGCCCTCAGATGGCCCCTGTGTGGGGAGGGGGCAGGACATTTACCCTGCTTTCCTCCTCATGGGTCATTTGACCAAACCCCTCATTTAGCCTCACGGTCCATCATCATAAGTTAACCGCCCCCGCCCCCCCCCCCCCCCACTCCGCCCTGGAATCTCAATTGCCATGGCTGTTTGCTCTGAGCGTACTTGAACTTGTCAGCACTGCCCTGGTGCTGCTGTGCACCAGAGGGGCATGGGATGGCCGGCTTCTGCTCGCAGCATTCTAGCTGAATAGCTACCGTGTGTGCCCTTGCCTTGCGGGCTCCCCTCTGCTGAGAAACTCATTCAGGAAAAGTACCCAGGTTCCCAAGAAGTTAAAATTGGGGAGCGGAGGGAGGTACTTCATACAGTAATAGCTCCCATTTGAGGTCATTGCCACCAAGGATGTCCTTGCTTGGTTTCCATTCCCCGGGGCAAAGGCAATGACGTATAGGTTATGTATTCATTGATATGACAATCCCACTGTACAAGACACTTTGCTTATCTCAAGGGAGTACCCAGAACGTCTGGAGGAGGTGCTGGGAACGTCTGTCTGCACGCACCTCCTGTCCTGGCTGTAGTGGACAGTTAACACCTGTGCAGAGCGAGCCCACGGCCTCAGTTGCTCATGTGTGGTTGTTTAACAGAAACATGATAGAGCAGTTGGCCAGATGTGCTCACCTCAAAAGGATGGTTTCAACCTGCCAGCTAACAGAACGAGCTCAAGAGAAAACGACAATGAAACACCAGCATAGTTATGCCGTAGAGGGTTCCACAGGGCTGGAAACCATTCGTAATCTGATTTAATGTGTCTGGGAGGCCAACAGTATGGTGCTAAAGCAAATAGCTGAAAGATGCCATTCCTGTCTCGGGCAACAAGGTAGACTTCTAGATACTGGGATTTTTAGGATAGATCATGGCCAAAGGATCGTTTTATAAACTCCACTGCAAGTTGGTTATTGCATAAGACATACTCGAAACCTTATTTTTTTAGTCCTTTTGTGAGGAAAGCTTCATGAGGTGGAAGAACAAAGCTGAATTTTAATAATTCTGTGGTAAACAATAAGAAGAAAGACAAGGAAATCATACTGATGTCAGTGATGATGAGCTAAGAAGAAAGGCTAAAAGAGGTGACGGGAGAGGGACAGAATTTGGAAGAAAACAAAATGAATCAGAAGAGTCGAAGAAATAGACTGTGAGCAACAAAGGAAATGACAGAGCATCAGGGACAATAATAGAAATGATGAGATATTCGAGGTGTGTGCCTGCAGAGAGAGACCGAGTTCGGGTGGGCTGGCTGTACTGAGGAAGGCTGGGGGAGCCGGGAAAGGATTCTCTGGCAAAGCTCAAGCCACCCAACGGGTGACTTTCAGACTTTAATGTGGAGACAGATACCCTGAGTCTTGTTTAAAATGCGGAGTCCTTGACTCCATCCCAAGACAGTCTGATTTTGTTCTGTCGATGAAACAGGGAGCTGTTTTTAAGAAGGCCAGATGATTCTGCATTTTTCACACAGACCTCACTTGGAGAAAACTCTGCGAACAAAGCAAAGAAAATCTTACAGCTTTTAACAGCAACCGACTTATTCGAAGAGAACAGAGGTGCTTGTAGGTAAGGAATACGCCCTGTGAACCTGGCCAGGAAACGTGGAAGACGGACCTCGAATTATGGCCGCAGAGCGAGGGATGCTGCAGGCAGGCGCGGCGGAGCAAGATGGCGCCGAGCTGAAGTTTGTTTCCTGGATGTAGATCAGCCTGTGCCCTTTGCAGCTGGAGATGCCCCTCACCCCAACTGAGACCGAAAAAAACCTCAAAGAAGCCTCTGAAAATAATTAAGCATGATAATTCTGGATTATCTTTAATTAGAGGGAGGCTCTGGTGCACTCCGAGCTTTGGAGGGTCACCGTGCATTTGTTACAAGTGATCTGTCACTGAGCCACGTGCACAGTATTCACCGCTGTCACCTCTGATCTTCCCCTCCTCGGAGCACAGCCCTCTGCAAGGCCCCTGCACTTCGGCTGCCGAGGAAAAGAAATCCCCTCATGCCGTCCCTGCTGCCGAGACTCGATGCCATGTCCCCTCCAGGGGGGATTCAGATAGACGGAATCTTCTCCTTCCTGCCCTTCATTCTGTGCCGGCTTCTTGGTGCCAGGCCTGCCCGGGCCTCTGCCAGGAGCGCCAGCCTGTCCCCCGTGAGGACGACACGGGTCCTTGCTGCTGCAGGAGCAGTGCCCAGGCTGGAGGCAGCAGTCTGTAAGCGCCGCCAGTGCTTCTTGTAGGCCCAAGGATGAGACGAGAGGAGGAGAGGGAGGGAGGGAGACTTGGAAAAAGAACCCGAAAGGCCAGCTAGAATGCAAAGGGCAGCCAGAGAAAGACTGGCCGTCTTTTAAGGCAGACAGGCCCGCAACCATCTCTCTGCGTCTTCTGACTTTGTCTACCAGGCCTGTACGTGGGCAGAAAGCACCATACCCTCTACAGTCTACACCACAATCCTTTTTCCTCTCCGTTCTGCGTGAATTCAGGGCCCCACTCAGTGCCTCTGTCCTGGGGCTCCTGCTTGACGCCTTGAATCGGGTGGTTACCTGACCACTCCTCGGACAGCTGAGCTCTGCCGTGTTCTTCCTGCTTCCCGCGGCCCATAGGGTAGCGGCGGCCCGAGACTAGATGGCCGGTGCGTGCTTGTGGAACTCAGAGCGACAGCATTCTTTCCGCCCTGGAACCCGTGCTTCACGCTGTCAAGTTTTATATTAACAGAGTCCCTCAAGATTGTCTCCTCAGGTTAGGGAAATTGAAATGTACTTAAAATAAGTACCATCTCAATATCTCAAAATTAGGATAAAAATTCTGTCAAGAAGCAAGGGTGGCCTTTGAGGTCAGGACTGGGTCTCTCTAGCCCAGCCCTTACCGTTGACTTCCAGGCTGCAGTTCAGAGCACTGTGCCTTTTCTCTGCACTTCTGTCGCCTCCCCTATACCTTAAGGATAATAATCCCCCCTTCGCACAAGGTCATCAGGGGGATGAGAAGACTGGTGGAAGAGCCCCTGACAGATGTCAACACTCAAGGGTTTTTTTCGCTTTTAATTTTAGAGTAAGCTGCTTTGGGTGGCTTATTTTCCTTTTCCTGGGTCTTAAAGTACCATTTCTAGTGTGCAGAAATACTAATGAAGCGGCACCCAATGATTCAGTTAGTAACGCCCACTTCGCAGGAGCTCTTGGAAAGTTTAAGGACGCAAGGCTCAGCGCCGCTGCCCGTACAACGGGCCGCAACACAGTCCCCGTCTCGGGCGTGCGCGTGCTGCATCGGTTTTATTTTGAATTGTTTACTAAAGATGGACTCAGATTTTCTGCCACACGAGGTTAAAAACCAAAAGCTAAGCTTCGGAGACATCTGTGCTTTTATTCACATTTAATTTGCAAGGAAAATTTGTGTGTAAATGGGAAAAAATCTCTCTTTGGGTAAATACAGTCACAATGCGTATTTGTAGGCCTTTGTACAAAACTATCTTACCATCCTTCTCTCTTGTTGTAATGGGCTTCGAGGACTTCTCTCTGCTCTCAATGGGGATATTTACTGATCGAGAGCACGCTGTTGCATTCTCTCCTGCTGTAACCCGAGGAAACGGCACCTTTTCACCTCTGGAACCGGCGTTTCCATATTACTCATGCCAGTCTTTTCTCACTAATTTTATGATTATAATGAGGCAGTGGTGCACTAGTTAGCACAGATGACCTTCTAATTGAAAGACTGTAAATTCAATCTCCATCGCTGGGCACCGACAGAAATTTAAATAAATATAGCTCCTAAAACCCTTGTGATGGGCTGGCCTCATGACCAAGGGCTAGCAGAGCCCAAGTCATCTGTCACAGGGGACCGCCGGCAACTTCTGGTGTTAACTACAGGAGTCATTAGAAGCAGGTTGGCCTCACGAAGCCAAGTGAGATGAGGGACGTTTCCCCTGGCTTTGATTCGGGCACCGTGCCTTGCTGTCCTGTGACAGGTGCCAAGTTGCTTTTTTGTCAAAGTGCTTCCTAACACAGGAGCCTGAACACAATGGGAAGCTCCATTCTCACATGGGACCGAAGCAGACAGGAAAAGCCTTCTGTACCAGGCCCCCCTTTTGTCCACTGCCATTTATAGAGTCAGATGCAATCAGCTGCCCAGGGCCCTGTTGACATCATCCCCTTGCTTGCTGTATTCACCACCATTTTTCACCCCCATGACCTTGGACAGCAATCCAATTCAGGTTTCCAGAATGAACTGCCCTTGAGGATCAAGATGGGTATGGAAATGGTCAGTCCCAGGAAGGAATCCATGGAGCTGTAATGCTGGCAATATTTGTACCAAATAATTGAGTACTTGCCCTTGACATGTTTCTGACCTTGCATCGTGGCTTGGACGTTTGTGTGTGTCTCTTACTGTGAGCCACCTTAATTCTCTTTTGGAAACAAGTTGTATATAATTTTTTTTTTAACAAACTGGCTGCTTTAAAATGTGTCCCTGGACCTTGACAACAACTACCTAAAAATGGCCCCATATTGCTGACAATGCCTTAAAGCTGGTTATTGGCTTGTCAGCATGGTGGTCTTTATCCTGAATGTATCACACAAACACAATGGAAATTTCCCATTGCCTTTAAAGTTTTGCATTCTGTATATTTGGTTGTTAGACAAATAGAGCAAGCTTTGCCGACTTCATTTTCATTCTTGGCAGCATGTTTTTATCATAAGGCAGATAGTCATTAATTTACAGAATCAACGCTGGGAACAGCTTTTGTGATCTCATATTAAATTTTCCCCTGAATCCGCCCCTTGGCAAAAATTACTCACATCGTTAAAAAATATTTAATTAGGCTGTAGTTTATACCCAGCTCACTGGGGAAATGTTGGAATTAATATGATTTGCATGAATTCTGTTTCTCTTTTTCTGTCAGAGATTAGTTTTGAATTCAGTTCAGAGGGTCGTTGACACTGCCAAGGACTCACAATCGTGAAGGTCAAACAGGTAGCAAATACTTCCCCTGGGTAGGTTCCCGGAAAAGACAGCTCAAAATTGCTTTTAATTATGGGTTACCTGAAAGGCCACTTGCTGTTTTTATTTTTCCACAGATCCCTGCAACACTGCGTGATTGGAAGTTTTAGGTAAACCATTTTATTCCCAACTAAAACAGGCCGATTAGATGTGCCTAGCTGTGCAAGACCCAAATAATTTTCTTAGCTGCCCACTGATTTCTGTGGGTTATTCATAAAGGAGAAAAGTCTCTTCGCTTTGTACTGGGATATGGATAAAGTAGTCTTATAAGACAGCAGAGAGTGCATTTTCTACATGCCAGTGGGTCTGCTTGCTTGCTTCTCTCTCGCAAGATAAGATACAATGTTTAGTTATGCATTTCCTTGTTTATTCTTCTATGGGTCAGGGAAAAAAACCTGAGGGAATTCACAATCCTATGCCATTTTCAAAAGGAAATTTAATGGAATATTTAATTAATAATCTAATCAATCAATTAATCTCCGTTACATAAGTGTTGAAATCTAATTCTTCGGCACAGCTATATCAATAAAAGAAGCGAAATGGCTACCCACTTACCAGGATAATAGGAAACTGTGAGCGACACAAAGAAAAACTGACATTGTATTAATTCTGCTACACTGGCCCTGAATTTGCCAGTGTTACCAGAGTCTCCTTTGCATCTTCGACGAATTTCAGTTCACCCTCTGGGACTACCAGATACCCCTCTGACGGCATAACCGTCCCTAATGGTGAGAAAAAGAAGTGATGATGAGGTTCTTGTGTGTGCGTTGGTTTTTGTTTCTTTTTTCTTTGCCTTTTCTTTTTTTTTTTTTTTTTTTTTTCATTCCCAAAGATTTGGGCTTTGTAGCTCTCAGAAAAGGCACATTTCAATAGTGAAAGGGCCTTTAAACTTTTTGGACATTACCTCTGTCTTTATTGTTGAGTTTTAAGTTTAGAAAATATAAACCATCTGCTATCAAAATATGTACAGAGCATACCATGCTGCTGACTAGCCAACTGTTGATGAATAAATATTTATATTTCAAATGATTTATACAGGGCGTCTTTCAGCACTGGAAAGATGAGAGTCGGTTTGACCCTTGAGTCTAAAAATCATGCGTCCAGTCACTCCCAGGGAAGGGATGCATCTATTGCAACAATGGCCTTCATTGGGAACAGGGCTAATGAAGATCAACACATGTTCCAGATTATTCCAAAGTGTTCTAAATTGAAACTTAAAATGAGAGAAGGGAGGAAGACCAGGATTTTGAGTACCTATGTTCTCCTGACATTGCCATGGTAGTTTATACACACAACCTTATTTAGTCCACAAAATACCTGATAAGATAAATACAATTACTCCATTTTAAAGTTGAGGAAGATCCACTTCAAAGAGGCAGAGTAGATAGACCATCTTTTTAATTCAGTCCTTTCTTTTACATAGGAACATACCGAACCTAGAGAGAATCAATAAGCCCCACACGGTAACAGAGTTTGTCTCAAATATGAGGCTGGAACCCACACCTCTTTCACCTTCTCTCGGGTGTGTCTGAATTTTCCAAAGACCTCCTGAGACCAGCTCAGACTAGAAAAAATATTTTTAAGATTATTTATTTGAGAGAGAGTGTGAGAGCAGGGGGAGGGACAGAGGGAAAGAAACAGACTCCCTGCTGAGCAGGGAGCCCAATGGAAAGGTTGCATCTTTGCAACCCTGAGATCATGACCTGAGCTGAAATCAAGAGTCAGTTGCTTACCTGACTGAGCCACCCAGGTGACCCAAAAAGGTATTAAGTAAAAAATAGCATAGTCAGGGCACCCGGGTGACTCGGTTAAGCATCTGCCTTTGTCTCAGGTCAGGATCCTGGGGATTGAGCCCCACAGTGGGCTCCCTGCTCAGCAGGAAGTCTGCTGCTCCCTCTGCCTCTTCCTCCACCCACCCCCGCCACGTGTGTGCTCTCTCTCTCTCAAATAAATAAAATCTTTCTTTAAAAAAAAAAATAGCCATTTTTCCTACACCTTTATTAGTTCATTTTGCATATTTGTGTTACAGCAAGCCAACTCAACTCACTTTCCTAAGATGCATGCACGTGGCATTTTCCTAACATGCATGCACGTGGCATGCATACCCTCCGCGCTAGTTAATTCAAACAGCATATTTACAATAATCTTTTTAATATATTAAGACCTTTATTAATAAGTGCCTGCTGTTTGATTTTTTTGAAAAAAATCAAGTTGTAAAATTTTACTATAAATTAAAAATGAGGTTTTTAAAACTGTCAACTTGACCAGATAGGAAACAATTTAAAAACCTTTAAAGGTATATTGAGAAAAGCCAGGCTTAAAAAAAAAGAAAGAAAGAAAAAGCATTTGCCATTACCAAAAAGAGATGTCTTTAATAAAAATAAGAACCCCACACCACACAGATAATGCAGATAGTTCTAGTTATCTGGTCAATGGGCAAAAAGCAAGCACTTAAGGTCCTCAGCTCCAGTCTTTTGTTCATTATCTTGCTGCTGGAATTTCCTGTTCGTTTCTTCTTGTTGGATGACTAAACCGGATGCCGGTAGAGATGGGAAGCCAGCATTTAGTCAGCCCCACCCTGCTCCGCCTTGGAAAGGACAAATCGTCAGCTGGTGAATCGGCTGCTTTTGTGACCTGGCCATCTTGTGGTTTAGGGTTTTCAGGGCATGTGGGTGGGTTCAGGGGTTTCTGGGCATCACTGAAATTGCAGCGACACTGCGTACCTGCGAGGAGGTGGCTGCTGACCTTGGGTCTCATCTCATTGACTTTCCTTGCCTTCACTGCTGTCCTTTCCAGGCAGTCTTTGGCAAGGAGGCCCCCCAGCAGCAGGGTGGTCTGTAACGGCCATACATACTCTCGCTGGTCTATCTTGTCCTCTTGCAGCCGGGTTGGCGGGCCCTCCGGCCCCTCTCCCTGCACAGGACGGTTGGAAGACTGTGGTCGCCGCCCCTCAGCTCTGTGCCTGTGGCCGCGTGGGAGCCATGGCCTGCAGTAGGGCCCCCACTGTGTGGGCCTGGCCTCAGAGGCCTCGCCCACCTGTTCTCATCTTCCCACTCTCCCTGTGTGGGTAATTTTGCTGGGAATTGCAGGGAAGACCCCCTGGGACCTGGAGAGCATCCTAATGGTTAGGGTCTGCTCTGTATTTACTGCCTCGCTCTGGAGCTCCTCCAGAGCCTGTCACATTTGCCCTTCTCCTTCCTCAATGTCAAGCTCCACCGTCGTCTCTCGCTCTCCCCCACTGGGAAGGCATTTCCTGGGGTCCTGGTTCTATATGGCAGGGTGGCGTACAAACATATCTTCCTCAGTGTCATTCCTGGTGATGAAACCATGTAGGTTTCTGACATCACTGAACCATTTTGCTGTTTCCAAAATCTTCGCTGAGATGACCTTCTTGTCTCCCCCTCACCCCCCACCCCGCCAGGCACCTCCGATGTGAGAGCTGGGCCAGGGGCGGCTGCTGGGTCCCTTGCTTTCGGCGTGAGTGGTTCTGCTCTGGGCTTTCTGCGGTCTGCTCTCCACTCCCCATCCAACTTGCATATTTATGACATTCTTGTCTGAATATATGAAAACCCCCCCAAAAAAAAAATGCAACTTAAAGACAGAGCTGTGAAATTGAAGAAATTGTACAAATGCCAGTAGGACTAGGGACATTAACTCAGCCTTGCAAAAGGATGCAGGTGACTCGAAGCTGGAAGAATCCTTTTCCATCTAGTGTTTGGCTCTTACTGCTGTTTGCTTTTCCTTTCTCCTGTAGCCCCTTACTTGATGCGCACAAAGCTGCAAGGAGTCCCTGTTTAAGCCTCATGGCTAAGGCGGCCGGTCTCAACGTTCCATCCCATGGCTGCAGAAAACTGCAGAGTTGTTACGTGCCGTTTGCCTCCAGTTTTCTATCTCTAAGTATCACATCCTGTTTCCTTTCAATCTGAGCAGGAATAAATTATGAGAACAGTTCCTGCGAATACAGTCTACCTGCCGGGGTCACCAATTTTTTTATTTAGTGTTCTGCCCCTACTGCACTCCCATGGGCTCCCCACGCCCCCACCCTGCCCCTGTGCATACTGTTGTGCTCCTGAGGCAAAAAATAAGCATAGTATCAAATTCCCGCTGTCTAATCAGGCTGTTTTCACAACTCGATGTACTTGAGGAAGATTATGGTTGAGATACATTGAAAACATGAGTTGTAACAGTTTGAGAAATTTCTAAATATTTTGCAGTATGATTGTGCTAACGGTGTGGCATGTATTGATTTGTCTTATGAATTCTGATTCGGGTGCAAGAGTACACATGGGTAATAATTATTATCATGATGGCTAAGCATTTATTAACTGCCTGTTGTATGCCAAGCACATTACTCATCTCAACAGTCCTAAGTAGCAAAATCTCCATTTGACAGGCGAGAAAATGGAGGCTTGGCACGGTGAGGCAAGCTCTCCTTCAGGCTCGCGCAGACACTGACAGAGCTCGGTTCTAAACCCTGGCCTTTCCAAGCCCAGTCAGTGCCATGTCTCAAACCAAGCCGAGCACTGGAAAGTGAGGCAGAAGCGATTCCCTGCTCTGATCGCGCACCCCATGTGGCGCTGCCTGCCCCTCCCCCCAAGTTCAGGCTCTCAGGTCTTTGCTCTGACTTATAACAACCCAGGGTTTCAGGGAGGGGAGAGGCAACATATCAGAAAGCATTTTGAGATTAATCAAATCAACAAATATTTATTGAGCACAATGCTAGGTATCTTGGGAACTATAAACAAGATATCGTCCCAGACCTTAAGAAGCCTGCATTCTAGAAAAGGGTTTTATAATAAGTGTGCCAAATAGCTCAGTTGAAAAGTGTTACGTTCCTTCAGTTCCTGGAACAAGTTATTTCCAGTTCTTCTACAAGTATGACATTTTGAAGACTGGAGATGAACCCTGGTTGGAGAAAATTTTCCTACGACACACATTCAGTTGTTTTAAGAAAGCGTGAGAGCAAGGGAGTCAGTACATATTTTATCTGTCCCATTAATATCTCCCCAGACCAGTTCCTGATGACTCAACGCTGTTGGGCCTCGAATGGCAAAAATAGTCCCCACAGATACAGTTTGCACATAAAATTGTCCAAATACACATTAATTATGCACATTATGTAAAAAGATAATAGTGTTACCTGTCCAGCAGGGGGTGGGAAGGAACACATCTTAGTGGATAACATCTGCCCCAGCTGAGGACTGTCAGATTGGCTGCGGGAGGTGAGAGAAAGGCTGACTTTCCCAACCAGAGATGGCCTCTCACTCGCAGTGCACACTCCTCCAAGCTCCTACAAAGCTTAGGTATCGATTTTTCTGGGATGCCAAGAGCACTACTCTCCCCTGCCTCAGCCCGAAGAGGCAGCTAGCCTTGCATGAGCTCCCTGTCGCCGTTTCTTACATCTTTGAGGCTTCTACTCTGATGTCAGGAGACACTGTGTAAATTGAGGGGAATTTTGTATGTACTTCGAACACGTTATGGGTGTTAGCTAATTCACTCTCTACCCCCACCCTAGGAAGCAGGGATTATCTCTCACAATGATAAGCTATAAAATGGAGACAGAAGAGGTACAGTGCCTTGTCCGCCCTCATGCCAAGACTCCGTGCTGGCAAGGGAGGGGTAGGAAAAACAGACTTTTGCTTCCCAGGCTAATGCTCAAGTCAGTCGTTCATGTTGCGCCTTTATATGTGAATAGTATCACCTTAACGTCATCTTTCCATTTCTGTCTTTTTCTTCTGTTCCCCAAACTCTACTTCCGTATACCCAACATACTGTGTGCTAGGGCCTCGAGTCAAGGTCTACGGTTCTCACATGACTACTCCCAGTACAATGTTCTCTTTCACGCCAAACCTCTTCAGAAAACCAAAACACACCAGCATAGACCTGTTCTGGTTGGAAAGTGATCGTGTGGTGCCTCGGGGGCTCCTTAAGCTGACTCCAAGCCTCTGTAGACTCCCTCGTCCCCTGCCATGCCAGGGAAAAGTTGAAGAAGGAGATTATGCTTTTCATCCGAGTCTCGGAGGATCCATGATCTCAGAAAGGTCTAGGGTATTTATCTTTCTGTGCAACATGAAACTCACGATCATCTCCCACTTACCGGACTTTATTAACGTGCTTCTGCATCAGACTCAAACGGCGTTGTGAAGGTCCTAATGACTGTGTCACGGTTTTGATTGAAAGTCCCAGCAGATCAGACCTGATAGCCCAAGCCTGGGCTTCTGGTAATATGATGAATGGAGAAGCAAAACCAATAAGCCACCATATGACTCCGGGATTCAAACATTTACCAAACCTTGAAATCCACTCATTTCTCAGTACCGTTGCAATGCTATTTATTTATGAACTGTCTCGACATAAAGGGAATACCTACTACGTACCAGGGGTGGTTCCAGGGAATTCGATAGAAATGGCTGCTGCCCTCAGGAAGCTTACTCCAATGAATTAACAGTTACCCTCACTGATCATTCAGTATATGCCATACGCTTTGCTTGGCACGTTGCATGCATGCATTATCTTATGTAATTTTGACAACAGGTAGCTAACCATTATTTACCCATATTTTATAGTTGCGCACACAGAGTAACTTGCCCAAGGTGGGTAATAGTTTTGATCCCAGGCCATGTGCCTTTAGAGTCTGCATTCCTAACCAATATTCTCCATTAGAGGCATGGAAAAGTTAATATTAGAAAACTTTCCGAAACCTAGCCCACTCTGCATGTACCATTAGTCATTAAACGGCAGCCTGCTATTCCGAATACCTAAACAAATGTTTTTAGTCCAAGAAACATGCCCTTCTTGTCTGGCTATCCTAGAAGGTGCCTCTCTAAATGTTCAGCAGAAAAGGCAGGAACTCATCAGTCTCAGCTCTGGGACTTTATTTCTAAATGATGCAATTAAAACTAGAACAAGAGACTCTGTAATTGTGGACAGTCACCCACAGCCATTAGATAGTATGAAAGGGCTGGCTGTAAATTCAGCTAATAGGTTACCGGAAAACGTACCTTCAACAATCTTGGTTTCATCTTAAGGAAGCAAGAAAGTAGCATTACAGGAATAATGACTCATTAGTGACTTGAAATTGGGATTATTTGA
This sequence comes from Ursus arctos, assembly GCF_023065955.2. NCBI lineage: Eukaryota > Metazoa > Chordata > Mammalia > Carnivora > Ursidae > Ursus > Ursus arctos. Next base: position 14,615,446 of record NW_026623053.1, read on the forward strand.
CTTTGTTTTGTGTCCATAGATATGTAAGGCTGATGAGACAACAGAACAGATGCTGAGAAAATCAAAGGGATGGTCAATGATGGAAACAAAAACACTTCCTCCCAGGGATAAAGGAACCAAGGGAGCTTCACTAGTGTGAGAACCTCTGAATGTTTGGCATAGGGGTTTGAGATCACCCCAACTCCTCCCTGGTTCTCCTGAAGCTCAGAGAAGAGCTGGGGTGTTCCACATGGAGGAAACGGATAAGTCAAGGATGTGCAAAATTACAAGCGAGAGAGCCCTTCTAGGCTGGAGCCTGGGAGGAAAAGAAATACCTGTGCTAGTGCAAATGGATGCAGCTTGCCCATTGCTCCGGTGACGCTTAGTGGGTGAGCTAAGGAGACACACTGCGAACTCTGATGAAGCCCCAGATCCTCGGGGAAGAGAACAGGTACCAGCTTACCAGTCTCTAGCAGTTAAGGCTACCGGGCCCCTTGAGGTTTTATTCATCAGAGTTCATTCCAAAATGCTGAAACTATTGCCCTTGAGGCTGTCGTGCTCTTGCGTGGATAAAGGAGGCTGCAGCTGAGTCTTCACAAAAGTTGCCCATGAAATCCTTGAGTCATCCTTGTTTTGATTTGGTTTTGTGTTTTTATATTCCTCTCGGTACGGATAGCATGAAATTTTCAATTTGCAAAAGGATTTAATCAACAGCAAATGTTTTGAATCAGATTAAAACCCAAATACTTTAAGAGCTATGTATTTATTCTGTCCTGCTGGGCGCAGTCGTTTTATCTTGCTTCTGAAGGGCGATGCAAAGCCGTTGCTGCTCTAATGAATTGCTTGCAACAGACAGGTATGTTAGTGGTTAATAGTGATGAGTGTTTACCTTAAAAACCCTGGGTTCTTCCTGAGAATGTGCCCCCTTCTCCTTGACAGTCAAAAATGGGAAATCATCTCTGGGACTGTTTTATTTGTCTGTGTTTTCGGGACAGCACATTTCCATACTCGCGAAGGCAATCAATATAAGCAAGCCCAGGTCTTCCAAGAATCCTTAATTATATGTCTAAGAACGCATATGTATTCACATGTAATACTTGTGTTTCTGCAGTGTTTCCCCCCACCTTTTCGAGCTGACATGTGCTGAGTCTCTTTGAAAGTGGTAAAATCAAGAGTGTAACAGGCAAATGCACAATGAGTTGTTAAATGTGATGGCAAAATAAAAAATTTTTAAAAAGCTTCAGTCAGTATGATCAGTTAAAAAAAAGAAAAAAAAGACAGCCGGCAAACTGTCTATCATGTGATGAAATTTGACAGTAGGGATTATGGCTTTGATGGACCAGAACAGCTAATAGAAGAAGCTGACATTTTTGAAACCCTGCTAATTAAGGGTTCCTTCCTTAATATTAAAATAAAGTCTTTGTCTGGGTTTTATGGTTGGAGAATCAGGTGTTTTCATTAATATATGCCAGTCAGTCTTAATAAGCTTGGAGGGCAGAGGAAGTTATTATTGAGTGACCTTCTACAAAATAAGCATGTTGCTAAGGGCTCTAACCCTGCCCTGTTCAGACTGATGAATCTCATTTCCAATGCAAAAGCTTCACAAGAAATCCAAGTATTCTCTGTGCAATCACAGAAAATAATCCTTGTGTCTCTTGTAATGTCCAGAATTGCCACTTACTACACTACTACTGTACAATGAATATTACAATACATATTATTTTTCTAGCACAATTGTCTACATTTCTGAATTGCCCAGAATAGAAAAACTTATTGTGAAGACACTTGTATTGAAAAGTCAGCTCATTTTAATACTTTTCAAATAGTCATCTACTCTGTTCATGAATTATAATGCTCCGAATACATCTGACAATACTGGCTTTGAAAAGGAGATATGTCTATATTATTACATATTCATTTTCAAATAGATTTCAAACAGATTTTAAACCATTCATTGAAATTCATTGAAATGATAAATTCACAGTTGGATTTTGATTGACTCTTAATCCAATTTTACTTTTGATAAGTTTTCACCCCTCTCTTCCCACCCACCCCCCCAACCTTTCTCAACCAATGTATTTTGTTCTGCTATTGGTTTTTAAAGCAAAACTGATGGGCTAGGGTAAAACTTGAAGGTTTTGGTAACTATATGTAAAGCTTGTCAAATGAATTGGGAAGTTCCGTTCAAATCAGTAAAGGCCCACACTACAGGTGATCTGTCTGGCGAATTTCCAATATACCCACGTTTCCCTTAGAGAAGCAGATGTGTATTACAAATGTCTGTGGCTTCACACCCGGAGCAAAACTTTGAAAGAGTCTTTCAGTTACTGAGCCAGACGCCAGCTCTAGCTAACCTGGAACTATGCGGACGGCTAAGGTCGTTGGTGTTGGGATGAACAGATCAAACACCTTGAGGTTTTGTGCTTGCCCAGCATGAATCAGCTGCTCCTCATCTTGAGTTCTGTCTGTCTGTCCTAGGAGGAGAAGTTGGGTAATACCACCTCTGGTGCTGGATGTATGGTCAGGTAAAAAGACAACAAACCTATTTAAAGCCGCTTTGGAGAAGGAAGGAGCTAGATTAAAAATTGCACAGTGCACCATGGGTTTTGTGCTCACCCGTGGGAAATAAAAACCAGCCATCATAAAAACCGAGTTGATTACAGTATGCTAGGTGTAGGAACAAATGAGATGAGGATCTTGGATTCAGGGCTTTAGCATGCAGGACAAGAAGTGCAAACTGGCAATTATTTCAGACTTAGGTTTACGGGAGTCAATTGTCTTTGAGGTGCACACTTGAGAAGAAAAACAAGATATAACATTTCTGTAAATGACCTATTGAAGCTGTTTTTCAGTAGTTTGAAAAGAAAAAATAAGAAGGTTAATGAAGACTAGCATAGATCTGTCTCCTTAGGGCCCAGATCCATCATCTGGTGTTCACTGAGCCTCTGCCTAACGCTTCCCACTGTCCCGGGCTTGGGAGCACCCCCGGCCCTTCTGAGCTTCGGTGCCGTTAGAGCCCTAGGGTGTCTTGGATTGCTCGCGTCTTCTCGTCAAAGTCACCCGTCCTTTCTAAATTTCTTCTCTATGTAGAACCAGCACAGGAGTCGCCCTCCCAGACACTTTTGGTTTACAGCCACCTCGTCCTGATCCACACCGGCGCTCCTCAGAGTGTCCACATCACCCAGGAGCTTCTTAACAACACACAATCTTGGGCCCTCCCCCACATCTGCCGAGCCGGAATCTGTAGGAACACAGGACTCTGTATTTTTAAGGATATTCCCAAGAGATTTTTCAGCAACTTGACAGGGAGTGACCTAGAAGGCTCAAATTACAACTTATTCGTATGCTATGTTGTGCTGTCATATATTTTTGTCATATCAATCATTTAACTCCGCAAATGTTTGCCCTATCACTTCAAAGTGGATTGTTAGCTTCGGGGGGGGGGGGTAGGGGCTAAATTCTAATGTTGCTTTTTATGCCCGTAATCCAAATGCAGTGTCTTATAGAGAGAAAATGACTGATAAATACTTGATTGACTAAAGCCTTTAAGTAGTAGATTAAAGCTAAAAATTCAGTCCTTTTATTCTAAAGACATTCCTCTATTTCTATTTTTTATTCTCCCGCACCTCTCCCCTTTCATATCTATTTCATGGTATTCTAATACTTCACGTTGTGCTACTCCAGGGATCCTGTGGCTCCAGAGCAACGCTGTCCAGGAGAAATACGCTACAAACCACATGTATAACTTTAAATTTTATAGTAGCCACATTTTAAAAAGTAATAATTATTGTATTTAATCTACTATGTCTAAAAATATTTTAATATGTGACAATATAAAATGTATTGCATCCTTTCAATTTTTTACACTAAGTCTGAAACCTAGTATCATTTGACCCTTGGAGCATACTCTAATTCAGACTAGCCATGTGGCTACCATATTGGACAGCCCAGCTCCAGACACTACTCATGGATAAACTCCAGGGGTGTATGATACCCCTAAAATAAAATGCCAAATTATGTGTTATCAGAGCATCTTTCTGGTGAGACAGAAGAATGGAATTTAATAGATTCCCAAAAAGGCTTATTTCCCCCACCCTCAAATATCTTAAGAAACACGGCACTGCTTTTAGCCCATGGAATGACTCATTTTCTGTACTTGCCAGTTCTATTTACATTCCCTATTCTAACAAGACTAACTCACAGTCTGTTATTAAACAGTTGTGAATTTAACTTATTCCTTTAAAATAGCACCTAGAGACTGCTCACGGTATTGACTCGTTTCATAGAAAATAACCTCAAACACTACCACAGTTGGTAGTTACAACAGCCAAAATAAAACAGAAGTATATCAGGCCCTTTTCTTATGGTAGTTCGCTAGGAATAAATGATACACTGGACCCATGTGCCCACATAGCTTTCAGGAAGTTCCCACTAAACTCGCACTAAAACACATCACCAGGAAATGTTCTGGAAGGGTCAGTAATTGATCACAGGACAGAGGATTTTACTCCTCCTTGTTCTCTTCACTAAGTTATGAACTCCAGATTAACTTGACACCCACTTTCTGCAATGGCTGAAATGTTTTGTATACGTTGTGATTTTCTTGGATGAGATTTTTCAAGACCCCTCACAGTGACATGGAGGAGGAGAGCCAGTGGTTTCCATGATAGCAACTATGGCATGACCTAAGTCAAAGAAACCAAGATGTCAGTTGATCGAACTCCTCCTTTTGTTTTGCTTTCTCTTGAACATGACGATCTCCTGAGGTATATAGACAAATTCTCTTTCCTAAACCTTTCTGGGTTTGTTACTTTTTATCATTCGTGTTCTTCTCCCAACAGCCTCACTTCCATGTTGGGACTTAACTCCTGGCGAGGGCTTCCGTCCCAGAGTAGCCCCTTTAAAAACAATCAGGTGTGATTAACGAACTCTATTATTTATGCGCATGAAGCATAGCCAGAGTTTCAGCCACATAAGCCACATTGTTTTTCTATGACTAGAATAAAATAATCCTGTGTAACTTTCAAAACACAAATGGAAAAGTCAACTCCACATTGACTACTATTGTCCTTATCCATTTACCTTTCTTGAAAATAAAAAGGCTATTTAGAATCAGGGCAAAATTTCTATTTCAATCTTAATTTACAAGCATATTCTACTTTTTCTTATTCACATGACCAAAGGAGGAGGACAAAATTCACTCTGAGAATAACAAAAACAAACAAAAATGAAGATACATTGATACGAAGTCTGGCTATGCATAACATGCATCTCAGTGTGTATTTAGAGTTAAATGACAAGTATTGAACCAGGAAAAATTTGAGGATAATGGATTAACTATGCCAATATCAAGTATTTTATGTTGATTTGTTTCCTTACTACCAAGGTAATGAAGAAGCTTTGAAAGTGACATCTTACTATTTGATCTTTAGAGAAGGAAGATTGACTTCAGTTTCTTTTTAAGATTGCTAATCCTTCTTTCTTGGCATCATTTCACTTTGGACTATGCTGTAGCCTCCAACTGCATCCTTTTTTCCTTCCCAACACTGTGATAAATACTAAAAAGTTGGCCTTTCCTGCCCTACAGACACTTTAAAACTTCAAAACTAGGAATTTTGTAAAGCAAGGTTTTAACATTTCTTGTTTTAGTCACTTTCACAAATCCCTGGGGTCATTCCTGTGACGTCATGTCTCTTCAGTATTACAGCATTCTCTAGGCTCTTCTTTCAAGCAGTGTCTCTTAATGAAAGGAAAAGGATATTGACATATCAGAACTACTCTAAAACCACTGCCTTCGTAATACGGGGTGATGGAGAAATACCGGAACCATAGGACCACAAGAAAAAAATGAAATATAGTATGTAACTTGTTTCTTAAGGAGAAAGAAAATGGGGGAGACTTCAAAGTCTGGAAGTATTCAGATAAGCTCAGTTGTAGTCTGAGTGATGACCCATCTAACATTTCTGAATATTTAACAATCAGTGTCCTCAATCAATTCAGCTATTGGGAATGATAGTCACAAAAGCAGCGTACTGTTCCACACAACTGTGCCTAAATTCAAAGCAGTATCTGAAATCTGTTCTTTATTTCCTCTTGTGTTCCATTTCTCCAACAACTTTTTTCTTTTTCTTCTCTGAGAACTAGGAAATTCACTGGCATTATCTTCCAGTACTTCTTAATCAAAGTTCAGAACTGGTTATGCAGTATTCTCTTTGGGTACTGTGGTTGCGGATTCTCAAGTCACCTCCAAGGGTTCTAGAAAAGTACGCAAAAAAAACACCAACGGAAAAGTATTTGGCCTCACTGATTCCCAAAGGAGTTAAAATGTTTATTTCTGAAGATAAACACGTGATATGGTATCTTTTAGCTCAGATTCTTCTAAGGGAAGGCTCTGTTAACATATCTGTAAGAAGAGAGTTGGATTCGTTTTCTTATTTGATGACATTGAAAGGATTTTTCACTCTGCCTCATCGTTCTGATACAGAACCTTTCTTTCTTCTTGTTCTACTAATTTATACATGTATTTCTGTAACAGACCCAATGCTTTTATGCGTTTTTCTTCAGATAAGTCAGCAAATACATAGAATGAGACAGAGCAGTAAAGAACATCAAGTTTCTGTCAAAACAGTTCATAAATATTCAGTAGACTTCTGCAATACGTAGGAAGTTATGAAGATGGCATTAAGATACCAGTAAATCCAAAGAAAACCTATGCTAATCAAGCTATCACATCTTATTATATTTTATTCTTTTATCACTTTATTATCCCTCAATATAATATACACGTGACCCCCAAAAAACTACAAATCCTAACCTGCCGTGTGGAGATAGAATTTCCATCTTATCCTGGGTCAGGATTTTCTAACCAGGGTCTTACAGTGGATCTGAAAGCCTAACCTGGGAGTTTGTTTTCCATACCACTTGCCACTAACATCGTCCTCTCTCAGGTCGGATCTATCACAATATGGCTGGCATCGCTGTAGGAGTAGGGCCCAGTTGCAAAGGACTCTGGGAAGAGGGCTGAACCCACAGTGCCTCCAAGTCTTCCCAGCAATCTCGATGCCCTCAGAAACTCAAAATCCTTTAAAGGCTTAGGAAATTGTACCTTAAATGGCAGCTTTTGAATGATATTTTTTTGTGTGATAAAAATGAACAAGGTATTATTCCTAAAATGGAAATATTTTTAAAGGGAGAAAGAAATAGGTTTTAAGATCTTTCTTTATAAAAGTATCTTTCTCAGGTTGTTCCAACGTGGAGAGGACATTGCTCCCTGTTCCTCATTTGTACCAACCCATCTCAATCAAAGGAGCACCGGATGCAATGGGTTGCACTGTTAGTACATCGCGGTAGTTACAAAGTATTTGCTCACCCCAGGGGGCCAAGCAAAGGCTATTGACATGCTTGCTTGATGTATGAAAAGACAAATTAGTCCCTCATCCTATCTACCAGCAGGGTACAGTGACCCTACATGGAAAAGTCAACTCAAACCACTGTATAATATATTTACATTTTTTTTTCTGGGAAACTTCAGAGTTACCAAATCAACTGTGTCTAGTGTGCAAATTGCAGGCAAGCTAACAGAATGTGAATTAAATTCGAGGAAAGCCATGGTTTAGCTTGACTCTGCAGATCGCACTCGTGGCTATAGCCTGTTCTGGAAGAATCTATGGTAGGTAGCTTGAGTGGGGAGGCAATGGGAGAAGGAATTTTAGACTAAATGCTGTTTCTGGATATGACCACTTATTACTCATTGCCTGTCTCCTGCCCCTTGTACATTCTCAGCAGTTTTCTAATACACTAAGCAATGTGAGAGAGGAATTTCTCTCCATGTCACGGGCGGGCTGGTGGGGTGGGTGGAGTAGAAGGGGATCCAGTGAGCAAGGTTGGAAACAGTACTGCTTACATTCCTCCTTAGGTTAGAGAGACAACTCAAAGTCCCATGGGTTTGTTTCTTGAGTTGAATAAACACAACATTTTGGCTTTTTTAGCATATCACATATGGTGATTGGACTTACTATAAAATGAAGAGGGTCTCATATTTGCCTTACCATCCAGCTTGCACTAATCAGAAGAACACAATATTAAGGGGAGAAAGGCTACACCTTTCCATTATGTAGAGATCCTAATCAATATAAGATGACAATTCTCCAAAGTTCTACTGTTAGTTAAGAAAGAAATTTTAGGAAACTGTGTACATTTGGATAACAAACTAGCCAGAGTTCTGCCGTAGATTGCAGAGAGGGGGTTACAAAAGATGGCTGTATTAAAGAGTGCCTTAAAACCTGCTCTTTCCCAGCATTTTTATAATCCTATCCTCAGTTAAAATCAGTTGGCTTTTATAGAAGGTCGATGTCTCCACGTATTCAACAGATACCTATTGGAAATAAATATATTATGGTGCTATATTGTAACTCATTTTACAGGACATGTTAAAATAATAATGCCATGAATAATATAAAAGAACCAACCTAAACTTGTCCAAATCAAGCACAGATAAAGCAAAATTTTTTCAGGCCTAAATATCTATCCTTTATTCATTCAGCAAACACTCATGATAGACCTACTGTGTAGACACTAGTCCTAGTCCTTAGCGGGCAAGTTTTGGAAGACTTGGTAACTGAGGAGTTGAGGGTATCTAATTAACTATAGTAACATTGGATTGGAGCTCTATTTATGTTTCCTATTTCAAGGTAACACGAAGTCATGTCTGTTCACCAAGTGAAAGATTCCCATTCTTGGTTCCTGCAGTGTACTTTGAGGTGCAGAATTTAGTGGCAGGTGAGTTCTAGCCATTCTTCGTAAGACAGAAAAAATCAGACAAGGGATAAGAAAAGTGGTTAACTGAGAGTTTGCCAACTGGGCTGACAGCCCTGCTTCTACCAGCAAGCAGCTGGGTAAATTTCAACAAGCATTTTTAACTTCTTACCTATTAAATAAGATTATTTAAATTTTAAATATTTTAGTTTTTTATTATAGAGAGAGAGAGCACAAGCAGAGGGAGGGGCAGACTCCCCGCTGTGCAGGGAGCCGGATGCAGGGCTCGATCCCAGAACTCTGGGATCATGACCTGAGCAGAATGTAGACGCTTAACAGACTGAGCCACCCAGGCACCCCTTACGGGTGGTTTTTAAGGTCTCTCCCAGCTCTAAAATCTAAGAAAGTGAAGTGAAAAGCAGTGCAAGGAATGTTGAAAGTGCTAGACAAACTAAGTTGTTAGGAAGCGGAGGAGGACTCCAGGCCCAGAGGCTTTTGTCCATCGCCATGTCCATCTCCCTTTAGTAATACCTGCTTTCGTGCCCTTTTTTGGCCTGATAGTCTGAAGGCAAAACATCCTCAGGCCTAGCGTTGGGCGGGCTGCCTGCCCCCAGCCGCCTTCCACCCTGGTGTTTAGAGTTCTCTCCTGAACAGAAGTGAATCTAAAGATTGGAAGAGCTCAGAGGTCTCAGCTCGCTCGGGCTCCCTGACTGCAGATGCGCTCTCTGAGAAGTGCTAGGATGACAAGGCGGACTTTGAACCAAATTCTACCTGCACCGTTAGCCTTCTCTAGTATGCAGGTTCCTCTGTAAAACAGGAGTCACCAGAATAGTTCAAAAGAGTGTTACGAGGCTTAATCCAAAAAAAGTACAGAAGGTACTTGTACACAGCGGTGGGGAGCTCCCCAGAGCGTTACTGGTGTGGTTGGGGCTCAAAGCATGCATCACGCCTGCCGCACCCTCTGATTAAAGCATCACGTCGCTTCGTTCTTAAAAAGTGATTTGCTCTGCATGATTTTGCTAGGTTTTCAAAATCAGGCTCTGAAGCAGGTAGAGAAAGTCTTGTTTTCAGCTTGGCTCTCGGGGCCACCGCCTTACACCATTCCTGTGGAGGGATGCTCCAGGGGCTGCCCCCCTCCACGTAGAAGTCAGTGTGAGTGGTGCCCCCGCAGAGTCCCGCAGAGCCGCAGTACTGCCAGGTCCAAAGTGGAAACTGAAGCCCATGGAGGTTAAGTGAATGGTCCAAGGTCACACCGCAGAGGAGGAAAACATTCTGTTCTCCAAGTCAAGTTACGATCCCAAGTAGTTTGTGCCTTCCCCTCCGCCGAGTGACCTTGAGCGTAGCACCCACAGAAAGACAGAGTCAAATACTCCGTGCCGGCCTTTCTGTCCACTGTTAGACTCTGGGGTGCCTGGTGGAAGATCCCTTGAGGGCACGTGGCACATGTGCTGTACTTGGGCCGTTATGTTATGGAAAGGAAATGTCTGCATTTCCAAAACCCAGCCAAGCAGGCTGTGGAGACAGCGGCCTACTCCTCCTTGCCGCGGTAACAGTGGCTGACATGAATATTCGATAGCCAGCACCCCTAAAAAATCTATTAATCTCCCACCTGTGTTGTCATCTTATCACAATCTGTGGTCTGTGCCACAAGGCACATTGCAGTATTAAAGAAAGACTTTGAGTTTGAGAAGTGACAGCGATATTAGAGTGCTGCCATCGGACTCCCTGCAAAACGCCAGTGACTTCCTCATAGTCACTAATCCCCAAACAAAATAACCATCAAGAAATATTAAAACACACATTTTATTAGTTTCATTTAATTTCTTAATTGCTCAAAGTCAGTTTACCCATTTATTGCTGTGTGAAATGCTTAGAGGCAAGGCGCACATTAGAGGGATTATTTCCATGTAATCCCTCCGTCCCAGAGGGTAGGAACTGATCACTTATGAATCCTGATTTACGCTCTGTAACAATATCAAATGGAGGAAATGGTTATTGTAAAATGATAGAGTCAGTAGTTGGGTAATACGGTAGGAGAGTGTAATTTAATAGCAAAGAGAAAGTACCTCATTTTCGGTAAAAGTTATGCGAGCCCTTTTCAGGAATAGCTATTAACCAAACTGAATTTAGCCTCCCATTTTTCTGGCTCTCCCTCTGTTAATTGATAGATGTTGAAGACGTGTAGCCCGTTACGATTTTAATCAAATGGTGTCTGGGAGTAGATGTGATCATTTTACTGGGACTTGGAGTTCTGGGGATAATAATCACTCTGGGTATTGAGCTCTCTGTGACAGTTCGCCCACTGCCAAGCTTCCTTCTGGGAAGAAAAAGCGTGCAGGCTCTCGGGTAGAATTTGGAGGGACGCTGCACGTGACACAGGAAAGGGAGATGAGGGAGGAAGGAGCTCTAGGTAAATATCCAGCAAGAAACTCACGATCGCCTGAACTTCTGGCGCTGGGGTACATCAGAGCTGGCCTGAGACCGTGAAACTCCCAAGGACGGGGTCAGGGACCCGGGAAAGAGCTCTTTCCTATTCTATTGTTGACACATCTCTCCCTGGCATTGTACCTTGAACCCAGCGTTATTTTAGGAGCATTATTGCCCTTCTTGGAAGGAGGTAAGAGTCCTAACCATCAGACGAGCACAGAGATAAGGCCAACCCCTCCGACAGCACGCAGCCTAGACAGGGGCCATGCCTGACAGCATGGAAATAGCCGGGCCTCCACCGCAGGCTGACCCTCCTCGGATATTGGACATTCACGCTCTACCTTCAGAATCCGCCTGATACAAAGAGTAGACAAAATAAAACATTTTCTTAAAGCCCTCAAGGACTTCTGTACCATGTATCTTATTAGATTGAAGGCAAAACAAGCTGATACTAGCAGAAAAAAAATGGCTGGTTCAGACCCCAGCTGACCTCTTTTGCATGGAAAATTCTCCATATGATTACCGAGCTAATGAGTAATATTTAATGAAAACATTATGCCTTTGCATATATTTGTAAGCAGCACTTCTTTCATCTAAACTTACATAGAAATAAGCTGATAGTATAAATACGCATCTTGGAATTCCTCGCATTCTAAGGAAAATACTCATCCGCTATCTGGGGCTGTTTCTATACAAAGCCCAAACTTCTCAATAAGAAAACCGTAGCATTCAATCATTCGCTTGACACCAAACATGCGAGTATTTGATGATGCATGGATAAAACAGCTGAGCGCCAGGCAGGCTCCCCCACAGTTCACAGAATGTTTTGGTTGTTTGCAAACGACGGTATATGAGAACGAAGTGGGCTAAACAGTTGCTAAATAAATACGTATCTCCCCCCCCCCCGCAAAAAAAAAAAATCTTTCAACTTGAAGAATCCTTCAGCATGTAAAGATAAAGACTCAGAACTAGGATTGTTTCTGGGGGTCTGTGTCCGTTTCCTTTTCTGCTCCAGATCTGAACGGTGGGGGTGCTGAATTTGAGATCGGGAACACTGTTGACACCTCTCTCTCCTCCTCCCCCCTCTAGGTGGAGCTGACGGGCAGCAGCGTGTTTGACTATGTCCACCCAGGGGACCACGTGGAGATGGCGGAACAGCTGGGCATGAAGCTCCCGCCGGGCCGGGGTCTCCTCTCGCAGGGCACCGCCGAGGACGGAGCAAGCTCCGCATCTTCCTCCTCCCAGTCGGAGACCCCTGAACCAGGTGGGAATTGCAGTCCCCACATGCGGGATGGTGGGCAGGACCTTTGCCAATGATTGCACTCAAGTTGCCAGTGTGAAGAGACTATAAATAGGTCTAATGGTATTTAACGATTCCATGCAGCTTTCTGTCCCATGCAGTAATTAAATAAGGAGGAGATTTGAAAATAAGGAGACATTTTAATAAGTATAATCCAGAGATCTAATTTCAGTGGAACAATACATAGAGAAGGTACTATTACTTCTAAATTACTAAAGGGAAAAGGTTCCGATTTGGAAGGCCCTCTTCCTTGTATTGTTGCCGTGGCTCAATGTTATGCATTTATTTATTAATTATTCAGCAAAATCTACGATAAAGGGTTCTTGAATATTAGCTGGTAGAGACTTAAAAATATTAGGGACTTGCAGAAATCTTGGTTTCTTTTTTTTTTTTTTTTTTTGTAAGCATCAGAAGGTACTTGAAAGATGTGAACAGATAAATTAAGGCTAAAAAGAAAACAGAAATGGCTACATTTTAAACTGCCTTTCTACCCTCAGTATTTAATTAGATCAATTGTATAGAGGAATGAACAGAGGTGACATTCCTCATTGGGATTCCTTCCAGGACTCTTATAGACTTTGCATTCAGAATGTTCCCATTTTCATTGTGTTGTACTGATGATAATTTAAGTATTAGGGGAAAATCCATTTATAAATTAAACAAAATGACTTGATATCCATCAGTCCCCTAGTTCATCAAGCTGTTCAAACACGGGGAAGATTGGCTGGTCGGCCTGGGTCTTCCGAGAGCGCTGGTAATTAGATCTGCGAAGGATTTATTCTTTGCTGATTGGGGCTTTAAATTAATTGAAGTTCCACATTTGTGGTTTTGTCCTTTTTGTACTTTTTTAGAGGAGATATTTCATATTCTTGTGTGGTGGAGTGCTTGGCCAAGCAGCAGTGGTTTAAATGTTAATTTTTCTCATGAGAAGTTTAAGATTTTTAATGAATCAAGGCCTGATTTGAAGTGCAAAGTTTTATTTGCTTACTTGGGAAATTATTTTTGCACTCTTTAAAGACGCTTGTACTTTACTTGATATGTTGTTTTAAAACAGATTTGCAATACACACTTATTTTATAGAAGGTGGAAAAAACCTGTCTTAAGATTAATACTAAAATGATTCTAAGAGAATACTTAAATTTGACCTTAAAAATAATCACAGCATGTTTGCTCACACTGATGGGGAAAAAGAAAACATATTTGCCTCTTTGGAAATATTTTAATTCCATCTAAAACCAGTTCATGTTTCCTCATGTAAGTTAACTGTACTTTCTAGGGCATTGGTCTGCAGCAGTGGTAAGCATCTTTCTCCAGTGAACACCAGGCATGAGAAGAGAGAGTAGTTAAGACTACTCTTTACCATTTAAAAATGAACGTAATTTTGCTCCCAGGGAAGTCCTATCTTCTACCGTTGCTCACTGACTTCACTGAATAGATATTCAGTGAGATCATTGAAAATGCATTTCGTCATTAGAATATTCATTTCTGGGCAGATTTGAGAAACAGCATATGAAAATAGTTTTTTTTTTTTTACTCTTTCCTTCTGGAGATGGATTAGGGAACCTGGATTGCTCATACTCCTAAACACTCAATGTATAAGAATTCAAGTTTATAAAACCCTCACTGTTTCCCTGACTCCCAGACTCTCAAGTTTAGACAATCATCTCCGGCTTTTAACCGGGGCTGCCGTCCCTCTACGTCACCTAACCTTCCAGCCTCTGCTGGAACCACCCCCGTGGGAAGCTCAGAAAGCTCAAGGCTGCCCATTCCATTGGTGAACAGCTCCGAGACAAAAGTTCTCTGAATATGGAGCCAAAATCTAACTTTGCTGCAATTTCTCCTCACTGATCCCAGGTCTGTCCTCTGGGATCTCATTTCAGATCTACTCCTTCCTCTCCATCCTAGCCTCTCAAACACATGGAATCAGATATACCAAATTCTCCCTCCCTCTGCGTTCCTTCTCCTTTCCATGTCAAACAGCCCTCATCCCACAAACATTATTCAGTGGCATGTTCCTGAGACACCACCCTAGTCACTCACAGCCATGCCTCAGTTTGTTAGTGATCCTGTAAGAATATGATTCTGAGAACTCCATGCAGACCTCTAGAAGTATTCTGACCAGTTCAAAGCAGAGGGACTGCCCCCTCTCTCGGTTTAGGTAACCGTACTTCTGTTAAGACAGCCTAAGGTTGAATTAGGTCCTCTTGGCAGCCAGCTCACACTGTTGACTCATATTGAGCTTGATGTCTCCCCAAGCACATGTTAAGCGTAACTTGTACACATGTTAAGCGTAACTTGTCACTTGGAAAAGACTTTGATCGGGAGAAAAAAATCCACAGCCTGTAAACCAGTTCTGCTGGTAAGCTTTGGTAAGCTAGAGTCAAAATCAAACAGGTTTAAGATTGATTATAAGAACTCTGATGAATCCCGTGCCTTCCAGGAGGCTCCAGGATGCATAAAAGAATTCTAGGCACACTGTTAGGAGAATGACGTACCTCCTTTAAAGTTACTCTGTCATTCAGTATTGAAATACGATTGACGATTCACTTGGGTTTCTTTCCCCTGCCCTCCCAGGCTTCTTGGAGCCATCCTAACTGGTAAAATTGAAAATTCTGCTTTCTACATTTCTTAACCACTGGGGCTTATTAGCAACAGTGGCATAAGAAGGGTTTCTCTTCCTTGATGAAGAGTTTAGCTCTTACCATTACAAAATGTGAAACTTCCTTTGCCTTAAAACACTCTAGCATGGTTATTTTCCGTCTTGGGCTTAAAAGGCAATTAGATTGACTTCTTAAATACTGAAAAGCAGCGTAGGGTGCTACCTTTAACCAATATCTTCACTAATGCAGATCACTGCTCCAAGGGAATTACTTAAAAAGTCCATGTCAGGCACTACTTCCCCAAGCTGCTTATGTTTCTTAAAGGCTGGAAGAATTTTAACAAGATTTCCTAATTCTTAATAATACGAGGGGACATTTTTGAAGACTTGTTCATTGCAACATAATCTTTTAAACTCTGATGAAACACAGATTCTTTTTTAAATAGTAGTGTAATTCTGTTGGAAAGGGGATATCGATATGTGGTGATTATGAAAATGAAGGTATGGACTTTTTCAGAAGCCCTGATGTGTTCAGTGTAGCATTACTAAACGACTGAAATCTAAATAACATTTGGCATGATAATAAAAGGAAATAAGTGACTAAACCAGCCTAAGAGGCAGTGAGACTGTGCCATCATAGGAATTCTCTTTCTCTGAACCGCCAGCCCTGTGATTGTCTTGTCTTGAACCAGTCTCAAGATAATGGGCAGGGGGGCGTGGGGGGGGGCGTGACAGGGAATCTCTTGACTGTTGGAAACTGAAATAAATCTTTTACATGCATGCCTAGTTATTCATAGTTTAGTAAATACGGGATTTCCTTTAGAGAAATCTTAAAACAGGCAGAAGAAGAATACGTGGGTGGCCTTGTTTGTAAAGTTATAAAGTTCTAGAGTGTCTACGGAGGTCTAAACATTTTGGAAGAGACTGTATTGTCCTGCAGGCTCCCGCAGCAGGGGGAGCACAGAACCTCTAGAACGGGATGTCTGGGTGTTTCCTTTTCTTTTTCTAGATCTATGTGTATCATTTCGTTACTCTTAACAATTCGGTAATCTGGGGATTATGAGTGCTATCCTGTTCTCTTCATAACTTTCAGTGCTGCATCTTTAAATGCTTAATAAATAAAATAGCAGCTCTTCCAAGAAATCCTGGAGGAACTTTAAAAATCTCCTTATCTTCCTTGGGTTAGGTCATAAAATTGGACTTTCTTTTTTTTTTTCCTAATTCTAAAATTAATTTATTCTCATCGTGAAAACTTTAGAGAACACAGGAAACAAAGACTAAGGACCACCAAACATTCCACTACCCGCAAATGACCACTGTTCATACGTATATGCCTATCCTTCCAGATTTTCTTTTCCATATATATGTGTGTGTGTGTATATGTTTGTCTGAAATAAGATCTTGACATACAGGCTTCTGGTAATCTGCTTTTCCACTTAACCTCACAGGCAACTTTCCCTGTCACGTTTCTCACTTTAACATAAAATGTCCTTTCCGTCGCCAGTGGTTTGTTTCCCACTAGCTAAGGATCAAGTCTCAACTGCAGGAGCCCTGGCAGGAGTAACATACCTGGGTCCTGCTTCAGAGGGAATCCAGCCAGGACAAGAGGTTCTTGCAGCTTATTGAATGGGTACGAGCTCATAGAGAGAGAAATCAATACTGTACCAGGATTTAGACAATTTAGCAAAATGTATGAGACAGTACTTTGGGTCAAGAATAACTGCAGCAGCATGGTTAACCATTGATTGTCTAAAATAGAGGTTATCGTGCTCCGTCTAAAGTTGCAGACAGACCTACCCTGTTTCGGGGGTTAAGATAATCACCGCATAGTATGATCTTTACGCTATTATGCCCATTCTATGTCCTGAATATTTTAAAGACAAGCAAAATTGAAGCAGTCGAGTTCTTGCCTGAATGGAAATAATCTGCATTTTCTGCTTAGGCGTCTGTGCTGTGGCAAATCTGATCAGCGCTCGATTCTACAGGAACGCCATTCCTCTGAATTCATTAGACAGCTCCACAATAAGGGATATAATTAGACGATAAATGTTTAGGAATAACAATAAAGAATGTAAAAATTTATCGGAGGATCAGATCATTATTTTGTTTCAAAAAACTGTTGAGATTGGAAATACACTTGCACCTTTAAGGGTGATTATTTACCATCTCGTAGAGGGTTGGTGGGGGTGGGCGATGTTCTTTTTTTTTTTTTTTTTTTTTTTTATTGGTTCAAGTTGCCTATCAATGAACTGAATTTAGAAGTCAGGCAAGGGAAACCATCGTACTAACCCCACATCCAACCTCGGTCCCCAGACAATGTGACTGTATCTACAGCACTTTCTGCTGTACCGCAAATGTCAAACAGAAGGTGTAATGGATTTAATATTAGCGCTGGCCAAGGTGTTGAGGGAGCTGTTAATAATGTCACTCCAGTTATCGATCCGAAGCCTTTAAAAATCAAAGAAAAGTGAGAGATCCCCTACTGGGGAAAGGCACACAGTGACTGGTTTTTATTGCCAATATATTTCTACATATAGAGTGGCAACTTTCTGGAATTATGTTATCACCATTAATCTCTGTGAGATTTTTGGAGTCGTTATATGGTAAGATAATATCATGGAGACCGCTCTGCATGCTAATGCTCGAAGATCAGACCAAGCTCTTTCAACCGAGCCTGAGAACGCGCGCGGTAACTACAACGTTCACGTTGCCGACTGCAAGGCGTTGATTAGCACTAGACTTACTCTTGATGGCGATGTTGGATCCACCGGAAGTATAAAATACGAACTCTGTGGTCCCGACGGCGAGCTGCACTCTACCTTGCCTCTCTAAAACTCTGACTACAAACCATGTCACCACAAGCCACGCGGCGACTCACTTGAGACAGAAATGAATTTTGTTCTTAGCAATTAGCGTCCCTTTTCAGGAAACTGCTAATCCTTCCATCTGAATGGCAGTTTGTACGCAATGAAATTTTTGCTTTCCATGGTCCCCAACTAATAAATGAAATTGAAATGTATAATTTATGTTGAATGTTTATCAAACTGTAAACACACATTTAATTCCTTTCCATATTCATACAATATAAGCAAAGATAAACCCACCAGATAATGTACCACGGTTATCCCTGATGGATTGAATCTAAAATGCGTCTCTCCTGTAGCTGTGGCAGTGATCCAGACTTGTTCACCATGACCCGACCCTGGCCTGCCCCCTGCGAATACCCATGTGGGCACGTATGTGTCAAGTCTAGTCGTCAGAAAGCGGCCTAACAAAAACTAATCTTTTCATAACCCAGACAGATCATTTATGCATAAACTCAGCTTTTATACCAAAAAATACATATGCAAGATTATTTCCCTTAGCCATGTCATCGTTATTTTGAAACGAAACAGAAATTATCTTTTGCCACTCCTGAGTGAAAATGGCGCACGCATCGACACTACAGCCAGTGCCACTCTAGTGCCTGCCTTGTCCAACCCAGAGTGCTTCTTGTGCCTCAGAGACACTACCCTGAGGCAGTGCTCTTTTCTCCTGCAGAAAGTAGACTATTCTTAAATGTCACTTTTATCCCCAGCTATGCAAAGCAAAATCATCTGGAACTGCCACAGAAGGGAATCCATATTTTCCAGAGCTCTCTTCTGGCATTCCGGGCCTAGGCACACAGCCTAATTGGTGTGAGCTCACTTTGGTGAGCTTGTCTGTGTGCGATGAGGACGTTTCAAAGTGACCATCTACTTCTAGGACCTTGCCTGCGGGAGCTCAAGAGAAAAGTCGGGTAAAATCTCTTCTTCCCACCAGGCTGTGCTGGCCTGGGACCTGAGCTCAGGCCCTTCCAGGCCAGCTCCCAGGTCACATGGCTACGGTGCAAGGCACCCTTCAGGACTTGACACCTTGACCTGTCGACTGAGCTACAGGAAAACAGCCTCACTTTTGTTCCCAGAGAAGATGTGGGATCTCACCAGGGTTCTGCATGCCATTCTGAAACAAACCTTCTCTTCCTAGAGTTCAATCATAGTGGTTGCAACTCAAAAAAAAAAAAAAATAGTGCAGCTTTATATAAATTAATATCATGGTATTTAAGGGGTAGCAAATGGTTTGTTCAATAACAGAAGCACAGGACTCTTATCAAAATACACAATAGTTTCACTCCGTTTATATGTAGCACTTGTTTTCCTAAACCTTCTATTGAAGGTTTAGAAGATCAATTTTTTAAACCCATTATTTTTAACAGTTATTTTATATAGCTTTCTAGGTCATAATTTTGACTTTTCCTTACCTATGGTGATAAGGGGTACATTTTCAGAGGTTCTAAAATGAAACCCAAGACAACTTGTTAATGGGTGACCTGTCCCTCTTCATTAAAACAAACCAACAAAAAAGTGCTTGTCTTTGTCATTGGAGGATTACAAATTATAGATTCTATTTCTCGAACTCTTGCCTTGAACAAAGCATAAGTTATTTGCTTTTAATACATATCGCTGCACCGAAATTTCATCCCTGTCCAAATTATACCGTTCTGAATTCTTCATCTGCACTAAACAGCAGATTTACGAAGGATCCGTTACCTGGCATTGACTGAGCTTTGCAGGGTGCACAGATCAGAAGAGGCAGAACTGGCTGGAAACCATTTCCACCCCTAGTGAGCAATTTACTCATGATTGCTTGGGGAAAATACTGGAAATATTGCTTCTGTGTAAAGTTTGCAACTTCCAGTTGTCAGCTCTCTGCCAAGCAGTTATTCCCGAGCACAGCGTTAGGGAAGCGCGCTCGGGCCGCTGCGACACGGCTGGCACTCACATCCTGCCTGGGGTGCATGGAGTACAGAAAGCACTAATTACAGGAGCTAATTCACACACTCTCCCTCAGAGGCAGGTCAGTGTTTTATCCTTATTTTACAGATGGGGGGCGGGGGGGTAGGGGGAAAGTGATGGAAATGCCAAGGGGCTTGCCCCAAGCCACACGAGTTTTTCAGCAAAGGTTAAAGTAAAGAGTATGGTATGAGGGCTGGAGTAGGTACAAAGCCTAGGAACAAGCTGGAAAAAGGAGACAAAACACTGATAGTAGACCTCCAAGCAGACTCTGGAGAGGAGATTTTTCCGAGAGGCTTCTGGCATCCAGAGAGAAACCTAGCTAGCCCCTTAAGCACATAGCTCATTGGCTAAACCACATTTTTGTTAAATATACTCTCTCACTTAGGACTAAAATTCTCCATCTGATCCTTGCTCCTTCCTTTATCCCTACATTAAAACTCCCCACACCACAGTGAGCGGTAGCGTCTGAATCAATTATAGGCAAAATTCAGCCCTGAGTCTCTTGGTCCCCATTAGCCAAGAGCACAGCCAAAATTGTCTCTGTGCTTTTGACCTCTGCTCTGCCTCGGGCTCTGGGCAGCTTTTCCAGGCTCTTCCTTTCAGAACCAGTCTTCCAAGACAGGTATGATGTGGAAAAAGAACTAGAAGAACAATAGGGTCCATCAGGAGTCAGTCCTATCCTCCTGGCGGTATCTGCTCGTGAAACACAATCATGGTTTCTTGGGACCCATGGAAAACCTCACCTATCTTCTGTTGACAAAACTAGCTTGAGAGAAGGAAAGAATCTGTGTCTTTTCTGTAGTTGTTATTAACTAGACTGAATTCTTAATCAAGATCCAGGCCCACCTGGTATTAGAGATTCTAAAGACTCTTCAGTAACCATTGAGTCCATGTCTGCCGTGTGTCAGACGTTATACAAAGCACAGAGGAAACAAAGATAAAGCTCCTTGCCTTCCAGGAGCTGACCATCATGTGAGGGGGACAGGTAACTAGTACAATGCGGGAGTGTGATGATGACAATCAGCGCTGTATCACAAGCCACTGCTGTTGGCAGTCCTGGGAGACCTGTCTCGGGTTCCAAACGTCAACCCTGAAATGAGCAGCCCACAAGTGTCGCTTCTTTGGGAGCGAGTTGCTTTGACGTGCCCAAACATACACAGACCATGACTGTCAGGGACTCTGATGCACACCGTCAAGGGCTTTGGGGTAGTTTTCTGTGTTGTTTTATTTAATTAACCTAAAGAATGTCTGCTGCGTGATAGGTTCACAGGAGTATTAGTTCCTCTGATTATCGATCTTTTGGGCTCTGCAGGCGTGTTCTGAATGGGAGGTGCTCCCAAACTATCTCCCTCCCACTGATTTCATCAACAAATTCAGGAAATGCTAGCTTTGGAAATTTGACTTGACTCTTTTTGCTTTTTCTACTCAAGGTATAACTTGTTATAAATACTCAAGGAACATTCATGATGATATTAATACGTAGATTTTACCATGGTTTACCTCTATGTTACAGTTACAAGAGTTAGTATGTTTAAGTAATGTATTTCTCACCATGACCCTCGACCAAAACTAGAGATAGTAAAGGGCTTGCCTCACACCAGAGTGGACCCGGGATCTGAACGCGGGCCATGTGTTTTGCTTTGAGCACTTTGCTGGGTGTGTGCAGAGAACACAAGAGGTAGGAGATATAATACGTGCCCTTAGAACACTGACCACCCTCAGTAGAAGACCTACACACGACAGCCAGAGAAGCGAGAACAATAGTGCTGCTACCCTCAACCGGGCCATGACAATGGCAGGTGGTGTAGGAAGTCGGGGAGAGGCTCAGTGACTGGGGGTGGCTTTGATGAGAAGGGATGAGTCGCATGTGCTGCATGAAAACTGACCTAAGGTCAGAGAGGTAGGATGATCTTCCAGGAGAATCATCCCAAGCGGCCCAGTGGGATGGATCTGGGAGGCAGGAAGGGGCCCTGTCTTCCTCACAGAAGCAAAGGTACACACCCCTCTAGAATGGAGCCAGATCCTGGAGGAGCTGGAATGCCAGGGAAAAGCATCTGAGAACAGTACGAGATGTTCCGGGTATAACTTATTAAACAGAGCAGTGACTCAATGAAATCGTTACTTTATCACTTAAAAATAAATACAAAAATAATTTTCAATTGGGAAGGATCCTCCCTTGTGGGTCAGCTTATACGACCGCCTGTGGACTCCTGAATCTCTTATACAACGTAACTTCTAATATTCATTGAATGGTCACCTAGCGCCAAACACGCTGCTGAACCTAGTGTATGTATTGCCTCATTCTTGCCTCACAAAATACAAGAAGGAAAGTACTGTTATTTTCCCCATTTTATAGAGGAAGTAAAGAAACTGAGAAAAAAAATTTTACTGTGGAAAAATCACACAGTTAGAAGGGAGAGAGCCTAGGATTTGAACCCGAGCAGCCTGGTGTCAGAGTGCCCATCCTTAACCATTCCATCACGGTGTTTCTCAACATCTGTCTAAAATAGCTGTCCAACCCCTAACTGAGACCACAGCCTCCATCCTTCCCAGGCAGCTCTGACGGTGAGAACAGTTTTCCCAATGTTATGCTGATTCCTGTCTACAGGTAGCTTATGCTCACTGGACTTGATACCTGATCCTTCTTTTGTCAAGAATACACAGGAATGTGTTGAATAGAACAGACTGGAAGCAAAGGAAATCATTCAAGAGGCCATTTCTTTAATCCAAAAGTAGTGAGTAGATCTTGAGAGGAAATACTGAAGGGCCTTGCAACAGAAGAAATGGTGATTTGGACCTATCATAATCGGAAAAGGTAGAAATGTACCTTGTGGTCAGTCTTTAGCCAGGAGCTAATAGTGGTTAATACTCTAGAAATTATGCAAGTCTCAAGCTTTCACATGATTAGTATTGATGATACCATCTGTCCACTCTTTTTTATCAACTGGTAATAAAATCTGGAAAAATTTGAAAATTACAAAATTACATATGCTATCGATCATAAAATATTAAGATATAAATTCCCTTAGGGTTCAAAGCTGTTCCTCTTTATGGTTTATTAAAGTGTATCATGTGCCTTTGCTAAAATATCAGCCTACTGGTCAGTGCTGCTTACTTGTCAGGGGATTTCCTCTCCAAAAAAAAATACCAGAAAGAGCAATGGTAAAATTAGTGCATCATAAAGGATTAAAACTCTGCTTTCCTGTGTCCAGCCATCTGTTTATTAAATGGAGCGAGTGTTGACGTTGGAGGAGAATCAAAATTATCTGATGATCCCCTAAATTACTATAGGTCAAAAGGAGGCCAAAATTGATACAATCGATGATATAAAAATGAATTAAAAATTTGACTATTATTTAGGGAAATAACTTTCCATTTCACAAAAGTAATGCAAAAGTGTAAAAACATAAGCCCAGTAGTCCAAGATTTGAAAACATTCGCTCAGTCATTGTTTTACTCATTCAGTCATTACTGCATGTGCCTGGGTCAGGCTCTGTTGCAGTTCTTGGAATATGCTTGTTACCAAGTAGGTCCCTGCTCTCACAGAACTTATATTTTGCATAAACCAACGGATGAAAAGGGATCAAAAGGATCTCTATTGGGAGATTCAGTTCATAGACATCTCCATTTTATAAACAAGAGGTAAATCTATACATTCATTTGTAACGGACCTCTCGGCCTCTGCTTTCTAGAATGCAGAGCGGACACAGATTCTAAGCCAGTATGTCCAAAGTGTGTTCCTTATCGCACCTGCCCTGTGAGATGTTCTGTGGAGAAAAGGTCCCCTAAAGAGGAGAGGGAAAAGCTTCGTAGCATAGCACATCTTCTCATTGGAGAGTAACAATGAGCGTTAATTTATTGAACATTTGAAATTTGTGTGATCGAGAAGTCTATTTTGTTTGAACTCCTCCTTCCCAATTTATTTGACAACGGGAAACTTTTTTTAGAGAGAAACTTCTTACGCCCCAGAAACGTGACTAAGCACATGGTCTTGTTTCTGTTAGCTGGTTGCCACTCGATCCCATCCACGCCTATCCCTTCTTCCAAGACACTCCAGTGCAGGCAGGATCACTGGCTAGCCGCTCAGCTCAGAGGTCAAACTATCTAGTTCCTTCGATAGCTCTCCCAAATATCTCTCATTGGTCTTCAGGGTGCCCTTCAAGCTTTCCTAAAGGTAAGCTCCTAGGTCAATCTAGCTCATAATCAACTGTAAAGTGTTAAGTCAAGACCTGTCCACTCCAAGTTTCACCATGTTTAGAGCAACCCTGAGTTTTCATTTGCAGGGCGTCATATCCCTCTTTTACCCTGCCCCCCCGATTCGTTTACACAGGCAGAGCCCAAGTCTCTGGTTTCCCACTCACCAGAGCAATACACCGAGAGGTTATGGCGGAAGGGTACGATTAGGGCTGCCCAGAGCTCTGTGCGTGGCTTTCCTCCCCTGAGTGACAACCCCAACCAGTTACCACTGGTTGTAGATACAAGGGCATAGGTCAGAGCTGTGGGACAGGAGACACAGCGTGGCGTGGTCATCAACTACTAGATTGTTTTCTCTGCTTTGTAGCAATTGAATTCAATTGTCTTACCCATATTATGGATTTTAAAAATTGGCAGCCTTGTTAACTTGAGGTTACTCTAATAACTAAGAGTTGATGACATAAGAAGATGACAGCCCTAACCCCAACTGTAGGACACACCCCTTAAACTACTTCTATAGTAGTTGCAAATACGTAAGTACATAGGGTCTTGGAACCAGACAGCTTGTGGTCATGGGTTGAACTCCCGGCTCTGTCACTTACTAGAAGTGTGACCTTGAGCAGGTTAATTAACTTATATATGCCTCTGTTTGCCCATTCTACAACTTTAGCTCTCTGGTGTAGATTGAAAAATGGGATAGGGATAACCACCTGTTGGCTTTAACCTCAAACAAATTAGCATATTAACATACCCTATAAGGGTGTTGTGAGTTTATACATCTAAGATGCTTAGGGACGACTGCACGGCTCAGTCAGTTGAGCGTCTGACTCTTGGTTTTGGCTCAGGTCATGAGCTCAGGGTCATGAGATTGAGACCTGTGTCAGCTCTGCGCTCAGCACAGTCTGCTGGAGATTCTCTCTCTGCCTTGCTCTCTGCCCCTCCCCTCACTCACATGCTCATACTCTCTCTTTAAATCTTTAAAAAAAGTAAATGAAATAAAATGCTTAGAACAGTAGTATGGCACATCCTAAATATTCAGCGAATATTGTCGTTATTGCTAATCACGTTAAGCTAAATATTCTCTTATTACCAAAGTTACTCCTTATGGAAAAGCTAGCCAGGGGTTAAGTGACATAAAGTTGGCATCTGTACATGTAAAATTTGAACTTGGGCTTCATTGACACCATGTTCCAGTTATCTGACTTAAAGGGCTCCGATTCTACATGGATCAGACCACCCAATACGTATGCTTCTGAAAATTCCCTCCCTCTCTCCATCCGTTCCCCTCTCCCTCCCCCTTTCTCCTGAAGTGGAGTCCTTTTGGAAAGCCTCCATTTAAGAGGAAAGACCCTTTAGGAAATACATAACTTACCTTCCTCCAGCTTCTTTAAAGCATAGATTCTGTTTTGCAAATTCACAATTTTTTTGTGTCCTCGGTTTTCTTAAAGCATAACAGAGGCACCTAATTCCTACTCTCAGAGGCCTGACCCACTGTTTCTAAATTCTGAACACCAAGATATGCCTGCTGACTTCCCCTCTTCTAAGGCTAGCCTGGAGGCTCCCAGGTCCACTTTGGAATAGACCTTGATGTTGGTCTCCAAAGGTTTGCAGCTTCTGGCCTGGCCTATTAAAATGTGTTCTGCTTAGGACCCCAACACAGCATCCATGATGCGCTTGACTGCTGTTTTCCCTCTTTATCTGGCTGGGCCGTCATGACGTCACCGCAGCCACAACACACGGATCAGGCTCCACAAGAGACTAAGCGGCACAAAACGGGATGTTAGGTCTCCCCGAGCTGTGGCTCTGTGTACTATCAGCTCAGCTTTCCTGCCCACTTCCAGTCTGGGCGGGAGAACAGGGACAGGTACTCCGCTATTCGTTTGCACTTCACATGAATCCGTTTATTCTGTGTAGGAGGGCTTCGGTTCATCTCGAATCTTGAGCACTAAACTGAGTGATTTTGTGGAGTGCTTCTGTAAATGCAAGAGAGACGCCCAGATGCCCCAGCCATAGGCACTACATATGGACTTAAATAAATAAATTAAGAAACTCATTTCACATAGGCCACCAAGCAGTCAGGAGACGTTAATGACTTTTAGTCACCGCCAACCTGGACAAAATTCAAGCCAATGACCTATGGGTGAAAGGCTCTATATATCCCATTACCAATCCCCTGAGCCATCCCACCGTCCCTGACAAGGTATTTTATCATACCCAGTACAGGGCAGTACGATAGTCCAAATTCCTATACCATCAGAAAATCTTCCATTTAAAAGAAAGCATTTTAAAGAGAGGCAGAAGACCTAGTTCCTCAAATAAAGAAGCAATTGCAATTTAAAAACGGAAAAAAAACTTCTGGAAGAAGGTTCACATGGGTATACCTACACACACATACAAGCATTGAGACTTTTTTTTTTTTTAATTCCAGTATTTTTTCATCATGTTTACTCCACTGCACATTTGATTCTGCCTCTGGATATCTAGTAAACTGGCATATCTTGGAGTTCCATTAAAAAAGTCATTAGTTTTAGTTCAACATTTGTATAAAACTGATTCGTTAAACCCATGGTGCTTTCTTTCCTAGCTTGTTTTTAAGTGTCATAAATAAATGACTTAAGTGTCCCACAAGACAAATGTTCTTTAATCATCTAATGCACTCATTTATCCTAAGCCTTAACCTTAGTCCTAAATTAAGTCTGTTGCAAAAACGTAACTTCATCTAAAAACACCCATCAATCCTACACGGTTTTGATAAGCAGATTTAAAAAACATAAACAATCAGACAGTTGTCAATCTGGGTGAAGCCCCGTCCCATTTAAGAGTTATTCACTAGGAGCTATATTTCATGCCCATACAACCGATAGAATTATAAAAGAGAATGGCTAGAATTCGGGTCTTTGCTGAGACCTCATACTGTGAAACTGGGGGGTGGGGCTGTGGTTTACAGGAGTATAAAATGAAGCAGACTAGACAAAAGATAATCCTTATTCCACATCAGATACATTCTGTTTTGTTTTGGGAAGCTATTAATACTTTGACAATGTTGTAAATGCATTAAAATTTCATGATCACATATTTAGTAAATTGCATGTCATGCCTTTGATTAATTTTCATTTGTTCATGGTCCTAAAAATCTGTCAAAGAATCTGGCTGCTCGGAGTTTATACATGAGTAATGATCACCGAAAGGTTTGGTGCAAGGAGAAAGGAAGGGAGAATTTGATGGAATAAACACTTGACTAAATTGGGTACTTAATACCTCATAACTAAGAATTCACATAGTTTGGTGAAATCTTCGTTTTGACAGATTCCCCGTTTAATTCTGAATTCATATGCCTTTTCATTTACCAATGGTGCCCTTTCACAGTAAGGCAAAGATAATCTTCCCATTTTTCCACTGGCTTCCTTTGGTCCTGCAGAATTATTACCACCGAGGCCCTTAGGGTTGCTGGATGCTCCCCCTAACCCCCCCCCGGGGCTTTAAAATTTTTTAAAAAATAGATAAGAGCATTCAGCAAATAGCTAGATTGAGAATAAACTCAAAAATTATCACCAAGGCCCTTCCTCTGCCATAATTTGTCAAATCTGCTGATAGGAAGCAAATTCTATTCATAAAGATTTTATTTGGGAGGGGGGGAAACTCTTGTGATTTGGTAGCAATTCAATTATAGTTTTGTGAGATAGTGAGCCCGGAGAGGGAATCCAGACTGACAAGAAATATGACAGGACAGTTACAGAGTGTTTATGCAATTAAACTTTCACTGACAATACCTGCAGAATGATGAATGCGTGGGCGGGGGTGTGTGAGCGCAGGCAATGCCCCACAAGTATTGCCCATTTTTCATTATTATACAACTGTTCAGATCTTTCAAGAACAGCCTGAAGTGAGGTGGAAAAGAGAGTGCTGTTCTGCAGCATGTTAACCAAATGCCTTTTTTTTTTTATTCCCTCCCTCCAACGGGTCTTGATGTGCCAGATGATAAAAGAACATCTATTTTAGAAAAATGTTTCGAAAAGATTAAGATTTACCCCGAGCTTGACATATATTAATTTTGGATACCAAAAGAGGTTTTTATTCTTTTTTCTATCTGCAACTTTATATCACTTCCCAACCGATAGCACAGTGCATAATTAAACTGTTGGGTTATTCATTTTATGCAAGCAGGTGCAAAGGGCACTATAAAAGTAGGATTTTACTGATGGTAGATTAAGAAAGAAAGGAGAAACTTAAAAGCCTTTTGTAGAGAACCACAAAAGCTTACAGAAGAGATTAATTTGGCTGGGCAAAGTCTGTATTATAAAGCCTTGGTCTTCCAAGGATATATGAAAACAGGAAAATTTCAGGATTTCAAGAGCCTCTGAAAGACTGTGTAGAGTTTTTCAGATTAACAACCCTGATTTGGGGTCTTCATGGGAGACTGTCAGATTTGGGTGTGATTTTTATTTTTTTAAACCAAGCACTGAGAACACACCGATGTCTTAAGAAGAGCTTTAATTTGTGTAAACTTCACCTTGGCAAAATCAGCAGTGCCCAGAATAACACCTGAAAACCAATGGCAAAGTGAATTCCTTTCAGACCCCAGAGATTGTATGAATCATTGTGGGGAGGTCAGGGGGAAAAATGTTCTAGCCCGTGGCACAAAGCTGCAAAGGTTCATGTGCAAGCCACGTGTCTTCCCTTAATATTTACACATCTATTTAAATTAATGAGACTTTACTTGGGAAAAGGAAATGAGATCTATCCTCAGACCATTCATTCATTCCTTCCTTTTGACCTCTGGTAAGCTGTTATCAATAAAAGGTTTTTTGTTTTCTTTAACGGTTGATGTTCCTTTGTTAACATTTCCATCTCCTCTGGGGACATTAAAAACCTTGAACTTTTACATACTGAGAGTCAGTTGTTGTGCCCAACCCCCATTATCACTTTCCTACAGTTGAGTCCAGGCCCAAAGGCAGAGAGGTGTAGTTGCATGCCCACCTAGACGACTGTTCTGGAATGAATTTGTGGTTCCACAATGAGCCTCCGCATGCCCTGTGGAGATTATTGTAAGTCAGACTCACATCTAGAGACTATGTTCACTTGATCCCATCAGTTTGGTAAATTCAGTGAAATAACTGGTCACGTCAGTATCAGCAAAAATCAGTTAACCTTATTTGTATTAGAAGTGACTTGACTATATACTTTTCCGTCAAAATGATCAATCCAGAAATCCCCTATAAACCATGGTCTAAATATAAGAGTTTCCTAGAATTCTCTCTTTTGTCAAAAAGCTGCACTCGGTTACATCTCCCCCCAAAAAAGACCTGACTTTGTCGGATGTGATTTTTTAATATGCACTAAAATTGATAGTTAAAAAAATATTGTTTTCACATTACTTAGGTGTTAAAATTACACGGTGGTGTTCCTTTATTTTCAAAAACCAAACCTAATCCTGTTAATTCAAAGTGAATAACAAACAGGACTAAGACTTTTTCCCAAGTTGTTACATTTATTCAACCTGCTTGTGTTTTGTTCTTCATCATAATTATTTCCAAGTCAAATCTGCACTGATTTCCTTGCGGACCCGCGTACCTCTGACTAACTTAAAGAATTGAGCTGGGATAATTCACACAATTCCTCAGGGGTCATGTTCACTGTTTTTTTTCAAGGACATTTTTATTACAAAGCTGATGAAATTTGCATATTAATTCATTTCTTTCAATTTTTTAAGATTAAATGTTGTCAACATGTATCAGTGCAAGGCTCTGACAGTGCTGATGAAATGGGTCAGTCAAGCTTGAACATTCAGAGTAATGCAGCCATCTGCAACCCCCTAGCCCCTTGTGGAGTTCTGTGCTACCATTGCAACTTGATTAAAAAAAAGTTTTATTCAATGCAGGATATTAAAACATTATCTAAGAAATGATATGTGTTAGTTTTTCCATTTACTCAGAAAGTGAATTTGACAACAAAGGTCTAAGGAGATCCTTGCTGACTTGGAGTCAGCATTCCGTCAGTCTTCATTAAACTACAGCCAAAAAAGCCCCCCCAAAAGTTGTAAATTTGGCAAAAGGAACATAGGAGAGAACTTGAGTTTAAGGTTTCCTCTCCTGATGAGGTGTGAGGGGCTCTTCCCATTCGTATTCTAAGTAAGAAGTGATGCCGGGGAAAGCCCATAGAATGTCGAAGATCTCTGTACCTGACTTCCCAGTGTCCTCAGAGGTAGACCTGCCCTTCCGTTTATACACAGCTAAGAAACACGAGCGTTGCTTGGTTCCGCCTACAGCCCTCGCGAAACGGTACCGATGTTTACATGGAGATCTTCATCTCCGTCTGTGAACATCCAGCGGTATTGATTTACCTCCGTTCCTTACAGTGAAAACATAATATTCCATCAGATACTCCCAAAGAGCAAGGCCACCTAGGTGAGAAACCCCTTTAAGTGCTACATCACCTTTCTGGGTGAACCCCGATGGCCTTCCCAGATCTTCTATTTCTGTGTCTGCTTTTTGGTAGAAGCCTCTTTGTAACGTACAAAATGCCCGGAATAGGTTCCAAAGGCCTTGTAAAGAACCAAGTTGTCTGGCTGCTGCCACGTTTGAGCGGCAAGGAGCCCTGCCTCCGCGTCACTTCATCACTTCATCGGGCCACACAACTAAAGTACCTCCACAGCATGGAAAGTCACTTCCTGCCCCCCGAAGTTCCTCAGGGCAGACCATACAGAACCACAAAGCCAACGTTCCAACTCCCGTCTCTGCTTGAGAGGGCCCGTCCTGGGGACCTTCTATAGTAGCTCACGGTGTTAAAAATAAAGAAAAAGTATTTTCTTTCAATATCATTTATAGTTAAACCTGCTCCCGTACTGACTGCATTACAGACTCAGATTGCCAAGGTTCTTACCCTTTAGCAATACGCAATCGTTGGTTAATTCCTGGGCAGAGCATTGCCCAATATATGTACACCACCATTAGCCAGAAAAGTTCGTTTCCCAAAATGAAAAAAAAAATATGTGTATATATATACACACCGCATAGTAAGAAGGGAACAACAGAAAGAGAAAGTAGTCTCAGGAATGGTTTTATCTTGATTTTGAATTAAACTCCCAAACTCATATTGGATTGAAAAATCAAAATCAGACTTCACATTGTCGAGTTGGAAAATGTCAGATATGAAATATTTAAACTGCGGAATACAGTCTTCGACTTTGGGTTATAAAACTTTAATTTTGTGAGTTAGTAGCACTCCAATAGTTCAATATTTTTAATTCTACAAATCCATGTTTATTAACTTTCCAGGTTTAAACAGTATCACCAAGTCTATTGAAACTAAATTATTCTGACTTGTGAGAGCTATAGGGTAGCTATAATTTGTTTTCTATTTCCACATAAGTGACAAAGACAAAAGAAAGAACAAATAAAAGGAATTGATTGCCACAGAATTCCTCTTTATACTTTCAAAATGACCTAAAACTTTAGCCGATGATTAAGACCCAGGTTTATGCCTGTAGTTTTAATTGTGGAGCTTTCCTGGGTGAGTCAGGTCACGCTTAATATGGGGTTACCCTTATGTTGTTATAAGGGGGGGGGTTCCATACTAGCATCGCTGGGGAGTTAACTGTATTCCTCTCGAAAAAGGCACATTGCTTTCTGATCTTTCTCTGCATTTAGGAAATGTGAACTGGGTACCCTTACAACAGTTTTAAGAACCCTCTACCTCAATGTTGTGACTGAAGGAGAAAATCGAAAGTAGCTGCACACAGCAGCGGTGACTTTTCATCTTCCTCCGATGAGTACTCTCTTCTACTTCCCCACGAGCGTCACCCTGGGTCCTAGTGGTTACCTAACCTGCCGCTGTTACTCTGCCGACTTCTTTAGCATTTGTTCAACACCTACTATGTGCTAAATCAGTGAAGTCCTTGCATGACACAGACGAGGTATCACAGAAAAACTCCTCCACCAGGAGAGAGCAACCCATATTCCCCTCCCGGGTCTGTGCCTCCCAGCTGGCTCACCTTATGTGTGCATCGAGACCCTTCAAGCCTCCTTCCTCACCCAAAATCAAACGAGTCCTCACTCACAGGGTTGTTGAGGGCATCACGGACATAAGTTTGAAAGTGCTTTAAATAGCTCGGTAGAGTTACACGTTTGGTAAAGAGTGCAGCACAAGACTTTGGGGGTTATCTTCTGATCTTTCTATTTTTGTGAGTGAACAATGGGCGCTAGGGTTTTTACACTCTAATGCCATATCCATAGCAGCTGCTGTCGATTTCAACATCCAAGTTAGATTATCCAGCATGGTTTTGATGAAATTCATTCCCCCACCTAACTTAATCTGTATGTAATTGAGTTTGCTGCCAGAGAAGGAAAGTACATTTGCTGGAAGCCCAAACTCCTGGTTTCCAGCAAGAAAATTCAGTACATTTTGTTTATTGCTTTTGTTTCATATATAATGTATATGACTTCATGATGATTTGCTCAGGGAAGAGAAGCGGAGGAGTTACGCTTGCATCTAGAATCCGATCATGCGCTCTAAAAGCATTACTGCTTCAGAGTCGCCCAAATCAACTTGGAATACCAGGTTCCCCCACCCCCGCCCCAGGGCTAATTTCTCTGCCCATATATGAGCTCACAGTCCGTGTTTCTCTTGTAATGCTACATTCTGTGGTGGGTATTTTCTGGGCTTTAAAAGCCTTGTCTTTCTTCCACTTTGTGTTGATGAAGCCAGCTACTGCTATTCTAAGTCCAAAGTTCTCTTAGAATGCTGGAGAATCTTGTGCAAAATGAAGGTTTTTATCACACCCCTGGACATCCCACTGCCTGGTTACACCGCTGAAACTTTTCTGAACCATCTTTGTCATCCCTATAAACCTGCTTCCCTTGTCTAGCAGACAGCAGCTCTGTTCGCGGGCTCTGAAGGCCGAATTCGCCCTCAGGCTGCTGTGACTCACACAGCCAGAATTTACACAACAGACCGTGGTGGGGGGTGAACTTTTGTTCTTGATTGGAGTCATTGCCGGTTAGGACGAACAGGCTTTGAATTATGTATTCTCCAAATCAAAAAACCCTGTCTTCTTTTTCTGACACAGAATTGGATTATGAGGGATGGGGAGAAGTTGAGGGCAATGTGTTTCTGGCATCATTACAAGTAAAAGTTCAGTTTTTAATAAGCAACTAACCCATTCTCTAGAACTAGCCCGATCAGATGGAACCGTAGTCTTCTCAAGTGGTGACAGGAACGTATAGCAAACGGATACCCAAAATGATTGTAGAGAAGTAGGTCTTAAAGTTGTAGTTTATCCACTGACTTACCAAGTTTCTAGGAGCAACCACGTCAATCCCATATCCATGTATATCAAAAACAGAAAAATTATTTTCTTTTTCTTAATCATATACTGATTTAATATATGGATCTATTAATGGTGGTAACACTTTGAAGAGAGCTTGTTCAACTTGGGAAAGAACCGTGTTCTTCAACCCAGCAGAATAGTTCGGTTTTTCTCCTCAGTGTGTCTTTCTCTCAAATGGGTACAATTACAGTCCATGACTATGAGAACTTCTGTTCTGGAAGAACTCCCTGTACCTAATACTTGAAGAGAATGTCTTCTTTCTACTCTACTTTGAGTGAATAGAGACTCATTTTACAACTCACACATCCCACTATCTGCAAAGCTCTACAAACCTCAAGGAGCTGGGGTTCTGGTGGGGCACCGAGAGAGTAAATGACAATTACACAAGCCATCACTCAGTTATAGTCGCAGGATAGAAGGAACAACTACAGGTGCCAAAACACACAACAGGGGTGACCTCCAGAATTTTCAGAAGTTGCATAAACATTAAGTGTTTTGATTCCCTTTTTTGATTACAAAAGGAATGTTTTTAAATATATAATATAAATATATATCAAATATATGTGACTTTGCCATGGAATTGGGCAATTTCTTATGCTTTTGGGGGAGGAGGAGGCAATTTCTTGCTGCTTTCATTCATCAAAGCCTACTCGCTTCAAGAGATAGCTCTCATTAGGGCTGCTGCCTCGCCAACACTCAAAAGGTACTCACAGAATGCTACAGGAGTATCTTATGTTGTAAAAGAATGTTTTTCCCCAAGGAGATAAACCACATTTGTAGACCTTAAAAAATATTTTCTCATGATTTTAAGTGTCCACATTCTATCTTGCTTTCAGGTCATTCTGAATTAGTGGTCTCCTCCCCTATATATTAGCTGTGAAACCTGAATTCCCTTCCTCCGATTTCACCAAGGCAACTTAGGTATTCTAGAACTACCTATTTAAAATAATTCTTTAAGACTATCCATTGTAACTTTTTTGCCCTTGTGAAAATGCCTAGTAGAACTATCTATAATTAGCGGGGACTTGACTCCATAAATGAAGTTCCACCCATAGACTAGAATACTGTGCCATTAAAAAAAAAAAATGTTGACCATATACATATATTTGAAGATGGACCAGGTTCTAAGCTACGAAGCCAAAAAATGGCAAAGGGCAGAACAACATACGGAGGCTGTCGTCATTTGTCCACCGAGAGAAGAACCGCAGTCACATTACTGACAAATGCATAAAAGATCTCTGCGCGGATACGTAAGAAACTGGGGACACCAGAGAAACTCGAAGAGAGGTTCTCAGAACTTTGGAGGCAGAGTCGGGAGCAAAGTTTGTTTTCACTGTATACCCGTCTGTAGTGCTTGAACGTTTTCCTTTCTCTACCACGTGCCCGCTTTGCTTTAACTTCTATTCTCATGTTTTTAATTGTCAGAAAATAAACATGTAAAAGCTGAGAGAATCGGGAACTTATTTCAAGATAAAATTAATGAAAATCAAGTAAAAGGGCACTAGCTTTCTTAAATTATACTTGGGTATCACAGTGGTTCCTTGTGTAAGGAAAACAGCCCCGCTAAATTGTAAATTCGCATTTATAATATGTCCTTTATTCCTAAACCAAAGTGCACTCTCTAAATTAGTTCTAGGCGCTCTGAGAAAGTTATTTGCACTGAGTCACCAAGCAGTTAGCTCCTGTCGGCTTGCGGACAGACGGAAAGGGCACCAGGAAGCAGCCGCATTCGTGGAGGAGGAGAAAGCGAATCAGGACGCAACCCCGTGACCTCTGGCAACAAATAGTGCTCCGTGTGAAACGGGCACTAACAGAACATTCCATGCCGCAACCCTTTGCCTGAGCTACAGTAATTAGAACTGTAATTCAGATTTGGGATTTTTCTCTGAGGTTTCACAGCTTATGAAGTCAGCAGAACAGGGTTATTAAATCACAGCCTGGTACCAAGTCCAGGAGATTTTTCTAAATGCAGAAGACAGCAAATAGAGGCACCAGCTGAGCGGTCCTGTGGGCGAGGCGCTGAACCCGCCACGGCACAGCTAATGACCTGTTTTAGGGGCACAGCTCATATATTCCAAATAACAGGGGGGAAAGAATTCCAAATAGCTTAACATCATTAAACCCAAAATGCTACTGGATCCTTCCTCTGTGGCATCATAAAATACCTTATCCAAGTGGAGACGGGCTATGCTTGCTGTAAATCAGGGAAAGTTTATGCCACCCCAGATGCAAACTTCGCACTAACTTGTTCACTCTGGGGAAGGTTCATGGGCTTGCTTTGTTTGGGGGTTTGGCTTGGTTTTTTTTTTAAAGCAATAATAGTCTTTGTAGGATGGCTGCCATGTCAGCATTTATCTTGAAACTCGTGGATATGAGTTCTGACTGGAGTCACCTTTCTGACAAGTGTTATTGCGACTGTGTTTTATATCCCTGTTCAGAATGGTTTCTAATGATAATGCTCTGTCTACCTCGCTGCTTCACACTAAATTATAGATGCCACGATGACAGGGCAGACTGCATCCGAGCGCAGAGCCTGACTCCCTCTGTGTGATGTCAGTGCCTCCACCCTTCTGTGCCTGGAATTAAAAATGGGAAAGCGGAGATATGCAAAACATTTGTGCTTAAAAATAATGTTCTGTCAGTTATTAAACAAGTGATATTTCATTTAATCAGCTCAAGGGATTATTTTAAATGAAAAGGCAGAGAGGATGATTTTATTAACACATTCCTGCCCTAGAGTCCTACTGTAATAATTCTTTACCTGCCTAAATTAAAAAGTTATAATTCAGTCTGTCTACAGGAAGAAGTTCTGGGTGATTGGATTTTATTAGTTCTTTGATTTTTAGTTGCTCACAAATGGAGGTAAAGGCTGAAAAGCTTATCCTATAGCTCTGAGAATGTTTTAGCCACTTAATAAATCACCCCTTCTCTAGACGGTGATTGTATCCAGGACTTAGAAAGCAAGTGTGCTTCTGAATACAGTATTTTATCAAAATGGGGGCCGTCTGACCAGTCCACTTAGATAGTTGAAACTCCCTGCAATTCATCCCATCATATAATGAAACCAGTGTGGGAGACCTAGGTACTATCCAAAATGTATTTCTAAGTGTCATTTAATTGTTGGTTACATATAAGACAGTATGCTGGGATCTAGAGGAAGAAGAGACAAAGAGATGAATAAAATTGCACTTCTGGCCTTATGGGAGCTTACAGGCTAGTAGGGGAGGCACCCATCGAAACAAAGACTACAAGGGAGTCAGTGAAACAAAGGGCAGAGAAAAAGAGCGTAGAAGTGGCTGACTCGAAGGGTCGAATACCTACCCCGACCCAGTGCAGAGAAGCATCACCATTGTGACACCTTTAAAGAATATGGTATTTTATAGTTTACCAGGTGTTTTTAAATACATGACCATGTCTGCTCGTTTGACTTTCAAAACAATCCTGTGCAGTTAGGAGTATATTATTTCCATTTTACAAATAGAAAACTGCCAACAGAGAAATAATTTCTTGCCTGATCATTGATCTCATAATTTAAACCTGAACTTCAAAGTCTGTCCTTATTAGAGCAAAGTTTGCTAACCTGGGAATCTGTTGGATCAACCCATGTCAAGAGGAGTACTGTAGAGAAAACTGGGTGTGTGGACAAAGGAGCATGGTTCTTGGGAAAGGGTTTGCTCAAATTTTCAAAGCAGACCATGATTCCCAAACACAGTAAGAATTACTGTTGCGATAGATTCTTTCATCAGTTTTTGTGTCTGGCTTTTCACTTAGGTCACTAAATTGTTTTCATGTTTCCTAGAGAACAGGGAATATGTCATAAGAGTTAGTTTCCAGGGTATGTGGACACGGCTCCACTCCCAGCTGCCTTTGGTCTCATTGATTCCTACAAAGAGGGTGTTGAAGCAGCTCTTTAGTGATCTCTTTGTTCGTTCATTCATTCATTCATTCATTCACTTAAGCATTTGAGTACCTACAATCCTCCTGCTGAGTTACTCTTTAACTATGAGGTACAATGTGTGATCAAACAAGTTAATGACCTGTTTGTTCAACCCAAACTCTATGTGCAAAGATCTCTACCAGATGCTTTGAAGGATATAAAGATGAAAAAGGAATGGGACATGGCCTCAAGGATCTTAACATCGACTAAGAGAAGGAAATTGAGAACAACTGTGTAGAAGAGGCAAGATGAAATTAAGGTGTGGTAGGAAGAAAGTAGATTACCAAACCGTTCAGCCTTCTAGAAAGAGATGCAGAAATCAACACTGGGGAACATTCTGGAAGAGTGCTTAAAAGGAGTATTTTCAGTTCTTCTATTGCACATTAATTGTCATGTTCTTTCAGATTGTCTTCAAAAATGCACATGGTATTGGTCATCTGGTTAGTGCTCCCACCCAACTCGGGTAGTTATCCCTATCCCTTGGGCAGAATTATCCTGGCTATATAAAGGAGGAGGGAATTCAGCCAAAACTGCATTTGGTGGGAGAGTGGCTTTCTGTTGCATTTGGAACATACTCCTGTCATTTTCACTCATTTTCAGCCCTTTTGATGGATCTCTCCAGTTGGAAAGAACTCAAAAACAATTTCAGTGCAGATGCAAATAATCCTAACAAATTATTCTATAAATACACCACAAATAGCAATACTTTGTGGGGTTAATAGCTCTTACTTATCAAATAAGAAAACTGAAAAACAGAAGCTGCGTCCATGTGAGGAAAATGGCTGAACTCTGAATCCAGGGATCTGTTTGGTTCTTCTGGTCAACACGACTGCGCTACATACAACCTGGAAGAACCCTCACCACAGGTTGGCTCATGGTCCACAGGGATTGTATCTTTTTTAAAAGTAACGTGCCATCTGCCAACTCCTGCCCTCAATGTGTGAGGGGAAGGGCGGGGGAGGGCCTGTGGTATTGCGGGGACAAGGGACCTCATCCTCTCATGAGCAGAGGCGCCCGAGTACAGCCAGGTCTCTGAAGGGCAGACATCGTGTTATAACTCTTGCAAATCGGGATTGCAGAAGCCATGGGTGGGAGTCGACATGCTTCGTCCTGTGTTACTGAAAATAGGCCACAGGTTGGCAATTCTGTATACAAAGTATCAACCACAAAATTTCAACTTAAGCTAGACATCACATTATGTGGCCTCAGATATATCAGACTTCCTCCCGACTGAATTAGAACTTTCAGTTTAATACAGTAGGTAATGAAATATAAATGCTTTCCTGATTCGACTTATTTTCTTTGGAAAGTGCAGTTAGACAGAAGGAGGAGGGGTGAGGGTTGGGGTAGAAGAATTTTTGTACTATTTAATGCAGAATTTACAAACATTGTAGCCAAAAGATATTTTAGTCAATAGTATTAGGTCATTAGGTCCTAGCCTTTGTTCTTCCAGGATCAGGGAACTTTCTAGGTTGAAAAACCATAATAGTTAAAAATCCGCAACTATCATGTATGGGGGGCAGTCGTACATGGTAATAAAATTAATAACAATAATAGCAAATGACCAATGAGAACTTCCTATGTGCCAGGCAAGATACACATATAATTCCATTTGTATCTCACCAAACTCACTGAGGTAGGAGCTCCCATTAACCCCATTTTACAAGAGAGTTCCAAAACAGTCAGGAAAGTTAGATAACTTATCCCAAGGTTTCACACCAGTAAGTCGTAGGTCAAGATTTGAACCCAGTGCTCTGACCCCACAGCTCGTGTTCTCCTCCACCTCTCTGTATCAAAGGCAAGACTTTGAGAAAGTCAGACACACCTGACTTTGAATGCCGTCTCAGAGCTGGTAACCTTGGACACGTTATTTTATTTTGTAAGCCTCGATATCTTTATCTGTAACATTGATATAATCATGCCACTTCAAAGGATCAGTGAGGATGAAAGAAAACCGTGTAGAAAAGCACAAAGTAAAACTCATATTATGGCCCATTACCTTGCACATAAATGTTCTACAAAATCTAGGGGATTTCTGGAAAAATAAAGAATGGAGATTTGTGATAGCAAATTTATGAAAGTGACAAATTAGATGACTAACAGAAGTTCTGAAAAGTGTGTATATAGAAACTGTAATGTGTATACATATAATTTGTATCTCTGTAGATCACTTCACTTTTGAGTTGTTCTCACTGCAACTACTAATAGTATTTTAGTTAAAAATTAATTAGTAAGCGTGAACTTAAAAAGTTAACATGGCGTTAACGAAGCAGATCTTTCTCAGAACCTGGAAATTGGAGGTGCGGCCCTGGTGGTGGTTCAGACATTATTTTACCTTTCCACTGGATTCTGGAAAAAAAAAAAAAAAAATTTTAAAAACCCTCAAATATAAAAAGAAAAAGGAGTTCATGCATAAAGCATGATGCCCTGAAGCATATTAGATCTGTTTATCTCTTTGTTTAAAATGAATACTACTTGGTATAGTTTACATAACATGGCAGGGATCAGCTTGATAAAGTGTTTATATCACCTGGGGAACACACCGGCTCATTTCCTCAACACCTTTCCACATGACTAGCTTGCCAGCAAGTGTAATAGCAAACAAAGTTTTAATAGGTCAAGAGCAGAGTAACTGCTCGCATTAACCAGAGGGAGAGAGGGGCTTGACGTGCACCAAGGCTAATAACTGACACTTTCAGCATGCATTTTTGAATGCTGCTTAATGGGGAGTTTAGAAGGAAAGGCTTTTATAAAAGCCTGAGATTACTTACAAGCTTTGGGTAGAAGGAGGAGGGAAAATGGAGCAGCGTCGCCGTGCGTGCACACTTGAAAATGCGGGTGCACTTTATGGCAGGTGGCTCACAGACCACTTCTCCATCACTTGGCTGCTTTAGCAACTCACAATTAACTCCATTATTAAGCTTAAGGATTGACTGCAGCGCTTCTATTTTCTTTAAAGCTGTCCGAACTAAGAGAGGCCCTCATTTTTATTTGTGTGTTGTCTAAGTGAAGCTGCTACTTAGAGACTGTTTTTGTCATATCACATCAGTTTTGCTGAAAGCTGCAACAAGGCAGATAAACATATGATCTATCTTGGAACCTTTCTCTTTTTCTTTTCTTTTTTTTTCCCTACTAGGAGGGGAAAGGAAGGTGGAATGTCTTTCTTTGTTTGTGTGTTTCTTTCTTTGCAACTTTGTCTTCCCTGGGCAGTGTGATTATTTACGAAGTTAATAGCATCTACAGAGTTCATAGGTCCCTCTTTTTCCCCCAGAAGCACACACAGTAATAAGTCTCAGTAAAGTTTGGGGATATGAATAGCTGTGTTGCTAACCCTTGGTTTGGCAGCCGATAAACGGCAGAACATGCTCGATACTGTATTTATGCTTCCTGCATTACCGGGACGGGAGGCACAAATCTGCTCCGCATTTAAACAGAAGAATGGACAGACCTCCTTTTGTTGCAAAGTCTGTGTCTTGTGTGGGTACTATCATTGAAGCCTGTTCATGGGAGTTCATGTGGCGTGTTCCTTAGATACTATGCACTGTAGCAAATGGGAAACTTTGTCAATATGTATCCAGGCTCCAGAGGGATACAGATCAGTAACTGAATCATAGGTAAATAGATAGATTAGATATGGCAGTGGCGGGAAACATGCTGAAAAACAAATCCACGAGAACAATTTTACAGGGCCTGCCTTCTATTTTCATAAGGAAACTAAGCCAAATAATCTGACAAGGGTGGAAATCAAATCATCTGTCAAGTTCCTCTACCTTTCATTTATCACACAGTTTAATACCGTAATGAAAAATAGCAAATGAAAAATGAAGTGAGTGACCAATGAAAAATGCATTCTCTGAGGACACAGTCACGTGCTGCTAGCCCGGACCCTCCGCCCCTGTGCACGTGTGACTGCTGGCAGAGGCCCCAAGGCCACACAGCCCCTTTCACTCGAGTATGACAAATCCAGGGATGACATTAGCGCCGTGGCTGGGAGAGTCCTCAAGACACTGAAGCTTTCCTCTGCCCCCAGTCCTCTCAGGCCGCCACAGTGTCTAAATCCCGTCCTGATTTACATCAAAATCTGGGCGCGTACAGGGCTGCTCTGTGTGGACGGAGGCCCAGCGAGTCCATACTCCGCCAGGAAGCGGAGCAGCGGAGAGAGGAACTATTGCTCACGGACTGTTCACCGTGTGCAAAGATGGGTCTT
Source organism: Ursus arctos (assembly GCF_023065955.2). Lineage (NCBI taxonomy): Eukaryota > Metazoa > Chordata > Mammalia > Carnivora > Ursidae > Ursus > Ursus arctos. Next base: position 14,656,982 of record NW_026623053.1, read on the forward strand.
CGCCATCGCCCATGTCAGGCAGTGCGAACCCCATTTTCACAACTGAGGAAACTAAAAATCAGAACAATTACTTTGTCCAACCCCTGAAAGTAGTAGAGGGAGAACTTAAACCCAGGCCTAGCTGATGACAAACAGATCTTGCTGCTTCCCGCAATCCAAGAAGATAAAAAATGTCCCATAAGGTGGATGTGCGGGCACCAGAGTGGAAGTAAGGAGAATAAAAAGGAACTTGGTAGATGGCTTTAAATATACAACTCTAAACAGTAACGACCAGCATATACCGGGCACTTACCGTGAGCCAAGCGTTTATCAAAGTATTCTATCACTAGTCTGATCACAGTAATCCTACGAGTGGGTACTAGTCTTACTCTCATTTCCAGGTGAGGAACCCAAGGCTCAGAGAAGTCAAGGAATTCACCCAAGTTTACACAGCTAGCAAGCGGGAAAGCGAGGAATCCACTCCAGGCAGCGGGTTCCAAGGTCTTCCTCTCAACTACTACCTCTCACCACCTCTTAAGCTGAAAGACCAGAAAGGGAGTGAGACCTTGCCTGGGGCAAAAAGGATCTACCGCAGCCTGTTGGTTTATTATAAGAAAAGGCCGTCATTAAGAAAATGGCTTTAGGAACGGCGATAAAATAGGTCCATTTACATACTTCCACCCATTAAAAAAATATATCATTCATCCTCAAGCTTCCTGTCCAAACAGTGTAAGCGTGGGGAAGAGATAACATTTATTTTGCCCACTTGGTACGGTCTTGCAGATTGTGGGTACTCAAATCAGTCTCGGGCTCCTAAGCCAAGATGATTAATAAGGCAGAATATATTTATTTCTAAGGAGCAGAGGAGTTGATTCTGATTGAGACACCGTGTGCTGTTGAGCCGCAAAACAAAACTGACCTCCGCATAATTAGGTTGGACATGGTGGAGTGAGGACTTGAACACAAATAGTTCTATTTTGACAAGCAGGATTCAAGAGCAGCTGCTTTCTTTTCTTTCTTTTTTTTTTTTTTTTCAAAAGGAGGATGATGATTATTTAATATTTGCTGAGTGCCAACAGTGTACTCAGTGCTGCGCAGACCTAGGAACTGGATGTTGGAAACTGCCTGAAGGGAAACGTTAGCAAATTAAAATCCATAGAATCGGCATGAAGGCAGCCGAGGAATACCTGATTAGAGGAAGGCTCTGGGCCCGTCCCAGAACAACAACAAAAAAGGCAGCGATAAGGCAAGAAAGGAAAACCTGTGAGGTTCAAATCGCAGAGATGCAGTCGCGTGGAAAAGTACGCTTTAAAAGAGAGCACTCCCACCCAGTGAAGCTGATAGAAAGGAACATAAACTTCAGCAGGCAAGATGGAGAGCAGGAGAAGGAAGAATAAATTCAGAGAACAAAGACATCAAGGCAAATGATCACCCCTTCTACGAGGCCTTCAAGAGAAGGAGGCCTGGAGGAAAGGCAGCCACGGATCAGGGTACTGGGAGCGGCTGGGCCATGCACAGAGCACCGCTGAATTATTGTTCCGCCAGCGCGTGCGTGGTGCGGGGCGCGCGTAAATCTCTGGCGGGGCGGGGGTGGGGAGGCGCAATGCTCTTTTGGTTGCGAGGGGGAAGCTATGTCCTGGAGATGATGAGGGCATCAGAGAGAGCTACAATCAAAGAAACTATGTTCCATCGCCCGAGAGACGGATGGCCCTCATTGGCAAGTCCTACAGCAGCCAAAAAAAGCAGCTGACCGTGACCTTCACCCTATCCCCCGTGATCACAGCGGGGGCAGCACCCAGGCCTCCCAGCCAGGGGACAGGGAGATCAAGGCTCACCTCTCCAGGAGGGAGGTGGCATTCTGGAAAGAACCAGTGCAATAGTGGAATCAGAGCAAATGGGGGAAGACTTAAAAGCTATGGAGTCCTTGGAAGGAGGCCCGGAAACCACGGATAACAGAAGTGGTGGATGTGAAGCCTTCCGACTTTCAAAGGACTTTAAGAAAGAATGAAAACAAGAATAATTCGTGCAAGAGTATTAAACGAAATTGGTACCGTGGACAAGTGCTAAAATTCTGTTACACCTTCAAACTAGTTAAGAGATGGAAAGCAAGGAGTAGGAATAAAAGCCCATTTCTTTCCATAGAAAGAGGTTAATTGTGGGGAGCCCAGGGGAGAATGCTGATACCAGCTTTCTTCAGGCTTAATAACAACCTGGAAGAGGAAGATGAAAAAGCAAGATGGCAAAACTTGATGAAAAAGAATTATTGAAGGGTATTTGAGTCATGGAAGAGTCTGAAAGTCTAGAAAACACAGATAATGGGGGGGGGGGAGCAGGGAAATTAAAAATACCCCAGCAAGCAAAAATTCAGCTAAGGCAGGAAGAGGGCCATCCACCTCGGAAAGGAGAAGGAAAAGCTAGGGATCCCCTGCACGTCTCTCTCCAGGGCTTGGCATACTGGGTATAGATGCCCTGAGTGTGGTCCTTTTGTAGGATTCACTGAAACTAGGGGTTGGCCGTTGTTTATCATCTGCTACTATGAGACCTCAGCTCCTCAGCATTTTATTTTCCTCTAGCTGTAAAATAAGGACGATAAAACTGGTCTCATTTCTAGGAATACTGAGGAATCAGGTCTGTTACTGATGGAAAATTCCAAGTGAAACTGTGTTACCCCCCCCCTTATATTTATTGATTGAATTAGTGGACAATTCTCCAAAACACCCAAGTGGCTTTTGTATTCCATTTTTCTGCCTGCCTTTGGCACATGACTAAAAGCTCTTTTCTGTTCACAAAAACAGCTGCTTTATTTCTATAGATAGCACCAAAGCATACCTGTGTGTCTAAGTCAGTCATGGTCCCCTGGAGAAAGGTGGTGGTGTATGAATAGGAAGTTAATCAGCTTCTTATAAGATAAATACTAGCTATTTCAAATTTAAAGGAAATACTGTCCCACCCCAAAGCCTGATGAATAATATCTCAGGATGCCAGGGAGTGAATTTGTACTCTGCTACTTCCTGCCCCCACCCTGCCATCCCCAGCCATCTGGAGAACAGAGGCCAACCTCTGAGACAATAACTCGGGAGAGCAAGAGTTTAGGTGGGTTTTTGTGGCTGAGTTCGATGGTGTCACAGAGTAACAGCAGAAGTAAGAGGGACCGGTATGGTTAACACTAGTGGAGTCCGTTACAGTTTATATAGTGTTTTCATGGCCATTATTTTGTATGATTCTCACAAGAACCCTGTCATGGGAGTCCACACACCATCATTTAATAGATGAGAAAACCAGAGCCCAGAAAGTTTCACCACTAGTTAATGAACAAAAGAGCTAGAACTCCAGCTTGGCTGTTTTAACTACCCAAACCCATTTTCTTTCCAATTCACCAAATAAAAAAAGGAAGAAAAAAGGTCTTTCCTTACTTAAGTAACCCTGCAGGCATATGGAATAGTTGATATTTATCAGACCCCTCTCCTCCCCAACACACACACACACACACACACACACACACACACACACACACACACGCCTACCACACCCCAGCCCATCCAAGAGAGCACTGAAGGTAAATGAAAGTGGCAACTTTGACTCCCACTTGTTAGCAAGAGCAAACCACTGGAGAGATGTGTTTACACATTCAACATTATCTTTAGGAGGTCTGTGGAGACTTTGATTTCTATTTGCACTCATCTTATGTTAGTGATTTTCATATTACATTAGCAAATTTAATCTCTGCTAATGTGATAGGAAGTTACTAACACAATGAGACTTGATTTAACAACTTGCAGGCTTTGGTGGCAAAAGCAAAATTTGCTAGCAGAACACCAATTCCAATGTGTAATTAAAGAGTAAATCAAGATACAGGGACATCAGACATTCACACATTTCAGATCTAGAGTAGAGCCAAGGTAGAAGGTAGGAAGTTTGGGACCCAAGAAGCTTGTCAATGGGGAAGAGTCAGCTTGATGAACCACCGTTGGGCTTGAGATCTTTTTGTTTTACTCTGAGTTAATAGCGTATAATTACATAGCTTCTTATTCACTAGACTTACTAGAACCTCAGGCAAGCATGGGGGCTGAAATCACCACAATAATGATCAAATTTCAGTTATCAAGCCAAGGTGGCATTCTTGTCCAACTCTAGCGCTGGACAACTGGAAAGCAAATGGCTTAGCCTCCCTGGGGGCACCTTGCTCCTGACCACTCTGCTGTAAGTACCAGTAGTGGGGAAAACATGCAAACAAGGAGCCCCCAGAGAAAGAAAAAAGAATCCCCAAGTGTAGGGAATGGCTTCAGGACAGGGCACTACTGGCCCTCTCCGGGAAATTCTGAGGAGCTCCCTCTAATAATCATTCTTATTTATCCTAGGCTTCCATAGTACAAGTGATGGAAGATGATTGGAAATGCTTTTGAGTCCTGGTAATAAGCCAGAAAAAGTTGAACATACTTCTAAAGAAAATCTCTTTTTCTATCTATACGTTATAAATATGTAGTTTAGATCATCAGGAGGCCAGATACTGAAACATCTCGGAATGTATTCAAAGTACCAGGGTTCTTAGGTCATAACCCAACCTTCTCCCACAGAACTTTTGAAATAATCTGTGTAGGGGGCAGCTGGCTGGCTCAGCCCGGAGAGCATGTGACTCTGGATCTCGGGGTCATGTGTTCAAGCCCCACGCTGGGTATAAAGATTACTTGAATAATTTTGAAATATCTGTTTCAAAGCTGTTCTGGAAGCAAGCACATGTTTCAGACCCACCCACTTCCGCGACTGAAACCCCTATTATTATTATTTTTCTTTTACCAAGCGAGGACTTATTGCTACAATATATACGTGCATGCACTGGATAATAAAACTTCCCTGATTACCTTATAACTGCACATTAAAAATTTACTAAGATAAAATTAATGTGATTTTAATACTATTGTTTTAATATACAGAATGTCAGGTGACAGCGACAAAACGCTTTGGAATTCAGCGTGCAGCACGCCTCCTTTGCAGCCCCTCGCAGCAGTAGCTGAACCGGCAGATGACCGTTGTCTGTTAAAATTTCTGATGTGTGCATCCCAGGGGAAATAGCTGAAGTTGGGGCCTTTTAAAATGTGACCGGACGATGCTTTTCGAAACTGTAGCGTAGGGAACTTCCCTGCATGACGGAGACTGGGCCAAACCGACAGATGAGGAATGCCATTGCCTGCACCCTCTTCTATGAGATGCAGCCAGAGAAAATAACTTCAAAGAATCTTTTGATGGAGAAAAAAATGTTTTCATTCGCCCGTTTTATGATAGTGCTGCAGGATACTTACAGTTGATTTACTATAATGACGGGACCTGTCTACTGTCCCAAAGGAAAAGAAATTCTACCTTTCTCCTGCCACCTACCTGCCGTGTTTATTATTCCCAACTAGACGTGCAGACAGGCAAGGGATGGGTTAAAGGGAAAGATGGTTGGAACACAGCGAATAGAGATCATCAGACTCCTGCCAGTGTCACTTGCACGAGGCTGCCTGTGTCCCAGGGCGGGAACGTTCCCATGGTCAGGTGCCTGCTCGCTTCAAACCCCCATAAAAAGAGCGGACCTCCCAGTTCTGCACGGTGACTGAGGGGATCTGAGGGGCCAGGGAGAAGGAACAGCCTGGCTTGCACCCCGCTGGGCAAAGACTCAGCCAGAGGAAGTGCCAGGACACTGTGCTGACCCACTTCGGGCCCTTCCTCTCTGTTTGTTCCCAGGCAAAAGAGATACAAAAGCATCACTATGGCATGGTGAAAAGTTGGAGAAGCATTCTGGAAATTGACATGCAAATAAGCACTCCAAGTACTTCACTTTGTTCGGAAAATTCCCATCGCAGGGACCTATAAAAACACCAATCAGAAGACGGGCAGTGATGGGAAGGGGCCGGGTGGTTTTGCAGCCAGTCTCCCCCTGTAAGGGATTGTTTCTATTTCATGACCCAGTGTGAGCTGGCACAGGTAAAACTAAACACACACCCAGAACATGGCCTAGAAGACAGCAGCTGCAGCTGTGACAGATACGTATCCTGTAATAGCACCCGCGCGTTCGAGGGCGTCTTCTAGGAACGGTCCTAGCTGCCCACGAAAGCCCTGAGATGCAAACATGCTTCCTAGCCTGGGTTCATGAGAGAAGCGGGATGTTTCACATAGGACAAAGGCAACTGCCTCCACAAAGCCAGCTCCTGCGCTGAGCAGATGCCCAACCTCCTACGTAAAGACATTCCTGTTCCAGACAGGGATCTTAAGACCAAATCCCTGCCTTAATCACTTCATCACTGCTTCTTAGATCACCACCGCCTCCCATAACCTAGGTGTCAAGCTCCCACCAGCAGATCCCAGGACACACCCTATGCAGTGCTAACTGGAGTCAAAGATGACCTGGGAGAGTGGGATGGCTGCCCGGTGCGTGGCCTGCACCAGGCTTCGGAAGGTCCCTATGACTGAATTTATGAAAACACCAGACGCCAAGAAAACCAGCCCATTCTTAGAGTGGGTAGCCCAGGCCATGTGTAAAAGGAGGCACAGAGGTTGGAGGTGAAGGGATTGAGGTGAAGTTCTGGAAGCTGGGCTCTTTATTAGGAAATGAGTGGATTCGTTCTGACCCTAACAGTAAAACAAAGCGAAAAGCCTACTTCTTTTTATGTTGTGTGTCCTGCTCCCCTCACCAAAGGGGGCAGACAATCTGTGTTGTGCAAGGCCACTTACCATCATTGTCTTCTCCCCCCTCCCCATTATCCCAGAGCCAACCCTTCGTGAAAATTATCACCCCTCCCTCTCCCTCACTGGAGACATTCCTTGTCAAGAAAATCAAGCCACACACTCAAAGCTCTGAACTCTGTTGCTGGATTTATCATCTATCTGCCAAGGAAGATTTTTTTCAATTCAGTAGCAATTCAACGGACTTAAAATAAGGACGTTGTAATCCCATATAAGTCCAAAGGAAGGACAACACTAAAATGGGTTAGTTCAGTGGCCCGATAAGGAGATCAGAAACCAGGTTCTTTCCTTCTTTCGGCTCTTGTCTCCTTAGCATACGGGTCTCAGCCTTAGCCTTGCTTCTCATTTAGATTTGTAGTGACAGCCACATGCTCACGGCAACGTCCCGATGAGGAGGAGCCTTGCTTTTTTTGGGGGGGGGGGTGCTTCCTCTTTGGAGGGTGACACAGAACTTCTCCCCAAAGCCAAATCCAGCAGATTCCCCCGAACCTCTCAGGACAGTGGCCCCCAGAGGCATCCTCGACACCTTTCTTTCTCTAACATCCCACATTCAGTCTCTCAGCGCATACTGTCAGCTGTCCCTTCCAAAACGGTCCTGAAGCTGACCACATCTCACCTGGCCTACGACAGTAGCCTTCGTAATGGTGTTCCCACCTTTGTCCTTTCTTCATATTCTCAGTTCGAGAGCATGATTGCGCCCCAGTTCCACTGAAAACTCCCATGTGGCTTTGACATCATATTGTCATCGTGTTCAGACATATTTAAGGCTATATCCTTGACAGCCCACACCACTGTCTTGTCATCTCTCTGCCTTCCTCCTTGCCACTCTCTTTCCCAGACGCTGCTCTGGCCACGCTGGCCTCTGCTACTCCTTAAACACACAGTGCACATCCCCACCTCTGGGCCTTTGCACAGACTGTTTCTTCTTCCTGAAACACTATTCCACCATATAGCCAAACTACCTTACTTCCTTCAAATGTCTAATCAGATGCCACCTTCTCAGTGAGATTTTTTCTGGCCCCGTTATTTTATATTGCAACACCCTCTCCCTGCATCCCCTGTGTTCACCCCATCTTACTTTTTTCCATAAAATTTCCTACCATCTAGCATACCATAATTCACTTATTTATCTTGCTTTGTTTTTTTTTTTTTTAACTTCCTATTGGAAGCTCTATTGGGGAGAATTTTCGTTTCCCCACTTTGCTAACTTAAGAACCTAGACCATTGACTGGTACCAGTAGGAACCCATTAACTACTTGTTGAATGAATAAGTTCTGAAACCAGTTGTGGGCAGTTAGACCCACAGTGGCTTTAACCAGTTCGGATTCCTGCCTGTGGCTGAGCTTGCTTCCCCTAAAGAATGCAGTAGACAGAGGGAGATGGGTACTTGGGGTATTTTTAAGGAAAAAAATAAAAAAAGACAGGAAGAGTTTTGGTTAAGCAATCAACAGTCCTGACGTATTCCTTGATTTATTTCCCAGAGGTAATTATCACTTATCCCAAGTCAAGAAAAATGCCTTACTTCATTGATTCTATTTTTCCCCACATTTCAACTCTTTAACTTTGGGGTGCATCTTACAGTCAATGCTATCTTATGCTCCTGCAACTGGCAGTATTTTTTTTTTCCTTAGAGCTTCATAAAAGGATGCAGGATTTTAAAATGGATGATGTCTTAGAATCAGTGAAATCCCGTAGTATACTTTGAAACATGGCATGCTTCTGAAGTATGAAGCAATAGGAAAGAAGAAAGAATATTATCATTATTATCCATAGACACATAGCTGGCTGCTATTTAAAAAAAAAAAGTTTTGAAATATCTCATGATCTCCAGCAAAACTGGACAATCTCTTTTTCTCTTGCCTTCCTATTAGGAAGCTTTGATTTAAGATAATGTCTGAGCAGAGAAGCTTCATTCAGTGCTGTCATTTGACCCAGATTGTATGTTTTTATAGCCTGAGCCAATTAGTTAAAGTGACTTTGACTATAATAGGGACCTGTGACATTCCTCAATATTATTGCATTAGTCACCCTGGAAGAGTTTCTGGCTTGTGTTTGTGATCTGGCTCTGATTGTGCCTTCTTCATCTCAGTATTTCTATGATCGGTTGCTGTCCTACAACATAATGACCTTTGAGTCCTTGAAATTAAACCCTCTCTGATTTTCTTTATTTCAATAAGTCCTTGGCACCTGATGGAACAGTGTGAATCACCTTTATTGTTCTGATTACTAATCAAGCGGTTTTTCTTTCAATCTTTTTAATCGTTATGAACCAAATGAGGATTGGGCCTGGAAGTCAGAAATGGGCTGTGCTCCCAACTCCGTTCCTGGACAATGGGGTAAACCTGGGCGAATCACTTACCTTCCTCTCACTGTCCTTGCTACTCATGGAGAGATTGTTCTAGATTATCTAGTTCTTTCAGTCCATGCCGGCATGGGTTTGTAGTGCCAGGCCCAATGTGTGTTTTACTAGGACTACAGTCCCAGCCTCCATCCCAAGGCTGCATTGGAGGAGGGCTGGATCTCATTAAATATACTAACTTATTTACAAAATGAAGTTAGATAAGCCCGGAGCATGAATTCCTCGAGGGTAAGACAATGTTGCATTGACTTTTGTAACCTATTACTAGACAGACACTCCTTGAAAATGGAGACAGTAGCTATTATAATTCATTTCTATATCTCCAGTGTCCCCCAATATGTAAGCGCCTCATACTTGGTTGTCGATGAACAAATAACTGAAATGTAGTTTTCCCACTCCTTCCATTCTTTCTCCATTCTTCCCTGTAATGTTCTTCTTTTTTTCCTACCACACTCTTCTACCTTTACATTTGTTTTTTATGGCCCATTGGTATGTCATTTTTCATTAATACAAGTCCTAGTCTCTTTCTTGTGGTAAAAGATGCATGACATAAAAGTTACTTTTTGACCATTTTTAAGGGTACAATTCCATAGCTTTAAATACATTTACATGGTGCAACCAACACCACTATCCATCTCAGGAACTTTTTTATCGCCTAAACTGAAAACCTGAACCCACTGAGCAACAGCTCCCCAATTTGCCCCTCCCCCGAGCCTCTGGTAACCACTGCTGTACGTTCTGTCTCTAAACACTGGCCCATTGTAGGTATCTCACGGAAGTGGAATTCTCTTTTATTTCGGAGTTTTCCCCTTGCTCCTTCTGACCCTCCTTTCCCTCTACTTCTGCCTTTCCTTTCCTTGCTCCTTATAACCGCCCTCTCCCTGCACGGGCCGCGTCTTCTCTATCCTTCCGTGCTCCCCTAGTTGCCATCCACCACACAGCACTGCCTTCACATTTTCTTATGTCTTATATCTACGCGTAATTTTTATATCTTAGTTCATTTATAAAGTTGTGGTGTTACATTTAAATGTGTTACGCAACATTTGTACAAAAGATACAAAATATGACTCCTTAAAAATTTTGCAAGCAGGTTCTAGAAGAGGCTAGCTCATAAAATGACCGCACTGGAAGGCACGGGACAGAGAGGAGAGGGGAGCCAATGTCCTTAGGAGAGGTTTGCCAGGGAAACCATGTTTCTGTTGGAAAACTGCTGTAGGATTTATATAAACTGAGAGACATAGCAGACAGAGAGATACAGACAGGTCTAGATATGTATCTCACAAAGACAGGAAAGCCAGTTCCCTCCGAGCCAGAGAGAAGAGCCCCCGGGTTCACTTACAAAGGCATAGTGAGTCCCCATCTCTCATAAAGTGCAAGTTAGGCACTCCGGTTACTGATCTTCCAGACCAGCTTCTCCCTGAAGTCCCAGCTATTCACAGCAGGCCGAAACAGAGTATTTCAGGGAAGTTGTAAACAGGACAAGCACCAACACTTTAAACACGCAAGCATAAGTACACAGAGAGATTATTGTAGAACAGATATACATTTCATAAAATCTGGAAAATAAAGTCAAAATGACAATTTCCTACTCTCTTTTCCCCATACTTCCTAGGTTTTTCTTTCCACGCACCAGCAGTCTTTGAAATCTACCGCAGCAGAGAGGAAAGAAAGTTAAAGATTTCTAAATAAATTACACTGAATGAATCTAGACTTAGTTTAAGCCATGATGTAGGAGCAGTAGAGGCTGTTTCAGAGTACATGGTCGTAGCCAATGGATCCTCCTTAAAATGGGAAAAATAAAAGGGCTTATCTCGAAGAGTGTTGTGACAACTAAATTAAATGTATATGTAAATCACTGGCATTCATTCTAATTCCCGGTACCCCAAAGCTGGTGTGCACGAAAGAAAATGGCTAATAAGGAAATCTAGCCTATTACCCCATAGATGGATTTAAAATCCGAATGTTGCAAATTTGGGGATACTGGCTTTTGCAATGGTTAGATTTCTGAAAAATGAATATCCAAATTTGTGGCGAGTCATGCTTTTCCAGCTTTTTAGGGCTGAGGAAAGCATAGGTCTTTGGCGCATGCAACCCCAGAATCAGCAGCTAGTTTGCAAACTCTACCCCATGATGTGGTTGTAAGAACAGCATTCTTATTCCTTCCATTCCTCTTTTCTCCCCTTATTTTCTCAATGTTCTTTGGTTCCGGTTTTGCACATTTTATTCCTGCTTCATCTGTATAGTTTTTATGGTTTTCTTATCCCTCTTAGTCCTTTGTACTTATCTTTTAAATCTTCTCTGGTTTCTTTCTTACTACACAACATCTTTCGTCCTTGTTTCTATTCCCTGTTTAATTTTCTACTCTCCTTTTTTGCATTTGCATTTTCTCATGTTCACATTTAGTCTGTGGCACTTTCTAGTCAAACCAGTGACTGTAAAATTTTCTTACCATCTTGCAGTCAGGTTCATGATACCTATCCACTTCTGAAATTTATCAGCCTGGTAATCTTTCACCCAAAGTGGTGTTGATGATAGTAACACAAACCAGGAATGTTAGTGAATCTATGGATTTTGAGAACAAAATAGCAACATGTCTACAGGTTATTTGTGTTCTTTTCCCAGTGTTGATCACATTCACATTTGACACGGTATTCCAGTACCAGGTACCGCATAAGTGCTCAACAAATGTTTGCTGCTTAAATTTAACTTACATTAAAGACTATACTTTCAGGGATCATTTCTATAGTTTGTTAAATTTAACTTACATTAATCAAACCTTTCCTTCATATGGATTTATTTGATTTCCCCAACAACCTCCTGACATTAGAGAAGACGTGTAATATCGTGTGCTTCTGAGGGCTAAGGGAATCGATGGTGGAGAGATCCATGATTACTGAAGACTGTAGAGCTGTCTGGTTGCTAAGCCAGACCCAGAACTCAGGCTTCCTAATTCCAAGGCGTCTGCCGGACCCCCATGCCGCACTACTGGGTTCTGTGTTTGCCGCCAGCATCCTGCCCCGCGGTACCACTGTTGCTATTCCAGGTTAGAACGTCTGCTCCGGGACCCAGGGGACTACTGAGTATAACCATCCCTTACTGCTCCTAGATCCACCTAATATCTGCAAAGATATTAGGAGCACCGAGCACAGTCACAAAAGCTAACATTCACTGAGGGCTCATCATGTGCCGACCAGTATGATTTGCATGGATTAATTCGTGTCTCCACTGTAAGTGGCAGCTTACAGTAAATACAATAGAGTTCTCTAAATGCTCTCTATGTATTACCACACATCCTACCAAACATCACCAGAACCATCTGGCAGAGAAAATGTATCTACCCCCATGAAAAGACAAAGAAGCAAAGTCTTTAGAAGATTAAAATAAAATCAAAGTGGAGCCCACAGGTCCGGTCTCCAAGTCCTCTCCTCCTCTGCAATGAGTCACCAGTCTATCCCATTCGCCTTGCTGATGGACTAGTCCCAAACCGGCACCAAGCTCTTGGCGTGATGGAAGTACATCTTTATATTTAAGATTGCCTCCCTGTTTGTCCTATTAAAGCCTTCTTTTCATCCAGAGGCACTGTTTCTCCTCAAGGTTATCTGTAAGACCCTCCTCTGTGTTCATTGTTGGGGCATTATCAGCCAATCATAGCAGAATCAAGGATAGTTATAATGAAAGGAAAATAAAGAAATCCCATGTCTAGGAAGACAAAATACTAGTACAGACATCGTATCAATTAAGGGGGGAAAAAAATCTCATTGCCAAACATAAATCCCAAAGAAAAGAAGACAGTCATTACAATAATAATAATTACTATTATTACTAATATGAAAAGAGAAAAGCTTGGTTCCAAGTTCACTGAAAAGTTTCCCTTCCGTCTTGAGTGATTCTTCTCTAGAGCCTCCCAGGAGCGCAAGCCTATAATTTTAATTATATCTTGGCATTCTCATAAAGCAAACAGCCTGCGCAGGTAGTATTTATGACCTGTTAGGAAGAATACTTATGAATATGCTTCGCAAATTCCAACTGCACTGATCTGCAATGGGCCTTCTCAAGGACAGAACGGGTGAGTCGGAATACACGTAGGAGAAAAGTTGCTCATTAAGGGAAGGTTTGTTATCCAGCAACGTATAATTAAGGTGACGGTCCCAGCTTCTGTGACAGCCGACACTCGGGTAGTTGTTTGATTGCTGCGTGGGTCAGAGATCAGCTCCTGCTACAAGATGTAGCCACATTAGTGTGTTAGTGAACAGGTTAGAAAGTAAATTACAGCTGCCTTTCTCAAGCACATTACTGTCGGTCTTCATTGTTTTGTTTCTACTGTACATCAGCAGGACTGTGGCTTCTGAAGACTTTGTGTGACAGGTTAGGCATTTTATCCTTTGAGTAAACAGTAATCATGGTGCGAAGAAAGTGGGGCATTGGAGATTTTTTCCTATTCTTTGAGAATTCCACTCTTCCTTTTTAGTTTGCTCCAAGGGCTCATTGGGGATACATATATTAAGCCCTTTAAATAGTTCATAATAAATCTTTGTCTCAGGCTGATTCTGACAGTTTTTTAAAGAGTCTTTTAAGAGAGAATCCTCAATCATTTGTTAACCCGTGGGGGGATCTTCAGACTTCGGGAAAAAAATAACAGCCAGGGCTCTTGGGTAGTGAAAATACAATGTAGGAAAAAATATATAAATATGGAAAATCCCAAGAATATCACCTTACTGAGATTACTTACATGTTCTGCATGTATCTGAATGCTTTCTTTCTTCCCCAACAAGCCAAAAGGAGAAAGGAAAATAATTGTCAAGCTAGCAAGGATTTTTATCGATAATTTTGTTTTTGGACTAAGATACATCTACTAAAATGTTAGACTTCAAATTGTATAAGAGAAGGTATTCTTTTTAAAGTAAGCTAATTCTCTCAGTAAAAAGATAATTTCTCCTTTGCCCTTGTTTCCCCTTTAAGACTACTTCGGTCTTCCCCCAAATTACTTCTAGACACACTGCTATTTTACCTGGTTGGAGAGAAGCAGTCTACTCTTCGAGAAAAGATTGAAGATAGTGGTTGTTAGTATCAACAAAAAAAACTCTGAAGGGCAAGACATAGCCTTCAGAATAAAGACCTTCCTAGGTTGACATGAGATTTTTAGTTTCCACTTTGGATATAAGCTAATTTTGTCCAGTATATTAGATGCTTCACAATTTAAAGAACATAACACGATTTGCGCACCAAAAATATAATACACGAACTTTATCGGAAGAAAGTAAAAGCTGTACTATCTACCATGTAAGTAATTAATATGAGTAATCATTACAATACCTGTGCACTGTATGTGCAGGGACTGGGAAATACTCTGAAGTCTCTCTGCGGAAGGAAAGCGTGCTCGGTCCCCAGTGTTTTATGTATACAGTGTTTCTATTTCAGGGAAGCTTGTGTTGATGTCTTTGGTTTTGCTTGTGACTGAGTGACTAAGGAGGGTACTGAAAGATGCGGGTCATAACTTTGAGCAAAACAGGAGGCTAAGCATCACAACAGGGGCATTTTCTCCATGGATAAGACCTGAACCTGCATGTCACTTCTACAATGCAGTTTTCTCAAGCTCTTGAAAAATCCGAAGAACTTAACTGACGACATGCAAATGGAGTTTGTTGAGAATAAATGCAATAATAAAATGGAGCAATAGGCAAAGGACAGCCTACTGTTATAGATGGATTCCTTCTCACGGAGGGTCAAATAATTGAAGACCCAGATCAAGGGCAACCATAAATACCTGGAGTCCCTGCAGTTGAGAGGATTAACCACAGAACAATTATGACAAATGCAGTGGGAGCATTCAGCTACCAGGCAACAAGGAATACGTGCTGCCAGTTTTTAAAATAATTATTTGGCATTATAGGATATACAATTTAGACCCAGAAGCCATCCGATAGAACGCTGAAATGTCGATGTTAAAAAATATCAAGTACATCATTAGAGAGTTATATGTGAAGCAGGGAAAGGGGCAGTAATGCAGTAATTAATACAAATTTGCGTTGCACCCAGTTTGAGAAAAGGATGCGTCTACCCATTTTCACCATCACCATTAGCAATAGCCTTTATCTTTTTAAATTGAAGAAAAGAGGGTAATTCTACAGCAAGGCTAATTGCGAACTATGTAAATGGAGTCATTAAAAAATGTCTGCTTTTTTTTTTTTTATCCCCACCACTTGGGAAGATTATGCATAGCCTTGAAGAAAATATACAAATGACCTAAAGTCGAGTTCAGATATGGAAATGATGCCGGCATATATGTTATGATGCCTACACATCTATTAGCTGGCCAAAATTATAATGATGAAGCCCTGTCTTCCTCACAGTAAAGCACGGTTACTTCTGCCAAAGGATTAGAAGACTTCGTTTAGGTGCTAAGATAGAGCAGTGGTCATTGAAACTTACTGGGATCATAAGTAAAAGGAAAATTTGCTTAATTATAAGATGTCAAGATAGATATTCATTAGCAAAGTAAGCTATAGATAATTACCGGGCTATCTCCCACTTCTGGCTCCCCTAAATTACTACAAGTATAAATAATGTTACTAGAATATTCTCCAATAAACCTCAATCCTTTATTGATGATGGATTTAATATAGTACTTCTAACTGAAAACACTTTGAAAAGTAACCACTTCAAGACATGCTGGACCAAAGCATAATGAAACCAACAAATTCTAGCTGCTCAAATTTCTCCTATATGATAAAAAATAATAAGTGAGCAGAAGACACTGACTCAGGAGACATTTGTGGAGACCTGCCAACCCAGGCTCTCTTCTATCCCCAGATCACACGTGCACACGCACGGAAATAAAAACTGGCTACTTCCAATAAGGGGTTAATATCCAAAATATATAAAGAACTCACACAACTTATTATAAAAACAAATGACCCAATTAAAAAATAGGCAGAACTCTTGAATAGACATTTTTCCAGAGAAGTCATACAGATAGCCAATGGGCACATGAGAAGATGTTCAACATCAGTCATCATCAGGAAAATGCAAATCAAAACCAGAACGAGACATCACCCTACACCTGTCAGATTGGCTAAAATCAAAAGGACAAAAAAATAACAAGTGTTGGTGAGGCTGTGGAGAAAAGGGAGCACTTGGAACTGTTGGTGGGAATGTAAATTGGTGCAGCCACCCTGGAAAACAGTATGGAGGCTCCTCAAAAAATTAAAAATAGAACTACCATGTGGACCATGCAATTTTACAGCTGGGTATTTACCTAAAGAAAATGAAAATGCCAATTTGAAGAGCTATATGCACCTCTATGTTCACTGCAGCGTTATTTATGACAGCCAAGGTAGGGAAGCAACCTAAGTACCCACCAATACATGAACAAATAAAGAAGTTCTCTCTCTCTCTCTCTCTCTCTCTCTCTCTCTCTCTCTCACACACACACACACACACACACACACACACACACACACACACACAGAGGAATATTATTCAGCCATAAAAAAGAATAGAATCTCACCATTTGCCACAGCATGGATAGACCTAGAGAGTGTTTTACTAAATGAAATAAGTCATGATTTGGCTTATGTGTAAAATCTAAAAAACAAAACAATCAAAACAGAAACAGACTCATAGGCACAGGAAACAAACCGTTGGTTACCAGAGCAGGGAGGGTTGGAGGGAAGGCACAACAGGTGAAGGGGGTTAATAGGTACAGTCTTCCAGTTATAAAATAAGTCATGAGGATGAAAAGGACAGCATACGGAATTTAGTCCATAATATTGTAATAACTTTGTATGGTGACAGATGGTAACGACACTTACATTGGGGATCTTTGCATAATGTATAAAAACATCGAATCACTATGATGTACACCTGAAACTAAGGGGATATTGTATGTCAGTTACACTTCAATTTTGAAAAATCGCCATGTGCTAGACCCCATCTCTGAGAAGGCAAATTTGAAAAAAGCCACATATTTATATCAACATTCACTTGAATTTTCAGTCATTGCTTAGTTCTCTAACGTTCTCCAGGGGAAACTGCCAACCATTCAGAACTTTTTCTCTGTCAAACAAATGGATCTCAGGCCAAGCTTCTAAACTCCTCCAATCTTCATTCCTGTTAATCACATGACAGCTCTCATTCAAAACCCTTCCTCCTTTTCCTAGGGGCAGCGTGGCCAGATCTTGCTAATAAAAATATAGGTGTCTCGGTTAAATTTGAAATGCATATGCAATATTTGGACCATGCTAAAAAAAAAAACTGCCATTGTTTATTTGAAATTCAAATTTAATAAGGTTTCCTGGATTTTATTTGGGAACTCTCATGTAAAGAATAAACTGTGCAAGAGTCACCACCTTTTCCACAAGCTCCACTTCTGCTTCTTCACTCTTACTAAAACCTTTCACTCTTGAAACTCTCTCTTGATAGACACCATGATTCCTCTGCTTCTGACTCTCCAATGCCAACGAGGAGTGGCCATCATACTTCGTTTCCACAGCCACTTTTGCACCACTTCCCCCAATATCATCACTCCAAAATTCCTCTTAAAAGAATGAAAAGGGCCTTCTTTACCTGTTCTCAGTGCGATCCTCTGTCAACAGCCACAGCACTCACCTACTGTCCCCAATCGCGTCCGCTTGTGCTCTGCAGTCTTCCTGTGCAGCAGTCTCCTCAAGGAGGCAACAGACACCAGAATGGCAGCTTCCGGGATGAGACGCTACTCCACACACACGTCCTTGACTGCCACAGCTCGAAAAGCTCGTTCTTTGACGTGCCTTTAGCCACCCATTGGCAGAGCCATCCCTTGGCCTTTAACCATGCTTCATTTTCAACATGCCAAACATCTGTGTGAGAAAAGGAGAAAAACTTTCTAAGATATAAGTGCAACAAAAAGAAGTCACAAAGGGAAAAACGTATAGAATTCTCAATATAAAATTTAAAAACGTGTATCAGTGAACATTACAAACAGGAAATGCAAACATATGGGAAAATATTTACAAGAAGTATGTCAAAAATAATATCCTTGGGGCACCTGAGTGGCGCAGTGGGTTAAGCATCTGACTCTTGGTTTCGGCTCAGGTCATGATCTCAGGGTCGTGAGACGGAGCCCTGCGTCAGTCTCTGTGCTCAGCACAGAGTCTGCTTAAAATTCTCTCTCCCTCTGCCCCTCCCCCCTCTCTAAAATAAATTATATTTTAAAAATATAATATCCTTTCACATAAATAAATAAAATCTTAAAAAAAAAAAGGGGGGGGGGGCGCCTGGGTGGTGCAGTCGTTAAAGCGTCTGCCTTCGGCTCAGGGCGTGATCCCGGCGTTCCGGGATCGAGTCCCACATCGGGCTCCTCCGCTGGGAGCCTGCTTCTTCCTCTCCCACTCCCCCTGTTGTGTTCCCTCTCTCGCTGGCTGTCTCTCTGTCACATAAATAAATAAAATCTTTAAAAATAAATAAATAAATAAATAAATAAATAAATAAAAATAAAAATATAATATCCTTAATAAAGGTAACTACCTCATTCAAATTGATAAGAAAGATACTAAAAACTCAAATAGAAAACAGAGGACATAAATGTAGGATTCACTGAAAAAGATTCACACGGCCAATAAATATGGATTAAATATCATTCAACTTCATTAGAAATAGAAATGCAAATTAAACATGTGAGATGTTTTTATATACTGCTTTTCAGGAAGACCCCAATAAAGTATCTTCTCTCAATCTTCTGCTAATTTAATATTTTTTTATTAAGTGAGAATAAATATTGTAAGATGGCAATCAATAGGAATGCCATCAAACACTGTTGATAATATGTTAACTGATACAGCATAACTTTCCTGCAAAGTTGTATACAGAATCAATTTGTACACAAAGGGAAAAAAAGAAAGCTCATGTTCTTTGACCCAGTAATACTACTGCTAGAAATCCACCCTAAGAAATAATAAAAAAGTTGAAGGAAGATGAATTTCAAAGAAATTCATCACCAAGCGATGGAACGTTATGTAGCCAGTAAAAATAGCATGTTTGAAGTGAGACTAATATGGGCAAATGCAGATCTCTCATTTCTGTTTTTTTTTTTTTTCTTAAAGCTGATTTGCAACCAAGAGCTCTATTATCCTTTTATTCCCCTAACAGTGTATAATAAAAGTACTGCTATTATCACACAGTGAGCAATGACTGACATTAAAAAATGCAGGAGACACAGGTATGGTCCCAATTTTGAAATAAGTATAGAAATAAATAGCAAATAAGACTGCAACAAAACATTAGTTTTAATAGTGACTGTAACTGAGTGTTAAGGTTATAGAGAGATTTTTTTATTTTCTGGCTTACTCTTTCATATTTCCCAACTTTCCTATGAACATAGAATAGAAAGAGATATAATATAAACTTATGTAAAAGCCGTAAACCGCATTCTCACAAATCCTTTCTAAACAAACCTCCCCTTTCTGGCTGCCTCCCCCAGGTCACCTCCCCGGCTGCCCCATCACCCTTTCTCATCCGCAGCCCTGTTGCTTTCACTTGCTTGTTTTTAACCCTTGGCAATCCCTCACTCTATGGACTTTCTTTCAATCCCATTGTGCCAGCTCCCATTCCCTGGGAAAAGTTCCCAATCCTGAGCACTGCCTGGAAAGACCACAAAGCCCACTATTATTAGGATACCCTAGAAAATTAGCGCTCTTAAAATTAAGGAACTTCCAGCTACTGTGAAGTCTTATTTATTTTCTGTCGGTCCTAGTTGCTTTGCCCACATGGGCTGCTAGGTAGCTGCTTTCACTTTCAAAATCCTCTCCTTCTCCCATGTCCTCTATTAAAATTAAGTTGTTCAAGGCCATTCCCATCACACTCCTCTCTCCCCCCCTTTTTTCCTCCCATATCCTCTCCCCCCCCCATTTCAGAGACTCACTTATCTTTCTCAGTCACTGATTAAATATCCCTTAGGATTTAAATTCTTCAATTAGCATTTCCAGTGTATACACCTTTAAGCTCAATCTTCTTGATCAGTAAACATGCTCAGGTCTCTTTATGTTCATTACCAAAATTCACCAAAGAGAGGAAGGTCATTTATTTAGTCTTTCTCCCCCTTCTGTCCTGAAGCTACTCAGTCTGGAGTTGCCCAAAGAATCGACAATACCGGTAGGTATATCTGGGAGGCACTGAATGTTCTGGACAATTATGTCCATTAACTCCACCCTCAGTTTCCTACATGTTAAATTATTTGTCTTTAGTATAGCACTTATTTTAATTTTGGACCCAAAAAAAGGGCAAAAGGTAACATGTCTAGAATTGGTCACCAGTACCTATCCATCCAAATAATAGTTTTCTATAAAGCCGTTTACCAATCCGAAGTCCTAAAGTTACAATGTGAGGTGTGCGTGGTATCTTCCCCCAGTTATCCACGTGACTTTGTGTCTTCTCCAAAGCGCTCCCATCAATGAGACCCTGTGTCCACCCAACCAATGCTCTCCAGCCCCTTACTCTGCATGTGCTTCTTCATAGCATTCCTCCCTGCCGGAAGTGACTACCTATTTCCCGTCCTCCACAATGTAAGCACTTACATTTATAAATGGCTCCACCTCATTGTAGATATTCGTAATCATTTAAATAACTGAACAAAGACTAAGTGAGCGATTATAAAACATCTGACAGGTGCTTACATGTGCTATTTTAAAAACCTCATTTTGTGTCTTAGGATCATGTGCTGAGTAAGGGCAAAAAGTTCTAGGGACAGGCAGAAGATCAACCTTTCAAACCTTAAAAGGTATGCTCCCAGTCCACAGGCCCGCACTTGGAGAGAGAGAGAGAGTTTGTGTATCAATGGCTCGAATCACCGGCTGATTTTGCAGCCAGGGCTGCGGAACTGTCTCTCATCACATGGCATTGTTGTAGTTCGTCACAGAGCTTTAAAGCAGTGAAAAGGCAGAATGCATATGTGTGTGCTTGCCAGTGCCTCTGCAGCCAGACTCCTCTATAGAACTCCTTTTTAAAAAATAGTATGTCGACAACATCTGCTCCTGGAATGGAGATTTGGCCAGAATGCTAAGAAAATAAACATGGCAGTTCAACTCGATCCTGGCAACCGGTCCCTGCCCCATGGATAGGCTGCATGGAAGATTCATGTATATAAAATAGTATATTAAAGTAAACTTACAAAAGCAAAGAGCAATCATTGCAACCATAATTTTTTCTTCCTCTTTGGGATTCTAATTTTAAAAGCATTAAAGAAGACAGCTGCTCATGCTGTGATATGCGCTAAACAGCCTGAAGGATGGAAAAAAATATATTTGTAGCTCATAATAACTATTGACCTTTCTGATATACAATGTTCTCTGTGTTAGCTATTCGGTTCTATCAACAGTGAAGATTGAACATGACTTTTTAATAGAAAACATGGGGTTTTGAGCTGCCTTCACAAAGGTGTTTATGTATTGTTATTTTGTTTTGTACTACAAAAGACCAAGTCCTGATGCCCTTTGTCTGACATCATGTTTGTTGTTAAAAAAAAAAAAAAAAGGAAAGGAAAAGAGAGAAAAGAAAGGAAGGAAATAAAAGAAGGAAACAGAAAAGGGAGGGAAAAAAAGCCTCAATGTTTTTGAGTATGTTTTATATGAGGAATTGGCTCGTAACCACTTTATAGTCGTGATAAAAGCATTGCCACACTCGATCCCATACGCAATATTGGTAATGGAATCCAACAGCGTCCCGGGAGGACATGCCATATTTCTCTCCCAGAATAGATCCCTCAAGTGGCAACATTTATAGGGCGTCTCCAGTAAGATTTAAAACGCTTGCTTGCAGTATTCATATGGCGTGTTCTTGGGAGCGCACAGCCTGCTTCAGAATGGGTCACATTGGATGTCGTGGACTCTCAAAGGCTAGCTTTACAATACCCAGGTTTTCCCCTTGAACTTTCCTGTGGCTTAGTAGTTGTGTATAGAAACACCCGCTGGTAGCAGCTTGACTCTGACGCCGCGTCTGTTTCCCCAGAGTGGTATCATGCACACCCCAACTGCAGAGCAGCAGGCGGCCGCTGAACGCGCTGCTCTCCCTCAGGGGACAGCCTCACCAAGCAGCAACCCCTGCCAGGCGCAGGGGACCTGGAAGGCAACCTTATGCATTATGATTCTCATCCCAGGCAGGCGGATATTGCCAGGGAGGGTGTGCTGACAGGTGGCATGGGTTGGCAGATTATTATTTTCCTCGGTTTTTTTTTTTTGGCGGATTATTCTTAATGTGACTTTGAAAAAAGTTTATTACATCATTATTGAACCACAATTATTTTCACAGCTATGCTCTAGAGTTTCAGTTAATGATTCACAAGTTTCTAAACAATGCTGAAGACTCGCAACTGAGTGGGAGCAGGAATCAGCCCTAATGAGACTTAAATAAATTCAGTGGGTTTTTTTTTCGTTGGTTTTGGGTTTTTTTGTTTTGTTTTTTTTGTCGTTCTCCAGAGCAAGCACTGAAGCTGAGAGAGGCTGATTGCTGAGCCAGGGCACCCTGGCTGGAAGTGCGTCTGCATGGCAGCCAAAGGGTGGTGCAGCGTGTGTTCACAGAACACGGTGGGCACTGCCTTGCCCCCGTGGCCAAGGAGCTCAGTCTAGTCTACTGAAGCCTCTTCTCCCCTTCAAAGTTGCCTGGCACGTCCTAGAGGACAGGCCAGTGAGATGAAGGCCAACTCTCAAAAAGAGAACAAAATATTCTCTAATTCTGGGAGAAATCAGGCCCATCCTTTTTGTTTTTCCTTTTTTTACTGGCCCATGACTCAAAATAACGCTTTGCAGAACATGCCGCCTTAGAGATGAATACAAGGAGAAGGCACGATTCCCTGTCCTCAAAAACAAACAAACAACTACAAAACACCCAAGTCTAGGGCCAGGACGGTCCCTGAGCATGGCATGGCAGGGATAAAGGGAATAATAATTCTTAAAAGAAAGCACCTGTTAGTTTATTCCACACGTACACGGAGTGACTACTTATGTGAGCACCATCCTGGGCATTTGCAGGTCCTGGGGTGGGGGGTGGGGGTAAGGGAAGCAGGAGGAGAGCAGGGAATAAATACAACAAGAGACAAGCAAGCCATCAGGCCTGCCTTTCAAGATCTCCCAGTTTTGTAGATGACACCGTTGATAGCATCTTTTGCAAATCACACATTTTAAAAAATCAGTTGAGCGTTATCTTTGAAAACACAAACCCTGCTTACAAAAATCAGCATTGCAGGTAATGTTTCTCGTGTGTGTGAATTCACCAGGTACCAGAACTGTGGGCTGTGCATTCCTTCTCACTATTAGTTTGACCCATGTTGTGGTCACATACCGAAACAAGGCTACGATTTTTCCAGAAAGAAGGTCGATGTGGATGTTATAGTAGTTATCTATCATTGTATAACAGATTATGCCAAGTGTTTTGCTTGAAGTTATCTCACCTATTTTCTACAGGTCAGGAATCCAGTAGCAGTTAATGTGAGTTCTAGCTCAGAATCCTTCCTGAGGTTACAATGGAAATCTCAGTCAGAGCACAGTCATCTGAAGACTTGGCTGGGGCAGGAGGGTCCACTTCTAAGCTTACTCATGTGACTGTGACTCACTAGGAAAGTTATGTTCCTTGCGACACTAGCCTCTCCACCAGGTTGCACAAGTGTCCTCACAACATGGCAGCTGGCTTCCATCAGAGTGAGTGACCCAGGAGAGAGCAAAATAGAAGTAATTCTGCCTGTCATGACGGAGTCATAGCCTACCAATCCCACCATGTGCTGTCTATTAGAAGCAAGTCACCAAGTCTAGCCCACCCTCAAGGGGAGAGAAGGTAGGCCCTGCCTTTTGGAAGGAGGAGTATCAAATGATTTATGGCGTTTTTAAATGACCACATTTGTCATCCTGGGTAAACATAAAATCTGCTGGGATACTATCTGTGAGATAAGATTTATTTACCATGTTTGTCCTACTATTGGAAAACCAGGTTGGGAAGATCTTCTTAAAGTCAATATTTAATGAATATTAGTTATTGAATATATTAGACGTATGTAAATGCATATATGTATTATGTGCATGTATGTGTAATTTTTGCTCTGAGAACAAGGAACCATGGTAGGTGGTAAAGGGGATGCAAATTAGACCTGTGCCAACCTTGTTGACCTGGAGTACCTAGCATAAGACATAAAATGAGGATAGAAATAACTATAAGAACAGCATTTGGCAACATCGTGACCTTTGGAGTCAGACAAACATATGTCATGTCTGTGCGCTCTGCCACTGACTACGTGGAAGACTTGGACAACACAGACTCTTTCTATGTAATAAAGATCTAGTATTTGTATCCAGTCAGTATGGGCTAAGTTATGCTGCAGTAAAAAATGATTCTGAAATTATAACAAAAATTTACTTCTCTGAGGGTCAGCTGTGGGTTCTGTCCCACACTATGTCCGTTCCAAGACGCAGGCTGACGGAGCAGGCACCATCTGAAATGTCGATAGTCACCATGGCAGAAAGAAAGAGAAAGGACCGCTTTCTAGTAAGACACTGGCTCTTTTCAAAAGTTCCCCCTGGAAGCGACACAGGACTTTGGCTCACATTTCCTTGACCACGGACAGCCATATGACTATGGATAACTTCCGAGTGGCTGAAGAAGAGCAGGAAAACTTTTGTAAGAAAAGAAACAACTTGTCACATACTTGACACATACTCATTCTAAAGTCCTAAAATACATCAGTATCTAACAAAGCAAACAGAATAGGACAATGGAACAATTTGGCTTTATCGAGGTAATTGCAAAACGAACAAACATCTCTTCCCTTGTCTTCTGAAAGTAATTTTGGTTATTTGCACTTTGGTTTGTCCTGTGTGCACAGAACCTCTGAAAAAGGAAAGGTTCATTTAGGCAATGAAATAGGAAAAGAATATATTTAACTTCATATGTTAGCAACATGCCCCAATCCACTTCTCCTTCAAAAGGAAAAAAACTTCGTTCACAATTGAGGAGCAACCAAGTTTTCTCAAAACTTAATTTTTCTTTTCCTTCCCTCCTATATCAGGAGTTGGTGGCGGTCGGAGGGTTCTGACCCTAGGTTGCACTGAAAACATTTGTAGGGTATGAAAAAGAAAGATGCTGTTTATGCTGGGGCCTCATCTATTTACAGAGACCCTGGAAAGAATACAGGAAGTGTTCAGGTGGACTTGGCCCTAGCATTAGCCAGCAGAACCAGACGGTTCTGAGCTTCTGCCTCCTCCTTGAGCTCCCCCTGCACCCCCTGCCCCTCCATAGTAATAAGGAAGCAGCAACTACAACGCTAGTCAGGGATTCATAAACAAATGTGAAATAACGCAGATATGGTTTCACATTATGGTGGCATTTGCCAGCATAAAAATTATTACAACTTTGCTATAAATTGTTCTGTAAATTTTACAAAATATGCAAAAACTGACATTTCAAGAGCTGAGATAATTTAGATTTATTAAAAAGTTGAGGCCCTTGAGATTCAGCAAAAGAGTATATTTCTTTATCTAGCGTTGAGTTGTGTGGGTCTCGTTTGTGTTTTGTTTTCCAGCTCCTTGTTTATAATTCATGGGTCAAAACTGGCCCTATCTGGGCTTTGACCACTTAATCCGGTTTTACCCATAAATTTCTCCTCTGTCTCCGG
This sequence comes from Ursus arctos, assembly GCF_023065955.2. Lineage (NCBI taxonomy): Eukaryota > Metazoa > Chordata > Mammalia > Carnivora > Ursidae > Ursus > Ursus arctos. The sequence continues at coordinate 14,682,667 of NW_026623053.1, forward strand.
CAGGGGATGGAGCATCTCTGAATCCCAAATTTCTTATCAGAGCACGCAGCAGTCAGGGCCTGCCTCAAAAAGCTGACAGGAAAGCATCTGATCTCTAGAAAGCACTCGAAAATGCTGCTTTGGTGTGGACTGGGTCCCACCGTCTTTATAGGGCACCAGTCTTAAGGACACCTCTCTCGCCACACTGTCCTCTTCACACACACACACACCCCGTACACGCACAACCATATCCGCACACGTGTGTACACACACTCTCTCTATTCAACGCCACAGGCATGTTGCGCATCCCAAGGCCACGCTCTCTCCCGAACCTTCATCAAAACCGCGCTTCTCCCCGAGGCACCCGAAAGCGGCGGCCCGCACCTGGCGCCCGCGGTCGGAGCTGGGCAACCAGCGTGCACTTGCTCGCGCTGGACGGAAGCTCGGCCGTGGCGCGCGTGCTGCACGCGGGTTATGCGTCCCTGCGGAAGGGACAGCCTGGCGCGTCATTCCCACCCTGTCCTCAGAAGGAGACAGTCATATGGAATGGAAAGGGGAATCTTTATCGGAGAGCAAACTCTTTCCTAAGGGGCCCCCTCTCTTTCTCCCCAACTCCCCATTCCCGCATGGTCGGAAATAGAGCTCCGAGACCAGCTTCGAGCTTAAACCTCAGCTTCCACGGAGCAAACCTGACCTTAGCGTTCCTCCCACACTGGATGTCCTGCGTGTAATTGCCGCCGCCCCCGTATGTTTAGGCCGTCACGGCTGTAAGGCAGGGGTGCTGCGTGCAGCGCCTCGGCCGGGGCGCATCCGTGCTGCGTCTCGACCGTGCCCACCAAGCGCTGTACTCCGCCGTTCTCCGTCCTGCAAACGACGGTTTCTAAGGATGGAGTGAGGCGGTTCCTCCCTCCTGGGGTCACGGTACCCAGCACCTGGGCCCTAAAATACATCTCACTTTTGCGGGAAGTTTCATTTTTCCTCAGCGATTGCAAACACGATCTTGCTGAACAGAGCTGAATTTTTAAGGCCGAGTTTGTGGTGTGGATTCTGATGGCTTCCCGTTAGTTCAAGTCTCTGAGGACCAGTGCCAATAAATGTGAAAGGGACAACAGTAGATTGGCATACTTTTCCATTTCCACCAGGATGAAAAACTGCTATAAATGAAGTCTAACCTTAAATGTATAATCTGTCCTTGGGAAGGGGAGGGGGAAAAAAAGGATATAGCATCTTCAAGCTCTCGGCATCCCTTACGAGAAAAAATTGGTTCTAAGGGTCTCTGATCTTGTGTTTTAGTAAAATAGAACTGCACGGCTGACTGACAGTTCTGATCTAAAGCATTTACGTTTAAGTTTTGATCTCTCTGCTTTTGATTAAAACTAATGAGCTCATTTAATTCAAAATGGGAATCTCTGATAAGAGAAATAAGGTTGATGTGATTGGATTAGAGGGGCAAATTAAACTCTTAGAGCAGAAGTTTGTGCTTATATAGTGTATTAAAAAGCTGTTGGCGTATTATGGCGTGTTAGATGATGAGAAAAATTTCATAGTAATTCATATTTAATCAGAAGAAATGAAAGTACTAAATATAACATGGCTCTGCTTTTCCCTCGAGTGATAAAAAGCTGTACATTTAAAATGACATCAGATCCATGCTCTCTAAAACAAAAAAAAAAGAAAGAAAGAAAGAAAGAAAGAAAGAAAGAAAAGAAAAGAAAATCGTAAGAGAGACACATAAGAAAGGGACACTTGCAGTGGCTCCCTCTCCCCAGAACCGAAGTGCCACCAACATAGGAAAATACAGTCCTATTTAGACAGGAGTGATACAAGAAAAGCCACAGACCACAAACAGTAAGGTTTCTCTATTATAGGAGCTCCTATTCTTTCATCTGAGCATCGAGTTTCATGTAAAAAAAATAGGTATTTCTTTCCCTTAGAAAGAGATGGAATGTGTTTCTGAATTTAAAGTTCAAAAGCTTGTTTTTCCTATTTTTCTTTGTGTTTTCATAACTATTTTCACATATGCTTAATTCTTACAAGTCCCTTTGTGACACATATTTCTTTACCCCCACCCTGGAGAAAATCAGTGTTAGCGTAAGCCTTCTCAAAACAAATCCCATTCGTTGTTGGACATTTTTTTTTTTTCAATTTTAGACTCAGAAAAATTTTTAAAACTTTAAATTACTATTCTAGAAGAGTAAAATTAGACAGTTTTTATTAGGCTTAAAAATACCAAAATTAATTTCTTTTCAGGACAACGCTCAAATTGATAAAATCCCTTAGCAGACAGATTGATGTTGCCTTGTGGCCTGGTTGCAGAAAGGTGTTTTTAGATCAACAAGACTGCAAACTATCATTTTAAGTTTCAGGAGTAAAGAAGTGTTCCACTTAGTCTAAAAGTGTATGAAGGGGAAGAGTAACAGTCTTACTTAAGAGAGGAGATGATTATTTGTTAATATCCGGTTCAGATGGGGGCGGAGGGCAAGACGCCATTAGAGACAGCAATGGACGGTTGATACTGTTGGTGGTTTTTATTCCTTTCTGTCTGTACCTTCCATTCTCAGCCCTCTATCATGGGTCAGTTGAGAAGACTTTATGCTTTCTTATTCCCCACAACGAAGGAGACCAACTCAGGAGCACAAGGGCCCCGGCTAGCATACAGTTACATGGTCCTTAGAACTGGCCAGTGGGCAAATATTACAAGAACAGATTTGCAGGGAGGACAAAGAGCAAGTGATCCGTGCTCTCATCAGCAGCCTCTCAGCCTCATTCTTGGTTAATTCCTTAAATCTATGGTGTCCTCCTTTCTCATGACCATTCCATCCGTGTGCACCTGCCAAGATGCGGGTGTGCTGCTATTACTTACTTACTGTAGACCCTACTTGCGGAGCTGCTGGAAGTTAGAAGGCCTGAAAAGCTCCTGCTAGAAGCTGGAATGGAATCACTTTGGATTCATTAATTTTTCTTTTTCATTTTCTGCAAAGTAAACATTTTCTAAGTGAGGAAAATTGATTACCACGCTCTTAGCACCCATCAGTCATTTATTTTTAGTGAACTCAAGGATTGCACCTGAGCAGTAGCTGTGAGGGGCTGTGTAGACATCTAAATCATGTGTGTGTATATTTTTGTATTCTTCAGTGGAGTCAACCAGCCCCAGTCTGCTAACCACTGACAACACCCTTGAGCGTTCCTTTTTCATCCGAATGAAATCTACGCTGACCAAACGCGGCGTGCACATCAAATCATCCGGATATAAGGTGAGCTGGGCTCTGGGAGGGGACATATTTCGGTCTCAGGTCAATCCTAGGTCATTTGCATCGAGTTTCCCGGCTACTTTGGGTCCATATAATTAACGCCTGTGACCTCGAGCAGCCCGTCGGTTTCTTAGTTATTGTCCTGTCTCAAGGTACAGGCTTCATTACACGTCTCATTCTCACTTCAGATGTTGCTGAGGCACTAAATCCCTCAATAGAGTGTCTTTTCTTAAAACACTTGTTAATAATGCACCAAGGTCTTCAGCACTTGCTAGAAATTCCCTTTGATGGGGAAGGTGAACCAAATTCATATCAGTCCTTAAGATGAGCGTTCTAGAATGGCTACTTGTAAGAATTCTGCTTCTTCCTTCAAATTCCCCCTTTCTCTTTAGAAAGACTGTCCGTTTTACGAACCTCTTGGCCACCAAGGCTCATATACGCAAATAAAATCAGGTTGGGCGTCAGGAATCTTAGTTGAAATTACAATTACTGCACATTCAGTCATACCTCAGCATCCACAGAATACTCAACATACAGAGCACATGTCCCACAACAGCAAAGACCACGTCTGGCGTCATAATCTACATTATTATCATTTTAAGGGGAAGGATACAAAAGCCTCCTAATCTCGGGAAATTCCAACATTTTGGTTACTATAGCAACATAAATTAAGAGCTATGAAATTTATGAAATGCCTTTGGAAACCTGAATCTTATCAATTTTACAACACACTAACCAGTCTCTCAAACAATATTTACTCTATGCGGGAGGACACACAGCAACCGAATGTATGAGACATGTGGCCGGCGTGACGTTTTGCAGTTTTCGAGTTGAGAGCTTCTGATAGCTCAGTTCTTTAGGGTTACCGTAGCATTGTCAGGGATGGTTAAGAGTCATTATCATGGGGCTTAAAAACCATATATAAGTCATCAGAAACCAGGGGCCGCCTAAAAGTCAGTTCGGGTAGTTTCTTTGACATGAATTCTTCAGAGAGAAAAAGGAAGGGGGCAGGGAAGCAGGCCCTTCCATGCACGACCTTTAGCTGAGCTGTCCTACCGTCTGAAGGGCACACGTGGAGCATCCTTAACCCTTAACGGGGTTCGAAGCAAAGGAGAGGCACCAGGCAGCTCCACCGGCAGGAGCGTTCTCCTACAGAGGCCCATTACAAAGGGATATGGTGGAGGGAAAAATCCCGACTCTATCCTTAACTGTTCTGATTTTTCCTGCCTTAACTGAACCCAAGACATTTATGAGTTCCGAAGTGTGTAGCATGAGCAAGTTTGGGATTCTGTAAGCAAGCTGCAGGTAGAGCGGTCAGTGTCATTGTCACGGCAGCAAGACGCAGTGTTGGCGGTCCGGCTTTTAGGAGCCCTAGGGCTTCCTCTCACCTGTGTTCTGTCGGCATGCGCTCCTCACTTTTAGTGGTTTCTTACTGGTTTGTGGGGGGCATGTCCCAGGAGGGAGGAAGGGTGGGAGAGGCGAAGTATAGTTTGACAAAGCAATATTTAGTATACTTCAGTGTCATTAATTTTTTGAACAAAAAATTACTGCTTTCACGTGACCAGTGAGAGAGATCAAAAGCCCTGGACAATTTTGAATCTACAAAAAAAGTAGGCTGTGCAAGTAGAGAAATAGTTTCTGTTTCAGTCTAGGCAAGGGACCCTGTAGCTCGCGTTCTTGCTGTGTTGCTGTTTGGTCATCTCGGGACAGCTGTTTTTCCTGCGTGGCCTGAAATTGTACAAGCTCGTTACTTTTCTTTTTTCTTTAAAGATTTTATTTATTTATTTGAGAGACAGAGACAGAGAGAGAGAGAGAGAGAGAGAGAGAGAGAATGAGTGGGGTGAGCGGCAGTGGGAGAGGGAGAAGCAGGCTCCCTGCTGAGCAAGGAGCCCGACACGGGGCTCAACCCCAGGTCCCTGAGATCATGACCCAAGCCAAAGGCAGACGCTTAACCGGCTGAGCCACGGGCACCCCTCATTTCTTAAATATTAATAGATTATCCATTCGATGAATTTCTCTTGAGTTTCTCTGCAGCCTCTTCTAGATCCTATAACCCAACATGAAACAATAAAAAGTCCCTGCTTTTGTGGTACTTAGATTCTAACAGCGGGAGACAGTCAATAACAATAAATAAGGTGATTTCAGACAGTGAAAAAGTCCAAACAACAGGGACTACCGTAGTAGACACATTATAGTGCGCTGGGGGTGGTGCGGCGTGCGTGCGTTAGCCCTCACAGCAGTCCCAGAAGAAACAAATCCTCCTTGTTTCCATTTTACAGGTGAAGAAACTAAGGCTAGGGGTTAATTAGCATACCCAACTTCACACATTGACGGGACACAGCTAAGGGTTTGAACTCTGGGCGTCTGGCCCCACAGCCTGTGCGCTGAACCACTAGGCGACGCTATTATGCTGAGAGTAAAGCAAGGTCCTGTGAGGGTGGCTGGTGGGGGCCACTTCAGATAGGAGAGTCACAGAAGGTCTCCCCGAGGAGGTGACATGTCACCCGTGAGTGATAAATGAGAACAGACCACCACAGAAACATGGAAGAACATGTTTGCAGAGCTCCTTGGGCTTAGGACTAAAGACACCTTGTAGGAAGGCACCTCGAGAAACAGAATATGAAAAAGTACAATGGTGAACATCCAGGATTGAAAAAGAGGAGTTATTGCAGCTTCCAGCAAATCCTAGAATGTTGAGGTGATCGTACTCCTCTGACGTACCCTGGCGGTACGTCTTTCTCAAGACATCAGGAAAGTCTCCATCCGGTAGCTCACCTCCCTCCCCAGGACTGCGAGAGTTGATTCATCCACTCTTCCCCCAACACGATGAGTCCTCCCGCAGATCCAGCGCTAGCCCTCCTCCTCCACCATGCCCTTGCCTCGTTAACTAAGCTCGTCAGCAAGTCAGTGGAAGAGCCGATGGGAGCCCATGACGAAGACAGAGCTGAATAACATCCCTACTTATCTGTGCATTCTCAGTAAATAAATCTAACAGCTTATAAAACATTCAAATAAAACCGGTAATCACCCCACCACCACACAATAAGCACAAATAAAAAGAAACAGCGATGATAATTTCACCACACTCCCAATATTCCTCCTAATTTATCACCATTGTTTGCTTCTTTCTTTTCCCGTAAAGCTCCAGGATGTTAAGCTATGCCCAGCGCAGGCCATGATACTTCTCTCCACTCTTCCTGTGACCTTGGCACATACGCTTTTCTGACTCTGTCCATCGACTTATCTGCCACTCGTTAGTGTTGCTCTTATCACTGACAGTAATAATGGCCACCAAAGTAACACCTGCCGAACATTGACTCTGACACGTACTCTGCCCAACACTTCATACTTATGTGATCTAACCCGTACAATGTTTAAAAACTTCCTCTGTACCGGGCATTCTTCAAGTTTTACATACCATCGTTATGCCCATTTTGCGGGTGGTGAAACTGAGCTTTAATGGGCTCCGTACTTTGCGCGTGTTCGCACAGCTGTTAAGTAGCTACTGAGGAGCCAGGACTGACCAGGCAGTTAGGCCCCGGAGTCTGCGCTCTCTACCCCCTACCTCACTGCTTCACAGATAGAGTCCAAAGAAGAATTCCCCACGAGCTGGACCTCAACGGATGGAAAGTTCATCTCAGTTTTTTAAAAGAAAAACCTCTGGCCTGGTTAAGACCTTCCCTGTGGCTCAGCATGTCCCACAACACTCCTTTATGGAGATTTGCAGAGATTTACCTTCCTTTCCAGGGATTTTTAACACCCACCCAGGTTCCCACGACCGAAAACTCTAGCCAAAGAAGTGCCACTCTGAAGCCGCAAATTCAAGTAGAGAGTGTGATGCAGGTTGCTGTTGCTTCCACGGCCGGGGCCTGGGGGAAGTTGCCCTCCTGCCAAGGAAGTTTCCCAGCCGTGAGCTGACATTCAGTTGTCTCTGTCCTCATTTGCTTTGAAATCCACGGTAGCACGTTATCTGGACCAGCCACTTTCTGTGCCTCAGGGGCTCCTTCTTGTTTGGGTCCCATTGTTGGCCACATATATTAGCGTAACACAGCTCTCCTTTAAATTGCATTGCATCAATATTCTGCCTTCTTGAGTAGGTCTATGTCTGGGGGAACTTACTAGGTATAGCACAGGGGGTAAAAGGAGATATGTAATCAGGGAAATTAGAGAAGTAAAGACTAATTGGGTCGCCTCCTTAGCTCCTGTCTTTGGAGGATAGTTTCTGTTAGCCTGGGACTGTCAGTTTTCTAATCTACTCTTAAATGCCCACCAGCGCCACTGTCATTTCTGGAGTTTTTATCCACACACATGATGGTGTCCTAACTCTGATGGCAGAGCGAAGCACCCTGGCTGGGAAACAGAGACAAAGAGAGAACATCTCTGTCATGTTTATAGAATGCTGAGAAGGTCTCTCAACTCACCGCCGAAGTGAAAACCCTCCCATGCCAAGGGGTCCTGCTGGGACATATGGGAACAGATTACTGAGGGAGCAAGGGGGCACTCCAGATTCTTCCCAACAAACAAACAAACAAAACAGCCCCCCATCTGGGATGATTTGGGTATGGATTTGCCTGTAGCTAAGTGTCCGACTAAATGATTTCTGTGACCAGCCCAGGCTCCTTATGATATAAAGAGTCAGAAAGCATAAGTAATAGAGAAAATAATTTGAGGTTCACTAGCTTATTAGGACTGCCGCCATACCTCAGCGCTAAGAATACCTGTGTCTAGACAGGAAGTAACGAAGGCAAAAAACGAGAGGGTGCTAATTAGCTAAACCAAATTCCCCTTCACCTTCTCTAAACACAGAGATGCCTTTTAAATTAGAACCTGCTCGTTTTTTTCCAATTCCTGGTTGTATGTGCTGTGTGGAAAAAGGCACTCCCCTGATTTGACTAGTAATTTGCTTTATTTGGGGTGTCATAAATCCTGTTAATGATTTGATTAAATCAGTGAGCCTCTCCCAAGGTAAATTCATTTTGCATCAGGAAGTTCTTGAATCCCTGAGGTGAATCCGGTGATCTCAGGTTACAAAACCTTATTTAATACGAGGACATCTTTGGTGTACTTATTAAAAAACCAGATGAGTACACCTTCCAGAATGTATTTCACCAAAATTACAATAGCCTCTTCCTTCCTCCTCGTTTCCACTTCCCATTTATTCATTTTGCGGTAATACATACTGAAGTCCTGTTGCTGAAAACATCGTTTCCTAGACTGCAAAAGTACAAAACCGAGATTTACATTTTGATCCCCTTATGCAGATGGAGATAATCTGAAAAAGTATTTCTCAGAAAACATTTTTTATAAAAATGATACCTGATATGAAAGAATGACATCTGTAGTGAAGAGTTGTTTTCAGTGGTAAATGGGCCTCCTTTTCCTCCTGTTCACTTAGGTGTACAAGTTGCATCGCTAGGATTTCCATGTCAAAATCACAGCCAGGTAAATTGTAAAGCTGAAGGCTTTTCATATGCAATGTAGTCTTAATTGAACATGTATACTGACTACTCTCCAGATGATAGCAGACTAGAAGGGAATTATTACTCACAAGTTCAATCATCTGGAATTTTAGCTCTTGGTTTGCTTTGCTGATAAAGTTTACGATAACTAAGATATTAACCTCTCGCTCTTGATCACCTGCCTGTTCGATGTGCTGCCAAAACTGGCTCAATCCACCTACCTCTATCTGCGATACTCTAGCGTAAAGCCTTTTTCTGGAGCTATTATGGGAAACTCCCAAAATTACCTCCCAGAAAATTCTGCTTCTCCATTCCATTCTGCGCCCTGCGCCCTGCGCCCTGGAATGTCTTCCCAAAGCCTCAGTGATCTTTACTTTGGATCTGCTCCTACGTCATCACTAGTTCCTGTAGTTCCTGGTGTCAACATAATCAAGAATTTGGTCCTAGCTTACCTTTTCTGCCACTGTCTCCATCATTCTTTCCTGGAGCTTTTATTACTGACGCCCTAGCAAAATCTGTCCAATCATCTTTCTTGAAATATATCTGCACATTCACACTGCTACGCTTTTGACCATGCTGTTTCCTTTTCCTAAAATGCCTTTCTGCCACACCTGCCCCTGGAAAATTCTTACACAACCAATACGGCACCACTCAAATACCGCTGCTTTTTTCATCTCCCTTGGTGCACCTATTCCCCGCTCGTCGGTGCTGGAATAGCATTAGATTTTATTAGAGCTCTCTGTGCCTTAGTTTTCTCACCTGTAAAATGAAGTTATAATAATATATAACCTGAAGAAGTTTCCTACAGCTCAAGTGAGATGTCACATGCTCAACGAAACGTCTTCTCTCCTTTGTATGAAGTACTATCATATAATTTCATATGAGACTCACAGTAATTCTTTTAGGTAATTATCCCTATTTTCCCAACTTGAAGATAGGTTAAACTGAGGCACAGAAATATGAATTAACTTGTCTAAGGTAACGTAGGTGGTAAATAACAAGGCAGAGAAATATCCAGATCTTCTGATTTCAAGTGCCGCCTTCTCTCCAACATACCTCGTTGGATAGCAGGTGATCTTATTCTGTCTTCCCTCAGCACAGAACACTGAGTGTAGTTGCCACTCAATACATTAGGTGAATTAAATTGCATGTTCTCTTTTTCCTGTGATAGCAATGAAAATGCTGACAGTACCGAGCCACGTAACACACCACTAGAGACCCTGCTCCTTAACATCGGTGTCTTTTAGATGGGACCATTGGAATGCCTATGAACCCAATGACCGTTCTGTGATCTGTCTCAGATTCCTTTGTCTTGCCTGCCAGGATGTCGTTCATCTTTGCCAGTGCCTTACTGAAGTCCCGATGTACCACATCCCCAATGTTCCCTTGAACGTTGAGGATTCCTTTCAGAAAACAAAAAATTGAGCCGTTTTTAACATCACCATTCATCATGACTTTATACTGGCATTTGGCAATTTACTATTTTTTTCTAGTAAGTCCTCTTTAAAGCATATTTTTCTGGATATTAGCATTTTGAGGCTCTAACTTTCTGAAAAATTAGAATAATATTGCTGATAGCCTGCCTTCCAATACAACTCCATGCTTTCTCAAAGATTGCTAAAAATAAAGTGTTATTATAAGGAGGTCGCTTTGCCCAAGAGGGTAACTGTATGCAGTGAATTTTAGTTGTACCAGAAGGAGGGTAGCTTAGACGTATGCCTAGCAATAATATGGGGGGGGGGGGGGCAATGTGGTAGTGGTCCTTCTCTGGAGATTTCTAAGAGCATACAGTAAACTTATCAATTAGGAGTCTCTCCTCCTCCTAGTCAGTTGTGGACAGACTAGGTGCCATCTGGACGTTTCCCCCAATCTGAGATTCAGAGATGTCCCAGATGTCCAGACATATCAGTACTTCTCCTGACGCCTTTGCTTCGGCTTTGTGTTGTCTTGAAATGATGACTACAGTATTCCAAACTGCACAAAATGTAACTGTCTTGTCAAATCAATAGATGAATTTTCAGAAAGACCAAAAATTCTGTCAACCCATTCAGGCTTTCTAAGACTGCGCATTTACTGCCTTTCAATCAACCCAGACACCCAGAATAAATTGAAGGAGAAAAAAATTTCCAGGGTAGAACTTACAGGCGGAGGTTATCCTGATGAAAAATGCAAATAGAGGAGAGAACCAATAAAATCAAATTTTTAAAATCCTATTATCTCTTTTTACTCCCTGCTCACCTCTGCACAATTGTCCATTACAATGTGGTCTCCAGTGTCATTTTAAATACAACTGACATTGTTTCTGATCTTAAAGAATTTATTTCCCATTACCAAGGCATGACGGTGGTTCTAGCTTGGTATGTGTCATTTCTGCCGGGACTCATCAGCTAGCTCTTTTGCCAACTAGAGGCATAATCACCAGCCATTCTGCACAGCGTCTGTAACTTCTAAGTATATTGGTAACCGCAGCCCAAGTATGTTGCTAACTTACAGGTACTTCATTTTTCATCATACGGATTTTAGAAGGAAGGCAGAAGTACGAGCATCCCATCTTTGACTAATGCGAGATCTTTTCAGGCTGGCTTTCTGAGGCTTTGGTAGCTACGAATAATGAAAGGGATGACCACTTTCAAAATGAAATCTTTGATGCAAAAATGAACAACTTTCTGTATCTAATGCTCTTCCGAATTCTCATCACTGGCCCTATAAATATATTCTCAATCTGATCTTTTTTTTTAAATATAATCTTACTATTATGAGACTTCGGCCAACAGAAAAGTTTTAAAAGGAGGGGCGCCTGGGTGGCACAGTCGTTAGGCGTCTGCCTTCAGCTCAGGGCGTGATCCCGGCGTTATGGGATCGAGCCCCACATCAGGCTCCTCTACTATGAGCCTGCTTCTTCCTCTCCCACTCCCCCTGCTTGTGTTCCCTCTCTCGCTGGCTGTCTCTCTCTCTCTGTCAAATGAATAAATTAAAAAAAAAAAAAAAAGAAAAGTTTTAAAAGGAAAAAAAATACAGTCTGAAGAACTAGGAAGTCAGTGCAAACACAGTTGATCGCTTTTTGGACCCAGCACTCATGTGAGAAACATCCTAACAGCAGCAGTCAGGGCCCTCAGTTGCTGTTTCCCTAAAGTCACCTCTTCCTCCGGTGGTCCGAAGTACCAGCAGTTGCTTCACTCTGTCTAGATTTCAAGGGCTTCCAGATCCTTACTGTTTGACGATCATTGCTTGAAAACTGCCCTACCGGACGGTGAGGGAGCACAGAGGCTGTGATGCCAGACAGTCGGGGGTTTGGACTTAGTCCTCTCATTTCTGATTCTTTAAGGAAATTGTTTAACTTTTTTAAGCGTCTGTTTCCTCTCTTGTAAAGTCTCCGTAGAACCTCCTTCGTGAGGGTCCTGTACAATAAAGTGAGATGCTACAAACTACTACCATAATGCCGGACCCACAGGAAGCATGCAGTCCATGCCCATAGGTGAGGTTTAACGTTTATGGAACATGTACTGTGAGTCGATCGAGACAGTCCAAAATCTTAACTTCTACACCCCTGCACGTGCGCCTGTAACTGTCGAAAATCGTAAGTCATCAATATTTCAGATTATCTTCTGGAAGTTACATGAGCTCTGGAATAATAAATGATTTCTTCTGAATATAGAAAATGCATTTATTTCTGGGAAATTTCTCCTTGCTTAAGTGTCCTGAATATTGACTTGATTTTAAGAGACAAAATATGACTGAAATACGTCATCTGTCCCTTTAACAAAAGAAGCACATACCTCATGGTTTTCCTTGGAGTTGATTTAGCCTCATGGCAAGACTAATATAGCCCCTTAATGCAAGAAGTGGAGTAGGGGCAGGGCCAATTTGATGTTGTTGATCTCTGGGGGAAATGGAGCTTCTAGGCTCCTGTAGTCCATAAGACTCTGTGGTTTGGTTGAAGTATCTACATACACATAAACTGAGCCCTTTGGGGAAGGCAAACTACCACTGTGGCTTGAACCCAACCCGCATCTCAGAACTACTATACAACATTCTAGAAGGAATTGTGTTGACTCATTCCAAATAAGAGAAAAGAGCCAGGATTCTGGAGTTTCTGTCTTCTCATGTCATAACTTCCTGGGGGACAGGAACTAGTCACATCTTTCCTATCGTTCTATGAATGCCCTCCACCATCAGACTAAAGGAATGTCCCCTTGCAAAGTACTGTGAGTTATAAGGCTCTTACTTAAAACAAACGAATCGTCTGTATTAGCATTTCTCAACCCTCTGCTTCTGTGGATGTGGGTGTGGGCGTGTGTTCTGAACTACCAGTGGGCAATGGATATCTCGAAGTTACCATATTGGAAGCATCACTTTCAGCTCATCGCTGGTAATGGTTTACAGAACCAATCCATATAAGCTGTTGCTGGACTGATAGCAGTATTTATACCTCCATTTCAACAGGGCTTTTGTACCTTATTTTTATTCTCCCTGGAGTATAGATTGTCCTCAGATATTCCCCTGGGTCACGCCTGCTTTCATTCAGATTTCTGCCCCGGGGTTGCTTGCCTCACCACCTCATCGAACATAGCTCGAGCGCCCCTTCTGTACCTATCATCTGCTTTATCCTTATTGTTCTGCGTAGCACTTAACACAACCTGACACTAGGTCATAAATTTATCTGTATATAATTTGTCTCCCCATCATGGTGTAAACTTAAGCTCCCACAAGAGTTTCGGTGACATAATAGAAATTCAATAAACATTTGTTTAAAGAGGAATGAACTTATAAATATTGGTCATCATTTGTATGAAGGCTAGAATATAGTCCTTCCTTGGGCCAGTGTGCTAGTTCCTTTAAAGGGGATTTAGAGGTGAGAATGTGCAGCCACTGGAATCATATCACTTTTTGAGTTTCCAAGCCCTATTGCCAGGAAGACAAGCTGAAGGTTTCTTCCTTTTCCTTTTAAAAAAGGCTGTACTCATGGTTGACATATGCTATGACATCTTTTTCTTGCTATCATATTCAGTTTTTGAAAAATCAACATGTATTTAACTTGTACCCCACTTGTACCCAATTCTAGTGGCTAGAACTCTGGAAGCACAATCAAGAGTCACTTGATTATTAGTTGGTGGTTCTGAATATATTTAACAGTCCTCAACAGCCCCTTGTCAAATGTCCTTCAAACTCATGACTCCTTGTAGAAGTCATGAAAACAGAGTGGCTTACTAGGGGCACACTTGGTGAGGGGAGTCAGAAAATTTCTTCCCACGCCAGCACATTGCTGTTTGCTTGCTATGCAACATTGGACAAACAGACTGATTGTTCTGGGCTCCTGTGTCCTTGCTGGAAACAAAGGAAACAATCGGATTTGCCTCCAGTGTTCTTCAGTCATGTGCTGGTTGAGATTGCGCCCCCTTTAGCTCTATTCTCTGCATTAGGGTGAAAGCTCCTTGGGACTCTCGGGGTGGAATGGAATAGAGAAGTCTGCCTAATCTGGAGCAACTTCACTCCTGGGAAGAGAGAGGTTAAAGGTGCCAGGAAGTTCTCGCAAAGGCCACCCAGAGTTACCAAGAGCTGCTCTATTGCCTCATAGGCAGTGCTGGTTTGAGAACCTGAAATAATTCTGGGAAACATTTAACCAAATCCTTGTCACAAGGGAGAAGAGGTCTGGGGAAGTTTCTGTAATTCTTAGAGGAACTTTTGTACTTTGTCCTACGTAGAGACTATAAATAGACAACACTGAGCAATCCAGCGAGATCCCAAGATGAGCACAAGAATAAACTGGTGCTTTGAGAGGAACTCTCTTGCCTTATTCCATGAGCAGTGACAGGTTGTTTTTCCTTACTCACCCTAACGCAGTATGTGTTCACCCCTCTTTTTATGCCAAATAGCACACATTTTATGTTCTTATTAAATTCATCTGTCTTCCCCTTTAATTTTTTTTTTTTTTTTTTTTTTTTGCAGTTGGCTTATTGATGAACATTCTGTCAGTGTGGTCTGAAATGGTTGTAGGTTTCCAGGTGCAGGGAACTGCAACTTTTAACCTACCTGAAATAGCCCTGCAAACAGTTGAGTCCTAGGTCAATGTTCTTTAAAGCTGAATGGAATTAACAATATTATAATTGTCAAAGCCCTCGAAGGAAGGTATCATGGAAGTGGAAAGCATTCTTATTTTTGAACTGACGTTTTGTTATAAACTATCTTCTCTATGAAACAGTATCTTCCCCCCCCCCCCCCGCCGCCTTTCTTTCCACTGGAAAGATCTGGAGAATGATACAATTGACTGAGGACCCAAGTAGCCAGATGCCAAGCACCTTGGGGCAGCAGAGGAAGTGGATTTGATCTATAAGACACAAAAGTGGCTGTGCCCATACCTCCGTGTTCTCAAGCAGAGAGCCCTTAGGTCAGCCACAATGGAGGAAAACCCAGAAGTCGACATGGACTGACAGTCATGTCAGTAGGTGGAAAGGGGAGTATAGCCCCAGGACCACTAGACCACACTGCCCCTCTCTCAGAGAGGGCTGACAGAAGCCTAAGGCTTGAGAGGCCCCTCGTCCGGGTCTCCTTTCCACACAGGTCTCCCCTTGGGCAGGCATCAGTGGAAGTGTACCACAACAGCTCATGAGACATTGGGGCCCTCCAAAGCAGCTTTTCCCTCCTGCATGCATAAATCCTACCTCCTAATCATGCCATCCAGTCCTGAAAACGTTAAAAGGATGGTGCTCTCTGAGTGGAAATTCATAGGCACCTGCTCTTGATTTACTTCCTGCTTAGAATAATTTTTACGCAGCTGCAGGATCATGGGGTAACTGTGCTCACAGTACCCAACAGCGAGGCTCAGACAAGAAGGGGTAAGTCGGGTGTTCGGGTTATAGTGACTCTGGCTATTCCTCTTTTTTTACAGCATCATTAGTACTCTGTCATTCTAATAACAATAATTCCCTTTTGACATCATGGAGGTAAGAAGAAATCATCACTGACATCAAAAATGAGGTGATATTTCAGCAGTATTATTTCACTGAAGATAAAATGGAAAGCTTTATTACTCCCCATGCCTTTAAAGAAAGCTGAACAAGGCATATGCTGACCCTAGAGCTTATCTACTTCAGTTCCTTCCAGACTGATATGAAATAACTAATTTTAATTGTTCCAACTAGAGCTCCAGAATGTGGTTTTCCCCCAAAGCTTTATATCCACATCATGGAAACTTCTTCAAAAATAAGCTTTATCCGATCATAATACACCGGGAAATCAAAAGCAAAGTCCATTGTAACCAAAAATGATCTCTAGCTTTCATTCTTTAGCCTCACCTTTTGTTCGAAGTATTTAGGAACTGATTTCACTCAATCCTGCGATCAATACTGATTGTGTGCCTGTTGTGCAAAGACACACTGTGCTGGGTACTGGGGAGACAAAGATGGATAAAATAGAGGCCTTGGTCCACAGGACAGAGTCTAAACTGAGGCAGACACACAAAGAAATGTGTGCTATGGTAGAGATGTGTTCCAAGGGCAATGGAGTGAAGTAAATAATTCCGTCTGGTGGAACAGGAGAGCTTCTCCAAGACAGCATCATTTTACCAGCTTTTAAAGGGTAGACGTGCCCTACAGAGACATTAGAGAACAGAACTCAATGCAGAGGGAACAGTCTTAGCAAAGAGATGAAGGCATCAAGTGCATTGAACAGAAAGAAATCTGGTCCTTAAGGGAATCAGAGAGTGACGGCCTCGAATCTCACTCGGCCAGTGTAGACAGGAGCGGGACGAGGCTACACTCAGTGCATCATGAACGGGCTAATCAGCGTTCAGGGTAACAGGATGAAGATTAAGATTGTTTCATTCTAACAAAACTTCTTGCATTCATTGTAAGAAAAGAACCCCTATTTTCTACCAAGGAGACCAAGAAGGTGGTTCTCAACCTATTAGAGTAAGAGAATAAGTACGTGGGATTGAAGTAAGTCATTGGATCATTCCTCTTGGAATTTTCTCAATTTATTTTTCCTTCCTCCTTTCCGCCCTATATAAGAGCAGGGATTTTTTTTTTCCCCCCGAATCTTAGATGCTGGTATAAATAGACATTCTGAAAGGAGGAATATGATTTTCCTAGAACCAGTAACTCAAGGAAAAAAACTGAAATCTTTATGCAATGAAATCTTAGATTGCAAAATGAATCAGAAATAGGAAGCATCACCCAGACCTCAGTCACCCGAGTACTTGGTCTCTACACTATTAGGTCTCTGAATTCTTGGAAATGTCTGGGTATTTGGCACAGTATAAGCAAAGCCTACATTTCAGGCAGCCTTCGGTTTCCCTTAAAAATAACATTTCGTAAAACCCCTGGCTTTAAGAATGATGAATTTTTTTCTCATTAAAAAAAAAAATTACTCCTACTTCAACTCACTTACTTCTAATTCTGGTTGGCCATTCAGCATTTCTACTAATTGTAGTAACCTCTATAAACGGCGTTATCTGAACACCTGATCCCTCTGTTCCAGCAAAGCCTGTGCGTGCCAGACCAGTTGCAGTTCGTCTACAATTAAACAACTGTCCTCAGACGAGCAGTAACTGAGGACAGAAAAATCTGAATGTTATAACCATGCAAATGGTCAATATTTTCAGTGATATTTTAGAAGTCACACAGAGTATGTAGCTACCAGGTTTGCAATAGGAGCAAATTTTCACCCTTTCTCTCTCCTTCGCCTAAGAAAATAAAATTTGTATTCCTGGATTGAATGCTCAATTATTTTCTTTAAAAACAAACTTTAAAGAAATAAAAGGCATTTCTCTATTTTTGCAGTGCCTGCAGAGGCTTTATCTTTCTATCAAAGATAATACGAAACTTTGCTGTTTTGGGTTGCAGGTCATTAACGGACTTGCTTTTTATCTGCTAGATTTTATTTAGTTTTCTTTCTCAAACATCTTTTTTTTTTTCCTCCAAGTAATCAATGCTCTTGATTGCTCTCAAATGCCTCTGCTTGTATCACCACAAAGCTAGGGTAGCCCCGTGGAGTACACTCCCAAACCATGCAAGAGCCAGTTAAGAGCAGGTCTTTTTGTTTAAGTCAGCTCTCAGGATAGAAGGGGAAATCACATCCCCCGTTGGCTCTTGACTTTTTCATTACCAAATGCAGAGGCTAGAAAAGAGAACCGGACAAAAACGGGCTTGAGTGTATGTTCGGTTGCTTTGCATGGACTAAAGCAACACAGAGCTCATGCACAATAAACAAACATGCATTATGGGTTGTTTTCAGTCACTTTATAGACACATGCATTCATAAATTTTGATACGGTTGTAAGAAGCCGACTTTGATGGGACCAAACTCACAGACGAGCTTTCGATCGCTGGAGCAACCACAGACTAACTTTATGTTGACAATTTATCAGCTCTTCTCCGTCAAGGAAAATTGTTTTTTAGTGCTTGCCTATTAGCAATCACATGCATAATATGAAATTGAGTTTTGGGGAGGACGGCCTGCCATCTGTCTTTCTGATTTTTTTTTTCAGCATTTCATGCTCAAGTTCAACTCTCTGTGTATCAGAATGCTGTAAAACAGGATTCACCCATAATATGGGCACTTAGCAAGAAAAATGGGCCAGATACCAATGTTATCTTATAACTTGCAGACTTTTAAAAAGGAAAATCATTGATACCCCAATCTGTGCATTATCTTTCGAGTGTACTTCAAATTCTGTCTGCCTCTCAAAGCCAACTTGGGTATGGCTGGTTCTTCATAGAGAACAGTTCATTAGAGTGCTTTGAAAAGTGTTAAGGCGCTTTTATAAAAATAAAAATTCAAAGAGAAAGTGGAACGTAATGTGAGGTTAAGAAAATGGAGCTATGAAGGATTGGTGGGAAGAATGAAAAAGATGTATTTAGTTTCCCTTCCAAGTTCCAATATGCTAAGATTTTTATCAATAATATTGTTTTTCTGCAACAATACCTGCCTCAGGGAACATCTGCTCTGTAGCTGTCAGGATTATACTTCTCAAAATATGCTTAAGATGATTCTGTTAAATTGATAAAAAATAGGACACTCTGCAATGTAGAAGGATTGCTCAAAAGAACATTCCCAAGCCTTTCATGTGTAACTGCATTTGTGTGGCAGGGCATTTACTCTGCTATAAATTCCATCACTGATTTTGGCCAGTTCAGATTGATTCTGCAGTAACTGTAAGTAATGAACCTTCTAGAGCCAAAGGGGGGAGGAAAGGAGGAGGAAGAGAAGTAGCCAATACACATGTGGCTGTGGAAATACAAATCGTAGGGTTCATTTAGGCACAGCTTTTATCAGATCATGCAGCCAATACCCTACAAAGCAGGAAAATATATATCCAGAAAAATCTACAGGTTCCTTGACCTGACTCCAGGAGTTACGACAGGCAGACAGAGGAGAACAATTCTTAGGGAAAGGAAGCAGTTTATCTTTCCCTGAACGTCTACTTCCCAAACTTGTTCCTTCTCCTCTTTTTCACTTTTTTTCCATCTAAAGCTTAAGCATCTGTCCATCCTACAAGAGCAACAAAATATGGAGCTCTTTTCTTAGGGAAAAGTTAGCCATCCCTGAAGGCTGGCCTCCCTCAGCTCCCAGTACCTCGGACTGGATGGACCCTTAACCCAGAAGAAGTTCCCAGGGGATTAAGTCAGTTCAGACTTTCGTAAAGAGGAAACTCGGTTATCCTGCAGTTGGTCACTGAGACTAGTACAAAACTAAGGTAAGCAATGAGATGAACAGAAGAAACACCACTTGGGGTGCCCCATGACTGCCACCCCCCATCCCCCCCCGGCCCCATGCCCGCTTCCCCCAACCCCCCCCCCCCCCCCCGTGGTGGTGACTAAAGAAAGGTGTCAATGAATGAAGCCAAGGCCACAGTAATCCGCATTGCAGTAAAGTAGTACCATCTAACACTACAGCGGGGAAGGGAGTTCTGATATTCTTTCATCCTGAACACTAGAGAAATGGGAGATGGAACAGAGTACGATTTGGGACCATGGATGTCAGCCGAGCTAGAGCAGAGTAAAGTAGAGAGACTTTGGGAGGGAAGGAGGAGAGGAACACGCAAAAGGATGATGTGAAAGACACATTTCACCAATTAGGCAGGCCAAGGAAATCCTCAGTTCATTCTTACCCAGCTCCCTTCTCCTCTCTGACCTCATTATCACGGAACGCTTAGGAGCAGGGTCAGGCCAGAATGTTGGATCCGTGGTGATAGCATTATGGGCACCAGGGACATAGCTTCAATGGAATGTAGGCAGGCAATATTTTGTTCCAGTCCTGGGATTTGTGTCCCCATCCCAGTGAATTTTCAAAACTACAGAGGCATGAACACATAATTCATCTCCAAGAATGCCAAAGCATTCTCGCTATTCATTCATCCCAAGAACAAATACCACAGATTTTTCTGAGATATTCTTTTCCCTTTCCCTCTTGAGAATCATAGAACCGTAGAGCTAAGAAGTTCATAGATGTGGTATTTGAATATTCTGAGGTAGAGCTGACAGAATGGACCATCTGGGACCTCTTATGTACATTTCTCACGGGGCTATTTGTTTGGGGTAATTATTAACGGCCACAAGACATCTTCTGTCAGAAACCACTGATACAACAGGGCAAGTCTTTAGATATGGGCACCCAGAGTTAGCCAAATGGGGGAGCCCAGAGCTATTGTGGGAGTGGGTACTGGACAGCACAAGTCGGGTAGGAGGTCCAGAACGGACATTTCCAGCTCCAGAGAAACCTGACAAAAGCTTCTTCCTGTATGCATCACTTGTTACCATTAACATTACTGGAACTCACCATCGGTCACCCCTCCTAGCATCTTCCTGGCCTATCTGGGCACAGAGTAAAGACGACAACAAATGGTTTCATAAGGAAGAGATGCAATATCCTGTTTTGAATCCTTTTTTTTAGAAATGATTAGGGATAATCATGAGTTTTAGAAAATTGTGAATTGTTTTAGCTCCATTCGAAGGGAAGGACTTGCCTCCGAGCTGTGCCTGATGATTCTACAGTATGCCACAACACCTGTGCGACTTCTAATTTGGTTCAGTCTGTTATTTCCTGTGGTCATGTTGGAATTTGAACATACCATTTAGAAAATCAGAAACATTAAGAAGACTGAAACACCAGTGAACTTCCAGAGCTGTGTGGACTGTCTTCTACAGGTCAGAGAGGAGATGTAAAAATGGGACTGTAGAGAGAAGCATGGTTATATGTCTTTCCAAAATAACTAGACAATTCATTAGGCATATTTATGACCAATTAAGACTGCCACAGGGTCAATGTGTTGAGTTGTATAAGAATTAAGCATTAATTAAAGAACACAACATTTGTACAGAAGCTGATTCCCACACATCATTGGAATCTAAACTCTCTCCAGCTATCAACTATGTGGTATTAACTGTTGTAGCCCAACAGAGCTACCAAAGAGAAATTGTTAAAAATTATCTGTAAACTATTAAAAGCTGGAAGTCATTATCGATACAGATATAAGTGGTTTTTGTATATATAATGACTAATATAAAAAAATCACATTAATGACACTTTTGGTAACGTGGTAGAATGTACAGAGTCCTGGCCTTAGAATCAACAGATGGAGGTTTAGCCCCAATTTCGCCATTTGGTTTTTTGCCATCTGACCTTAGGGAACTCATTTGGCCTCCCTGAGTCTGTTGAAAGGAAGTAAAAGTGCCTCTTCCGAAATATCATAGTTATTATGAGGTTAATGTAAGAGAATATGAATGAAAATGTTCTCTAAGGTCTAAGTCTGTTAACACCCAAGATTATCTTTATTGGATTACAACTGTAAAATCTGGGACTTTAACATTTCAGAAGATACTGGCTTAGCTTATGTTTATCACTAGGCATTGATCTTTTCCCCATTTGATTTCTGTTCTTGGTATATATGTTTTTGTGGAGGGAATCATTTTTAACAAGCCTTCAGATTACCTATTTTATTTCTGAAGAGGGCAAAGGGCAGAAAGTATGTTCATAAAATAAGAGGAGGAAGGTTGCTAGAAGTTACCACCATGGCTCCATCCCCACAGTGAAGTCTGTGGGTTGCTCAGAGGAAAGGCTTATGGAGTGGCCATGAATGCATGGCGATGGGCATGAGGAACCTCTTAGGGCGCCTTGCCACTGTGGCTCACTTTTGTTAATGTTAAGTCTAGGGTTCATATTAGCCAAATGTGAATTTGTTATTATACTGTTTATTGATTGAAACCTTATATAACCCTGTTCGCATTGAAATAAAGGAATCAGTTACCAGACTCAGTAATTAGTAACATAGAGATTTTAAGTTCCTTAAGGTAGAAATGGTGTGTTTTCTTCAGGGCCATGATAAGCCAAACTCAATGGACATTCTCTATAGTTCCAACAAGGTTGCATCTTGAAGTATCCGCTGTGTTCAGGCAGGAACTCACCCCCAGGGAGAAGCTGATCATTACCTGTGTTCTAAAGGCAATTTCATATGGAAACCTCTTTGAAGCAGAAGGGAGAAGGGTTTTAGACTGCTCAGGTGGATCGAAACAGGAAATAAGAGTGGCGGAGATGGAGTGCGGTCTGTGAAAAAAGAACACTACCTTGGGGGAACACCACAACTACGTTTGACTGTACAATGCCAAACACACACGTCATCTCCCTTGGCCTCCAGTTCCTTAGTTATAAAATGGATAGACTACTCTGTGCCCAATCTACCTTAGAGGCTGTTTTAAGAATCAAAAGGAAGAAAGTTCAGGACTTTGTAAGCTCTCAGGCAGCAGGATGAATGGAGAGTGTTTAAGCGGTCAGTCTTCAGTTGAGTACCTCCCAGAGTCCGCGCCCTGTGTGGTATTCTGAGAAAGAAAAGACATTCTGTGCCTCGAAGGAGAAAGAGAAGCAGAGGCAGAGACAAGAGAGAATAAACCCAAGTAGTTCATACCTAGTGCTGTTTGGGTGTAGAGACAATAGTGGGGATTCAGAGGGAAGAGGACAGCTTTAGGCTCAAACGGCCAAAGAAGAGGAGAAGAGATTTGGCATAGATCCTGAAGAATGGATATTATTTTCACTGATGGGGGGAGACAGGGAAGGAATTCCTGGCCTAAGAGGTAGTGTGAGCAAAGGTACTGAGCAGGTAAATGCAAGACAGATTCAGGAGATGGTGTGAAAAGCATTTGGAGTGTAGGGAGGGCAGTTATGGAAGATCGGTTTGTGAAGGTTGGGACTCAGTTGTCACAAGACTTCCCTGAAAGCTAAGTAGTCTGAAATTTATTACAGAATCAAGCAAGTTTCTTGAATAGTAACAATAATAATTTATATTGACAAGGCACTGTATATTTTCAAAGTATTTTTTTTAAGATTTTATTTATTTATTCGACAGAGATAGAGACAGCCAGCGAGAGAGGGAACACAAGCAGGGGGAGTGGGAGAGGAAGAAGCAGGCTCCTAGCGGAGGAGCCTGATGTGGGGCTTGATCCCATAACGCCAGGATCACGCCCTGAGCCAAAGGCAGACGCTTAACCGTTGTGCCACCCAGGCGCCCCTCAAAGTATTTTTAAAAGCACTGCCCCATTTGGTTCTTTCAGCAGTTCTCTAAGATGGGGATGCCAAGGATGAGCGTGCCCATTTGACACGCGGGCAATGGAGCCTCAGAGACATCATGTGGTTGCTTCAAATTACAGAGCACGTAAATGAGGGGTGGGAGTCAGTGTAAAGACACTGTAGAAAGAGGAATCTGGCAGCAAAATGCAGGATCAACTAGAGTGGGGAGAAAATAAGAGAGACCAGTTAGGCAGCTGCCCACCCATTGTCCCAGATGTGGGATCTCAGTAGTCTGTATCGGCGTAGCTGCTGTCACATCGGTCGGGGGAGAGAGGGTAAAGGAAGAAGTCCCAAGCCTGATGATCGGCTCTAGGCACTAGAGGCAGAAGATCAAAGACGAGCCCAAGAGAGGTGATGCACTCACTAACTCTGACTTTAACCTCTGAGGACGTGGAAGCGTTCCTAAAAATAAAGAGAGGTCCAAGGTTCAAGCCTGAGTACCTAGCTGAACACCAGCCTTCCCCACACCGGTTCTGTATCCTCACCTGGACAGGGTGCTGGCCATTCCTTTGCTTGACCTTCCTATGTAGCCCTGATCACAGCCTCCTTAGGACCAGACAGGTGCACTGTGAGCTCCTTAGTAATTGTAACGGCCCCAGTGCCTGCACAGAGCAGTGCCTGGTCATAGTCAAAGGCTTATCTATTTAATGAATAAATGAATGAGTGAATGAATGAATGCCCTCACAGTTTTCTTCTGAAATCTCAGGTCAGGTCCTATACTCTTTTCCCTGAAAGTCTTCAGTTGTTCGCATATGTCTATAAAATAAAGTCCTAATCCCTTTGTATGGCATTCACAGCGTCCCGCCATCTAGCCCGCTTTACCTACGCCAGCATTTCCCACCCACCCCGGGGTCTCGCGGTACTCCTCTCCGCTCCCAAACACAAGCAGCAGTTTTGCCTCTCTGTCCTTTTGTTGATAAGAGGTCTTCGATCTAAATGCCAGTCAAATCCTACTGCTCTGTAGGAATTCCGCTCAAATGCCACCTCCTCAGGAGCACCTCTCCACCTGTCTCGTCAGGACAGTCCCCCTCGTCACTTCCCCTGCACTTTGCATCTGCAGGCCTCGTTCAGGGCTCGGCTCACGCATCCATCTCCCTGACAGGTTTGCCCCCACGGGGCCTGGCAGAAGGGTGGCACCTAGTAAGGGTTCAAATGAAGGAAAGGAAAAATGGCAAAAGAGCCGCTCTGGGAAGAAGACGATGAACTTCATTTTCACATTCTCTGATAAAATTTACCACTTTGCTACAGATGTCTCTCGGTGAAAAATCAAATCCATGTCAGCGTTGTACATTTTTGCAAAGAGGTTGCTTCCCTTTGCCTGTCGAGAGGCAGCGTCAGTGTACTTTAATATCCAGGTTTTTCGTCTTCCTTACTCAGCAGAAAAAGCCCAAACAAAAGGAAGAAACTGACATATTTTGGATTGACAGATGTCAAGGGACACTACCATCTCATTTCCTTATTGATTAATTTGAAGGTAATTTCCTGGTAACCCAGGCTTCCAAAAATGTATTTTAAGTGGCATGTTGGTAAAAGAAAATTAATTTCTCTGCGTTAAACTTGCCAGCTTTTGAATTAATTGCATGAGCATAACAATCAATTAATAAATGTTAAGCAAACAAGGGAAAATCGGTCAATTAAAAATGACAAAATTGATTCTGAGGGTAGATAAACCAAAAGACTGTCCTAATGCTCACTTTGAAGTTTGGATACCCTGCCTCTCTGTACAGTCTACCTCCCACTTTCTACACAGCATTCAAATTGCTGAAGCTTTATTATAATTTCTTATAAATAAATTACCACCTAAGCCTTCTTCGCTGCTTCAGAGGGATTAAGGAAATCAAACATAAACAGCAGTCCTCCACCGGCTACGAGGAGAAGGTCATTGCTTTGGGAAAGTGTGCCGCCCACCGTATTCTGCAGAAGTGTTTTAGAAAGGGAGCCTGTGCAAAGTGGGCCACTGTTCTCTAAATGTGTGCCAACGCTCTGTCAGGAAGAAGCTCTATAGACTGCCTTTCTTTCTCCTGGTCATAAACTCAGTCAAAGATGTCTTCCAGAGAGCGGGCCGAGCGAGGAGTGGCGGGGCCCAGGGAGAGTGTGTGCCTTCTTAGAACATTCAGATTGAACCTTCTCGAACACAGCATTCTCTGGACTCTCACATTTGGGGCTGGACATGGGCGGGGAGGCATGGATTTCTTCTCCTGGCCTGGATTTTGAAAATGGCTGCCCACACTTGAAAAGATAGATGTTTTGCAAATGATGTCTAAAGAGAATATACAAAGGATAGAATTTGTCCCGTGAAAATACCTGCATAGGCTTTATAACTGCGTAGGGTTATTGTTGGTGTTTACCTGGCCTGCTATGCTTGCCTTTAGTCCCTACTCAGGATGGGTTTTGTCAGAAAATAAGCCCATTGTCCTCTCCCACATGGACTAAAAAAAAAAAAAAAATCAGGGATTCTAGCGTGTGCCTCACTAATTTCTCCATTTTGCCAAGGGCACGTTTCATAACAGATATGTATAAAATTTCTAGAACTATTTATATTTTAGCAAATAGAAGATCTCCAAATAAAGTGTGAAAAAAAAAATGGCACTGAAGAAGTGTGTTTAAACTTCTACATCCTACTGAATCTTCACTTGAACGTTGACAATCTCTCAGTCTTAATATAACCAAGATCAAAACCCATCCCCCATGCACCAGCCCTTTCCATCGTAGCACATGGCTCCATCCTCCATCCTGAGACTCCAGCCAAAAGCTCAGGAGTGTCCCTTGAGCCCGTTCTTTACCTCGGACCCCGCACTGAATACATTAGCAAATTCCAGCATTTCTGCCTTCGAAGTGTATCCACAACCCAACCATTTCCCACCGTTCCTTCCTGACCTACCATCACCTCCCCGACCTGGACCTCTGCAGAGGCCTCCTTTCCTTGGCCTTCCTGCTGCCGCTCAGGGCCCCAGAGCAGCCATTTGCAGCAGCCAGAAACATCAGATCTCAGCACTCCCGCTTGGTCCATCCTTTTCATCACTGTATCCCAGAGCCTAGGACAATGCCTAGCAATATACGAACCTCAGTGATTCTTGCCGAATGAATGAAATCATGCAGTTTGGGCGAGGTGCACAAAGTGCTGCTGGGGCATTTGGATGTTTGGGAAGCACCATCGGACCAGGTAGAAACCGGCAAAGACAAAGAGACCTGCCCCTGAATCTGAGTCATCCACACACCCGCCGTTCCACGGCTCACCTATCCCTCCCTTCGGAGGTCTTCTGGAAAAGGAGCTATCGGGGGAGTGGGCTAAGTTGGCCCACACTGCCTAAAGCCTCTCCTCTGGGGTTTATGTCTGCCTGAACCAAAGTAAGCATAAAAAAGTCAAGTGCTGATCCTAGTTCTTTTAAACAGTCGCATATGTACTTGGCAGTCATGATAGCACAAGTCACTCCAATAATCAAAAGAATCATTACTTGTTTTGCTAAAATCCCAAGGAAATCGCACAAGATGTGATATTTCAGCACTAATGAGGTTGTGCCTGAAGAAGTGCGATTTTAATTGTGATGGATTTAGAGAATCCATTGCAGCACCGCAGGAGAACAGCACGCCTTTCCCAGTTCCAGGGAAAGGGCATTAATATCCCATGTTGTTGTTTTATTTAGTCTTCGCTGGCTGTGTGGAGAATCACCTAAGGTGGTGGTAGAGCTGCCAGGGACTACATCAAATAGAACCCTATAAAGAAACTTTATTTTCTCCTCCCGCACTACGAACAGAGACTGCACAACAGAGGAATATTTGTCTTGAGTTGCCTTACAAGCTACCAGACTGATCTGCTCTGCCACCAACGGTTCTGATCCTGACAACCTTCCCACCACCTTCCATCCTCCAAAGGTTGAAAGTCACCACTTTAGTCCAGTGGCTCCCTCGGCCTTGACACTGGCAGATGGAGGAGAGGAGTTTCTGCAGAATTCTCCTCCATTCCCAAGACCCATCTGGGTTGGGTGTGAAAAGCTCCTGGTGGAAGTCTGCATGTGAGCAGTGTGATTACTTCATTAGAACCCTGTGCGCTTCAAGACCCATATGCTTTCAAGTTTCTTTAAATGGTATTAGGGAAAAATATCCTCAAGGCATTATTTTTAAAGGGGACTTCAAACGTTCCCTGAGCAAAAAAAAAAAAAAAAAAAAAAAAAAAAAAAGAATTATAGCACGTTTGAACTCCAGGGGGTTGCAGGAGAAATCTTGCTTAGCAGGACTGAAAACGGGACCCTCTCTTCGGTTGCAGGGGGAAGTAAGTGTTGGTCACAGGCAGAAAGGAATTTGAAATGTGGATGGAGGAAGATGCAGAAGATCTCCAAATCCTTGAACCCTTACCATAAAATAGCTGAGAAGAAGAGGACTTGAGGAAGGAAATTTAAAAAAAAAATAGCTTTTGTTCTCATATTCAGTGGAATAAAGAGAACTGAACGCCACCCCCCCCACCCCCCCATTCTGCGTCTTGCAGAATGCAAAAGGCTGCAGGTTCTGGCCATTTCTTCCATACAGGAAACATTTCCAAATAACCCCCCCTTCCTGTGTCACATGTATTCAAACACAGTTAAAGACCTGGGAAGCAAGGCTACGGGTAGGGGAGAGCTCTTCATCTTGAGTTTCCCTGCAAAGGGTCTGCTCCAGAGGTCAAATCAAAGAAACGCTTCAAGTTGAAACCCTCCTTCTCTAAATAGATCCCAACCTGATCTCATTTAATGCATTGATATCTGGTTTCTTAGGCATTATGGTTGCGGTATTACATATCAAAAGGACTCTTGAGAAATTCCCCCGAATTGATAATTCTAATTTCTTATGTATAACTACTCTATATTCACTCAGAGGACAGCTGCATTGTATGCTAAACCATGAATCGTAGAAATTGGCCCCTTTGTACGTAGGTTTGTATTAAATCGAGATGCTCTCTTTTTTTTCCCCCTGTTTGTTCCCACACTCGAGTTCCCGGTGTCAGTTTGTATTTGGCTTCCTGAGCGTATGAAAGTTTTCCTCGTGCTTATGATGTTCTTGCCAAGAGCACACTTGCAGCAATCTGCACAAGAACAGTCTTTGTGCCAATTACTTCAAAAAGTATTCTTTAAAATAAAAAGAGGGAGGGGGATTTTTTTTTTTTAAGGGAACTTTCAGGTTATAGCGTGATGGTTTCAATTTTAATTTTTGAGTCAGTCTTCCTGAAATGATGGCTTGGAGGCTCTGAAGTGTGCATCTTTGGTTTGTTTTCTCCTCTCTCTCTCTCTCTCTCTCTCTCTTAAAAGCCTTTCTACAAAATGGAAGTCCTGATAAAGACATAGGAATAGCAGGGGAATCAGGAGTGTGGAGGAAACTGCTGTCGTTGCTGACACCACACCCTCATCTACTTAAACAGCTTCGGAAAGGAAACTGCTAGAAGCTTGTTAAAGAGTTTCCAAATGTGTGTCTGTAAATGACTCTCTCTAATCATGGCTGAATAAACCAAACGCAGCAAATGAGCTGGTGACAGGTACAAAAGTCACATGAGTGTTCTGAATCGCATATGCTGAGTGGATAATAACCCATGTCAGGGCCGTGGGGTCTTTTGAAGGTTAAAATCCTAAATTTGATCGAGTCCTTTATATGGAGAGATATAAAGACATTTGGGAAAACAGAAGAGGAAAACAGAAGGGAGAACACCCAGCGAAACGCACGATCCGTTGGGAGAAAAGGCACTGGGCAAGAGATGAGGACACCGCTTTCCTGCCTGTGCCTGCCACTAACTGGTTTGTGTCCTTGGGCAAGACGGGCACCACACTGGCGTCCGTCGCCACACGTGAGACACGGGAGGGTTGCTTGAGGCAGCCTGCAAGGCCCCCATCTCCAGCGTCGGTCTTTCTGGGATGTTGAACACAAAGAGGTTTGGGCACAGGGACACATGTGTTCTCTACATAAAGAGAGAAGTTTTGAGAGGCGTGTCATTACTAGAAATTACTCTCATGAAGGATGAAATTTAGGATTAATTAAGGCAGCCTTCTAAAATATTAGCTGTAGAGTTTGGAGGGCAGGTTAAGAGACGTTTAAGAAAATGACCTTTGCTAGTCCGTGCTCAACACATACCATCTGCTTCCCCAAAATCCATGGAGGTTGAGTTGAACACTTACTTGAACCTGGTTGATAGCTTCAGGCCTCCCAAGGAATAGAAACCCAGAGAGCAGAGACAGACAGTTACAGAAGTTTAGGGCTTGGACGATGGATCCAGGCTGCATGTTTCAAGATTTAACAGACACAACGCTAAGGAAGAGTCTCAGAGGCCACGTAGGGAGGCCCACTCACTTTCCCCGTGAGGAAATGGATGCAGAGAAAGGAGGTCCTTGCTCTCAGACACACAGCAACATGTAGCCTGAGTGTACCAGGAAAACTGAGGAATCTTGGCTTCAGTCAGTGTGGTTTCTCGAACATATTTGGGTCTCAAGTGCCCAGCGTAAGACAGTGCTCTTTGTTCCTGCATTACTTTCTGAGCCCCACATACCTACTGCAGCGTCCTGCGGAGTGACCATTTTTAGGTTTGATCTTTCAGGAGTGTTATGTCTGTATTCGGGGAATATTAGGGTTCTTATTTTCTACAGAAATATTTATGACCTATGTATTCACTTCAAAATTATTTAATTATCAGGGACGCCTGGGTGGCTCAATCGGTTTAGCGTCTGCCTTCAGCTCAGGTCATGGTCCCAGGGTCCTGGGATCGAGCCCCACATCGGACTCCCTGCTCCGTGGGGAGTCTGCTTCTCCCCGCCTCACACTCTCTCTAATAAAATCTTTTAAAAAATAAAAAAATAAAAATAAAATTATTTAATTATCAGAAATACAATCATTAATACTTGTGTGCTTGAGGGAAGCTGTTAGGGGAAATGGTTGCTGCAAAAATGTATCGGCGCTTGAGACGGCAAACTTGCCCTCCACAAAAGCCAGCCCACCCATCCACACGGATAACTGCGGTTCTGCCTCCTCAGAAACTGAGCAAGAGAGGGGTAGCTGACTCCTACGTCTAAGAGCTATTTTTTCTAAAGGTTTTTCCTTTGTTATCAAAAATAGTCATTTCTTCTCCTGTAGACCTTCCAATTGGGTGGAGAGCATAGAATAAGGCTGGCTTAACATTTTCTCACGATGGCAAAGAGCTCCCTAGAACTGCTGTCTTCATGCAGAGAAGCACTCAATCTATGGCGCACAGCTGTCTTTGGACATTTGTTGCAATTTCGAGTGTCTATGTATAAATTCTGCTAGCGGACTCAAGAGAAACAAAGGCTAAGGAGACTAACTTAGAACAAGACTAGTTGTTCGACTCAAGACATTTAAGTAAAATGCACATTCAACAAAAGTGTTAAGCAAAGATCATAAATAGAAAACTTTTCATTTATATCTTTCCCAATAAGAGTTCATGGGTTCTGAAGCAACTATATAATATGGTAGAGTATTGGGGCAGGGATGGGGGAGGAGTAGGTAGGAGTCAGGGAGCCAGTCTCTATTCGTTATTAGTCACGGGACTAGTTCTGAGTCTTTTTTTTTTTTTTTGAAAGCCGTTGGAAAATAAAATTGTTACACTGAGAACTGCCTCTCCGTCTTTAAGACAGTGGCACTAAGCCACAAGGGTCCTCTTGGGTCCATGAGGGCTGATACCCCCCTCCACAGCAAGTGACAGAGGAATGAAAAAGTTGCCCTCTACAGAGGTACGATGGTCCTCTGTCCTTCTCCAGGAGACTTTAATAAAGTAACTGAATCAAACAAAATTTGATCAGATGTGTATGGTTCAGCCTTCTTGCTTTGCCCCTTAACAATTTATCGAGGTGTTTCTACCCATGGTCCTGTTTTATTAAATGATATTTGAAGTGTTCCACTCTCTGAGAAAATGTGGTTTATGTCTTTGGCATACATTTACATAATCTTGTTAAGGAAATCCCTCCAGCTTCAACTACCCCAATAAAAAATCTTATCTCTGGTAGAAGAAAGACTGTTTTCTCCAAAGGGAGCAAGAAACAAATATGGGGTCCAGACCCATTTTGAGAAACTAAGGCTGTAATTATAGTTATATTTTTATGTTATGTATTTGAAGTTTGTTAAAAGAGATGGATGAGAAGTAATTGTTATGTGTGGAGGATACAGTCACATAAGAAAAGAATGCTGTAGCTAATGTTTTTTAAATGTGGGCTTTAAAAATAATTTTTTATTTGTTGCCTT
Organism: Ursus arctos; assembly: GCF_023065955.2. Lineage (NCBI taxonomy): Eukaryota > Metazoa > Chordata > Mammalia > Carnivora > Ursidae > Ursus > Ursus arctos. The sequence continues at coordinate 14,714,120 of NW_026623053.1, forward strand.
GGAAAATATTTCTACATTAAAAAAAAAAAAACAAACCCACCGAGGGTGATAAATCACCAGCAATCTCTCAGCTCCCCACCAGAGCCATCAAATTAAGGGTTAACCTCTCAGGGTTGCCCTGAATTAATCAGGAGCTAAGCCAGGGGCAGGCTGGGCGAGGGGGAGGGGGAGGGGATTGGCAGAGCTCGACCTCCCCCAAGAGGTTTTGCAGCACAACAGTGCAGCCCACTGTGGCGTGGCCACTGAGAGAAGGCAGACCTTTACACAAATAAAGGGGTCTTGACAGGGCTCCCAAGGCTGCTCCCTCCGCAGCCCTGTGCACAGAAAACACAGCCTGATCCTGCGAGAGCCCAGGGTTCCCGCTTATCGTGCACGGGTCCTCCATTTTCAAAGGACCAAGATAAGGGGTTGTGTTCTATAGAGCAGGGTCTTTTCTGCAGTCCAGATTTACCCGTAAATATATGTCCATCTTTCTTTGCTCACTTAGGAGGCAGTCTGTGATCAGCCTCGAGGTCATCTTCATTAACATTTCCGGATTGGTCCCGCTCTTTAGATAGAGAGGGCGCTGCAGGTGGATGGCCCAGTGCTTTGGGGAATGCAGATTCCCAGGCCCCTCCCTAGATTTAAAGAATCCACAGTTTTGGGGGTGGGGCCTGGGAATCCACCTGATTAATAAGCTCTCCATGCTTGTGCACATTCAAATTGAAGAACCACTAACCCTAGAGGTTTTATGGTTTTGTTTTTTTACCATGAATCCCTGATACCAGCATTAGGTGTTCGGGGCTTTCTAATTTAAGGAACGAAGTATGTTTTCCCTTGTGTACCAGACCCATTTAATCGTGTTACTTGTGTGAGTCGACTTGATCTATAACTTGAGGAATGCTCTTACTCACGCTTGTATATGAGTCATTTCCTTCAGGACTTAGAACCTCCATGAGAGTAGAGAAGTTAGCCCCAGCTTCCTCCCTTCCTCTGTTTTCTGTCGTCAGAAATGCCCTTAACCTTTCCAGCCTGTCCACTTCCTGACCCCACCTTCGCGGAGTCTTTTTTAGGAGTCCCAGCAAGCATCTGACTGGCGGTGCTCCAGTTACATCCTTCCTCCCACTCCCCTCATTACCATTCAAACCAAATGGAGTCCCTGAGAATTAACACTTGCTCACTGTAGCCCTTTTATCCAAGGACTGGCTCCAGCCAGGGTTCCTCTTTCTTAACTTCGGCCAGGATGCTTCCCAGGGTCCCAGTCTCACCTCCTCTCTTCTCTCCCTCCAGAGTCGCCCTTAAGTGGAGCCCATCTGAGACCCTGCCTACGTTGTTGCTGGTCTTGTTCCCAGTATTGAGAATCCGTGATCTTAGAGTTCTTGGGGACAAACTCCCAGAAAGCCCCGCACCACTGTATGGTTTCTGAGCTGGTGGCCATCTAGCTGATGAGGACAATCTAAGACCACCTCTCCTGTTGCATCCCCCTTGGGGCCCTGACAAAGGTCTGCATTTTCACCCGCTCCCTGCCACCACCTCATTCCCCCCCCTGAATCTCACCTCCCCACAAATCTCACCTCTGCCTTGAGAAGTTATCTTTTTCCTCTTCTGCCTTTTCTTCTCCTCCGTTGCTCAAGTCCCATTGTGAATTATGACAAAGCCTACTAGAGTAGAAGCAGTTTCTAGAAATACAATCTGAGATCCTGGAAAAGGAAGGGAAATGGCCTTCTGCTCTTCTTCTGCCCTCACAGGGTCCAATGAGGCCTCCTTCAGTTATGAGCCCTTTTCTCTTCTCCATAGAGTTCACCTCTCTGGACAAGTACTTGGTCTCAGCTAAGCTTTTTTCTTGCTGTTTTGTTTTTTGTTTTGGTTTGTTTTGTTTTTCTGGGGGCGTGGCGCAAAGACAGACCGAGGTGGCAGGAGTCAGACAAAGAACTTGCAAGAAGTCATTCACATGAGGCTGTTACCTCACACTGGTTTAGATTAAGTTGTTAGGCTGTAGGCTAGATGTTTAGGTTCAGAAAACCTGGCTGAACCCTTATCTTTCTGCGGGTTGGGGGCCACCTCAGAGCCCCCATCACTTAAAAATAATTAGCTGACTTGCCCACCTGCGCTAGTGATTTGGTGATCTGTATGCTAAACCAGACTTCTGCAGGGGAATAAAAGAGAGAAGACCAGAGGGCCAGAAGGAAGCTTAATTTTTAAGGTAAATTCGGATTCCCTTAAAGGGCAAGGGAAAAATCTCTGAAGATGCTCTAAGCCCAGGGAATCCATAGTTTTCTCACGCCTGCAGCTTTTTTGTTCCTATTTGCGCAGCCCCGTTCCGTACTCTACATTATATGTGGAAAATAATGCAAATACTTAGCATTTCCTTTTGATAAAGCAAACGTTTCACATCACTAGTACTGAAATTTATTCCTAAAAGAATGGAGAATAGCTTCCAGATGTATTTTTCTGTCACGGACTTTTTTTCCTTAAGTATCGACAGAGGGGCAGTTTTATCGAGGTCTTTGTGATGGGTTTGTTTATAATGAGAAGATATTAGTGGAGCACATCTAAGTGTTTATCGCTAACAGATGACTGAAAAGAGCATATGGCAGGAAGAGAAATATATATTTGTCCAAGAAACGTGGCTTGTTAACACTCCCACACTCGTCCTAAACTCTGCGGACATGTACTTAACGGCGTCGTGCACATCCGCTGGGTGTATCAGAAGAAAAAGAAAAGTCAAGCCATGATTCCTTCAATATGGGACTGTCAAATAATCCTAATTTGGACATTTTTATCAAAGATGGTAGGATTGCAACTCAGAAACCCTGTGCATTTGGCTTTGCTGGGGCTGGCGTCTGGGCAGTGCTGTGTAAGGGGTTTGGAAAAATACAGGCTTTAGCATTTTTGTAGAGCTCTTTATGATAAAACAAGAACAATGAAAGGAAGGGTGAGGACTGAGCTCTTATATAAAATTGAGCTCGGGGGCAAAGAATCTCTTAGTTCAGAAATCTCTTTTGAAGAATGTCTGTAGATTAGATTTAAGACCAGCCTAAGATGAACCTTTAGAACGCAGAGGCAATTTTTACCTGGCATTGGCCAAAACCAAAGCATTGTTTCAGCTCAGATAGGACCCGTAAAACCCTATTGATTAATTCTTCAAGTAAACTCTGCATTTATTAACTTGCAACTGGACTCTGAAGCTCCTGCCCCCATCATGGAGTTGTAAGCACAGTGTGGGGTTGGGGAAGGCTAGTGCTATAGCGCAGTAAAGGCCACTTTATGGAGCAGTAGATCATAGAATTCTCTAGAACTTTTAGCAGGAACCCTAGGTATCATCTCCTGATTCTTATTCTCCATTTCTTATCTGAGGAATGCTACCCTGGACAAACTAGATGACTTGCCAAAATGACCAGACCAGAACTAAAATAAAATGTTCCGTCTTCCAATTCAATGTTATTTCTATGCCATAATAATCCATTTTACAGTAACTATGCTATTTTTATAGTTTCATGGTTCTTGACGTAATATTGGTATTTAGGCTTATATATTTGTATTTAAAATCATTTCCCATTCATCTACTTAACTTTACAAAGAAGCCATCTCATTATTTGGGATATTACCACTGGGACTGGTAACAATATGGCAAGCTTGGCATTTATGTCAGAATGGAATTGTGGGTGAAGAAAAGGGGGATTTAGAGTTTTCAGAAATTTTTTCTTTTTCTTTTTTTTTATAAAAGTCACATGATAGAGCAAGAGAACCTCGATTTAGAGAAAAAGAGAAGTTGCCTTAGGTTTCAAATACTCAAAGCAGGGGGCAGGAAGGGATGCTTTTGCTCTTCTCTCCTATTTTCTCCATTGGTAATTCCATCGACCTTCTTGGTTTTAACTGGAGGGGGGGGGGAATCACCTTCCAAAACTAGTCCTTCAACTATCATCTCTTATGTATCCAACCCCTTTTTCCAGCTCTCCCCAGGAGACCTTGTCCAGGACCTCTCCAAGCTGCTCAGATACAAAATGTCCACAGAGAAATCTGTTTTGTCCATCTGTCAGCAATTCTTCCATTCAGTCTATCGTCGTCATCATCATCATCCTATGAAACAGGCATAAAATCATGGTTCTTCTTCCCAGGTCCCAATTTCTACTGCTTCTGCCTGCCAGTTGGGCCCATCTCTGTCTCTTCTCCTGCTCACACCAACTGAAGTGCTCCTGGAGCCCTGGGCGTTCCCAATAGGTTCCCTTTCATATTATTTGTTCTAGCCTGAGAACCCCTTTCACCGTTCTATAATCCTATCATACATCAACAATTTATTCTAGGCCAGTTTCACATAGCCTTCCTAATCCATTCTGTCAAAAGTATTCTCTACCTATCCCAACTCCCCAAGATCTTACTCTATATCTTTCTTATGGCACACACTTGGAACTTAACTGAAATTGTATTTGTGAGCTTATACACTCTATGTCCGGCATATATGTAGGCACTTTATATACATTTTCACTTAATACTTTCAGCATCCCTGAAGACCTAGAAAGACCCCTACCCCCAGAGATCCATATTTTACTGGTGTTGGGTACATCTTAGACATAGAGACTTTTTTTTTTTTTTAAGTAGGCTCCACACCCATCATGAAGCCCAATGCAGGGCTTGAACTCATGACCCTTAGATCAAGACTTGAAATGAGATCAAGAGTAAGTCACTTAACTGACTAAGCCACCCACGTGCCCCTGGACATGGGACTTTTAAGTACTCCCAGGGTAATTCCAATGTATAGCATGGTTGAGAATCACTGGTTTAACTCCAGACCCATTAGCCAGATATTCTCCAATAGTAGGTATCACCTTTGAAGCTTTAAAGAACAAACGAATGCTACACCCCAGCCCAGTCCTATGGAATTAGAATATCTAGGAGACAGAGTCTGGGAATCCACAGGATGATAAAGCTTCACAGGTTATTCTATCACATAACCAGGATGGAGAACCACTGTCTTTGTCAGACACTGTATCATCTTCCCATAGTCCTATTTTACAAGTAATTACACATGTCTCCTCCTATTGTGTCATCTGTAAACTCTTTGAGGACAGGTTTATATTCGAGTCACTGTTGTCTGCTCCCTCGCACCTAGCAAGGTCCCTTGCACATAGTAGGTTTTAGAAACTGAAGCACCAATATATGTCCTTTAATGAAAAAAACAAAGATGCCTTTTTAAGAAAACAAAGATAGCTTTACACAGTACTTCTTCTATGCCAAGTTTTTAATCTCTACTACACTGACATAGAAAGTCACCAAGTCATTTCAGTTCTCTGAGCATCATATTTGCATGTCTGTATAGTGCCAGGGCTGGGACTTGAACTCAGCTCTTCTGACAGTACCCTGGCCTCTGTACCTCAGGTCCTCAAAGCAACTACAAAGTAAAAAACTCAGCTATCTATGTATTCACATACCTGCTATCAGACATGTTTCTAAAATTTAAACATAACCAGTCACATGGGAAAAAAATGTTTGCATTATGAAATGGATTTGGAAAAATATATTAATTTCAACCCAAAACTTAAGTATGGAACTAAATAGATATTCCTTTCTTCTCATCAATCTCAACCTCCCTCACCTCCAGAGGAACCTATAGGTAGACAAACACACCCTTTGACATTTCTTTACTGGTTAGTTACCTCATTAGGTTTTTTCCCCTTCATCTTAGTTTGTACTGCTTCTTGAAGACATTTCAAATAACCTGAGCTTCTGGTTATCATTGAAATCTTTTTAAAGACTCACATACAGTTTAGTGAAGGTAGTAAATTGATATCTGGTATAAACTTGTGATGTTTCATTCAGTATGCATATGCACATAAACATAACAAATTTGAAATGAAACTCAACACCTAGAAACCTGGATTCTAGGCTCTTTTTGTCATTTCTGAGCTAGGTGACTCTGGGCAGGGAATGAACTTTTCAGAAGCTTCTTTTCCACCTAAAAAAATGAAAGGGAGAAGGACCTAAGATAGACCCTCCCAAATTTTCTTCCAAACATGACAATTTATGATCCCCTAAGAATTCATTTATTAGGCTTTTGGTCAAGATTAAATTAGTCATCAATCCTGATCCACTATTCAGTTGATATTTTAAAGGGCAAACAGAATTATAAGGAAATCTGGACACTTCTTCACAAGGTAGAAAGTGTTCACCTCCATTATCTCTTTTCATTTTCATAACATACCTGCAGAACACTTCCTTATTATCCCCATTTCACAGAAAAGAAAATTGAGATGCAGACGGTTGAGTGACTTGTGCTGGGTAACAAAATCAGAAAATGACAAATGTAGGGGCGCCTGGGTGGCACAACGGTTAAGCGTCTGCCTTCGGCTCAGGGCGTGATCCCAGCGTTATGGGATCGAGCCCCACATCAGGCTCCTCCGCTATGAGCCTGCTTCTTCCTCTCCCACTCCCCCTGCTTGTGTTCCCTCTCTCACTGGCTGTCTCTATCTCTGTCGAATAAATAAATAAAATCTTTAAAAAAAAATTTTTTTAAATAAAAAAAAAAGAAAATGACAAATGTGGACCCCCACGGGACCCAACTTTTGACCCCCGTCAGCACCTCGATGGCCACAGTCAATGCTGGAGATGGGGCCCAGGTAAATGTGATATGCAGACGGCTCCCCCCAGTAGCCTCTGTCCCAAAATGTTTTCTAGGCCGGAAGCCCATAAGTGGCTTTGGAATAGAATACGAAGTAAGGGTTTATTTATCATATCATTTCTGAGTGCATATTTTCTTGAGCATTTATAGATCTGTTTTCCCAAGAAGCTGAGAGCTCCTGATAAAACACGACAGATAATGACAAATGAGCACCTATGTTAGCCTAGCTGGGAGGAGGCCCAGGGACTGTTAACACCCCTCCGGTGAAGTTAATCCCATTTCTTTTAGCCATTTCTTTATTAGTTGATGAGGTCTTACAAAAATGTGCGTCTGTGATGATGTTTTAGCATCCTTGCCTCTAGGAACATTTTCAAATATTCATAAAGTCGCTCGTCTGACCAAAGCTTGAAGCAAAGGTGCATTAAGTATGAATTTTAGTCAACTTCAAATGTGGGTGGTCACAGAGCTGCTGCTGAACTATCCTCACTAATCCTCCTCATCGGTACTCTGGATCGGCAGCGCTGGGTGCAAGTGTGAAGGGGAGCTGGGGAGAAAGGTATTACTTAGGACACCAGGACTCCGAAGGGCAGCCCCTTACGCTTTGATCCTGCCTCTTGACTGACAGCTGTGTGGCTTGCTTTTGGAAAACTGAGTAACTTAAAGGAAACAAAGAACAAAATGAAAAAGGAATTACCAGTCAAGGCCCTGGGAAGGAGAGCAGAGGCTCACTGTTATTGGTCCTGGGTGGCCAGAGACCCACTTCCCACTTGAGTTCCTTATGGCGAAGAGGGAAGAGTACAATCTCAAAAGATGGTTTGGTGCTCAGTGGTGCCTTTTTGGAGAGGCAAACCAAAGGCCGAAACTTGGTTAACTACTAACCCAAGCTCCCTGGTACAGTGAATCACAGTGATTACATCTACAACTAGTTTTGGCGGGGCCCCCACCCTGTAGCACGATGCTAGGAACACAGCTCGAGTACACACACACACACACACACACGAGACACACACGCGCAACTCCAACACCCTCCTTCCCCAACCCAAGCACACACACGACTTCCGTCATCCCAAAGCATACAATCCTTGATGCTTTTCCACCCTTTTATGATTTTGTTTCCTCAAAACATCACTTAAGGAAGTTGACATTATGGCTGTCCTTCTATGTGCAGTTTATAAGCAAGGGGACTTTTTCAAAGGGCGTCTGTAAAAATACCATTTCAAATGTGTGAGGAAGATGAAGTACTTCTCTTTGGTTCTGGGTGGCTTGGACTACCTATGGTGTACTTTGCCTAAGAAACGGAAAATGACAGCCCAGCATTCGCCCACCTGTTTCTGCACGCAACCAAAATAAGCGACCAAAATGGTGCAAATTTCCTGACTCTATTTTAGAATGAGCTCGAGGAACAAATGATAGGCCAAAGTCTTCTGACCCTCAACCCCATAGGGCGGTGCAGTAAGTCGCAGTAGTACTGGCAGCTCAGTCCTGACAGGGAACATCTATGCTCAGGAGGGCCCATCCGTGTCATTGCCACTGAGACTTGTATTCGCTGGAGTCTTTTGGCCTTTTTGCATTATTAACACCCCCCACCCCCCAGGAAAGCTCTGGGCCATAGGTCTGAAAGGAGATAGCCATGTAATCCCACTCAGTACAGATACGGAGAGAGATGGACATCATCCCTCAACAAGGGCAGATAATGCAAACATTTCCTTTTGCAGCTCATTGCTCAACTTTCTGGTCATTTTAACTGGTTATACACTTTCTTACAATGTAAAAAAAGAAGAAGAAGAAGAAGAAAGAAAGAAAGAAAAGAGAGAGAGAAAGGGAAGGGAAAGAAAAAGTCCTGAAAATAGCAATAGCACAGTAATAATGCTGCCTGGAGTAAAGCTCAGCCTATGATATTCTTTCTCTTTTGTCCCTGCTTTGGGGACATTGAGGGCACTTTGACAGGCATTATGATTACAGAAGATACAAGCTAATGTTGGTTATTCCAGATGTAATTTTGCAATTTCTCAACAGAAATACTGTTGCGTCCCGGATGTAAATGTGACTGTGTCTCGTCCTTAATGTTCTATTACAGGTGATTCACATAACAGGCCGGCTACGACTGAGGGTGTCCCTATCTCACGGGAGGACCGTTCCCAGCCAAATCATGGGTCTTGTGGTTGTGGCTCATGCCCTGCCCCCCCCCACGATCAATGAAGTCAGAATTGACTGCCATATGTTCGTCACTCGAGTAAATATGGACCTCAATATCATTTACTGTGAAAATAGGTACTTTGTTTTTGTTCTCATTTCCTATTGTGTGTTATACATTGGTGAAGGTTGGTGTTTGCAGCAGTCTGAAGGATTTTACTCTCCCAGTGTGGCTCATTACAAATCCTGATCTTATTTTTAATGGCTGCTTGGACTGACACCAAACATGCTTTTTATTTAAAATTCACATTGCTGTCCTGATTTACATTAGGGACCACAATGGAATGGATTGGGATACCCAGGCATTCATATGCTATAATTAAGACCCATCTTGGCCGAGAACCCAAGGAGACAGCAGAGCTAAGACATTCCTGGCAAAATTATGCCGTAAAAGGTATCTCCCGATGCTTCAGTCAGACCCACTTCCTGACTACCGTACGGGCCCAGTCTCACAATGGTCAGTGTTCATATAGGCATTCAGCACATTGCCTTAGCTGCTTGCCGGGCTGCTAGGACACATGACCATAGACTGGGTGGCTTAAACAACAGACATTTACTTCTCACACTTCTGGAGACTGGGAAGTCCAAGATCAAGATAAAAGCTAATTAGGTTCCTAGCAAGAGCCCACTTCCTGGCTTGCAGATAGCGGTCTTCTTGCTGGGTCTTCACATAGGGGAGAGCGAGAGCTCTGGTCCCTTCCTCCTCGTATGCGCACACTAATCCCATCATGGGGGCTCCATCCCCATGACCTCATCTACAGCTAATTACCTCCCAAAGGCCACCCCCCCCAGTACTATCACATTGGGTGTAAAAGCTTCACTATATGAATTTCGTGGTGGGACGAACACATTCAGGCCACACAATACATGTAGGGGAAAAAAAAGAGAGAGAGAGAGAATTTGAGGCCCCCAGAGGGAAGAGGATGAAAAATCTGCAAAACTATTAAATAAAACTTTGTAATCCTGAGGATTCTGCTTTTATAAATTAAAAAAAAAGAAAAAGACTCGTCATATAAACGACTTGACAGTCCTTCCTTAGCACTGAGCTTTGATAAAAGGACTTTTTAACCTCCGGTTTAAAAGTTCACTTTTTCCATTAAGCACAAAGCAAGGGACAAGGAAATGGGACAGTGCCCCTCAGACCTTTCACCCGCAAGTCACCAGCCCATCATCAGACAGATGTGAAGAAGAGAGAATCGTGGGGCGCGGGGAGAAGAGGGAAGGGGACCCGCGCACGTGTCGGCCACGGGAAGGAAGCTTCCGTGATACCATCCCACCTGCTGGTGCCACGGGCACAATCCCTGAGGCAGTTTTGAGAGGGTGCTTTCGGGCACAGATGACTGTCGGGCACAGATGGCAGCGTGTGCCCACCGAGCCCCGGTAGTGCCTTCGGAGGCGAAATGAAAGCACAGAAGGGTCAAGCGGCTGGGGGAACTGCCCTCTCCGGGGCCGGGCCGAGAGGGAGACGGCCAGCCTCTGCGTTCAGGCCCCTGGGAAGCACCGAGGACGCTGAGACCGAGTTAGAAGGGCCTACCATTTCCGGTCAGGACTGGATTCAGAGGAAAGAACTCACCGGGAGAAAAAGACAACTGCCTGAGCTGTTAGTGCTCCGTGGGGTAGACGATACCGCGGACCCGTCCCTCTTATTTAATACGTGACTCTAAGGCTATTTTTTTCAAGCTTTGTGGCATTTCTTACGATTTTTTGCAAACTGTGTACTTGGTTATGTGTAAGGCATTCCGGAATGGCAAAAGAATATCAGGAAAGACAGCTGAAATGATTAGCTAGGGTTCGCAAGTGACGATAAAGATCGTTAGCGTCTGTCGAGCACTGAACCACACAGCCGGCAATGTGCAAAGCTCATTACATACATCATCTCGTTTGAGCTTCGCGACAGTTCTGTGAGACGGGTGTTGCCACTGCCTTAGCACCCGCACGCAACTTCGGTGTAGAGAGAAAGGGTAAGTGATATGTCCAAGGTCACAACTGGGACTCAAGATGTGCCAGATTTTTTTTAAAAATAGGCATTTAACTGCATGGGGGCTTTCCTGCACGCCTGGTCACTTTTTTCTACAGAAGTCGGGCTAACTGGTAAGGAAGCAGTCAGACTAACCCCTGAAGGGGGCCTCTCATATCCATGCATCCACTAAGGAACACAGTTCTAGCCCATGAAGCTGTTCGTTCTGATGAAAACTACAGAATGCTGGGGATGGAGCTCCAGCCCCGGGAGGCAGACAGAAACTCTGAGGACCTGTGGCTTTACGTCTTTGAAAACCTACGTAGGGCTCCCTCGATTTAGATTTACTACCGCCACTCCCGCCGAAAACCACAGCCTCGTCGTATTTACCTACTCCCGGTGATTGTCCTATCCCAAAACCCTCGCTTAATTTTCATTCCTGTGAGCACAGATTGATTAATTCTGCTTCATGGACCTGAGTGCCTTATGGTGCCACTCCAATAATTGAGATCATTTTCTGTGACCCACTTTAAGCTTTTTTTCTTTCCTTTAAAAAAAAAAAAAAAAACTCTTTTCCACAACTCCTTATTAGCCAATACCACACAGCATCATTTCCCAGCTGAAGATGCTAGAAGTTATTTAATAAGGACCCGTGTTAACAGTAACTGCTTATTCGATGTGAGGGCAAAGCATACCTTGTGCGCCAGGCAGGGCGCTCTGTTTATTTCGTTTCATTCATTAATCCCCTCACCAGCCTGTGAAGTTGTTTTTACAAACGAGGAAAGTGAGGCTCAGCGTACAAGGTGCCGTCAGGATTCTGATCCTGATATAGGCCATCGGACTGGTCTGGGGCTCTCTACACAGATATTAAGAGGTCTCTGGACACGGAGCTGGTCACGTTCGCCGCGGTAACAGGAGCTGGTACATAGGAGTGCCTCAGATGGTTTGAAGGATTTCGTTCCAACAAAGCATAAACTGAAGCACATCTTCCCTAAAGTACGACTGGCTTTTTCCCCAGCATCTATGGTTCAATTAGGGAATTGCTAAGTAGAAACACAAACCCTCTCCCAGACTCCGCAGACCCTTCTCCTCTGCATTCCCTAGGATGCCCGCGGACAAAGCCGACATCAGATGCTTTCAGCGGAGCTGGCACATTTCAGAAACACCAAGGAAGGCCTTGTCGTGACATCCTTGTTCGCTCATTTGCAGAGAGGGGGTGTAAACTGTGCTTGGAAAGCAGCTAATGGTTTTCGGAAAACACCAACTAATCTGCTTTGTACCAGAAAACCATGGGTTTAGAAAACTCTTTATATTGCCCCATTTCATCTCGGCTTACCAAGAATTCTAGTTTGGCCAAAAATCTTATTTAATATTTAATATTAGCTGTCGAGAAATTCACTCACTGGGTAGTATAATTTAATTATATCCCACATTATTCTGGTTTGGTTTGGTTTGCTTTATTTCCCTGCCTTGGGGGTCAGATGGAACTCTCCAACTGTGGTCTCATAGGTTTCTGAAACATGTCATTTCTAAAGACTCACTTCCTATTTGGAGATATCATAAGCCCTAAATGGTAAAAAGCACAGGGACGGTAAAGAGAATAAATTAAACAAAAGATAGATTCTATTCTGGACCGCCCAAAACCAATCTGTACCTGGACAGGGAAGAGGATAATGAGCGTGTTGACATCTTTGTGTAAATCAGGCAGATTCCCCCAACATGTTTTCCAATTTCTGTTCTATTTTTCTGTGCTCCTGCCCGAGGACATTGATGTCTGGACAATCAATGACACAGCCTTACACACACGTACAGCTGAGCACAAGCCTAGAAGAGCTGCTGAAATGGTTTAAAAGTTTCTGTGTGGAATCCACCACAAAGTACGAGTTAAAAGGGCCAGGAGTGAAAGCCGAGCTCCCAGATGACTAAGACTGAAAAAGATAATACCCCCAGGCATCTGTATGTCTCAGCATTTAAATTATATCCCTTGAATGCCAATTTGGACTTTGTGCCAAGAAGCAGTTGAAGCCCTTTTTCATGGAAATACCCAATAGAAGACCAATCTGTTTAAATGAAAGGTGTCTCTAATCATTTGGTATCAACATAACATGTTTTTATTTTATTATGTAACCTTGAATTATCTTGGCCTCTAATGAGGATCTCGCATTGTTACTGATTCTCAATAATTTCCTGGAATTGTGTTGTCCAAATGTGTATTCTGATGCCAAAAAAAAGAAAAAACCTGTCTCATTAAACACAGTTGCTGGGTCCAGCACATTTCCTACTTTTGAAAAAGTCCGATATCCGTGAAAGAAATGATCTTGTCTATCCGTAAGGGCTTTCCCTTTTCCCTGGCGGGTACCCCAGTATAACAAAAACTGTAAGGAGACTTGTTTCTAAGCCATTTAACAATTTCTGCACTTCCCCCCTTCTGAATTCCGGCCTGTGTTCTTCTCTCTGCAGGATCAGTGATTACATGGACCTGACCCCTGTAGACATCGTAGGAAAGAGATGCTATCATTTCATCCACGCCGAAGACGTCGAGGGCATCAGGCACAGTCACCTGGACCGTAAGTACCCCTGGGCGTGCGAACAGCCTGGCTGGTGTCCTCTCTCTCTGATGCTTGTTTGGTTTCAGCGCTGATCGCCCCCTTCATGTCTCGTGCATACATGTGAGATGACCGTGCGCGCAGAGAGAAACAGTGAGACAGAAATCACTCAACTCGTGTTGGAATTCGATTGAAAGTTGGAACTCAGGTCCAGAGAAACTGCTGGATCTTTAGGCCCTTGCCCGGGATTTTGTGCTCGCTTGTGCTCTCTCTCCCATAAAGTGATGGGGGAAGCGTTGCCTTAAGTGCTTTCTTGACCCTTTTATTTTCTAGAGAGTGAGATCCACTCTGAAATTTGTGGTCTCTGTTTCAAGATCTATGTGGGAGAAGACAAGTTCAAATAGACCAGCGCCTATAGCAATTCCTACTTGACTGACCGCAAAACTGGGGCAAGGGGAAGCCGGGGCATAGGGGCAGAGCACATGGTGTGGACACAGCCCCTCTCAAAGGCGACATCTTTTCAGTGTATTTCTGGAAAGGGGGTTATTCAGAGGAACAGACACCTCCATCCCCCAACTGCTGGGAGAGAGAAACTCATCTCAGCTCTCGGAGTCTCATTCCCAGCTCCTGATTCACAAGCTGACCTCCGAGGCGCCTTTCTTGGCATTTAAAGACAGAAGGTCCAACCGTGTTCTGGCCTGGTCTGAGCAGAAACCCACACGAGTGTCCCACACAGCCTTCCCTCATCAAACCCAGTGGGCTGTTGCCACCGTGTGTGGGAGGGCTCTGACAGTCCCGTAAGCCACGAGGCACTGGTCTGCGGAACCTCTTAGGAAGAGGCTGCCCCCTTTCCAACTAGAGGTCCTTTTGACGACCGATCAATAGACTCTTCTTCCTAAAAGATGAGGGCCCAACGAGCTCGTCTTCCTAGAAGGTTCTAAACCCCGTTCTGAACCCCGGTTTTAAATACATGCGAGGTGCCACAAATGAGAAACTCCAGCTTGACGGTCAAGTTTTCCTGTAGCAACACTAGCCAGGTGGCGTCTGTATTTACCTCCTCTCCCCTCTCTTGTCGTGGCTGAGGGGAGCTATCTCAGGTCTTTCCTGCTCTTTGCAGTTATTTGCTCGTTTTAAACTCACATCTTCAAAAGCATAATGGCAAGACAGTCAGCCAGGCAGAGGCTCCAAGTGTGAGCATCTTGTACTTTTTAACCCTGCATTAGCAGCACTGACATGGGACCAAGTTCAGTGTCAAATTTCGTATAGATCACGTCTCCGGGAAAAGGCTGCCTGCAAGGCTGCTCTCTGGCAGACTCGACTCCCAGCAACGAGCGCGTGCCTTGGTATTGCACACCAGGGACTTAGGGAACACACTTGTTGCTGAGAACGAATGGGTGTTGTGCATCACAAAAGCAGATGGCTCTTCAATTAATTGGGGGGAGAAATGATGCTGTTTCCTGAAAAGAAACATCAGGTTCTTTGTAGCTGGGAATTTAGAGAAGATGGAGGAAAAAATCGGGACCTTTGGAGAAAGCTCTGAATATGTTTTTGGACCAATATGTGCCAGAGATCCAGGCTTTAAAAATGAATATATTGTTTCGAGGACACTGTCATGGACCATGTGTGTGGGGAGAGAAGGGTGCTTTTTCATTTTGGAATCTTAATTGAGGTCTAACTTCAGAAACCTGGTGCTGACAAAAAGAACTATGTCATCCTCAGTTATTATTTGGAAAACGTCATGCTATCTCTCTGGGATTTGATTTACAGCTTGAAGAAACACAATTCCTCAGGAACAGTGAGCTAGGGCAGTTCATTTCTTCCCATGAAGCAAAGGTCTCCAACAAATATGTGTGATGCCATTCTTTCCGATCTACTTTTATGTCATTTTCAGTAACCAGAATAATTTGAGAGCGCTGAAAATAAACAACTCTGCCATTCACTATTGTGCTAGTCGCCTAATTTTTCTGGTATCGTGCCAACTAATAAACAGAGAAGGTATGCTTTTAAATCCTGTGATTTTTTTCATTACTCGATATTGACATACTGGCTTTTGCTTTATGATTCAGCCCACTAACAAAGATTGAGTTCACTCTTTCAACTCATACACACGACTTCTAATTTTAAGTTCTTTTAATAACCTCAAACACATGAAAAACAAATAAAATGAGCTGATAATTCTGCACAGTAAAATACACTTCACATATTTAGCTATCATGCTGTGGAATAACTCTGCAATGTCAAGTAGCACACAATTAGTAAAACTGTAGGGGGAGGAAAAGGAGTGTTTTGATCCTGAAGAATTTTGATCCTAATCAGATTGAAATTTCGGCGTTCTTGTAGTACTTGATATCTTCAATCACACACACACACACACACACACACACACACACACACAAATCTAACCGAAGCCAATGTCAGGTTTTGCATTCTGTGACTGAAAGAAAATGCTAAAATATACAAATGCATCTCGCTTTGTACAATAAACATTAACATCATTATAAAGTAAGATTGAGTCTAAAATTGTGTGATGGAATGTCTGATGTTTACCTAATTCTCAAACCAAAGCCAGCCCAGTAACAAAATGACAGAGCATGTAATAAGTCTTGGTTGTGTAAACACTGGGAGAGAAGGCAGAAAGCCAGCACAGCATCTTGCTTGTCCAAGGCCCTAGGCTGTTACTGAAGGATGCCTCGACTGCACCTTCTTGGCAAGAGAAGGTCATGGTGACATAGAATCAGCTCGAGAATAAGATAGAATTCTAAAACAAAGGGATGGTTAAAAAATAAACCACATTCACTATTTAGCTTTTCTTCCTACGGCTATCGGCACAATTCCTGTTTCTGTGCATGAAAGACAGGTTTTAGCCATCTGATAATATTTCTGATATTTTGATATCTGTCTTATGCTCCAGTTTACAGATAAAACTTTAAAAAAAAAAGACTCCGTAGTCTTTGATAACTCAAAATGCTATCTTTATCACGTATATCTTTTTCCTAGCATAGGCATCTGTAAATCCATAGATGAACTTGTCTCTAGAATAAGAAAAGTAAAAGGGAATCTCAGCTGCATCAGGAACTGACAACTTTCATCAGTTGAACCAAGAACTTTGGACCATTCACTCTCCCACTAAGTTAACATGAGACGCCTGATAGTTCACTGGCTTTCAACATAAAGAATCACTAAGAATCGCATTATCTATACCAACATGGTGGGTGAGTGAAATTATACTGGGGTGCTAAAACCAAGGGGGTTGTAGGACCTCTTCTTTCACACTGTGACCAAAGACCTCTGTGATTTTTTTTTTTCCTTACGCCACCTTACTGGAGTCATTGAACCCAATTTCACGGATTCTCTGGGCCGAACTGACCCAATCAACATTTCGAGGTTTGAATTTTCAACTACTCATACAAGCAATTCTTTGAGCATCTTTGCCTATCAGGCTCCAGCTCGCCACTGCTCAGGAGGTGCTGACCTCCAGATGACCGACCAGTCAGGTTTCCCTCGAGTCTGACGCCCCAGTTAGCTCGAGCATTCGAGAACAACGCAGCCATCTACTACTCTTCCTCTGCTGGTAGCCCAAATACAGAAGGGCGGACCGCGAATGCTAAACCAAACGGAGAAACAGCTTTTGCACTTCTCACCTGTCCCTTTTAATCCAGCCTTTTGTCTGCAGAAGTTGCTGAATTTGTCTTGAGATATCCCTGGGGTCCTTTCCAGGTCAAATGAGCAACCCTCTAAAACCTCGACCGACTGACCGAGGGGGCCTTCCCTTCCCACTGTAATGTTGGGCTCCACTAGCAAGGCTCGAGGCTCTGCAGCTGTGGGACTGTCAAGGAAAGGGAGCCAGGAAGCTTGAAGTGATAGCAGTTTTCCCTTCCTAGGACCTTTCCCAGGATGAAGAAACCCTGGAAGAGTTCTTTCACAAAGACAGAAGGACTTGCAGCTTCTCTGCGAGATCTTGTGGCATTAAAAAGCGTGGCCTAACCAATATATTTGGGGGATGTATAAAAAAAAAAAGAAGTACATTAGCCTCAGCCTTTATTTCTTAATTACAAAATTTTATCCTTCTTCACAAAAGTCATGCACAGCTACCTGGCAGAATGCATCGCACGCTGTTTTGCATCAATAACCCCTACACTTCCCTCCTGAAGGCGTCTCATCGCCAAATGCAAGCCGACTGCTTAATGCAGGACTAATTAGTATATCCCCTTCCAGTCTGCAGGCCCTCCATTGTAATTCCTTCCCAGCTCATTTTTTTCCACAACCGAGCATCAATCAATGTAAGTGCCCTGCCTGCCTCGGAAGCACAAGATGTCCTCCATGCATTTGTCATCTGCCACGCAAACAAAGGGGGAATTTAATTGTTGATCTGGGTCTGCAGCTACCGCACACAGTAAAGGAAGCTGCGGTGGGGGGAGAAAGGAAGCCGCAAGGTTTGGTGGGTGGGCCAAGTGCAAACAGCACAGGGGACTTCTAGTCTCTGATCTTAGCCCTTTTCAGGGCTGGGCCTTGAGGGATTTAGCTACGACCCAATCATTGGCTGGACTTTTTCCCAAGGCAAATGAGTTTTTCCTCTTCTTCCGTATGAATAGGAAAATGCCCCTGAAAGAAGGTGCATGTAACAGCTACCACGTCAGACTCTTTTCAGAAGCCACATCGGCCTGTGCCGTGTGCCTGTCCGTTAACCGAAAAAGACTGTCGCAAGGAGACAAAGTCAGGGTTTTATGCAGAAGTGAATGACTGGTATTATTTTCATCTCCCCCCCCCCTTTGGGAAAGTACTGATTTTGGCTTTTCCAGTCCAAAGGCAGGCACAGAGGGAACAGAGAGCAGCCAGGGCCTAACTAGCAGCTGAGCGTCCGTACTCCGCTGCGTTATAGAAATGCCTCCCCAGCTCCCTGAGTCCCGCTCGGCCGTTAACCAGATCCCCAGCGGACCCCCGTTCCGGTTAATGTTTGAGGACTGACTTACACTAGTATTTCGAAGGCGTTCTTGTGCATGAAGTTAGTAAATACAAACAGTCTTAGGGGCTTCATACTGCCCTCCAGCTGGATGAATTCTGTGATTACTAGTGAAATGTAAGTAGCGAATTGGCTCTGAGGCTATCTCAGCCAGTGTTCAAATGAAGCGAGTATGTGATTACTTGATAAAGAGATGGACTTCTTCACAAAGGTGTAAGGTTTTGAACATCAGTGGAGAAAGCTAATGGAGTATAAACAGAGGTAGCAGCCAACTGGTAAGCAAGAGGAGGTCTTTCGTTTGTTTCCCCAGGTTAGTATTTTTCCAGGTACTCGTAGCATGTGTGAATACAAACAGTAACATTTTCCCTGTTCAAGTTCATCTAACGTCTGTGAGTACTTACTGTATGCAAAGCTTTGTGGTATGGCAGGAAGGTTTCAACAATAACTAAGATGTGGTCTGTACCGTCCAGAAGCTTACATGCTAGGAGGGAAGATAGCATGAAAACAACCAATTTTGCAAAGGGAACATCAAATGAGGACTATTGAGATGGATAAAACACAGAAATCCCAGAGACTTGGGGGGGGGGGGGGAAGGGGGGGTGGCACAGGGCAACAAGGGAGGGCAAGAAGTTCCAGAGATACCACATCTGCCCTGGAACTTGAAAGAGGATGGCAAGAAGCCACGGTGGCAGGAGATGGGCAGAGGTGAAGGGTCAGGGACATTCCAGGCTTAGAAGAGCATAAAAGGACACAGAATACAGCAACACACCACCTTTCCTCTCTGCCCAGGGAGTCAGCCCTCTGGAACTTCGGTGGCATGGATATATTCTAATACAAACCTAATGTAGATCCCTGGGCTTTTCCTTGTTACTATTTCAATTAGTAGCTGCTTTTATTATCATAAAAAGGAATACCTGATATTTGAGAGAAACTAACCCCCATTGCTCTTATAAAACATGATCAGGGGAAAAAAAATACTTCTAAGACATCCATTTTTAACCTAATCAGCCGAAATAAAATCAGTTCCATCACCTCTTGTACTTTATACAAGATTAAGAACAAAACGCTAGTATATGTTTTATAACTGCTTTTCCTTAAAACGTTGATTTAATGACACCTTGCCTATCTCAAAAAAAAAAAAAACACGCTCAAACTTTTCCTTGTTTAACACAAATGAGGGGCATAGGGTTTTAATCTGTGTATGTGTTTAGCATACAATGGTTTTTCCATAAATTTAGCGTTAAGGATCAGGTCATTTGAACCTGTTCGTGAACTCCGCATGCCCTCCGGCTTCCTAGAATTTTTGGTGGGGCACGTCTACTAGAATGCATCCAGTTACAGGTGACAGAAAACCCATGACTTAAACTTCTTCTGTAATCGTCTTCGGTTTCTCTTCACGACCAAAAGATAGCTGTGGCACTGCGCATCCCCAGTCCCTCACAAGACAACGTCCGGAGTCAGGAAAGAGCCAGTCA
The DNA here is from genome assembly GCF_023065955.2 of Ursus arctos. Classification (NCBI taxonomy): domain Eukaryota; kingdom Metazoa; phylum Chordata; class Mammalia; order Carnivora; family Ursidae; genus Ursus; species Ursus arctos. Next base: position 14,733,846 of record NW_026623053.1, read on the forward strand.
CTACGTCGTGTTCGTTTTTGAAAGGAAATACTTGCCGGGGCCCTCCAGGAGACAGCCCCCCCCCCCCAAGTCTCACTGTCCAGCATTGCATCAAGGACCCAAGCCTGAGCCACACACTGGACGCAGTGACCATGCCTGGCTTACATACTCAACGCTTGTCCCCCGGGACTCGGGAAGGTTCCCTGATCCAGGAAGAAGGGCTAGAAGAGCAGCTCCCTTCCCGCCATGACAACTGCAGCTCATACTGCCACAGGGTCTATAGGAAAGTGGTTGAGAGTCGATCCTGAGAGCTCCCAAGGAGCACATGTTCCTCCTCTATCCTTCTTTTCCCTTCTTCTTTTACCTACATGAGAAGATGAAGGTTAGCTGACCCTATCTGTGGTCATTGTGTCATAATATATGTAAATGAAACCATCGTGCTGTGTGTTCAAATGCACACAGTGGCGTATGTCCATTATTTCTAAATAAAACTGGAAAAAAAAGGAATGGCCGTGCAGTGGACAAGCCACAGTGACTGCTATCTGGCAGAATCTGACACGTTTTCACAACAAAGTCTTTGGATTTCTGAAAATCTACACAACAGGTGAACAAATGACATTTGTCTGGGCTCCTTAAATTTTCCTGATTTTGCCAAACACTCGTTTCTCTGAACCTATGCCTCACCACTTATAGATTTCTTGTTAAAGATGTTTAGCGGACTTCATAAAATGACCTCATCCAGAAACACAGGATCCACGAGAGATATAAAATAAATCTGAGGCAAATATCCAACCTCATCCTTCTACCTTTTTTTAGTTCTCCCTACGTTCCAGCTTAACCTTGCCCAGTACTTCATTTTTAAAAGGAGGTGAAGAATTCACACAAGCCAGATCAGACCCCCGTGCTTTAGACCCTCATCCCACTTTCTGTAAGAGTTATCACAGTTATAAGTTTCTTGGTGAAAATTGTTAAGTATCTGTCTCCCAGAGAAAGGGAAATCAAGGTAAGTCCTAGTTTCAGAATGAAGAAAACATCCCCAATAACTCCCAACGAGAGAGACCTCCCTATGGGTCTCACTGTCCACTCTTTCACCATATTCCAAACTTAAACCAATCACTGGTAAGGGAATGGAATTACGTGACTGAGACGAATAGGCGGACAGGCCCATGACCAATTTTTGCATACTTTGAGATCCCCCAGTACCTGGCACGGGGTAAGTAGGCACTCAAAAGAATATTTATTGAATGAGTGAATAAATCCACCATTTCCCTCATTCCCTAGCCATCAAGTTTTCTCAATTCCCTGCTAAAGCGTTCACTGCTTCCCTTTATATGGCAAATCCCCACCCCCCACCCTCCATCAACAAAGTGTAAGGGCTAAGAAATACCCTGTCCTTAACCGTTTTAGGTCAAGAAGGGTGGGAATGAGTGGTACAGAAACTCCGGCTGAACTGAAAACAGCTCGAAAAAAAATCTGAGATCTCGAATGTCACTCATGCCGACCATCACTGGTTTTTCCCATCCTAGAACATGATACCATCAGTGTTTAAAGCCTTGGTCTCCAATTCAGTACGTTATCACGAAGAAAAGAGGAATTTATTTTTTAAACTTAACAAATTGATGTGTCCTAAATCAATGAAAAGTTTTCTGCATGATTCAATATTAGCAGTTAATAAAAATCTATCAATTGGCAGTGGTATAGGAAAAAACCTCTTCTGAGGTTATAAATCACACAGATAGCGATTCAAGCAGGGCCTGTCATTAGCGTATTAGGGGGGAAATCCATAGATGATGCATAGTCATTCACAGAGCATCCACAGGTCTTCTGTCCTCAAGCTCGTAACTCACGTTGAGTATCAGATATCATTAAACTTTACCAAATATTGCTCGGCCCATAGATTCACACAAAAACTAAAAACCAATTTGTGCATGCCTGCTATTTAGGACATCCAGCTCACTAATTGCAAAATCTATAGGAAAGTCTGCGCGGCATCAAAGCCTTGGTTGATCCTATGAGCGGCTCTAAATGAAAAACTGTCTGTACTGCAAGTAAATAAAGCCCTTAATGCACAGTTTCTGCCTCTAATGCTGTTTCTCCTGTGGGTTTTGAAAATGACCTTCCTGTGAGCATCAAGGACTATAACTTTTAGATAAAGAAACTTGTTCCTGTTTTAAGTCTATGTCAGGTTCATTCCCCTATAGCCCACAGTTTTCAAAAGCAGAGGAAAAAGTAATCCAGAATTTAAAAAAAAAAAAAAAAAAAAAAAAAGTCCTGTTTCCAGAATGAAGTTCCCTGTCAGCCTGCCTTGAGCCTTAGGTGGAGAAGCAGAGATTAAAGAGCCAGTATTCTTTTTCATGTTTCATCTGCCAGTTTTGTGAATGTAGAGAGAAAACCAGTGGCTCCAGCTAAGCACCCAACTGTGGTATTAAGTAGAAAGGTGTGATTCTGGCACACTCCCCCCTTACTTGCACGCTCTCCACATTAGTGGGTTCAGAAATACTTGAGTTCCTGAGAGAAAGCACCCCCTCTCCATTCTCTGCAGCCACGGCTGAAGGTACCTCCCGGAGGGGTGAATGGCGGCGCAGATGCGTCCTCGTATCGCCATGACGATAATGAAGCTCTTTGTTCAGCTGGGTGAATGTGAAGTGTGCGGTCTCCGATGAGCTCACCATTTCCTATTTATTCTATACTTACCTGAATACGCCAAGTATTGCAGCTTTTTAATGCATATGCAAACCCCTAAAATGTCCTTTTGTGAGACACTTCGCTAAAAGACCGCTTTTGATATGTGTTCTCCATCTCCTCTTCAAACTGAATTAGACTGTTTCCTTCTTTTTAAGACACAAGTAACTCACTATTTAGAATCTTTGGCTTTGATTTGGTAGAACAGCCCCAACAGGAAGAGACCATGTTCTCTTTTTTTCTCCATATTTCTGAAGGCAAACTTGTACTGATTTGTTTTGATTTACTAACAGAATTATGCTCCTGCCACAGACACAGGCTTCCTTTATGTCCTTTCAATCATCGGTCTATTTCTGGGGACAAAGTTTTCCCAAGGAAAACGGAAATCCCTCTGTGGGTGACTGTGCGCAGAGCCACGGACGTGTGCTTCAGCAAGAGTTCATCAGGGTGAGGAGGGCAGGAGTTCTCCTCCGCAGGCAGGACATTTCTTGGATGCCTACCACTAAGCTCAAACCAAGAGGCCAGGTGACATTTCTAAAAGCTATTCAATAACACCGAGCATCCAGTCTTTTGTGGGGGAAGTGTGTCTTTGACGTAACCGCTCACATGTCCTAAGATGGAAGGAAGCTCCCTGTGGTTTTCTTTTGACTGAATTGTATTGGTCACTCCCTTCACAATGGGGGGGAGGGAATTTTGATTCCAATAGCCAAAAATTGTCAGATGAGCAGAACTGGAACAGTTCAACCAGGAGGATTTACATCTCTGTTACATTCTTCTCACAAATGTGGGGTCACCTCTGTCCTCTGAAGAGCACAGCCTGTAATTCAAAGGCACCTTTAGCTGGCAACGCGGGGTGGAGCTGATGACAGCTTCTTGGTTCTCCTCAGAGGAATAGCAGCCAAGAACAAATTGGTTACGCCCTAGACTTCAGACTAAAACAAGTTCTCACGTGTAGCAGAGGCGCTCAGAAAGGTACCTGGGACCGCTCGAGATGGTCAGTGAACCTGGGACACAGGGATCCACCCTCCCGATATCCTCACGATTACCCTGTATGATCTCAGTAAAGGCCATCGAAATGTTGTGAGAGCCTTCAATAAAACTGATTCCTACGGCACGACCTAAAAGACCTCATTCTAGATATGTTGTGATGTGACCGGTGAATCCAGTGAGGGGCACACGGGCCGCTCTACCAAAACTTTGGGACACCAAAAAGGAAACTTTGAGATAAATCTAAGAGAAGATGCCAGGTTATGTGTTGAACGTACTCAGACCGTGTCACGGTAGAAAGCTAAAAATACGACCCACACATCAGTTTGCTTTCTCTGCTTCCTCTCTTTAGCGTTTGAGCACATTGTTGTGAACGTAGTCTGCAGCTCATTGGTCTGATGATTATGTATCTCTTTCCGAGGGACAATTAGCTATTTTTTAAGGACTTCCATATCAAGTAACTTACATCATGCTTTTTTCGGATTTTCCCCACAAAGGGGATTTTAGGAAATTGCCTGACACAAACATTCTCTCATTTCTCTCCATTATCTAAAGCTAAAACTCACAAATAAAAACAACAGCCACTGGATTAAAACGAAAAAGTTTTTGTGTTTTTTCAAGTTGTCTAATTTATTACAAACTAAAAATCCCTTTCAAACTGGCACCAAGGTGGCTTTTCTTCTTGAGCTGATTAGGACCACATGAGCTCAGGAAAAGCTGTCAGATCCTGCCTCTGGCGCAGCTGGAATGATCCAACTGATTTGCCAGTATGATTTTTTTTTTTTTTTGAAGAAAGAAGCTTCATCCCAAAGTCATAAATTTATATTCTAGAACCCCAAGCAGAAATTATTCCTTGTTCGTTTTAAAAGAAGCAAAATTCCACTGTGACTTCTTTTTATGGGATGTCAGAAACAACGAGGGCAGTATTTTGGTCCCCACGTCCTGCTGTCGTGGAAGCTAACTCAGTACCTTCTCTCTCACTGTCTGGCTTCCCACTGACACATGGAGGTCGCGTTCAGAAAATACTAGTCCTCAGGAAAGAGCCCAGATCGGCGTCCAGGCCAGAATGTACCTTCACCTCTTCAGAACCGTGTGTCAGGCTGGCCCAGGGCAAATGAAGGGATGAGGTGAAACTTGTTTTGTCCCACTGACCTCGACGGGCTCCCAGACCTGCTTTGTGGCATTGACCAAAGCAAGTTAAGGCACTCGGGGAGCTGCCTGACTCCCCAGGGAGCCTGAGGGGGCCCCCTTCCTCAGCAGTCCTTCCACAATCACGTGACAGGAACACGCAGCAAGCCTGCCTCTCTCAGGTAGGTCTCCTCTCTTTGCTAGATGGCCCTTGGCCTGGGTGATGAAGAAGGCTGCATTATGGGGCCCTAATAAATCTGTATTTATTCTCGGGAAACAGAGTCATGTTGCCTTAGCTCCAAAAGACGACACCACATGAGTCTTTCAGTCCCTTTCCCGGCACATACGTGGAGCTCACGGAGGAGGCCGATGTTTTGCTAGCTATGCATTTCAGAATTGAGATTTTCTTTGTTTTTAAGTAAGAGAAAGTATTATAAGGAATGGGCAGGAGGGGGGATCCTTATGTTGATTCTGCAAATTCTAACTTAACTTTAAAATTCCTTTCTCACTTTTCCCCCTTTCTATGCACTGTATCCTGGGGATAATTCTTTTTTTTTTTTTTTTTTTTTTTTTTTTTTTTTTAATTTTGCCTACGTATGGTCAAAGCCCAGCCCGGAATCCCCCGCCGGGCTGGGCTGATCTGGTCTACCATCCCAAGTTTTTCTTCCTGTGAGACTCCAAAAAGGCGCCTCTTCGTCTCTGCCCTCGTTAAAAAATACTAGATCCATTTGCAATCGTTCCTTAGTCCAGAGACACAGCAGACAGAATTATACACCAACCGCCAACTGGGGCGCGCTAAGTTTCTCTCTGTGAAAATAGTGGGCAGAATTTCATAACCCGTCCTTCCTCTATTAATAGTTAACCAGGTTGAGAGGATTTGAATAAAAGCACATCTTGTTGCATGCAACAGCGGTTTGACAGAGGAGCTGTACGGCAGAGTTAGTATTTTACTGCTTTCAGCTTCACCACGCAGTTTTGTAGCCTGGGAAGCCGCGCGTGCAGAATGGCAGAACTTACAATTGCCTACAAAAGGCGAGTACAATGCTACCTGTGGAGCCCCGCCACCAAGAGAAGAGAACAGTTCCGGGCCTTAGAGATACCCTAAACTGCTGAACAGTTTCAGAACAGAGCTTGCCACTATGTGAAGCACTCATCAAAGCAAATCTTTCTCAAGCAACTGTGAAGACATAATTATTACATTTTCCAACCATCCACTGAGTGCGTTGTGAGGCAAAGGGAGAATGGGAGGAAGACACTGGAGCTCCTCTGTTGAGGAACGTAAGACGCGGAGGGGGACTTGTGATCACTTTTGGAGCCAGGAAGAGTGGCCTGGGTGAGCTTCAGCAGCCTTCAGACACGGCTCTTTTCCAAAGTGACTTCCCTTTACTCATCCAACCCCCCCCCCCAAAAAAATCAAAATGTACTTCATGAAACTATTGTATATGAAGCACTTATTAGCCGTAATTAAATGGACAATATGAATTTACTACGTCTTTAGGACTCTGGCTTGTTCTGGTTTAGAGCAAGATGATTAATGCAAATACATATTACTTGAGATAACCATTTAGCAGCTAATTTAGCCAAATTTATTACAGCAGTTAGAGGTTTTTCATTTTAGCAGACGGAGACAAGGACATGCCAAAAAGTGGGCAACGTGGACGAGTGCACACTGCCCTCTAGTGGCCAACCAGCTGGCGCGCTTTCGGGGGTGTGGAGTCGCTGCGATCCCTAGCCAAGTAATAACAGCAGGTTTTGCACATTTCCGGTATCCTTTTAAACCATTCCTTTCCATAGCACTTTATTTCAGGGGATGATTTACTGCACTTTCCCCTTTTACTAGCTCAGGAGTACCCAGATACAAATCAAATCAATTTCAACTTGGCAAGATTTTGGTTAAAGTATCATTTTTAACATCTGCATTTTAAAGCTCTCCTTCACTGGGTATTTAATGGCACCGTTTCACATTACTGATTGTTTTTACTTGTTCCTTCATTTGGGGCCATATTTCAGAGCCTGTGTGGAGCTGTCACTCTGTTTGGCTCTAGCCAAGTCAATTCTGTGCCTCCCTTAGGCCAGAGTTTCTCTCTGACTTGGTCGGGGGATTTATTTTGCTCCAACAGTCAGTAAAGTCTCACCAGAATTCCCCCTGACTGACCAATGTAAATTTCGTTCATACACGGACTATAAATTCTGTTCGACAAGATCAAAAGGAACAGATGTATGAGGACACTGGTTGATATTGCTTGCACTGAGGTGAAATGATCAAAGACAGGGGTAAAGCATCTTCGGAACCATTCAAATATCTGGGATCTCAAAGAGATCTACCTCGCAGCTATGAATAAATCACATACAGATTTTCCTTTGTTAGCGTCTGACGTCAAACCCATTGACAATATCCACACCACATTAGGTATTCTGTGAGCCAACAAGATTTGTAGTCCTTTTATTCTTCCTTTCACACCATGGCTGCCCAAAACGGAATAAAGTCTTGCTACAAATGCTAGTAGCCCTCGCTCCACTGAATTGTTGATTTTATTTGTCCTACTAATGGCATTCTACATTAAGCTTACAGAAGGGCACCCCTGGCTTAGTGCAGGACCTCCCCCTTTCTAAGCTTGCCGTTTTACCAAGATAATAATCATTTGGTCCCCGTCTTAGTACACAATGCCTTCTGTTTTGTTTTGTGTTTACCCCCAGTGCTGAATAAGGGCCAGTGTGTGACGAAGTACTACCGCTGGATGCAGAAGAACGGAGGATATATTTGGATCCAGTCTAGCGCCACCATCGCTATTAATGCCAAGAACGCAAATGAGAAGAATATCATCTGGGTGAATTATCTTCTTAGGTATATTTTCTAATTCTTTTTCATTTCCCTGTCAGTTTTAAAATATGCAGCCCATGGTTAATAGCTGACATGTTTTATTATCTTTTGGCAGTATCTGGTGTGGAATTATGTGGAAATTCTGCTTTTCCTTCCACAGACTCAAAGAAATATGAAAAGATCAGAGCTATGTTGGAGGGGACGTCCAGGGCAGATTCACAACATTTTCAGTAATTCTTGGTCTGTCAACATTTGGGCAGCTCTGCAGAAGTTGCTTTGGTTTCCCCCACCAATGTTCAGGCTAGGGAAAAAAAAAAATTACAGACTTCTGCCTACAGATGAAGCATCCAAAAAGCACCTGCTTCTCCCCGCCCGTCAACCTACGCTCATGCATTCCGGTCCCTTAGAAAATTAAGTAAAAGAGCACGGGGAGGAAGGGGCAGGGTTCATTATATCCCCCCTGTGTTCCATCCCTTTGAAACCTTAAGCATATTCCACCGCATTGGATTCCTGAGGCGTTCAAGTTTTGGTAAGCCAAGTGAGCTGCTTTGCCAGGATTAAGGCAGTGTCAGTGTATAAATGAAAGCAATCTTCTCGTGTCTGATGCCATGTGGCCTCAGTCTAGTTTTACGGCTAGCTTAATGTGCCCTCAAATTGACATCCATAAATGAGGCCAGGCTCAACAGCTCCCTAAATTCGAGTCTGCAACCCCATTTCTCTCACCTTTCTCATCTGCTTTCTGCCTTTGGAGTCAAACTAGCAAAAAGAAAACCAAGACCAACAGCCTGGGTGGTCTGCTTTCGGGGGCAGAATTTCCAAGAGGTCTTCCACCGATCCTGTCCTGAAACAATCAGGAGGCTCGCAGCCTGGCTGTCTCCCACCACTGTCATTCCAGTTTTTGGCTTCTCTTGGCTGAAAGCCACCATGTAGGACCCACACGTGGTCTGAATAGGAAAGCTTCCAGTAGGTCTTATGAATGGAAGTGGGTGCCCTTTGGCTGATAATCTAGACAGGGAGCACCTGAATCCCATTTTTCTTTGAGACAGCCAAATGGAGCCAAGATGCTGACAGCCATGGCTCATCGGCACGCTGACCCTTCAGAGTGTGTTCGCGTACGTTGGTGAGGACTCGAAGGCACACATGCGCTTGGAACCAATAGCATATCAATCAGACACTAATGATTATTGCTCTAGAGGGCCCTTAATGCGCACCACTTAAAACAGTCTTCATTTATCTACTTTCTTTTTCCTTTTTTGACCTCTTCCACTCTACATTAATTCTCTCTAAAGGTCCAAGTATGTGTATTTAATGTGGCTTTCTCGGAGGCCTGATTTTTCACGCGAGCCTTCCCCTGTGTTTGTGATATGCTCAAGATGGGTTCTGATATCAAGGAATCCTTTACCAAGAGGTTTATGGAACGGTGGCTATGTGTAAGGCAGGTTAGAAAAACTCACATGCCAGAGAAAATAGAATAAGGTACCGTGGCATTAACATTCCTTGGCTAGTCAAAAATGGTGTTGTGCCAAGGAGACCCATTACTATTAGAAATCATGCATTAGTAACAGGGACACCACAGACTAGAAGACACCTGTCCCCCATGCTGACGTAACATAGGGTACTGAAGTCATCCATACGCTTGCCACTCCCTATTCAGGGAGACTTCTTTTTGTCTGGATCTTTCTTACTGCTTCATGGGTCTCATGACTTCCTACTCTGCCCCCAAATGGAGGCAATGAGAAGGGTTAAGGGGAGGTCGGTCCATGAGATTTTGCATCAACACCCTCCATCTAGCCTGGGATCAAAGGATACAAGCTCCTAAGTGTTCAGTGTTTCTAGTCCATCTAATTCTATAGGGAGAGGACGGAAGCAGTTTGGGTACCAAAGACCAGGTTTCAGGCTGAAGAGCCTCAATCTCAAACATGGTAGACCTCTCTCAGCTGACCCAAAGACTTAGCTGACTTCAACAATAAAAGGCTACAAGTTGGGTGACAAATGACTTGTGAAGCCCTGTGCATCTGGACCAAAGGAGGCAAATACAGATGGGTGTCAGCAGAGGAAACCACATCTGCCATTTGTCGCTATCACTTCTACAGGCTAAAGATCCAGAAGAAAAGAACGTGGCCCTGGCAAAATAGCAACTATTGAATATTAGCAAAAGAGCAACTTCCTGAAGTTTGTTTTTCTTTCCCACATTCCTGTCCTTTGTTCTCCCATGAGCAATATTTTCTTGCCACCTCCCTCTCCTCACAATCCCTCGCTTCTGGGTCCACTCAGGCCTCTCCTTCCCTGTTGTGAAATGACTGCTCTTCTTCCTGTTCCCTCACGTGTTGGTAGACTCAGGGACTCCAGAGTGTCCAGAGACTGCGTGAGCGCTAGGGCCACCTTCCCACCATTAGTCTCATCTGATTATCGAGAGAAAGCCCTGCTACTGAAGCTAAATCGCGCTAAGGCGTAAATGCCTGACGATCCATCTTAGTGAATTAACCCTCCGAGCGACACCGGCCGTTTTAGAGTAGCTACTGAAACAGTAGGGATTGGCAAACGGATCAGTAATCGTCTCTTGTACGTCTCTGGTTGGCCAGCCAGCATGGAGGGCGGAAGAGGCCTTTTCCGCTTCCGGGCAAGAGGCTTTCCTTGTGTCTTGAGAGGACAGGAGCCCAGGTTGCTCATACACTGGGCTGGCCTTGAAGTGGCATTTCTAGAAGATAACTAACGCAAACTGACCGAACACAACTCTTTTTTCCAGAAGAGGCCTGTTTCTGAATTAAAAATAGAACAAAAATTAAGCACATTTGTGCAAATGGGGTTAGATCCATTCTGTTAGAGCCTCTCCCACTGGGACTCTCCCCACTGCAATCAGGGTCCCAGCTTAACAAGCCACAGGTGTACACCACATGAGCGGCTGAAAACATGATTGTAATGGGTGTGTTGACAGTTCAGTAGCCATAATCCACGCATCCCAAGGCGCACCTGCGCCTCTGTCAGATCATTAGGTGCCGAGGGCTGTGCCCACCGCCCCCACCTCCGGTAGCTTTAGAGCCATCGGAACAGCTGAGAAGCTCCATCAAGGAACCAGGACAAGGGTACTGAGGCAATGCACTCATTAGGAGCCCAAGGAAGATAGGGCACACCAGGAGGCATGGGAAAGCTTAGCTGAGAGTACTTCTCACCCTCCCTTCCCCCCAGGTGTCAAACTAGGAGGAATGTCAAGCAGCACAGTGCCCGGGCCCCCAGCGCTCCCTGATTATTTAAAAGCCTTTTAGTGGCTTTCCTGTGGCATTTGGGTATTCAGCCATTGTGGCAGGGTGCAGCTGTATCCCCGGCACATGAAATCCCAGCTTCTGCAAAAGTCCCATAAGTTGCTGAGAAAGGTGATTTCTCGAAGAGACTTTTAAACTCTCACAACTCCAGAGGTTTGGGGCCAGGAAGTGGGGAGAAGATGGTCAAAAGCAGACCATCGAGAATGGGTGTCTGCCCTCCTGATGAATGCCTCCCTCCCCCGCAGCAATCCTGAGTACAAGGACACACCCATGGATATCGCACAGCTCCCCCACCTGCCGGAGAAAACTTCGGAATCTTCGGAGACATCCGACTCTGAATCAGACTCTAAAGATACCTCAGGTATTACAGGTATTCCTCCTTCTCCATGTTCTGCGCTCACGGCTTGCCTGTCCAAACGCGAGGGGTGGGCTGTGGCCGAGGCGGCTATCAGAGCAGAGCCACGGTTCCATCGGATACAGAGACACAAGTCCCATCAAGTTGATACTGCGTCTTTCTCTGCACACGTGTGTTTACGTACCACCACATACATCTGTGTACACATATGTGTATATACGCATACATATATGGTATCTATACATGCATGTGTGCCATGTACATATAAACATATGCATGTGTACAAGCTACATGTACACAAATATACAGAGAGAGAGACCGATGAAGCGGCCACTCCATGTCGGCCCTCCATTGGCCACACAGAAGGAATCCTGCCCTGACCCCCTTGCTAGCTTTGGCCTCTTTACCAGAAGCAGTCTCAGAGCTCTCTGTGCTACCTCTAAGACGGTCTGTATCTTTGAGCCCCAGATAGTCACATCCTTACCAAGCTGGGGCTAACCATCCAAAGCAGGATACTTAACGGCATTAGTAAATGATTCTTTGCAAAGTAGACTTTCTAGTAGTTATTTGGGGCCCAAGAAAGTTAATTTAAAAATTTACTTTCCCTCCAATTCCCAACCCCCATTCCACAGACACACTTACAGCCAGGGAGCACAGAACTCACGGAATTTTACAGCTGCAAAGAATCTTATATCTCTTCTAACCCAACCTCTTCCACAGAAATGAAGAAGTTCCATGATTTGCCCAAGGTTCTAGTCCAGGTGTCATCCAAAAGCATCACAGCAGAGCCATAAAATCAGCATCGTCCCTAAATCTTCTGAGTTGTTACTGGGAAAATCTATTCTCTTTCAAACGTGCCAGATGGCTAGGGGTCCCCCACCAGCACCCTCCACCCCTAGGCACCTGCTCTTCAGGCTTGTGAGCCTGTATCCCTCTATCCTAGACAAGGCTTCAGGGAAGTGGAAGGAGGTCCAAAGCACAAAGGATTTTGACTATTTTCCCATCCTAAACTGAATTCATTTGAAAGTTCTTTACTGGGGCAGACGTTCTAGAATAGACAGGCTCTGCTCCTTATTTATGTATCCTATAGCAGGGGGGGGAAAAAAAGACAATTCCAAGACCTGCCCCATGGAGCCTATATTCCAGCTGGGGGAAGAGATCAAAGTAAATAAAAATAAGCACCATCTGATTCCCTGCATGGCTAAGTGCTACAGAGAAAAATAACTTTAGGAATTAGGAGTGTGGTTTTCAATAATGAACAAATATTCACCAACAAAGGGTACAGGCCTCTGTAGAAAGTCACCTTGCATACATCATTTTTCTGTATCACTAACATCTTCTTCCAGATTACTGACTCTGACGCCCTGCATATTTTTGTAGAACTTCTCAAATGTTAATATGTCAAACGATCACCTGGGGATCTTGTTCAAATACAGAATCTGATTTAGCGGCTTGGGTGAAAAGCTGGGATTGTACATTTGTAACAAGCATCCAGGTGATGCCAATGGTGCTGGCCTACGGACCACACTTGGAGTAAAGGCCCAGCTAATGCCCTCAAGAGAGAGAAAGCCCAGGCTCTAGGTGGCTACGGTGGGGGAGCAGAACAAGTGGGCCAATGAACCTCCCCAGCCCTGACCCGCCCACCCCACCCCCACCCCAGCAGGTGCGAAGGGGTCCTGCCCTGGTAATGTGGTGCCTTTTGTCTCTCCCCTCCCCGCCGCCACCTCCGGCCACTGGCCCCACACAGAGGACAACGAGAATTCCAAGTCCGACGAGAAGGGTAATCAGTCCGAGAACAGCGAAGACCCGGAACCCGACCGGAAGAAGTCCGGCAACGCGTGCGACAACGACATGAACTGCAACGACGACGGCCACAGCTCCAGCAACCCGGACAGCCGCGACAGCGACGACAGCTTCGAGCACTCGGACTTTGAGAACCCCAAGGCGGGCGAGGACGGCTTCGGCGCGCTGGGCCCCATGCAGATCAAGGTGGAGCGCTACGTGGAGAGCGAGTCGGACCTGCGGCTGCAGAACTGCGAGTCGCTCACGTCCGACAGCGCCAAGGACTCAGACAGCGCGGGCGAGGCGGGCGCGCAGGCCTCCAGCAAACACCAGAAGCGCAAGAAGAGGCGGAAACGGCAGAAGGGCGGCAGCGCCAGCCGCCGGCGCCTGTCCAGCGCGTCGAGCCCCGGTGGCCTGGACGCGGGCCTCGTGGAGCCCCCGCGGCTGCTGTCCTCCCCCAACAGTGCCTCGGTGCTCAAGATCAAGACGGAGATCTCGGAACCCATCAACTTCGACAACGACAGCAGCATCTGGAACTACCCGCCCAACCGGGAGATCTCCAGGAACGAGTCCCCCTACAGCATGACCAAGCCCCCCAGCTCCGAGCACTTCCCGTCCCCGCAGGGCGGCGGGGGCGGCGGGGGGCTGCACGTGGCCATCCCCGACTCGGTCCTCACCCCGCCAGGCACTGACGGCGCCGCCGCCGCAGCCCGCAAGACTCAGTTCGGCGCCTCGGCCAACGCGGCCTTGGCCCCCGTCGCCTCCGACCCGCTGTCGCCCCCCCTCTCGGCGTCCCCCCGGGACAAGCACCCCGGGGGCGGCGGCAGCGGCGGCGGGGGTGGTGGCGGCGGCGGCAGCGGTGGCCCCAGCGCGTCCAACTCCTTGCTGTACACTGGGGACCTGGAGGCGCTGCAGAGGTTGCAGGCGGGCAACGTCGTGCTCCCGCTGGTGCACAGGGTGACAGGGACCCTGGCCGCCACCAGCACGGCCGCGCAGAGGGTCTACACCACCGGCACCATCCGCTACGCGCCCGCAGAGGTGACCCTGGCCATGCAGGGCAACCTGCTGCCCAACGCGCACGCTGTTAACTTCGTGGACGTTAACAGCCCCGGCTTCGGCCTCGACCCCAAGACGCCCATGGAGATGCTCTACCACCACGTGCACCGACTCAACATGTCAGGACCGTTCGGCGGCGCCGTGAGCGCCGCCAGCCTGACGCAGATGCCCGCCGGCAACGTGTTCACCACGGCCGAGGGACTCTTCTCCACGCTGCCCTTCCCCGTGTACAGCAACGGCATCCACGCGGCACAGACTCTGGAGCGCAAGGAGGACTGAGCGCAGGCCAGGGCTCCGCCCGGAGGCATCGTCGGCGTTTTCGTTTAGACCTTTTAATTCTAGCACTTTGAATTCGAGCAGGTCAGCGTCCTCTCTCAACACAACGGCCCCCGTTCCACCCCCCCTTTCTTTAACTTGACTTATTCTTTCCTGTAAAGATATGTTTATTTTTTGCCTTCAGAGAGTCAGATGACCAGTTGCCTGCCATTTTGTCTTCTTCTAAGATGTGTGTTGGGTTGTTTTGCTTTCCTTTGCATCTTTATTAAGATGTCTTTAATGTGTATATGCCTCTGCCATAGAATACTCAGTCTTGTGGTCAAGAGATTTCTCAAGTGACAACCATTGGGTTTCTTCATCAAGATCTTGATATGATCAAGATTGAAAGAGACAAGCATAAACAATGTGCCCTGTTTGACTAAGTCAAATGAAATGGGGTGGTTTTTTGTTTTGGTTCCTAATTCCTTTAAAAAAAAAAAAAATAGGGGGATAGTATTTTAGAATTTTATGCAGAATTTAATTCTTTTTATGGTTAAGATTTTAAGATTTTCTTACTTGCACATAAAAATAATTTGGGTTCTTAAACTTAATTTCTGGCCTGTGACTAGAATGTTTAAAAAAAAAGTTGGACTAAATGTTAATTACTGAAACATTAACTTAATTTCTAAAACCATGGTGCTATCATTTATTAATCTGTAATGTCTTCATACAAAATGCAGCTCCTGGGCTGGGTTTTGGAAAAAATGTGTTCTGTCCTGGTCTGGAGTCCGCTGCTGCAGTCTCCTTGGTTAGTTAAGACAAAGCCCTCATTAACGTTTGCTGCAGGACTTAAAATTTTTTACCTCCCAACTAACAAACATAGCCTCACATTAAATTTAATGGGTCAGTAAAGCCCTTTTTAAAGGGGCTTTTGGAAAACTCAAACTGATTTGAGGAGCAGTTTAGATACATACTGCCTTTTGTTGAGCTGTTTTTTTCCTTTTCTCAGTCTAACTGAGGCTAATTTTTGCAACTTCAGTAACACTTCAGAGTAAAAGAAGGAGAAGATATTTAACATGTTTTTTATTTTTTTTTCATTTCTTGCTAAAAAAAAAAAAAGGAAGGTTGTATTTGGGGGGACTGATTTGATTTGATGGCATTTTTTTTCCCCTTTGGTTCTCTTATTTCTAGGTCGAAACCAGTACGGTTTAAAACTAAAGGATGGGTTAATAAGCTTCAAACAGATAACTGCAACTGAAAACCGCACATTAAGTAAAAAAGAAAAAAAAAAGGAAAAAAAAAAAGAAAAAAAAAGAAAAAGAAAAAAATCTCCTATTTTGTCTTTGTTGCCAGAAATCAGTGTAGTGTCAAACACTCCAAATGACTGTTGAGTATAAATTCTTCTTCCACTCCATCTTTGGCAGCTGTTTTTAAGGCATCTAATAACAGATGTGAGAACTGTACTGTGTGCAATGTGTACGTGTCCTTGGCTGTCAGTCCCATTGCAGTTTCAGTGTGTGTTGCTATATGCAGTATATACTAAGCTAATGTAGCTGTTTTGTCCTTTGTCTTCTCTGTGCTCTATCTCTAGTCCGGAGTGGTCCAGTCCCATTCCTGCAGTCCTAGTGAATCGGTGATTCTTGGGGGTTAGTGAGTTTTGTGTGGTGGCCTTCCTCTGTAACGTCCACCCTATGCTGCTTCTACTGTCTGTGAATCTTCCGTTCCACTTTTTAAAATTCCTGCTGTTGCTTTGCTGGTGTATATTCCCCCGACCTTTCCTTCCTTTCCCTCCCTCTCTCGGCTCCCCTTTCCCCTCCCCCTCTCTCCTCCCCCCACCCTTCCCCTTCTCCAAAATCTTTTTCATTCTCAGAGATTTAAAAAAGACTCTTAACTAGCTCAAGGTTAATGGAGCCATTTTTTCCCACAGTGGAGTTCTGGGTATGACTTTTTCTTCGGGAGTGCAACACAAAGCACTGAAGAAGAATGCTCAGATATATGAAATAAATTGATGCCATATAGCCTCAGTTGTTAACATTCCCAGAGTCCCTTGTGCTCTACCTATATAAGCAGTGGGTGCTTTTCTTTGGTTTCCTTCCAGGTTGGCTGATGGAGCAAATATATAAAGCAATTACCAGTGAGACAGAAAATTATCTCAAAGGTCAACCAACATTTTTTAAAAACAAAAGGGGAGTGGATAATGGAATATAGAATTGTCATATATATTTGTTTATGCGTGCAATGCTACTATAGTAATTCGGCTGTCCTTTGAATATCACGGTGTTGAGTGGTTTCCTCCAGGACCTTTGATTCCGTGAGTTGGGCCCATGTCACTGAGGAATAATAACTAAAAGAAGTGAAACGCCACAAATTTTCGTAGTGAGCTTACTTGAAGGATTTAAGTAGGTTTAGAAGGTAAAGGAGGCCAGTCATGATATTTAAAGATTAATTTTGGAAGCTCTACTCTAGCTATCGAACAATCAAAGGAACGCACCTATCAGCTACAAAGAACAGCTAGACAGCTGTTTTGTTTTGTTTTGTTTTCTTTTATAAATGTTTCTGTGTTGTGTCAAAATGATTTCTGGTGATTTAAACTAACAGATAATCACAGCTGCTGTCTAAATCCATAGTGTTTAAAATTACAAAATGAAAAAAAAAAAACACTTCATTACCTGTGAAGACTGTGTCTGTGTTTTTAACTATTTCTTGTACAAATATATGAAAACTTTTATGAGGAGACTGGTGCCAAGTAGCTGAATAATGGGGAAAGGGATATTCTGTTCGTAAAAATCTTAGCAGTGTTACCAACTCTACAATATATATATAAAAAAAAAATTAAAACGTTACAAAGCGACAGCTATGGTACATTTGTTTTGTGTGAAGCTAACCGGACCTAACTTCCTGAGTGCCTGGCTCATTTTGAAACATTTTTTTTTCATTGACCATTGATAATGCTGCAAATCAGAAATGTACATACTTCATTTACAACAGGGTTCTTTTTTATACTTTTGTAGATTCTCATACATGTCACATACATGGTTGTCTTTATGTAACTTAATTTTTTCATCCGCAGGTGCCATTTTCATAATAAACTTCTCTTGGATTTGTTACTATCTGGCATCATTTCTTTTACATGTAACCATCCTAACTAATGAATGCTGGTAGTATTTGTTTAAGCAGGTACCTTGGTCATTACTCTTGATTTTTTTTTACAAAGTTTAAAAAAAAGATACATTCATATTTTTGCTAGTTTTGGAAAAAAAAAAAGGCATAGCTCGTGTCATGATGAGGCTGACAAGGCACAGATCGAGATGCTGATCCAAATACTACACCAAACTTGCAACCACCCTAAATTTCCAGCTACCCCAACTCATCGTCATCCGGGCATTATTATGCACATTCTCAAGGCCGAGCAACGGGCCTGCGCGTTAACCGCTGTGGGAAGTGCGCATTTTTTCTTGATTAATGCACAGTACGTGATGACAGTTTTCATACATTAATCATTGAAAATGCACTCGATATTTTCATTTATTACAATCTATAATGTATAACCAACCGTTCCATTGCTTATATCTTCTCTTTATACTAAATACGTATTTTCTTTCTCCAGACAGAGTAAGTCCTGCTTGTGCTATGTTACTGGTTAGGTCAGCGCGCAGCATGCAGCCTGTCACGTCTGAAGGCAGGTCAGCTGGCTAACAGAAAGAAAGAAAGAAAACTTCAGCTTGCTATCTCTCAGAGAAGGATACAGATGGGTCACATGTTAATTCTGCGCTCTCCAGAAAATGGAGAGAGAGGAATGGGTTGAGCTGAAGCAAAAGGCAAACACTTTGGTCTGAGAGCCACCAGCTGCAGTAAATGTCACTCCCCCGTTTAAGTCTTCAGTGACCTTTGCCAATTTGAGGGGGCTTTTCACTCGTGGAGGCTTGCGTCAGACAGGCAGATACGCACCGCCTACGGTTGTGGGGCTCTAGATTTCTCTACGGTGCCCTCTACGGGTCCTTCAAATAAATACTTGAAAATTGGAAATAGGGAGACGATAATGAATACCGCCGAACCGGGTTCTCCCAACACTTCTCCTACATTTATCTTTCTCTTTTGCTCTTGAGAGTCAGAATAGAGTAAGTCAAAACACTGATGAAGCTGGAAACTCGACCCTGAACACAGTGAGTGCTGAAGCCAGCCTCCCCAAGCCATCTGGTCTGGCAGGTGCTGCTGAAGCTGGCCCTTAGGGGTGGCCTCCAGAACCTTCCAGAGGGGAGGGTCTGCAGAGGCAGAAGGGCAATTATAGGAGCATGGTACTAGGGCTGACCCCTGTCGGCTGATGGCAATGTCGGCTGGCCATAACACTTAATTCCTGGATACGGCTGCAGCCTTGTGATCTGGAGGTGGCAGCAATGGGAGTTGAAAAGCAGCAGCTGGACAGGGGTGGGTGAAATGAAATCCTCACAGCGTCTGGAGCTTCTGCAGAAGTAGTGGAAACCCTGCATTCTTACCCAAGCTCAAGGCTCCCTTGGCATCAGCAAGTTCCCTGTCCTTTATTTGTACCCATCAATGCTAAAATATGTCAGTAATGAAATAAAAAAAAAAAACCTCTCGGCCAAAAAGAGAGCAAGCGAGCTCTGGGCTCAGATCCACTGACAATCAGGAAGCCCTGCCACCTCCCCGGCCGCAGGGCTGGCAGCCAAGCCAGGGCCCCGAGCTCCCCGAGGCACAGGACCTCTCCCTTGCCAGGCTGGCAGCCAGTCAATGTGTCGCGGCTCCAGTGGGCAGGTCATGGACAGAACAGGGATCTGCGGCCAGCTCTCTGTACCCTGCCTCTTTGCATTCCCAGCCAATACTGATACTTGTTTATTTGGCAATAAAGAACAAGAAAAAAAAATCTCAAAAAAGGCAGCAGGTGGGACCAGAGGGAAGCTATGCAATCAGTTAAGCATAAAGAAACGGATTGTAGTCCTTGTGGACTGGACTTCTGCCCCATCTCTGCCTACTCCTAGACAAAGCCTATGTATACTGAGCATCTTTAAGACAATGTGAAGTCAACCTGGCCTATACAGTGCCTCGAAGGTAAGAGAGAACGTATATCGTCAAGCCTAGAAGAGAGTCTATTCAAGCTGATTATTCAGGTTCAAGAAGTAGGAGTGGAGGACTTAGGAGAGGAAGAAAAACACCTTTGCCAATACTTCGTACCCTATAGCGACAAAAGCAAACCTTGTTCTTGAGCATAATTCCCAAGGAACAGCAACCAGCAGGCTTCTGCAACAGCTCCGGTACGTAGAGGTACGTGACCGGCTTCCGCTGCCCTGCCTGTCCGCGTCTCCTAAGAAACCACTGTAAAGAAGGGGGGCCGACCTAGCAAACCCCCTACAAGCACACACCATGGTTTGTCACCTTCGTTCCCCCCCCCTTAGTGCCTGGCTCAGGGATTCATAAATAGTCTTTGCTCAGTAAAGGTCTGCAGAATACTGATGGATGAGGACATGTAAAAAGAAGAAGACGGAGAGAGGGAGGGAGGGAGGAAAGAAAGAAGGAAGGAAGGAAGGGAAAGGAGGGAGGGGGAGGGAAGGCAAGGCAAGAGAAGAAAGGAAAGAAAATGAAGCACAACTTGTCAAGAGGCAGAGATTCCACTAGAAATGTCCATGTGGTAATGGCAGAATAGCTTGAGTTTCTATCAAGAAAGGAATAGTAAAATGAACAAAGCAACAAGCTCGTTCATTCCTGCCTTCCTGGGTAGTCCACACAGCTGGCACACAGTTGGTCAATAGCTGTTGGCCGGAGGATGTGTGCGTGTGTCCACAGCACGATCTAGTCCGTATACAGCAATAAATTAGGCAAATCAAATCGAGAAGGCAATTAGAAGAAAGAGCCCAAGCAGTTGCTAACTTAGCAAGCTTTGACATCATACGCCATGAACAGCTAAGTAAATGGATCTTAGATCCTCAAGAACGTACCATTTAATAACAAACCCTCACTGATGAGCTGTAAACTCAGGCATCATCCAGAGGCTCTTAGCAGCTCTCGTGTAGAAGTCCTAGTGGTGAGGGTCTTTCTAGCCCACTGTCAGACAGCTATAATTCTTAGAAGATGCTGAGCTGAGATTTTACCTCTGGAGTTCACCAGAGACCTCTGCTCCCTGAGTGGCCTTCAGATGTGCAAAGATGGTCCTCGGAGTTCGGTAACTCTAGGCTGTCGCCTATTCTGCCAGCTGTTTCTCCAGTGGTTCTGTGGCAGATGCCTTCACTAGCCTGGCCGCTCTCCTCTGGGTATACCAGAATTTGTCAGGGTCCCTCTACTGCTTTCCGAGGGCTGCCTTATTACCACAAGCTGAGTGCTTAGAAACCAGTTTATTCTCTCACAGCTCTGGAGGATGAAACCCTGAATTGAAGGCGTCAGCATGGTTGCCTTCTGGCAGGCTCTGAGGGAGAGTCTACTCTACGCTTCTCTCCTAGCTTCTAGTCATCACCAGCAATCCTTGGCACCCCCTGACTTGTAGATTCATCGCTCTGATCTATGCTTCCATCATCATATGGTCATCTGCCCCCTCTGTGTCTCTGTGTCTTCAAATGGTATTCTCCCCACTAGGTCTCTTCTCTTCCCATAAGGACGCCAGTCACATTGGATTATGGGCCCCCCCTACTCCAGTATGACTACATCTTCACTAATTACAGGTACAGCACTTTATTATGAGAAGGAAATGAAGTTAGTTCACATGCTGAGGTACTGGGGGTTACAACTTCAACTTTTTCAAGGACATAATTCAACTTGTAAGAGATCTTATGAAAATATGGCACTTGGGTCTAATCACAGATCTCCATGTGTGATCTGGTGCCAACATGGGATAGAAGTCCCATTACAGCTCTTGCTCATGTCTCTGATTTTTTTTTGGGGGGGGGGTTAAAATTTTCTTAAGTAATCTCTACACCAACATGGGGCTTGAACTCACAACCCTGAGAGCAAGACTCGTATGCTCTACCAAATGAGCCAGCCGGGCACCCCAGGACTCTGAGCTCTTAATTACAACAGCCTGAGAGGGCAGTCACTTCTTAGCAGCCAGATCAAATCGTGATCTCATCTTGAGCCTCTCTAGTCAACCAGAACACCTCAGTTTTTGCACCAACTTTTGTTAAGGTAGGTCTCCTACCTCCTATATGCATCTGACCCTCACGTCATGCTGCCATGTGCTTCGGTGGAAAACAATTTGAGGAAAGGAGTTCACTCGTTCATGAGGCATGGAAGGTGGGCAAGAGCCTATCCCAGTGAAAACACATTTCTCATTCTCATTGCTCTTTACATGCTCTTGGAGACCACTTCCCTAGCCCTGCTGGAGAGGTGAGCCCGCCCCGGTGTCTCTGAAAGCTTTCTGGCACACAGTACATCCACAGCAAAGAGTCCCTGTGAGCTGAGGTGGGGAAAAACCAACCATGAGAAGGAAATGGGCAAAACTGGACAAACTACCATATCAGCCCATCTTTGGGGGCAGAATGGGGTGAGAGAGGCCAAGACTCCTGGTATGTATGAGTAAAATCATCCACTCAAAATTCAAGAAGGAATCATGAGGCCAAACTCATCAACTCTCTGAAAATGAGTAGGCCTCCTGTTGTCTCCCTTTGTCCCCATTTATAAATCAAAATCAAATAGATCAGTGCAAGATTGTCCTGTACTTTCCTGGGGACAAAGCAGTTGTTTTCATTCTTCTGTTCCTCTCTCCCTATTGGGCAGTCATGAGATACACCAACAGGAATGACTCAGACAACTTTCCTATGTTGAAAGAATTTTTCTAGAAAAGTAAAGTTAGTTTCAGTTTTTAAAATATGTGCAAACTATTAAAGCTACTTTAAAAAAAAAGAAAAGCAGAGGGTAAGGAGGTGGCTCTTCCTTGTACTAAAGGAGTTTTCAGATTTATAGCGGAAGTGTCAGAAACAGGATGTAATATCCATGTGACCCCCCCACACCTCCCCCAAACAAAACCATTATACCCTTGATGAATTATTGACTTTAGAGTTTTATCTGTGCCATGAATAATCACAAACTTGGGAGTCTCAGGGCACAGTTCATAAACAAATAATTATATCACAATGATAATTTTTCAGGAATTACAACATCAATCATGGCCATGTTATTATCAAGTACATTTTCTGGTTGCCTCTATTCATCAAACCCTCCTCCCTCTCCACCCTTCCACACCACACAAGCAAAACTCATCACCAGATTGCCTCTTATTTACACATCACTCAAAGCAGGACAGAGCAGGCATACACAAAATGGGCCAACCCGGCATTTATGAGAGATGAGTTTTCATTAAGAAAGTTTAAATTAAATGCATTGAGAAAGATGGAGGGGGGAGAGAATTAATTATTCCAGACTCCCCCAAAGAAGTGTCTCAGAAGAGATCTTATTCAGGAGATAAAAACAGACACGAGATTCGTTCTATTATTCCATTTCGGGCAATACTAATAAAGAAAAAGGAGTTCATCTCTGAAAGCCAAGGAAACAGCAGTAGTACGATAACGTGTGCTCTTTTAAATAATGGCCACCCGTGCGCAGACAGCTTGGGCCCGTCCTCCAGCTTCCTCCCTCTGCTGGGAGAGGCGAGCGAGGTAGGTGCAGACCTTGGCAAAAGCGTCCATCCCTTACCTAAGTCTGTGTACAGATCAGGGCTCTGGCTGCTTGGCATGTTTGAGTCTGCTCTAAACCACTCTGCTGTGACTTTACCGGAAGGTGACGATGGACAAACACTGCAACAGTACAAAAAGCATCTCCAACTACTTTACTTTGTTGTTTATCACTGAAGGTCACGGGCCTACTTCTCAGATAACACGTTCATCTCACAATCAATGATTAGCAAAGCAACAGAGAAAGTACCCTCTCAAGATAAAAGGTTGGACATAATACAGGGTTATGTACAAATCCTAATACAGTGGGGCTTGCCACGAACGCCTCATGCAAGAGAACTTTCTCACCGGTCTCTGTTTCTAACCGGCAAGCTAAGCAGGCAAGACAATGTAATTTGAAAATGACCAATAGGGAGATACCAACCCAAGCGTCTGAGACTTCCCAGTCCCCCAGTAACATCTCACTCTTGAGGACAGCCCATGGGTATGTTTGGCCTGACCTTAGATCAGATTCTCCTCTCCTTGACATCAAAATGTGTCTAGGAACACACAGGGCCAGTGCCCGGCAGTGAACACCATGAACTGGTGTAGGCAACACTGTGGGAGCGGTTGAACTGCATCCAGTCTGATCAGCCCCAAACCCCACCATCCAGGCAACCAGCCAAACAGCTCAGGGTCCTTAAGGACCCTGGACTATCTCATCGATAACTCAACTGCCCTCTCTACTGCTCTCATTTTAAAATCTTCCAGTTTCTTGAATGCACCTGGACTACTGTTAAGTCGTTCTGCCTCAACACCAATCATGACATACAAACACATTAAACAGAGAGGAAGTGGGATCAAAAAGAGACAAACACAACTCCTAGTCCATGGCCCTGTAAAAGTTCTAAACATCCCCCTCAAAACCTTTCTCCCATAATAGGACACCCTCTTCCCAAGCAGGCCAAATCTCTCCCGGCCCTTGCCCGCACACACACAGGCCCCAACTCTGGTGCTTGGCCTGCCCCTTCGCCAGCCCAGCCCCCTCCTCCCTCCGGCTTTGGGCCTGCCTCCCTCCCTCCTGCACCACAAGAGCTCCTCTGGGGTCCATTTTATTTTTTCCTATGGGGCGATTCGCCCTCTCTTGGCTATCGACCTCCCTCCTTTCCACCCATCCCCCCCCCAGCCTGATGAGTGCCTCAAGCCAGCCAGTAAATTGAAGGCCCTTTGGGGAAGTCCACCCTTTTTTAGAAAGCTGCGGAGGGGCCAACAATTCTTAACATTTTAATTTGGGGATAACATGTGAGGGGCACCCCTCTGGTAGAGGGGAGCTGGGCAACCAGGAGGGAAGTGGAAGAAATAAGGACTCTCCTGTAAGCCCTAAGTTCAGGACCCCCTCCAGGGCAAGTGCTGGCCGTGCTCGCTGGCCCAGTGCTCCCGGCAGGGGGGCTTCTGTCGTTCACACTGACTCACCCAGGAGGCCCTGGTCCCAAGCACAGACTCACAAACCTCGGCAGACACCTTGGCTCTGGAGTCACCCAGAAGAATAAAAGACATCCAACCATTAAAAGGACTTTTTTCCAAAATGCACATATAACTGCTCTTGCCTCTATAGCATTTTCTAGGATGAGGACATTAGCAACTTTTTTTTCACTTTCAACATTTGGAATACATTAAAAGGAAGCTCAGATTTTTTTTTTCTTCTTTCGTATTTACACCTTACTTCCCTGAATGCTGCTCTGGATATTTACAAAGAGTTGCCCAAGTTAGAGACCTTTTCCCCGACACTGATGAATCCGTAATTCTTTGAAGTAAGGAAGCGCTACCAGCTCCACTTTACAGATGTGGAAACTAAGACACGGAGGTTAAGGACGCCCAGAGGTCAAACATCCAGCCAATTGCGCAAGTGGGTCTTATCTACTATTTTCTTTTTTACTTTTTAAAGATTTTATTTATTTATTTAACAGAGAGAGGGGCCCCGCGCAAGTGGGTTTTACACAGAAGCTCCCGTCTCTGCTCTTAGGCTTAATTCAAGTTTGTTCTTAGTCACCTGCCCTATTCCCATCAGAGCCGTCTCTGACGTCTGGCCAGCTCTAACTTTGCCGTAAGGCCCTTCACATGCTTCTTGAAAGACCAATGCCTTCCTTGCCTCCTGTCAGCATTTACCCTCTTCTTATTTATGCCTTCGCTCATAAATAAATGACGAGTCCTTTCTGGAGTGTTTGGCAATGGTTTCACATTGCTACCTAGTCCTATTATTTTCCTAATTGTTTACAATACACAGAAGCCCTGTAGTTCTGTCCGAGGCTACAATCTCACGTTTTGCCTCATTTCCAGCCGTTGCCCTACAATTAATTTAGTGCGAATCTACCCAAACCAAGCCAGGAATATAAAGATGAATAAAATATTACCCTCTGCCCTTAAGTTGTTCACAAAGCACGGAGGGAGACAAATGTAGAAGTTAATCATTCCAGCAGTATGACGAAGTGATGAGGCAGACATAGAGACCGTGTGTTAGGGGTGCCCTGAGTAATGGCAAGTAATTCAGGCTATGAGGGCGGAGAAGCCTCCCAGGAGGAGAAGATGCTTAAAGCAAGTCTTGAAAGACAAGTAGGAATGAATCATGGCTGCTGGGGGGTGGGGGGTGGGGTTCCTGGAAGACACCATCAATATCACGGAGGCAAGACAAAGCTTGCAAATAATTCACTATGCTGGAGTATGGCCACATCTAGGGACGGGTGTAGACGTGGAAATAGGTCAGCCGACAAGTTCATGAAATGGGTTTTAATCCAAGCTTTGCTAAGCCAAGCCCTGTGCCCTCATGCAGGGCTGCATCCCCCCAACGGAAGGGGAGCCTCATTCTCACAGAAAGGCACGTTCCACTCTGCGAGCCCTCCTTCTGCTTCCGCTGGGCTGCATGTGCCCCGGGGGAATGGGGCGGAGGCAACTTTTTTTGTTCATACAAAAGAGCCGTGTAGACAAGCAGCAGCCCAGCTAGGGAGCTACCCTGAATGTTATGCTCAGGAGTCTGAATGGCATCCTATAGGCAATGGGAAGTTTAAAGGATTTTATTCAGAGAAGTAACATAATAGAGTTTTTGTATTGGAAAGGTCACTCTGATGGCAATTTGAAGGACAGCCCGGATTAAACAGAGGCAGTTAGGAGGTGGTTGTAGTAATATCCCATGTGATAAAGGATGAGGGCCTGGGTGAGGCCTGGGGTTGGGGGGGTGGAAGGAAAGGGGTGGATTTGAGGGCCTCAAGGAAGCGGTTTTAGTGACAGGTTAGATATGGAGAGAAATAATGGGAAGAAAGGAGCGAGAGAGGACTCCCAGGTCCCTGGCTTGGGTAGATGGCTGGCATTTACCGAGATGGAGAATACGGGAGAAAGGAAAGATTTGAGAGAATGAACGAGTAGTGGGAGTTAAAGGACTCCATTTCAGATGTAGTGAGTTTTAAGTGCTTTTGGAGAACCCTAGTAGAAATGTCCTGTGAGCCATTGGAAAATAGTTGTAGATTTCTGGAAAGAAATCTGTTTTAAAAATACAACATCAGGGAAATCAGCACTTAGACAGTAGGAGCAGCCATCGCTCCAGGAGCCATTGCCTGAGAAAACAGAGGATGAGCAAAGGGCCAAGCATGAGTCCTCGAGGGTGTCAAAGGAGTGATCAGAGGAATACGAACCCTTGACAGAAACTAGAAAAGTAAGAGGCCAGAAGGGTAACGGGAAGTGTGTCACTGCAATCAGAGAAGAAAATGATTTCAAAAAGGCCAGAAGAATCAACATTACCGAGTGCCGCACAAAAGTTAGGTAAGGACTCAAGTGCCAAATGGTTTTGGCCAACAATGACAGCAAATGATGGCTACCCGTTCCAGAAATTTGACACTGAAGGAAATGAAAAAGGAAAGGCTTCATTCCAAGGAACAGCCTGATATTTGACACTGATTGGTGCTCTTCCTTCGAAAAACATTATTTCCTTCACCATTCATATCAAATGGGTACTGAACAAGAGAACTTCAGGTGAAGTCTTACCCTTGTGGAATCAACCCTGTCCCCTTCTTCCTATGTGCACCACATGGGTTCACCCTAGAGCCTAGGCTCTGGACCAAACACCGCAGTCACAGAAGACACTGTATGCACTCAGATCAGACACATTGGGTGCTGTGTATGTATCAAGGACTTCCTGCACTCTTACTGCCATCTTTCCACAGGGAAATTAATTCACTCTGTTTGGCATGACTCTCTGATAATTCACAGTGGCTCTTGTGTGATGGTATTTTTTAAAAAGATACCTCATTCCAAGAAAGAGAAAGTAATGAAGTCTATAACTGAGGCTTTATTCCATTCAGAAAGAGTGAGTTTGCTCAAACCTGCATGAGACTGGGGGTTGAGTCATATGGAATCATCATCCCTGGTTAAGCCACTGTCACCAAATGCCACTGTAACAAACACTGTTGGTTGACTACCCAATATCCATTCTCCTTTTTCTCTTTGGTAACAGAGCCCAAAACTTAAGCTAGGCACAGTGCTGCACAGAATAAAATAATGTACTTCCTAGCTTCCCTTGTAGCTAGATATAGCCATATGACAAAGTTCTAGCTAGTGAGATCTCAGCAAGGACGGGAAATTCCAAGCAAGCTGATACTCCAGAATGGCACCTTTCTGTTTCCATCTTTCCTCCTCATTCTAGACTGTAACTCACTATAATAACTGGAGCTCCGGCAGCCATATTGGATCATGAAGTGACCTTAAAGATGGAAGGTGTGGGCTAGGTTAAAGGAGAACTTAGCTCTTCGAGGGCCATACCGCGCCAGCCATGGACTACCTGAACTACCTGAACCATGGACTATCTGAACGTCTTTTACATGAAACTGAATAATGTATCTTGTTTAAGCCAAGTCATTGGGTAGGGAGAGCTTATTTGGCTACTAAATTCAACTCTTAACTGATAAACTGACTGTTCATCACTAAAGAAAGCTCCCTAGTTCTTTCCTAAAGACCATTTTTTGACCTGCTTTGCTCCTTGCACATTCCAGCACAAGGATGGGAAAGCATGAGAAATCAAATGTGGGAAAAGCTAGAGGATTCAATATCGTAGGGGGATGCAATGGGGTCCTTTAAACCTTTAGCAAACAGCTGACAAGTGAGGACTCCAGCTAACTCCACATTTCCAAAGACAGAAAGAATCCCAGAGGGAAGTGGAAGTACTTCACAGTCAAAAACAGAACCGATTCTGGCTGCACAGACAATACACGGATGTTCTATATCCCATTTGTTGCAAGGCGGTGTCTTCTATGAAACCACTTCAGCACCAAACACAGTCACAGCTCAAAGAAAAAGTCAAAAGGCATCTGAAATGAACTACTCAGAGAATCAGTCAAAAGCTCCCCCCAAATGAACTTTACCATCAGATGACAGTGAGAAGGTTTATGCCATCACTGGCGCCTGGCATGGAATTGGGAAAACTTCGTAAGGGAAGCTGGAGTAGTAATGAGAACCCAAGGTGGTTGCACTCGGCAGCCAGCAGCTACCTGGAGACCTGGCACGCTCCCAGCTGAGGGCTTTGAGCATTGCCTAATGTGAGCAACTGGAAACTGACAACTGCTACAAAGAAAACAGCAAGCCTTCGCGAGAAGATAACACAGATATCATCTACACACGCCGGCACGCCGGTCCATACTTTACGGCCATTCTCTGTTGCAACCTCCTGACCCAGTAATGGTAGGTGCTCCTGCTATCTCGATCTTACAGATTGAGAAGCCGAGATGCAGGACAAGTTGGGTGACTCATTCGAAGTCTCATAACTACTAAGTGGTGGAACCAGGATAACAGCCCAGATCTCCCTGGTTCCAAAGCTTGAGTTTTATTTAATCATTTTGTTATGGGCTTTTTTTGCCCCTTGGTGTGCAAGAGGATCTGGGGGAGGAAATGGTTCCTGAAAGCCAGAGCACTGGTTTTTTTTTTTTTTTTTCTTTTAAAGGCTTTGTGAAACAGAGATCTTAAGACAAAAAATAATAAAATGTTATTAAAAAAAGTTTCTTGATAATGTTTGATTCACCAGAAATTTTTAAAAAATTGACATTTATACTCCCACATAACTCAGTCTAAACTTTTATAAGGCCAAAATTTTCCAAACTACAAACTCGTATCTACAATTACGTTGGAAGACTTAAACATACCTCTCTTATAAACTGGTAGGACAAGGAGGAACAAAAAAACAAACACTTTATCAATAATTTGAACATGATTTATAAATCTGACCTAATGTGCATATATAGAACACAGCACTCAATAACTGAAACAGTGAACCTTTCGAGTTCACATAGAGCACTTATAAAGCTGACCATATGTGGGTCTTTAGCAAGCTTCAACCAGTGTCTAAGGATTGAAATGTTCAGATTCAATATGTTCTCTCACCGTAACGAAATTAGGCAAGAAATAAATAACAAAAAAATAACTAGAAAATCACCATATGTTTGGAAATTAAGAAAAACTCAAGAAAAATGCATCATGATGGAAACTAGAAAATAATTGATCAGTAACAAAAATACTTTATATCAAAACATGTAGGATTCAGCTAAAGCATTACTTACAGGGACATACATAACCCTACAAACACGTATTAGAAAAGAAAAATAATTGAAAATGAATGTTAAGCATCCCTATCAAGAAGTTAAGGAAACTGTCAACAAAATGAAAAGGCAATCTACTCAATGGGAGAAAATGTTTGCAAATCATATATCCGATAAGGGGTTAATATCCAAAATATATAAAGAACTCCCAGAACTCAGTATCAAATATAAATATATTTATATTTAAACATATAAAGCCAATATATTTAAATATATAAAGCAAAAATAATAATCCAATTAAGAGGAGCGGAGGACCTGAAATGGACATTTTTCCACAGAAGGCATCCAGATGACCCCCCCACACACATGAAAATGTGCTCAACATCACTCATCATCGGGGAAATGCAAAGTCAAATCACAACGAGACATTACCTCACGCCTGTTACACTGCCTCTTATAAAAAAGACAAGAAATAACAAGTGTTGGCGA
The DNA here is from genome assembly GCF_023065955.2 of Ursus arctos. Lineage (NCBI taxonomy): Eukaryota > Metazoa > Chordata > Mammalia > Carnivora > Ursidae > Ursus > Ursus arctos. The sequence goes on from NW_026623053.1 coordinate 14,763,800, forward strand.
GGATGGGGAGAAAAGAGAATCCCTGTGCGTTGTTGGTGGGAAGGTAAGTTGGTGCGGCCACTGTGGAAAACAGTATGGAGGCTCCCCAAGAAATTAAAAATGAAAAATTTTTAAGTCTTTACTACACAGAGCTCATAGAAGTAGAGAACATAGATTGATGACTGCCAGAGACTGGGGCAGAAGCTGGGGGCAGGGGGGTGGGGGTAGAGCTGAAGGTGATCGAAAGGCACAAACTTTCAGTTAGAAGAGAAATTCTGAGGACGTAACGTACAGCATGGCGACCATAGTTAACAATTCTGCCGTGCGTATTTGAAAGTTGCTAAGTGGATAGATCTTTCTTTTCACAAGAAAAAAAAGTTGTAACAACGTGAAGTGATGAATGTTAACTAGGTTTATTGTGGTTATCATTTTGGCATATATACGTCTATCAAACCATTATGTTGTATACGGCAAACTAATACAATGTTACATGTCAGTTGTATCTCAATAAAACAGGATGGTGGGGGCAGAATGTTCAAAAGGAATCACCACAAAACAATACCCAGGATTGGACTAAGAGTCAGGAAAGACTTTTGTAATAGCTCTCTTGTTCTGTGACCTGCTACAGGTCACTTCGCCTCACGGGAGTCCAATTGTCTTAACTCCAGAGTGAGATAAGTTTGGACAAGAAGACTCCTAGGGCCCATAAAGGAAAACTTCTCTTATCTGACCTCCACCTAACCAGCGGCCATACAGATACTACAGATGCGCCACATTCCTGGTGGCCATCCCCAGGGCATGCTGCACTCTTACCCTCCCTGGGCTATGGGTGAGACTGTCAATGACAATTTCCTGCTTTCTGAGAGTCGGTAGTGTAATCAAACGCATTGTGCTTGTTATAGAAACAATGTATTTTATTTAATTCTATATAAATATTCAAATATGAGGAGGAAAAGAAAGCAAATGGTTGTTTCTAGAAGAATGAGTTATATAAAGATGATTTCACAAAGGAGAGTCACTGTAAAATTTTGATGTGAAGAACTATAAAACACACGAAGGAGAAAAAATAAAATTCTAGATGGATTCTGCTTTCAGATTATATCAGAAACCTCTTTAAATGTGTACCTCTCTTTAAATAAACTAAAATTTGGACAACGGAAATGATAGGTTTCAATGGTATTTATGCAAGAAAAATGATGCTGAACTATAATTTATTTAGACTTGCACTAAATTAAAAAAAATTAGCATGGAATCTATATCAAAATGTAAAAACATTTAGATTTCTTAATTTAACAAGAAATGTTATAGGTATATATGCATTGGGTTTTCTATGGTCTTTGGTAAAATAAATTCCATGTTCCATCCAACTTTTTGACTAAGCTATCTGTCTTGATTTTGTTAGATAAAAAGACTTCTTCCCTAATTTTGTAACTGGGAGTGTGTTTATGCGAAATAAACACACTTGTCGTTAAGCATTTTTAGTAAGGCCCCAACCTTCAATAAACTCTCCCTCTCAGCCTTCTGAAATGGCCCAAATGTTATCTCTTCAACCCTCTCTTCTGTGTTTTTATCACATTATCTGGCTTTGCAAAAGAACTGGTCAATCTGAAATAAGACCATAAGGACAAGCATTCCAAATGCCCACGCAAGTCAAGGGGAGAGGGCTTCACCTTTGGGCTCTCTGCAAACATCCATGCCCCATACTAGCCCCATTGTTTCACAAAGTAACCTTTGGCTTCCACTGACAGCCTCAGTACCATTAGGTTGTACAGGAAAGTTAGTCAAAGAGCATTATACTTCATGAGGGGAGAGAGGTCCACAACATTAAAATGACCTTCCCAAGTGACCTTTGCAAGATTATCTCAAGAAACCATCTTGGTTTCCCCACGTCTCTCTTCTTGTTTCAAAATAATGAAGACAAATGAGATCCAAAAAAAGTTTTTCATAAATTTTCTCCAGCGGTACTTAAATTTTTATTTGGTTTCAACACATTTTAATACGGATGAATTAACCAAACATGTAACTGTCTTCAACATAGAAATAAAGAGGGGTAGATGATGGAAATGATTATTTGTATAGAAGGCTGACTCACCCTTGACAATGTCCAGGGGAGATCAGACCCAAAAATACTGACTCATACTAACTGAAATGCACAGAGGACCCGAAGAAGGCAGCAGGCCGGCAATATATTAGAGTGAGAAATAGAATTGTCACCCAGACTGGAATTATTCAGGTTGGCATAACAATCTCCTTTTCTCCCTGTAGTTAGGCAAAACCAAATGGGTGATCAGAAGCCTCTCATTACCATGAGAAATCACTGTGAAAGATTCAGAAATATTTAAAAATCTGTGTATTTTCTGCATTCTCTCTCTCTCTCTCTACATGAGCAGACCTTCACAAGAACCAGAAAATTGCCATGAGGACATGAAGTCAGAAAGAGAGGAGTTAGAGGAAGCTCATGTTTTAACATCAGGCTCACAAGAGGGACACTCTTGCCTTTGGGACTGGAATTTCTGAAAGTCTAATTACTGGTGAATTCTCCCACTCCCAAGGGCAGACTGGTATAGGATAAAAGAAAAGGGATCCTTGGGGATTGATTTTCTTTTTTCTGTGCTTCCTGCAGCTGACCAAGCCCTCTGCTCTGGACACTTGTGAATACATTTATACATACAGGTAGGATTGCCATCTTGCAAGCCTGGACCAACCTGCCTCTTCTAGGGGATTCAACACCCCTCTCCTCACCTCCACCTGCACTGTCCTTGCCAGTGTAACTCTACTTCCCTCACTCCTCAGTTCTATGAAATGTACTATAGCCGTCAAGAACCAGTCACCTTGACCTTGTCCTCTAGAGGACACAAATCTGTCTGAAATATAGGTTTCAGAATGATTCCTGGTTTGATTTTGATGTTACTAAATCTTTACTAATTGTGTCAGTTCCCTTCCCAGATGAACAAACCTGGATGTCTCAAAACAAAATTCCTTAATTTATCAAACAAAAAGAGAGCTTTCCCATTCTTCAGAAATTGCTCTTTTGTCAGTATATTTTATTCCCACTTTCAAAAGACTGTTGTTCAATATTCATGTGTTGAAATAATTTTAAATAACTTACATTCTCGTCGTAACTCAGATGTTTGTTATCCCCTCCTCATCTTCAAGTTTCTTCAAATAAGATTGCATTTAAGCCAAAGTAATACTGAGGCATGTAGAGTTACTGAAAAATCACTTGGGGCCGTGTTAAGATAACAGATTAAAAGTCCTGACTGAATTTTCCCCCCGATACTAACAGAATGAGAAAAAAGTAATGGAAGGCCAAAAAATAAATAAATAAATAAATAAATAAATAAATAAATAATCTCATGACAGCAACCAAATACAAAAGGGTCATAATCTAACTTAGCTTCCACACAAGATATTTTGGAGCAAAGAGAAGAGACTCGGCACAAATCCATTTCTGAACATCCCTCATCCTCTCCCCCCAAAATTTCAGCTCTGATTTTAAGTAAGTATTGAGAATTCTCACTAATACCTACAGATCTGGAGAAAGGCAAACTAAGTGGTTATTATTAACTTTTTCCTCTCCTGACAGGAAATACTGCTAGGAACAATGGATATGGAGAAAATGAAGATAGAGGAGACCTGAGCCAAAGTGAGTGCTCCAGGCAACACACGCTGTTGAAAGGATGTTAAACACACCTCCAGTGATGTATAGTGAACTTGGTAAAGAACACATAATAGGACCTCAGAAGAGGGCTCAGGTAGCCTAACAAAGACAGCATAACCCTGAGATGAGCTTTCTCCCTTCACGCTCCCCCCAATCTAAGTTAAAATCCTATCGTTTTTTATTGCTACAGAAAAGTAGAAACTCAGTCATACTGTAGCTTAAAGGAAAACCAAACTGATTTGAGGTACTGTGGGAAGAGAGTTAAAAAAAAAAAAAATCATCCAAACTATATCAGAGCAAACAGAAAATCTAGACAAAGCTCATGAACATGAGCAAGATATAAAACAAGCAAACAAAAGCCAAAATAAGCCAGTATGTGAACTATGCACATAAATACAGCAAAACAAACAAACAAACAAAAGTACATTGTACCACAGAACAGCTAAGTAAGAGGGTGCCCGGCTGGCTCAGTTAGTAGAGCATGTGACTCGTGATCTTGGGGCCGTGAATTCAAGTCCCACATGGGCCTGAGGCTGACTTTTAAAAAATTAAATTAAATTAAATTAAATTAAATCAAATCAAATCAAATCACTGTTTTTGGAGCACCTAGCCAGCTCAGTCAGAAGAGCATGTGACTCTTGATCTCAAGGTCATGAGTTCAAACCCCACACTGGGTGTAGAGATAACTAAAAAAAAAATAAACTTTAAAAAATAAAAACAAAAAAAGAACAACTAAGTAAGAACTTTTTAAATCAAGAGTTCAAAGATGAAATTGTAACAGACTGGAGTGAAAAAATGTAGATTGTAGCTCAAGCTAATTGAGAGTTGAATCAACATTATAAAATTAATACCAAAAAACTAGAAAAAGCAAGGAAAAGATTAAGTACTTTAGTAACATATAGGAATGACTAGAGATAAGTACAGTAAATGCAAACACCAATATAAAGAAAAGTAAATATACAGAAATTATTGAAAAGCTGAGAGATATGGAAGACATAAAAAGGCAAATTAATGTAAGGATAATCAGGATTCCTCAAGTCTGTCCCTTCTCCCCCAGTGAAGCAGAAGATGTGTCCAAAGGTATGATACAAGAGCATTCTCCTTAAACAAAAACCTGAAGCCACAGGTCATTTCTGGGAGTATATAACACAGAAAGTTCAAAATCAAGACGAATCCTAGTTACATCAATGAACTTTAAGAATCAAAAATAAAAGAATTCTTCAGCCTCCAGACAGGCAAATCAAAATTACAAAGAAGGAAAGGAAAGGAAAGGAAAGAGAGAGAGAGAGAGAGAGAGAGAGAGAGGAAGGAAGGAAGGAGGGAAGGAAAAGTCAGTTGGTTTCCAACTTCAATGACAGAAGGCACTGGAACAACGCCTACAGCATTCTGATGCCAAGAAAACATTACTGAGAAATAACCAGCCAGTAGTTCATCTGGACGCAGTGAGAAGACATTCTGACACATGAAAGAACTCAAGGAACACTCAAGCAGCTTCTTGGAAAAAGTTTATGATCATGAAAGCCAACCAATTAAGAGATGCAGCAAAATAATTCATTCAAGAATGAAGAAGTCATATTAAGAAGTTCAAATGACATAGAATCCATTTCAATATTGATTCAATACCACTACAGAAATTATGGGTACCAAAGATAATGTGAATGTTGTAAACTCACGTAATAAAAAAATAATATAACTAACAGAAAGTGAAAGATGCAAAAGAGATGAAGAGGACGGGGGCTCATGTCCTCTTCTTTCCAAGGCCTATATTGTTTGCAATGAAATCCTAGTCAAAACACTGGAACTCCACACAGCCGTATGTGCCTTAGTGATTTCTAAACTTTAGAGGGATTTTTTTTTAGAGTATTTTATCCCTTGTGGTAAAAGAACACTTCCTTCGTTTTAGTCGGATATTTTTCTTCTTTTTAGCTCAGTAAACTTAAACGCACACACATATACACATTCTATGTATACCTGTACACACACATTTTACATATACTTACATATATACACACACATTGTGTATATACTTATATTAATACACAATGATTTCATTTTTTAAAGTTTCTTTTTTAAAGCATATTCTGGAAATTTTCCAACAATCCCGAAAATAAACTTCCATATGCCCATCGTCTAACCTCACAGTTATTAACAATTTACCTGTTTTCTGTGAGACACACACACACCCCCTAAAGTTCACCTCATCTTAAAGACAGGAGAGTGGAATTTGACGTGATTTAAGTTTCATTTTTAAATTTTCTGCCTTGTTGAATTCTTTATAGTGAACCTGTAATTGTTTTTCATAGGACTAGTATCTTTCCTTCTTCTTAGCTGCCTCTCTCTCGCTCTTCCAGAATAACTGGAAGCAAATAGGCCAAAACACCAACAGTGAATGATTTTGAGTGGTGAAAATGTGGATGATTATTTTTTCCTTTTTTTTTTTTTTTTAATAGTAAGATCGTTTCAGAGACCAATGAGAAGCCATGCAGCACAACCTAATTGATTTCCACAGATATTATTGTTCTCCTCCAAGGTCCTTTTCATTTTCACGACAAACCCTCAGCATTAGAAGATCTCCCACCTCTGTTTTAAACTACATGCAGGTAAGAACTGCACATGTATTATCTTATTTAAGCTTCATAAGAACGCCCAAAGGTCCACAGTCTTGTTATTCCCAACCTCAGAGACAAGGAAACTGAAGTGTAAAGAAATCGAGTTGTCCAGGGTCAACCCCATGTAAACTCAGATGGGAGAAAGGAACTCCAGAGATCCACATTCGCTCTTGTTCACCTTCCTCCTTGCTGGAGAAAAGGAAGCCCAAGGCTTGCTTCCCCCAGCAATGGGCTTATCAGAGCTCTTTTCCATAAGGCCATGTCCCACGGAGGAGTGTTGTCCCTAGCTGCTAAGAAGGTATTTTCTCCCAAGACGACATTCCTCTCGGGGTAATTTCAGCGGCCCTGGCAGTCTCTAGGAGTCACACATTATGTTCTTTAATGATTACAGATGTTGTTTATTGGACTGAAAAAAATTCAGCAAATGCAAGGGCCTCTTGGCCATGGAAGATAGCTAAGAAAATACTAACTCTCCTTTATTATATTTTAGGCTCACGATCCAATAGTAAAGCTTTAAAACTCCTTTTCTAAAATCACTGTGTATCTCACAGCATAAAAGCCTCCTGCCTTCTGACAAATGAGACATCATTGTCCCTATTTTATAAATCAAGTGTTAAGATACAAAGGTTAAGTAATTTGCCGACGGCAGAGAAAGGCAGGAAAAGTGAGGAACAGATAGAAGAGAACTAGTCTTCAGGTTTATTATCCAACAAAGAAAAACCACGTTCACACTTTGGGAATAAAACTCTCCCCGGGACCAGCTCCAACACCGCTACTCGGTGTTCTGGGAGCTGCGTAGCAGAGACATTCTGCACACGTGCTTTGGAGTCTGACCTGGGTTTTCATCTCAGCCATCCCACTTTCTAGCCTAGTTACTTCCCAAAGCCTCAGTTTCCTCTTCTGTAAACCGAGGAAAGGAAAGGCATTCGTTCGCCAGGTCGTTGTGAGCACTGAGCAACATAAAACGGGTAAAGCAGTTCGCAAGTTCCTGGCACATAGTAAATCCTCAATGATTATGAACCCAGTATGTGTCAAAGTACGAAGGTGGTTGATACCTCTCTCGATCCTGATTTTCTGCTACGGTCATGACTTGTTCGTAGAACCCTGCTAGCATGTGACATGTTAGGCTGCCTCCATAGAAGCATCAGGCTACTTAGACGATGAGATCCATAAATATAAGTAGAGAGAAGGGGTACAACCTTCACCTCTGTTTTGATCTGTTCATTTATTTAAGTCACCTCCTTACCCAGTGTGGATCTTGAACACAGGACCCCGAGATCAAGAGTCCCATGCTGTAACGACAGAGCCAGCCAGCTGCCCCACCCGTTTTGATTTGGATTTTTACCAGAGTACTTTCTCAAGCCCTAAGGGACCTGTGCGCACACATCACATTAGCTCTGCAAAGTAGGTCTGGGCAGCAGAACACGCCATTCAAAAGACCTTTCTTCTGTGTCAGTGAATGGGTCCCAGGAAAATCCCACAACACAAGAGTCTTAAATAAGCCGGAGGCCTCCCCGTCTACTCCTTCTCAGAGCACGGCTTCCCAGCCAGTGGACTAGCAATGGGGCACGGGGTGCCTGACACTCATCGCCGGGGCTGATGGCCACCAGCCCAGAATGTCCGCTCCCCCCAGGAGACTGTCCATATTACCATTATCTAATAGTCCTTGGATGTGTCCAGGGGTGGAAGCAGTGGAGAGTTCAGAACCACGTGCCCCCAGTTTGGCTAAGAACTATCAACCATGACTTACCATCCTACCTGCTAACCCTTCACACTCAAGTTCCTTGACTACCAGCCACCCCAGTCATGGCGTGTGTGTCTCTCCAACTCAAGAATCTACCCAACAATGTTTGCTGCCCTCGAAGACGGTGGTGGTAAGCCGGGAAAGGGGCTCTTCATTAGCCATGCACTATTATTTCGCTTCTCCCTCCAAGGACTGCAGTATCTGTGTAGCTAGGACTCCGGCTTATTTGGCAACCCAAAGCTGTACTCAGATCAAACGCACCCCCGCAACAAAACTGGCAGATACGGCCGGCAGCCACAAACAGTTCAAAAACACACCTTAATGAAAAGCCGCTTTTCCATCAGATCCGTCACATTTGAATGGAAAAACAAAATAGTTTGTCGCTTCTAATAAGCACAGAGAGCCTGACAGGGTAATGACTTTTTTCTCCCCCAGCACTAATCTCGAATATAATAATGTCTAAATATGATTTTTATCTTTAGACATTCTGTTATTGAGCAAAAACTGAATTCTTGGGCTTGAACTTTCAGTTTCTGTCTCGTAGTCACTGCCTCAGAAATAAAGATGAGTGGGATATGCTGAATGAACCGGACTCCCGCATGAAATGGTTTATGACAGATGACGATATATGATGAGAATACAAAACCCCGATGATAATAGGTTTATTTATCGATTGCGAATAAAATTCATGAAGTGTGAAGCTGCAAACTGCACTGGAGGGAATTGGGCAGGGAGGCCATCAGGACGAGTATGCACGACACGGGAGCAGAGCGGAGACCTGGCTGGCCGAGGGCAGCGCGGCCGCGGGGATGGCCACGAGCAGGAATTCGGCCGCCGGGCTGACCTGCTGGAGTCCTTGAGCCGCAGACTCGGTCCTCGTTCTGCCCCCCCCCACGTGACCTGTACAGGAACGGGGTGGGGGGTGGAGGGGAAAGGCACAGAACTCCAGAAGGCTGGGGTTGCAGAACCACCTCGGCCACCAACAACCTATGTGACCTTGAATCCCTGCTGGCTGGGGGCTGGGGAGGAATCCCAGGTTTTATTCCTGGAACAAATAGCCGGGTGCACAGTGCTGGGCCTCATAAGGCCCAGACGAGTAAAGCGAGGCCGCCACATCTGCTATCAAGTCCTGCACTGTCAACACCTGCGGTCCAGCCCGGGGTGGCCACCTCAGCACGGGCCATGGCGTTCCCCACATTCTTCAGGAGTCGCGGTCCTGTAGTTGAAACTACAAAATCATATTTTTCCAAGCACTTGAAGACGCTCACAACAAAAATGGGCTAAAAAGCAGCAAAATCCAAAAGGCTCTTTCACTCCCAGTCTAGAAAGACCAGGAGGCAAGGACTGCAAACCTGAGCAGTCATTTGCATATTGCTGGGTGATTTACATACTGGAGGGAGCCAGCAAACCCAGCGGTGTCTTCCATGAATTCTGCCACCCCCCTTCCCCAAACCACTGCTGAGACAGCTCAAAAGCCTACAAGGGGGTTTTGCCCAGTGTACGTGGGAATTTGCATACCATCATCTTAGCAAATGAGACCAAAAGAAAAGCATCTCTTTGTTTTATTTATCTTCCTGCAGCCCCCAGAAGCAAGCTCACTGGAAGCCCTTAATGACAGAGCTTCCTCAGAGACGGCTTCCAGAGAGTCGTGGCAGGTAGTGATTGAAGGAGAGAAAAACCGGGGTTCCAATTTAGGTTAGTAACAGGAAAATCTTGAAGTAGACTTCATCTTGAAGATTCGTGGAGATTCCTTTGAAAGACACAGGAGCTGTGTTGGTTTTCTATCACTGGCTCACCAATTACCACTAATTTAGCCGTTTCAATGAACAGATTTCTCATCTCCCAGTTTCCGTCTATCAGGAGAACAAGTGTGGGTGCTCTCTCCAGGGGCTCACCGGGCTCAAATCAAGGTGTCAGCCAGGGCTGTGATCTCGTCGGCGGTGCAAGGTCCTCCACCAGTCTCACCGGTTTTTGCCAGAATTCACTTTCTTACAGTCATAGGACTGCGGGTCTCAGCTCCTAGAGACCATTTACAGATTTCTGCCATCTGACTGTCTCTGGAACATGGCCATTTGCTTTTTCAAGGACAGCAGAAGAAATTCTCTGACCTCTAGACCCTCTGATAAAGGCTCACTTCACTGGGTTAGGCCCACTTAAGATGGCTCTTTTTGGAGTCAAGTCAACTGACCAGGGACTTTAATTTACCTGTCAAATCCCCTCACCTTTGCCATATTCTGTTGGTTATAAGCAAGTTACCAGTTCTGCCCACACTCAAGAAGAGGGGATTGGTTACTGTGGGTCATCTTAGAATGGTGCCTACCCCAGGATCTCTCTTTGTTTTCCTTTTGTATGGTTTGGTTACTTAGGTTAATTTCATTGCCTAGGATTTTCTGCTCTTGCTGGAGAGAAGTCTTCCAGAAACAAGTCTCTCTCCCCCATCAGTATTACACCCAGATTTTGTCATTATTGCTCTGAAGTTTGAGAACAGGAGATGACAGGGAGTTTTTACCATTCTACCCTGGCTCCTTAGTCTTTCTACTGCTCTCTTCCTCTCTCGGGAAAAAAAGCAGGTACAATACAGAAATATTACAATCAACTCAAAATCCCCACAGATTACATGAAATTACCGTAGAGAAGGTCATCTCACACAGGGAGATTTTCCACTGAAAGCAGCCCAAGCAGAAAAACTTTCCTCCTGAGGAGAAATCACAGAGGAGGCTCAGCCTCCAGAACATGACCAGTACAGTGCCAGCCATCAAACTGATACCTCCTCTTGTTTCAAAGAAAAACCAACTGCTTCTCTCCTCCCCTCTGTGGCTTTACCAAGCCACCTGCAGCCAGAATCTGCAAGCTTCTTGACCTTACCCCACACTCTAGCAACGAAGGACTTAACTTCTCGGCATTATCTTTTCAACAGGAAAGAGGTTTGTGGTTAACGTGAGCCCAGCGTTTTCACACACACAAAATTTGTTTCTGTACTCATTCCTGGCACTCTTCCATGCACCTGCCCCTCCACTGCCCCTCCGCCACCCCTTCTCCCCGGTTCTTCCGGCTCTTTTTCTGCATCCCTCCTGCCTTGCTGGATGGTGTTCAGCCATCACTTCAACCCATCCCCCCGGCTCTCTGCCATCCCTACTGGGCCTGCCTCCAACACTCTCCTTAGTCCGTGATATATTGATTTTCTAAAAGGAGAAGCCCTTTGCACTAATGAATAAATGGTGCCAAATCGCCCGGCAAGATTGAAAGAGAATACTCTTTATAGAGAAAGAAGAAGAGAGGAAAAAGGAAGGGGAAGGAAGAAACACATCAGGACCACCGATAGACAGCAGACAAAGCAACGGAGCTTCTATAATGTAAAACTAAATCTTCAGACCAAGACGGACTCTGACTTTGGGTGGGGAGAAATCTCGACCTAACACATACAGCTGAAAGGAGGTATTGATGGCGTTACAAAGACCACATTGTTGAAGGAGCAGTTCCAGTGGGTTCCAGAGTGCCACGGCTGGCATAGCATCAACCTCTCCCTAGACTATCATCGAATAAAGGAGCTGTCCTTGGGCATCACCCAGTTTTTAAGAATGTGGGTCAGATGGGCCTGAGTGCGAACCCTGTTCTGCTGGGTCCTGACAGCGCGATCCTTACCAAGTCACTCATCTGCTCAAAACTTCAGATTCTCTCTTATAAAATGGAAGCAGGATGTCCATGTCATGGCTGCTGTTGTGAGAATCCTATTAGAAACATGCTCTGTGATATGATTAGCCCCATGTCTGGCATATAATAAATGCTCAGGAAATATTGCTGCTGAGAGTAACACTCTCTGCATCGGGAAGCAAGCCACCCCCAGCCTAATGCTGCTCAACGTTACCCTCTCGCCTCACTTAGGTGTTGGGGCCAGACTGGCTTCTTTGATTTTGTGTTCATTTATGGGAGAGAAGAGGATTTTTTTCCCCAAAAAATTAAGATTTTCTGAAACTTAAACATGCTCTGATTGAGGCATCTGCCCCTGACTGGGGTCTTGTAAGGGGTTTTCTTTGGGGATGAAGTTCTGAAGAAAAATGCTGGCAACCCAAGCTGAGAGGAAAGCCTGGGGTTTTTTTTTGTGTGTTTGTACAAGAGACACCCCAAGAAGGCTCAAAGCAACAGGAACATTCCAGGAGTAGCCTTCCTGGAACCACGGCGAGCTGCAACACCTACAAGAGCGCACTGGGAAGCCGTAAAGGCGCTCGCCCCAGGGAAGCGAGGGAAGCGTGAGAAGACAAGAGGGGCCAATTCTATTAACAAAATAAGTACGTTACCTTAAAAAAAAAAGTTTTGAATATAAAACGCTGTCAATTTGTAAAGATTTCAAGCATACGGTCAGCAAGGGACTTGCTGTCTTTTCTGTAATAATCCCCTCAACCGTAAACCAAGTCCAAGCCCCTTGGAAAAGGCTGGTGCATTAAATCAGACCCCATTCCATAAACACACGCACGAGTCCCTTCCACCAAGTATCCAGCAGCAGGCCGCAAGCTCTGTTTTCCAGCAACGGTCAAGTCGCCAGACAGGAAGCAATTTATAGAGAGCCAAGGTAAGGCCCAAAGGAGATTCTATCCATGGCTTGACTCCTATTAGGTAGAACTTCTGTGGTAGAAGTTCTCGTAGTTCAGTGTGCCTAAGAAGTGACCGAAGGTGTTTGACGTCAGGACCCACACATCTGGCTTTTCTTCATTCAACAAAGATCTATTGAATGGCTTATGTGTCGGCAGTGAGGATACAAATGAGATCTCTATCCTCACAAAAGCTTGTGGTCCAGTGGGGATCTGGACAAAAACCATACCGTTACAACTGTGCTGCCCTGCTCAACTGCTGTCATAGAGACAGCTCTCACTTCACCTTAGAAGATCTTCCCGGAAATCAGGGCGTTACACAAAGAAAGAGGAGGACCAGTGTTTATTGGACAGCCACATGGGACCAGGCCATTTACATACAGTTGCGCATTTTATCCTGAGGCAGGTGACCGTTCTCCCCAAGTCACAGGGGAAGAATCTAACAGTCCAGCATGTGGGTTCCTGCGCTGGGCCCAGAGCCTAAGTCTTTCTGCCTCCGAAGCCCTCGTTCGTATCCACAGACACCAGCCCTCAGCCGTAACAGTTTCACTCAAGGCTCTGTGGTCACAAAATGGCACTTGAGTTTGGGTCTGCTGCATTTTTCAATTGGTCAGGACATTATTGTAGAAGATGGAGAGAGTGACCATTGAATGAAAAGCACACAGAAATTCATGCAACAGAACGCTTGGGGCAAGGAGACTGTCAAGTCAAGGCAGCCCCATACCACCCCTGCAGGGCTTTGGGTGGATACCCCTTCGGTCGTGGGAGAGCGTGGCCACAAGAGGGCAGAGTGTGCATTGAACAATCACAACAAAAGTCCCAGTAGCCCTTCGTGAGAGAGAACCCTGATGCTGCCCGCCTCGTTAACTGTTCCAGCGCTGACACCCAGGCTGTGCTCTTGTTCAGACGGGCAGACAAGGGGTTTGTACGCTGTAACACGGCCCCTGGTCACGGTAGCTCCGAGTGCGCGGAAGAGGCTCCCCCGATCGGCTCCATTCCTTCGCAGTACTATAAAGCTGCCGGCAGTTCGGGAGCCCCAGGACTTGAAGAGCAGCGCTTCCCTGGCGTACTGCACACTCTCCCACCTGCGCCGAGCAGGTAGTGCAGTCAAAAAAATAAAAAAGTTGGCCCCTCAAGTCAATGAACTAGTAGTAGCCGATGGTGGCCACACTCATGACCATAGCCGGGGTTTCAGAATCAGCGTAGGGTTCAAGTCCTGGCTCTATTACTTACCGACCGTGACTTTGGTCATGTCACGTAGCTTCTAGGAAGCCCAGATTCCTCACCTATGAATTAAAACCTACCCATCATGTTCATCGTGAGGATTAAATGAGTCACCGACTATAAATACTTAGCATAGTTACCAGTCGTTGCGGCGGCTGCTACGTTATGGCGACTGTTGTTAATGACAGAGTTGGCTGTACATTATGCCATAGAGAAAATAAAGCTTTCTGAGGGACACCTTGCCTTCCTACTGTCGCCAAGGCCCTGCACTGCACCCATCACCCCTGCCCCCCCCCTTATTTTTTTAGTTTCTGGGACCCCTCTGTGTTTCCTGTCGTAAATGCAGAGGCTTCTCTCCTCAGAGGTGAGGCCATCCTGTCTGTCTGCAGCTGGAGGCCACATCTGCCTTCTCAGGACCCCAAGGCCTTTAGTCATCATTCATCACACCTGACGTGTGCATCCTCCTCCTCTCCCTGTTCCCTGGCCCCTTCCACTTCCACGCTGGAACATGCTCTAGTCTCTTCTACCTTAAAAATAAATGTCAGTAAACAAAACCAAATCTCCCCTACACCCCATGGGTCCCCTTAATTTCCCTAAGTCTCTCTCCTTTGAGGAACTTCTCACTGGAGCTTTCTACAACCTGAATCCCTGTTTCCTCACCATCCTCTTACTTCCCAGCCCATTCCAACATGATTCCACCCAGTTGGCTCTCGCCAATACCGCTGACCAGACGGCACTACTCCCAGTGAGTGCCCATCCATTCCCTTCCCCTTCTGGAAACACTGCGGTCCTTCAGCCTCAGCAACACCAAACTATTCCTCAGCATTCCCAGCTGACTCTGCTTTCTCCGCAGACCTGTAGACGCTGGAAACTTCCATGCTCTATCTCAGGCTCTCTCGTTATTCTCCTCCCTTCTCAGGTGCTCTGGTCTCTTCCCAAAGATCCAGTGGCCATCTCCACATCTGTCACATTTCAGTTTTAGGCCCACACCCATCTCCACCTGAATGTCTCATGCGTGTCAAGCTCAGTGTGTCCGAAACTGAATCACTTCTCCCCTTGTCCGTCTCCCCCAGCACCTGCCACCCACAGAGCTGAACCTCTTCTTCAACAGTCTCCTGTTACAAAATCTATACCCCCACGCAGCCAGGTATTTAAGTCAGAAACTCTGCAAGCCCTCTTAATACTTTTCTTTCTCTTATCCCTCACATCCAATCACGATTCCTGCCCCTTAGGCCTGCCACCTTTTCAAATTTCTTCCCTTTTTTTCTCCACTGCCTTCATCTAAGCTACTATCCTCTTTTGCCAACTCCTCTGCCTTCTAGTCCTCACACTTCAGCCAGAAAAACAATTTTAAATGCCAAGTTGACCGTGACATTTGAAATCCTGTGTTGATTCTAGTTCTTTGGGTCAAGTCCAGAATCCTCAAAGGATTAACTTCCCTTCCTCATCTGGACCTTCCTTAGCTCTCCAGCCTCCTCTCACTCTCTTCTTTCCTTCTCCCTCAGCTTCCAAAAATCCTCCTTCCTCTCATCTCAAAGCACACATTTGAACGTGGGTTAACTTTGCGAGAATCTGTTGTGCGCCAGGCACCATGGGACTCCCAGAGCTGTACCATTCACACTCCCTGCATCCAGGAGTTTCCAGTCATGGGCGAAGGGGGGCCCAGCTACACCCATTAATATCAAATGTGATAAACAGCATAAAAAGTAGACACCCGGGGGGCGTGGGGGTCAGAGGAGGAAGAGTAGAGATACAACGTACAGGGACAGCTTCAGAGATCTGATCTGTGTGTGCCACTGTGCGGGACAGGGACATGGGGACGACCAGCCATTCCCAGACATGCAGGAGATGACAAGGGTCTAGAGAAGGAGGAGTGAAAACAGAAGACATAAAAGTTATGTCGAGCTGATCAAGGGAAAAATGGTATCAAGGAAGAAGTACGTTCAGTGTCGAGCACCACCGATGCCCAGAGAACACAGGCACTCGCATTTCCCAATGAGAGACCACTGTGGGTCTTTGAGAAAGACCACTGTAGAAGCACGTCACGAAGGGAAAAGCAGCTCACGTGAAAGTGAAGACTGGCGGTACTTTTCTACCACGTCAAGAAGGTTGGTAGTAAAAGAAGGAAGCACAAGAGGAAGAAGCTTGAGGCTTGAGCTCGTTGTAGCCTGGACAAGGCAGGCGCGCTCCCGTCCAGGATTACGTCTAGTATGTGCAGATCCATAGATGAGACCAGTGCCGGGGGTCTAGACCACCGCTGGTTGGCAGGAATCCCAGGAAGGAGGGAATGAAAGAAAGAAGGCTGTCGCCACCTCGGGCTCACACGGAGAACCCCTCGCCAGCCCCTGGGAGCGGTCCTGGGGGCCACCAGGAGGCAGAGACAGCAAGTCTCACCCTGAGCACTAGCTGTACAAAGTGCAGAACAACAGAAGCTGGTTGTAAAACTTAAGCAGATCAGACACTATAAAATACTTTGTAATGCACCATTGAGGCGACCAAATAAGAGGCTCGAATAAATTTATATTCCAATTGCTAAACATTACAGTCAATTTAAAAACCCACAAAAGTTTTGCTGAACAACTGTATAAATTAGAATGGATCTGTCGCATTGTACAGTACCTAATAGACTGAGACATAAAACAATCGGCGCTAACTCCCTCTCACCTGTTAAATCATCTTGAAATAGATCTGCTCGCATGACTCTGTGTTTTTCCCTCTCGAGAAACACTGTAAGGTAATTCTCATGTTAATGTGGATGTTATTTATTTATTATTTATTTGCAATTTTTTTTTCCCTCAAGACAGAAAGACTAAAAGCTGTCAGGGCCAGGAATTTATCAGACCTGAACCTGTCTTCCTCCCTGGGAAGTTCCCCACCTGACTTTTGGGATGTTTCTCTTCCACTGAGCCTGGCTGAAATTATCACCTGGCAGCTATTTTATGAAAGTTGAAATCAATACAAACACACATACACAGACATGCTCCCATACTAATGTGTACACACACACACACACACACAGGCAATACAAGAGATCAAGTCTCTCTTCCTCCAATCTATTACAGGAAGATGGTTCTGAAATGGGGAGAAGCTAAAGGCGGGTCCCCTGTCTGTCTTCTCCCACTAAACATTGGAAACTCTGCAGAGAAGCTTCATCTTCCCGCTAGTGTAGACTACTCAAGATTCTGCATCTAGGTAAGGCAAGATTTTTGGAAGGCTGGAGTATGAAATCCTCAAGAACAGCCAAGGACAGAAAAGAAGTCCAGCTGAGCTCTATAAGGTCTAGAATCTCCTCTATCCTTTCTGTAAACTGAAAAACTGCTTTTGGGCTCCTCTGTTCAAATCCCCACACTCCCCCCTCCCCGACCCCGGAAAAAAAAAGAAAAAAAGATGAATCCAGTTCATCTTCTTTAAACCTGACCATGAAGCCAGCTTCTCAAGTGATTGCTCTTGGGTTACAAACTATCCCTGGACCGCAAGAAGAAGGGAGGTGGGGCAGGAAGGGACATCTTTCACAGTATGAGACACAGCCGGTCGGGCAGCAGGAGCTGTGGGCAAGGTGTAGATTTCCCTGAGAAATGGAAAGAGAGCGTGGGAGGACGGGCTGAAGGGGACAGTTGACATAGCTAATTAAGAGGTGAAATATCTTGCCCAGGTGTTTCAATTACTTTCCTTGCTGTACGGATGAAGAAACCAGGACCCGGGGAGGTCAAAGGACTTGCCCAACATCACCCAACTTAGCTGTGGCTGAATTAGGACTAAAATTGAAACCGTCCTATCTCCTAGTCTAGTGCCCTGTCATCCAGAAGTGAGTTAACCGCCCAAGAGAACCATGGAAAGAAAGGTCTCAGGAGACTACTCAGAAGAGCATAGTCACGTCAGGATAAAAGGTAAAGGTGGTCCAGATGCGTCCATGAAGGATGAGAAAGAAGTTGGCCAATCCCCACCAGACTCAGGTCTAAGTTAAAAACCTGAAGTGGGGGGGGTGGGGACCAGGGGTGGGGCAGAACATAAATTTATGTGCTGGGGTAGGGGTAACAGGATTTTCACTCTGCCAAATCCAAAATAACTACAGATATGAGCTTCCTGATTTAAAAATCCAGTACTTGGCTGATGTCATTTTTCTTAAACACCATTTCCATCAAGCTTTAAGGTACCATTAATAAAGAATGATGGCTGGAACCTAATCCCCCTTGTGCCACTTGGGGGCAACACCTACGTGTTTGATTTATTGAGACGGCTCATCTCCGCCTTCTGAAAGCTGAGAGAAGTTGCAAACCTAACGGCCATCTTCTCTTCTTTAAACAGCCTTAGCAAGCCCCCAAACTGCCTGACTATGGAGAGCTCTGGATGTGTTTACCTACTTGTTTGTTTAAAGTCAAATTGCTTTCTATTTGTCTCAGGACAGGACAAGGCAAATATCAGCCACGAAGACTGTTTTGTAGGTGGTGAAATCTCCCACGGGGATGACAAGGGAGTCTTTGCACAGACAGACCATGGCTTCCAAGACAGTCTCCCTAGTCAGAAAGCAGTACAGTCCAGAATGAGACCACCAGCAACAGGAAGGTCCAGTTTCATCCTCTGGCCTTTCTGAAGGGTGGGTAGACAACGACTGAGAAATCCAAGGAAGCGGCAGGTGGCCGTCACTGAGAAGGCGAATAGGGCAGCAAGGCAGCAGCTATATGGAGATGTATAGGACCGAACTCTGGGCATGGGGCAGACAACTAAGAAGAACAGGGCCCCCAGGCATAAAAAGACTGAGAGGCTCAGGTCAAAGGGACAAGGCTAGACTCCATCTGCAGCTGTCCTTTTCTGACAGTAGGGCTGATTCCAGGCCTGGGCCCTTCTAAGCAGCCTCGCACTTCTCTCCGGACCTCCAGATCCTCATAAGCCTACGGACTTCTCCCATGAATGTCCCACAGGCACCTCGACTCAGCAGATGGAGCTCCTCGATCTCTCTAAACTTCTGTGCGTCCTTTATCAGAGAGTAGCACCACTCTCCACCCCAATAGGCAAATGGGACTCCTCAAAATAGTCCTAACTCTGTCCTGTCCCTTACCATTCATGCCTAATGCATCCCAGACATACTACTTCCCACCCATTCCCTCCTCACTGCCTCAGGTCAGGCCCTTGTCATCTCCCCCAACTACGGTACCAGCTTCCTAGTTGGTCTGCCTATCTGATAATCGTCTTCCAAACACACTCCACAGTGCCACCAGAATTAGTTTGCTAAACCCCCAATCTGACCATGTCACCTCTCCTACTTCATAAACTTCAAAACAGCAAAACATAAACCACAGAGGATTAATTTGAAGGTCCTTGGACTCTTGCTCATACTATGTTCCATTTGTCATCCTGGCAAACTTCTATGCATTCTTACACCCCCAGGGCACATGTCATCTCTTCCATGAGATCCTCTCCAATTGCTTCCTCTCCACTGCTCTCCTTGGCTAATTCCATTCTCCTCTGTATGCTCTCTGTACTTAGTCTATAGGCTTCTACTGGTCTTATAATTAATTCATCACTCATCTCCTCCATGAAACAGCAAGCACATAGCCAGCCGCTAATACACAGGAGATGCTCAGTAAATGTTGAGTTGACTCAGGCAAGAACCCAGTTATTAAAGGTCACAGAAGAGGTGAGTTGATGTTGACGACTGAGCTAGAATTCCTTTAGAGCCTCTAACATAGTATTGGAAATGGCCTACAGAACAAGTATTTAAGTAAATTTGTTTTGCTCGCCCTTCTCAGAGCACTGCCCCCTGTCTGTAGCCTCAGATGAAATAAGAGACTAGAGGCCAAGTTTATGCCCTATGACTCTACCCCTTCGGGCAACAGCTGATTGAACTATAGTTTTAAAAAATACATAGCTGACCATGTGTTCTAGGGACCAATTCCCCAAAATCAAAAGAATCTTTACCATGAAGGCCAGCACTGGCTTTTTATCAAGACAAAGCTACCGGCAAGAAAGTTAGGACAGAGCTCAATGTAAGAGTACTACAACGATAATGATACAGGAACAGCTGTTGCTGGTAAAAATTTCTATATGCCACATATTGTGCTAAATGATTTTATCCATTATTTAAATCCACCCTACACTGAATCTGTGAAATAGCTATCCCAAAAGGTCCTTCCCATTATCCCTGCCCCGTTAACTAAAGTCACAGCTGATTTTCATGGCTTGCAGCAAAAAGCCCTAATGCCTTTACTGCCTCCATTTTATAGATGGGGCAAAGAAGGCAATAGAACTTTCCATGTTCTTACAAGCAGAACTGCAGAGAGCTAGCATTGAAGTCTAGCCACCCCCACCCCCAAACCTGAGCAATGAATACTTCATTCTCATGTGTGGTTCCAGGCCCATTAGGCTTTTCTGTATTTTTTTTTTCTGTAACACCTACATCCTTGATTGGAGAGAGTTTACAAGCTATTTCTCTGTTGTTACAGTCAAAATGAAACAAAGGCTAGCAAGAAGGAAGAACCAGACTGCAGGTCATAAAAACAAGAACTCAGGTGGCTTGAAGACAGAAAGTCGTGAGAGCGTGTAGTCGAGTCACGTAGCAGAGGCGGGGAGGAGAAAGGAACCAGAGCTGCAAAGCATGCACAGCCTCCTGCTCTCCACCCTCCCGCCCCAGTTGGGGGTCAGTCTGCACAACTGCCCTGCTTCCAGAATTACAGGCATAAGCAACCTGGAAAGGGAAATTGCAGGTTCTCCCTGTGTCCTCAATAGGGCAGAGATTTGCACAGGTAGGGAGCTGAGTGGAGAGGAGAAGCAGAGACGGTTCCTTTGCAACAGCCCACACTTCCTGGGCTGCATCAGGACACCTTCACCTCAAGTCAACCACTAAGAAAGATTCTTCGTTTGTACCTTCAGTCCCTCCTTGGCAGGTGGTCTGGGTTTCCTAGAAATGCCATTTGCATGAATTACCTCAAGGCCTCCGTGGAAAGGGAGCCACCGTGACAGGCTTAGCACCTCCAATGGGGCTGCTCTTCAGCTTGCTGGGTTCGAGGCTGAGAGAGGGATCTGGGAGCAGCCCCTGGGAGGCCTCGGAGCGAGGATGCGCCGTGGGGCGCTGGAGAAAATCACCACTAGAGGGCCCCACTGAGCCCCCTTTCTGACCCAAGAGCAACTCAGGCAGTGAGTAGGCCCAGGGAATTCATCCAGCCACGCAGGATCATTCTGGTAAGGCCAGGCCGAGGCTGAGCAGTTAGTCTTGAGTTGTTGTGAAACACAAGCCTTAGAGGCTGGAGACACAGCTTGTCTGCCTTTCCCCACCTGTATGAATGAGGCTGGGACCATCTGATTCCTGAGTCCAAATTCTAAGCCATTAAACGGCCCCCAGTTGCATTAGCTCAACCATCTAGACTACTGTGTTGTTACACTGCCCATGGAGCTCCACCGGGCAATTAAGACCCTGCCCGAGGCTGGTGCTGGGGAGCAGCAAAGAAATGAAACAGGCCATCACCAGGTCGGGACTAACATGCAGAAGCACAGAAACATTCGGGCACACAGTCCTGTGTGGGGTCAGAGGTATTCCCCGCGAAGTGGCTGCGGACAGATGAGAAGGCAGCCTGGACATGTGTGAGGAAGAAGCGACGGCGTACACGGGGTGGAGGAGCGTGTGTGCCCTCTGTTCGAGACCCACAGGCAGCCGCACAGGGCTGGGGTGGAGAGGGACGCAAGACCTGTGAGCCCCGAGGAGCCAGGGCTGAGGGGCCAGGCGTCCACCCTGGGGCAGGGCGGAGCACGGGAGAACAGATCCAAGGAGGACACAAGAGGAATGCAGAAAAACCAATCAGGGGGACACTGTAACCATCTAGTGAGAGATGACAGGAGTGAGGACTCTTCACAGTTCCCTCAATGCCTGGGTCACCCGGCCACTTCCATACTTGATGAGACGACAGGTGTATGAAGAGATTACGGTAGCCTCCTGAAGGAGGAATCCAGGAGAGAGGGAAGTAAGGAGAGGAGGAATAAACACCAAAGCCACCACAAGTCAGGGGGGAAAGGGAGGTGGTGGCGAATCTAAAAACAACTGATTAGTAATAGTGATAAATTTGATACGGTTTAGGAAAATAAGGTTTTTTTCACTAAGTTTAGAAACTAGCGGCACTAAGCCAGCATGGAATAGAGAGACATGATAATTGATAGTGTTGAAGTGCTGCGGTTGTGTAACAAGAAAATACTTCTCTCACATATTTACTGAAAATGTGTCAGTAAGAACAAAGCTAGATCACGGGCAATAATGGAAACGGATAATTTTTTAAAGGAGTTCTCGGAGCTGAGCCTAGCTGTCCTGTGTGCCTGAGGCACACTACCCGCCCCTTTCAGCTTCGTTTGCCGATCAAATGCTGACTCCCTTAAGGACTCATCTAGAATGTCTCAGCTCCGCAGGCTTTTGTTTGGAGTATCTCTGAAGCTCCGTTCTAAAGGCCAATAATGTATTCATTCCACTTATCTTCAGAAACTTTGAAAGTGGTAGAGTAAATCAGAGGAAAGTTTCAGACATAACACTTCGGGGTTTGGGAAGAGATGGGGGCGTGGGGATGGGAAGTGTGAAGGAGATCCCAGGGGCACTGGGCAAGAAAGGCACCACCACAAAGTCATTGAATCTGGGATGGGGAAAGAGCACAAGGGTAATGGGCTCTAGGTGCAGAGAATTTAAGGGTCAATCTTGCTCCCACATTTTTATTGAGAAGGGAATTAGAGCCCATAAATCTCAACTTGCCATTCCTTCATTTAAAATTTAAAACTCCAGTGCCTCTGGGATCAGGTATAAATGCTTTCTTTGGCCTGGATGAAAACCACTGTGCCTCCCTCTCTTGCCCTGCCCCCCTCCCCCAAGCCATGATCTGTTTCTTCTGTTGCCTTATCCAGTGGGGAAACTACAAGAAGCCACACTTGCTTTGGTGGGGACGGAGGTACCTTTGGGGACTGGACTAGTTTTCTATCACCATATAGTTAATTACAACAATTTAGCAGCTTACAACACCACACATTGATTGTGTCACAATTTCCCTGAATCAGGAGTAGTCTGAGCACAGCTTAGCTGGGTCTGCTGCTTAGGATCTCACAAGGCGATAATCAAAGGTGTCAGACAAGATTAGGTCTCTTGTGGAGGCTCGACTGGGGAAGTACACCCTTCCCCACAATCATAGTTGTTGGCAGTTCATTACGGCCAGAGGATCTGTGGCAACTTGCTTATTCAAAGACATTCCAGCAAGATGGATGTTACAATCTTATATAATCATGTAAACATGATTATATATATCCTATTGCCTTTGCCATATTCCATCAGCCAAAATCAAGTCACATGTGCTGCCCATGCTAAAGAGGCAGGGATTATACAAGGGCGTGCATACCAGGAGACAGGCTTCTCAGGGCCACTTTATGTCCGTCTATCCACAGGCCTATGGCCTGCAGCCCACCTGCCACAGTAAAGCTCTGGAGAGTCTTCCCACAGCAGGGAAGTCTTCCCAGATATTATCCTCACAATGCAGTATTTCTCTCTCATGAGGTTTGTAGATCTGGTAATTCTTTGGCCCATCTCAACCCTTAGATATAAGTATAGTACAGAATACAAGCTGTTATCTTTTATATGTCAAATACCCGTATTTATGAAGTGATACTCTAATGTTTCCTTGACCACAAAGAAACTTGTGTCGAGGGGCAACTTTTGCAAACACAGTAGTCCCCTCTCATCCTCAGTCCACAGTAGTCCAGAGGCAGGTGATCTCCCTCCTGAAGTATCATCAGAAGGTCAGTAGCAGACTAACGCTAAGTCATAAGGCCTATGTCATTCACCTCACCTCATCGCATCATGTAGGCATTTCATCACCTCAGATCATCACAAGAAGAAGGGGCAATAGAATACAATAAGATATTTTGACATAGAGATCACACTCACACTACTTTTGTTATAGATTATTATGGTTCTATTTTACTATTGTAGTCTTTTACTGTGCCTAATTTATAAACTAAACTATCATAGGTGTGTACGTACGGGGAAACATTTGGTATACATAGGGTTCAGTACTATCTGTGGTTTCTGGCACTCATTAAGGGTCTTGGAACATAACCCCCATGGATAAGGGGAGAACTACCTAAAGGCCCTATACTATAGAAAGGGAGAGAGCTCATGGACATACCACGGATTTAGTCAAATTGTAGGTCATTAGGAGAGGGGAAGGGCAAAGTTAGGACTTTCACTCCAGTTTGCCAGCTTACTCACCCTTTCCTTGGGGATATAATCCTTTAGACCATCACCTAACTTCCCAATGAGGAGACACGTGTGAAAGCCTTTGCACTGTGAACCTTTGCAAGGAGGAATGAGAGCTATTTCTATATAGATTCTCTTGAGCTATTCTCAGGTGCAAAATAGGTGGGGAGAAACCCATTGACTTAACCTTCCATGTTTGGTGTTTAATACGTTAAATATTCTATCCAAATGTTTAATTTGTTGTTCCCTTCTAAGCATGTGCCTAATTAAACATCTATTACATGGCACCCATGAAATGCCAATTGGTTCAATCCCATTGCTACCTTATAAACCAATAGATGAATATGGTTTGCAGGAGAATATGATGTTAACAGTGGCATGAGATTGCATGACAAGTTTTACAAATTTAAAAAGGCTTATAAACCATTACATTCCTTTAATTCCTGGGAAATCAAGCAAACTGGAAATTCAAATTCACATGTGGCAATAATATTCTTTGCACATACCAAGTTCCACCTGAAACCAAAGATTTTCGGTTCTCTCCCCCATTCCACAGTTCTAGCAGAATAAAATGTTAAAAACATTCTTATATGTTGTTAAGGTATATAAAATAAAAACACCCTGCTCACATGAATGTTACCTTCTTAACTAAATATTGAGCAATCTCAACTGTTAAGTATTAGGATAGGGTGAAAAATGTCCCCCACCCCAACACTATCCATATCCTAATCTCCAGAACCTGTGAATACTATCTTATATGGCAAAAAAAGAAAGAAAGAGAGAAGAGACAAAGAACGAAAGAACGAACTGATGTAATTAAATGAGAATCCTAGATTCTCCTGGATTTTCCAAGTGAGCTTTAAATGCAATTATATGAATCCTTATAAGAGGGAGATTTGACACGGACACACCAAGAGAAGGCCCCATGACCATGGAAGCAGGGATTGAGTAACATGGCCACAAGCCAAGGGTTGGGGGCAGCCACCAGAAGCTGGAAGAGGCCAGGAATGAGTTCTTCCTAGAGCCCCAGGAGGGAGCACAACCCTGCCAACACTTTGAGTTCAGCCTGGAGAAACGGACTTTGGACTGCTGAACTCCACAACGGTGAGAATAAATATCCACTGTCTTACACCACCAAGTTTGTGGCCATTCGTTACAGCAGCCACAGGAAATTAACACAAGTATCATGAAAAAAATAACACAGGAGCGTTAGAGGATAACTCAGGGGGAGAAAAGGGGCAGGTCTTTAGGAAGCACCAGCCAAGGAGAGCATCAGGGACCAGAGGGCTCAGAGCTAATGCTGAGAAGACTGAGAATGACACCGGCTTGGGCAGGACAAGGTCATGGCTCTCCTGATAAGGACAACTTTCATGGAAAGATGACACCTGTCTGGAGTGAGTTCACAAGAGAATGGAGGTCATGAACTGGGGACAGAACAGAAACACTTTTTAAGAGCTGTGCTTGAAAAGGAGGGCAAAAAAGGACAGCAACTGAAGGAAAGCATGGGGCCAAAGGCCCATATACACACTATGTTTAATTTAATAATTTAGTGATCCTAAAGGAAAGGTCCATTTAAACTGAGATTTACCAGAGGTTCTAGGATTCACCCACGGTCACACAGTGGGAAAGTGAGCCAAACATTTTAAAAATTGTTTTGAATTTAACCCTTAGTACAAAATTCTAGGCTGTCATAAAAAAGATCAAAATGGCTTATCCCTGGATAAAGGGGAGCTGAAGCTTTGTCGATAGGCATGTCCCCTGAGCCACCACACACAACAAAATCCCAGGCTTCCCAGTGCCAGCTCTGACACCGGAATTCCCAGTGGAAACTTAGGACAAACATGTCTGACCAGTAACGTGTGAGTAAATACAGGTCCAAGGAATGAAAGGACAATAAGACTTTGCATCTCCATGTCCTACGTGAGCAACTCCGAAGACTCTTGGAGAACATTGTTGTGGATAATAAAAAGAATATTTTGACCATAAATGTTGATGGACTAGGCAGCAGAGACAAGGGGAAGATCTGGAGCGTATGTTCTGGTGTTAAAGAAGCTGAAGATTTTCCGAGGACCACCAGCAAAGCTAGACAGAAGAAAAATGTCAGAATAGTGAGCAGACGCCATCGGCCACAAGCACCCCGTAGGTATTTTGATCATATTGTGTGTGAATCCAGCTGGTTCGCGGGGTTCTGCATCATCGTTGAAGTGCTGAAGGGAGAGAGAGCTACGTGGGGCTCTTACCTCACAGTTGAACTTTACGACGCGTAGCTGGCGGTGTCTACCTGCCAGGGTTGTTGGGAGGAGTAAATGAGATAGCTATGTATCCACTTCCGGCCATCACCTGCCCAGAGCAGGTGAGCACCCCACATAGGGTCCTCCCCCTCCTCCTGCTTATCAAGCAAGAGCCACAGGCTCTCAGAGGTCTGACTGTGACCTTGCGTCCCCCCACTCTTCCTCCTGCTGACGACGCTCTCGCTACACCGCCTTTCCTTCTGTCCCGTGAACACACCCTGCTTTCTCTCACCGAAGCCTTCTGCTCTGGCTAGAACGTTCTTCCTCCAGATCTTGGCATGAGGGATGCTCTCTCTTCATTCAGGTCTGAGCTCAAATGCCATCCTCTCCAAGAGGCATTCCCCAACCACAGTATTATGCCCCCTCCCAGGAGTTCAGCCCAAAGCACAGACTTTATTTTCTTCATAGCACTCATTTTTCAGGAATGGCCTTATTGACTTATGTCCTGCCTCTCCCCACTGATGGCAAAGACCTGGTCTTGTCATATTTCTTGCTTCTCACCCAGCACCTGGAACAGGAACTGGCACAGAGTAGTGGCGGTCAATAAATACCTGATGGAGGGAATCATTTTATCTACATACGGAGTGTGTACGCACAGCTACCTGACGTAGGGGAATCTCTGTCAGTGTGTGGAGATCGAGACATGACAGAGAGGGAGAACATAAAGGAATTGGGGAGAATAAACACCAAGTCAGATGGCATTGGTTTAAACCCAGCTTTGCCACTTGAGCTACGTGATTGCAGGTAAGATAACTGCGCTCTCTTATCCTGTTTCCCTGTCTGTCCAGGAACGGGGATAAGGATCTCCCTGGTACCATGCACACTGAAGGAAGTGCTCCAGGTCAAGCACTTACATGACGCTCAATACCTTGGCGTAAGTTCTTAGCAACTGTTCACATGTATTTCCTGTCAAACAAAATTGTCATCGTATGCTACCTACTGTAATACCCCGCCCACTCTTAGAAAGCTAGCATGACTTCGTTAGCATAATCTTTAAAAACCAACATATTCTAGGACACCCAGTTGCAAAGATGAACAGTCCCCAGGGCACTGAAGTTTATCAAAGTTAAAGATTATATCTAGTCTAAGGCCAAAGATTATCTGGAAGTATTTCTAATTTGGATTATAAGATGAGGAGTAAAAAAGGATGCATTCAAAATAGCATGAAAACTGCCGCTGGAGAGCCACTTAATAGGAAAATAGCAGTGAACCCCAAGTTCTAGTGGCCAGACTGCCCACCCAGCTCTACTCTTCAGCTAGTGGCACGAAGTCAAGATTCTTCACACAATAGGGCTGCAGGTCAAGTGCTGGCCACTGATTTTCCCAAGTCAGAGAAAATACAAGTTACAAAGAAAGGAGATCCAACGGCCATGTTAGGGGAACTGAAACGGATTTCCAACCCTCGAGACCGGGCATCCGGTTGCAGACCTGACAGGAAGAAACGAATCCAAGGGCTAGGGTATGCAGGCCTTCTCACAGATAACAGAAGCCGGAGCCTTCCAGCTGACGTGTTTACATGGGGCCTCACACAAGGCTTTAATGACAGATGAGTTTAAGTCTGTTAAGCTGTTTTTCTACCTATCACGTGCCTTTTTAGTTTGGTTTTGAAATTGGGAACATCTGCAGGAAACTGAAAAATTTCAGCAGCAGCCCCTGCCCTTATAGACATGCTGATTCTGCCCAGGGCTCTTTAGAGAGAAGGGGCCCCATGAACATCTCATGGAATCTTGGGGCCTCAGGAGTCGAGGCCCAGTAGAGTGATACGACTTGCTCAAGGCAGAACCACGGCTACGGACCGGCTTCCTATTTCTAGATTCAGTGTTAATTAGCAACTGGGACGTGAGCCATTTATGATCCACTGGACTAGGGTCACTGACAGCACAAAACACCATCCAGTTTTTTTGGCCTAAGTTTCCTGATGTGTCTACACAGTCATTCATATCAGGACAACTCTGTCCAAACTCAGGTGTGAAAAAGAAGCGCTCGTTTCTTTAAATCCTTCTGAATGCTACTTAGCTGAGACTCAGTCTCAGTCATTATTGGGGTTTCCTCCCCCTTATTCCCACCACATGGTTGGACCAAGCTCTTGGGAGTTTTATACCCACCAGAGCTTTCCCAATGCCCCTCTACTTGTTAATCCACACTGGTTATCACCAAAGCAGAAGCATGTTTGCCAAGACTAAAAACCCTCGTTGCCTGCGACCTACCCTCCCTGAGCTGTCAGTCTCGCTGGGGCAATGCCACAAAGCACTGCTTTGCCTTGCTCTTCCCTCATCCACCTGCCAACTGTCTACCATCTCCTGGCTGCTGGGACACCTCCCATCCCCAGCACTCCCTTCTCTCTCCTCACCTCTGGGATCCCCGGCATCATCTTTTCAAGACTAGAAGCTTGGCATGTTAAGAAAAAGAGAGCAAGAGGCATGGACTTCAAGCAGCTTCTGCTTTTTGGTCCTGCAAAAATCCCTCAGGCAGAAAATAGTAGGCGTCTAGCTACCTAATTAAAATGCAGGGGACGAAAAAAATATTCAGCAAGCAAAATGCAAGTGGGCATCTCAAACGTTCTCTGCTTCACCTTCATAGGCCTCGTGACGCCGGCCCCCTGGCGCCAGCGTACTAAAAAAGTTTAAGTTGTGGCCAAGAGCTTTGGCCTTAGACACCCACGACAGCTTGACCGGAAGTGTGTATGCTTTGCTCACGCACCCACACGAAGTTTAGCGTATTCGTGTCTGTAGATGTACACAGCTTTTGAAGATCTGTCTCAGAGCTCTTTAGAACTGTTTCTAAAGTAAGGACAAGATAAAATTATGTTTAAAATACCGTCTATTAGAATAAATTCTATACTGCTCCTTTAAGTCTCACTCAGGGGTAGTTAGCGGTGCTGGTCAGGAATATACATCCCAGTCACTGTCAGCTGAACATTCCCTCAGGAAAGTCTATTCCCAGAGTAGCTACTACCAGATTTTTAGTTACTCCTTTCTCATCAGTATCAGACATTTGGCTAACACAAGAGATGTTCAAATCGGGTTCTCATTAGTGAAAGTGATAGTAGCCAATATACGTGCAGGAGCTAAGCTATATTAGAAGCATTCCCAACTCTTAAAATGAATAGGGTTTACAAATCTGGAAATGTGATGTCCAATATGGTAGGCACATGTGGCTACTGAGCAAGAGAAAGTAGCTAGTTCCAATGTTAACATAATATTTTGGATACACTCAATTATATCAAATATGTTATTCAAATTAGTGTGTGTGTGTATACACACTAAGTTTGGCTCACATTAAATTTCCATTGGACAGCACTGGTCATTTAATTCAAACATGGCGCCCTGTGTGGGATCCCTACATGGTCTTGGGTGCTGCTCTGGTTCCGTAGGTTCTAGGCCTCCAGTAGAACTGTCTGACACAGTTAACTGAATCCTGCTGCTGACGAGGTATTCGTTTAACTCAGGCATCATGCACTACTGAAGGTACTGCGGCACATAGATCAGGAATCAAAAATAATCAAAACATCAACCTTTGACAGAGATTACAGAAGAGGTACTTTTGTTTCCATTTACTAAAAAGTGACTATCCGACAAAATTTGATCAGAAAACTTGCTTTCGTTATAACCTGGTAGTGAATTTGCAGAGGAACAGCTACATCTCACCCGCTCCCGAATACTGCCATTAGACCGGAGATTCTGGCCCTGGACCCAGCACTTTAGAGGGTCCTTGTCTGCACTCTTCCAAACACACCCCACCCCACTCCCACAAGGCAGCTGTATGTCCCAGAGCCCTGCAGCCTGGTGGGGCTCAACACAGTGCTGCTGCAAGCTGATGAGAACAGTGATGTAACGTAGGAACCAGAAAATGCAGGTGACCAAAGCATCAGATGCCCCATGCTTGATAACAGCCTGTACCAGACCACTGCCCCGGTGACGGATAGGCATGGCTGCAGAACTGTAAATGGGCTGTGTCTTTTCGCACTAAGCCCAGCTACTCTCCATGGGTTGGGACTTGCAGGCCATCTATCAGTCCTCCCCATCATAAAAAAGTAAAGGTGCAGCAATTCCAGGGAATTGTATTTATATTACATGTATAAGCTAGAAGATTTATAGTGATCTCTAGTGATACGTAAATTATATTTCTAACACACATGTATTTTCTTTTTTTTTTTTTTTAAAGATTTTATTTATTTATTTATTCGACAGAGATAGAGACAGCCAGCGAGAGAGGGAACACAAGCAGGGGGAGTGGGAGAGGAAGAAGCAGGCTCATAGCGGAAGAGCCTGATGTGGGGCTCGATCCCATAACATCGGGATCACGCCCTGAGCCGAAGGCAGACGCTTAACTGCTGTGCCACCCAGGTGCCCCCACACAAGTATTTTCTATATCCCGTGGAAGATTCTTATAGTAATGACCTCCTATGAATCACACCTTCTAGGATCCATACCCTTGCTAGTCCCTTCCCACCTTGACTCTGGCCTTGGCCATGTGACTTGCTTCGGTCCACGGAACATCAGCAAATGTGACACAAGCCAAGGCTAGAGAAGGGATTGCGCTCTGCAGCTTGCTGTCTTGCAAGCCCAAGGCCACCATGCTGTGAGGGAGCCCAGATTTTTGGAAAGAAGGGCATCAATTGTCTCAAGTGTTCCCAGCATCCAGTATCTACCTCCCAGCTCACCCACCAGCTTAATGCAACTGAATGAGTGTTTAAACATTGCTGTTTAAATATTTAAGGCCACTGAGTTTGGGGGTAGGTCGTTATGCAGCAACAGAAATCTGATACAATCCCCCAGTTAGGTAAAGACATGTTCCTACCCTCAAAGGCTTCTCTGTACCCCCAAAAACACTGGCAGAGCATAGGTTAGTTTAAGCATTTATTAACCAAAATAGTGTACATGAAAATCTAGATTTTCATATAAAATGAGGTTGATAATCTGTTTTATATAAAGATTTTCCTCTGTTAAGGCTTAGAAAATGTGATTCTAGGGGCGCCTGGGTGGCTCAGTAGGTTAAGCTCAGGTCACAGTCTCCAGGTCCTGGGATCAAGCCCTGTGTCAGGCTCCCTGCTCATCAGGAAGTCTGCTTTCTCTCTCTCTCTCTCTCTCTCTCTCTCTCTCTCTCTCTGCCCCTCCTCCCTGCTTGTTCTCTCCCTCCCTCCCCCCCCAAATAAAATCTTTAAAAGAAAGAGAAAAAGAAAATGTGACTCTAAGTGTAAAACATTTGTAAACTAGTTTTCATTACTATGAAATAGAATAGCCATGAGCTAAGTCTGTAGCCTAAGGGAACTGCCACATCCCTATATGAAGTTTGTCAAATCCTAATCTAACTATTTTTAAAATTTGGTTACTTAGAATAAAATCCCTACTTCCTGAAAATCTGAAAATCGTTAAAGACAACTTAATATTTTGTCATAAGAGAGAAGATCTAGAAGCAGAGCCCCATGCACGAAACCGTAGGAAAACCTGAAGAGTGTATGAGTGCAAAATTAATGTACACAGACAGCAAGTACTCTGAGAGTTTAGGAAGAGGAAAGATTCATCTGGGATGGAATCTCATAGAAAAGTCTCTGGGAAAAGCAGCTTCCAGTTAAATATGGCAAACGGAACACATCCCTTCCTTCCCAATGTTGCCTAAAGTCACAGTACAGAGAATTTTTTTTAAACGGCATGAAATAATAAGGACAAAGAAAGTAAGAGGTAACAGCAACAAAATTTTTGTACAAATAGTATCTGACTGAGTAGACAAGGGAAAGCTGAAACGTGACCTGGGTACGGGAGGAACCCACAAGCAAGCCAATCCTCTTTGCGGGCACTGCCCTCAAAAACATACTCAAGAAAGTGGAGGCAAGTATCTCTCAAAGTAGGGTATGGCGGATAGAGCTGAGAGCAGGAACGCTTTGAACAGGCTGAATGTTAACAGCCGCAGCCTGACCCCACCCTCAGTACCACACTGACTGTCCCTCCCTACCCGCTGTGGGGCCTGACACATCGAACTAAGGTGCGCCAAGCCCAGAGGAGCTAAGAGGTTGCATTACAACAACAGGTATATTACATGAAAATCTTCATATCAGATCAGATATCTCAGTTCTCTTCTCTCATGTCTCCAAGATCCCTAGCAGCTAACTGTGTATTTTAAAGGCAAGAGATTAACCTTATCCTCTAGGAAAAAATGGCCACTCCATACAAAAGACCTGAGGAACTGACAGTCAAAGAGCACAACGTACCAACAGATCTTCTGACAGATCTAATGGACTTCACTCTTAAATAGGAAGAGACAGCCCAGGAATCAGCGGGTAACTTCAGGAGGACCTCTATGTGAAAGAAAGATAGGGAGCCAATCAAACAAGAAAGACTTGGAAGAACAAGAGACCATGCAGGGAGCTAGGGGGAAAAAAAAGTCTAAAGTTGTACAATTACTATCCTCAGACAACCTCAGAAAAGATTTCACATTCATTCAACTATAAAAAGATGCTACTGTGGCACCTGGGGGGGCTCAGTCAGTTAAGCGTCTGCCTTTGGCTCAGGTCATGATCTCGGGGTCCTGGGATCGAGCCCCACTTCAGGCTCCTTGCTCAGTGGGGAGTCTGCTTGTCCCTCTCCTCTGCCCCTCCCCTGCTTGTGCTTACTCTCTCTCTCTCTCAGATGAATAAATAAAATCTTTTTTAAAAAAGTAACAAATATTAACCTAAAGGGAAAGCAGTTATATAGCGTGAAAATATAATCACAGAACACTTGATGGCTTGTCTCAAATAACATTTCCACAGGCTTAATAATTAAAACATTGAACATCAGACTAGTCAAAAGGCATGGTATAAATTCATTGAGACAATGAAGGAAGGAAGGGGTATGATGGTGATGGTTGGTGGTGAAGAAGGAGGATATAAATTCTCATTTTTTAAAGTATGAAGCCAGCAATATTCCAAACTTAAATCAAATAGGAAATAGTAGTATAAACATGCCATCTAGAAATATGAAAGTAAATATCCAAAGGAACAGCCTTAAAAGTCAAAAAACACTGATGACCTGTTGTAAATGTGAATGGGGAAGGAGGACTATTTGACCAAAAACTATATCCATATAATCAATTAAATATAGTTCTATTTTTTAAAAACTTAAGAGAAACTGAGCAAGGTGGGATCTGGCTAGGTGGAAGGAAGACAGTTCTGCTCTACTCTTACGTCTGAAGTAAAATGATGGACCACAGAGCTCGCCACCCAGCGGGAGAGATGTGGCCCAGCTAGGAATTACACTTGTAAAAACCACACGTACGTCCATTTGTTTTCAGACTTAAAACATAGTTGGATTTCAGAACGCTGGTAGGGGGGAAACAAAATCAAGCTACTCTGGAAAGAAAGAACAGCACGAAAGAAGAAATGGCTTGGCAAGCAGATGGCAACTGGCCAGACCCCGAGGATTTCAGCCTGGCTGGAGGACTGTTGTGTTGGGGGGTAACATGGCACAGGGGGAGCCAGACTCCGCTTTGAGGAGTTTGCCAGCTCTGGGCCTTTCAGCCAGCATCTAATCTGTGGTTCCTGTGAATGCTGATATCTTGGAGCCATGCACTGACCAGAAACTTCGTCATGAAGCCTCTGAAATGAGACTATTACAGACACCGAACCCTACCTTCCAACGCCCTTACTGTTTGTTTGTTTGTTTGTTTGTTTTGGTTTGGCTTTGTTGTGGTCTCTCTGCCCCCATGCTCAGGAATCAATTGTAAGAACACCAAAACTCTAGCAGGATGAATTCTAGAGCCCTAACAAGCTCAGATAATAGGATCATATCAATGTTAATTTTCTGGTTTTGATCATCGTACTATGGTTAGTTCTGAGAATTGTTTGTAGGAAATATACACTGAAGTGTCTAGAAATAAAAGGAAATGTTTCAAGTTAAACAGTTCATAAAAAATGTGTATATATATGTACACACACACACACACACACACTCGTCCATGTACAGAGAAAAGGTTATAGCAAATACAGTTAACGTATGAGGGATCTGGATAAAAGAGGTCCAGAAATTTTTTGTATTCTTGCAACTTTTCTGTACGTTTTAAATAATGTAAAAATTATATAGAGAGGAAATGACGCCTTAATACAACAACAAATGTATATAGTAGGGATTCCCAAAGTCCTTCCTAAAGAGGCCTGTGGTCATGTACTCAGATAACCATATGTTGGGAAGAAGTAGAGAACCCAGATTTTCAAAGGCCTGCTGTGAGCAGGGTCTTTGATACCCAGAAAACCAAAGCACTCTTCCTACCTCGTGCTACGGTAGAGGTATTTAGCATCAGGTGATAAATGGGTTTCAAACCCAATCCCATCCATCTCACAAGAGGTCTACTGGGCCCATAGAGCTACCTAGTGGTCATTTCTGCAATACCTAAATGTGTAAATGGAATGGACAAGCTAATTTATAAAACTCTCACATTGGACGTTGGTTCCTTAAACAGTAGCGTAAAAGAATCATAGTAGGAAAGGTCAAATGAGAGCCCCTAAAACTACCCCTATCTTAGGAAAAACCAATAAATTGAAAACCAATATTGCTTCCCAGAGAAAATCAGATTAGGGCCACTCTTAGACTTAAATAGTGCAGTGGTGCTGCTCCACATCCCCGCTGCTGTTCTACTTTGCCGGTATGGCCCCTACACAACCTGATGCATCATGGTGGATAGCAGTGGACTACCATAAATTCAATCGAGCCGTCGCCCCACCTGCAGTTATTGTGCCAGACGTGGTCATCTTTACTAGATAAAATAAACACAGCCTACAGAATGTGGCATGTAGGTATCGATCTTGCTAATACGTTCTTTCTCATACCTAGCAAGAGGAAAGATCAGAATCTGGTTGCATTCCCACGTGATGGACAACAACGTACAACCGTGGTTTTGTCCTTCACTACGAATTCCCCTGCTCTGTGGCACATCATAGTCCCAAAGTAACCGAAAACACGTGGACATTCTGCAGAACATCACAGTGATCTGCCATACTGAGGACGTCATGTTAACCGGCCTTCAGGAGCTGCAAGTGGCAAGTATTCTTGATGTCTTTGTAAGATACAGGAGGTTTATGGGGGGAGATATAAACCCTATAAACATTCAGAGTCTTGTTCCCTCCGCAGTTTTGTGATCCAATGCTCTGGAGCATTCCAGGATATCACCTCCAAAGTAAAGGACAGTTTATTTTACCTTGTATCTCCTACACCCAGCAGCCCCTTTGGATTTTTGTTGGCAGTATCATCCATACTTGAGATACCGCTCTGACTCATTTATCAAGTGCTTTTGAAGGCTTCCAGTTTTGAGTGGGGTCCCGAGTAAGAAAGGGATCAGTAGTAGCTTCAGACTATAGTACTAGCAGCTCTGACACTAGGGCCACACTATTGGGCGGATTTAATGATACTAGGGGTAGCCAAAGTTATCTTATGGAGTCTCGGGCAATCTCCAAGAAGAGAACACAGCACAGATCATCAGGGTTCTATGTGTATAGGGAGTAGAGGGAATTAGACGCTATTTGAAAAAGAGCCCCTGGAGCATCTTATCAGGGGATATCAAGTAACCATGCACCATGACTGCCCATCATGACCCACAGAGGCTCAGAAGCAATCCACCATACAGTTAAAGTGGGACTTCTGGGATCAGGCTCAAAGCAGGCCCAAAGATCACAAAGAATCTGCAGTGGACTAGCCCAGATTCCCATGACACCTACCAGTAATGCACAGATGCCCCTCCCTTGGCTCATACCTATGACCTTGTCGTGCAAGTTCCCCATGATCAGCTAACAAAAGAAGGAAAACAGGAGTTTGATTCTTGGGCTCAGACCTCTCAGGGATGAGAGTTTGGGTCGTCCCATCAAACAAGCCATCTAGACCAGCAGAAGGGATAGCTGAGGGTATGAAGAATCTAGAACGAATGATAAAAAAAAAAAAAAAAGGAGACGAGGAGCATTAGTTGTGACCACAGGACCAGCTGATCGGCGGAGCTATCACTAACGCTCCTCTTGTACGCTTTCCTAAAAACTGTTACCAACCAGAATCATGGGGAATCTATGCTTTAATGAATTTAATGTGAGAAGCAGTGAATCTAATAGGTTGGACTGCAGTTGATGCTGTCAGTGTCCCACCCAAATCATTTTTACAGGGTTGTGCACCCAATTCTCTCAGCTGCTGTCAGTGGTGGCTGCTAATAGCTCATAGGCATGCCATTTATGGAAACTTGCCCTCAACCAAAGGAAACTGTCTTTCCCCGAAGGCTACAATTCCACCTCCCCACTGCTATCAACAAAGACAATGTCATTTGCGCTCCAGACCACCCCTCTCCTACCCCACTGATGAGCTATACTTTATCTGAAAGGACATTTCATGCTTTGCTTCTTTCCCTTCCTTATACCCCCCTCCCTTGCTCTTCTTTTTTCTTTATAAAATATATGCACCTGAATTCTTGTCTCACGATCTGCTTCAAGGATAGCCAAACTTAGCTATCCGTGGTACTGACAGGACTCCTATTTGAAAATCTGTGGACAGACGGAACTTTTGCTACCAATTTCTACTAAGGTTATACATTACTTAAGAAGTTGGCTGTTAAACAGCATTAGTTGAGGATTTCTCTCAGTTCTTTTGCATACTTTTAATGAGCTTAAAAATAAAACAAGACAAAACAAAAGAAACAAAGGAGGGGTAGAACTCAACTAGCATGCCAGGATTTTTATGAAAATCAAATTCCCTTTTATACCTTTGTGAGGTAATAGTGAGGAAGGGATTGGAGAACAGGAAGGGAGAGGTCTCCTGCTTCCCCCAACCATCCCTGTCCTGTCCATCACTCCATCACTTCTGCCCTGAAGATCCAATGAGTGTGTCCATCTCCTATTTTCAAGAGTTTCTAACACCATGACAAAAGCAGCATTTTAGAGAGACTAATTTGGCGCACAGAATGGATTGGGGCTGGCTGAGAGACCCATAGAGAGACTATTACGGAGAGGAGAGGTGTGAAATGGTAAAGGCCTACGTTTTAATAATGGCAACAGGAATGGAAAGGAAGTAGAAATTAGACTTTAACCCAAGTGTCCTCAGGCCCCATCATCCTGCAGATTCAATTAACACTGAGGCAACATTAATGCCCCAAATTCCCTGGATCATCACCTCCACCTGCTGGTGTGAATCTCACCTTCCCCATTCATTCATGGCCTACCCAAAGGGAGCCTTCTATGCGCTCATGTCTTTCTGCCTCAGCCTTCCCGTCGGTGTTGGTTTCTATACACCACAGGAAGACAGTAGAGACTACCCATCTCCCAACCCCAATCTGTTCTTCGTGAAGACTTATGGCATAACGAACACTGATGAAGAGTTTCTTCAGAGCAGTTGATAATATTGATTCATATGCTACCATCCTATGCCACTCAGTATTTCATATGGGTATATGTTGCCTAATCAATTAGACTGGGCATTCCTTCAGGGAACAAACTTCCGTATACTCAGTGGTGTGTAGTGTATATAATGGTACAAGACCGTACTCAAAATCCTGGTTGAGTGATTAACCAGTAGAGACCTGGACAAGGTTTCCAAGTCATTGCTTAAGGAGAGAAAAACCTTCATCCCATATATGATAGTAGAAATGACTCTAAGAGAGAGTACCATCTATTAATTTGATCATCGGGTTATTATTTGGGGCTGTAGGATACTGGCGCCTAAGACCTTTGACAGGGTTAAACTAGAAATTAAAAAAAAAAAAAGAAAGGCTGAGATAGTTGGTCAAAGCGATAGAATGACTCTTGGGCCTGTAGGAAGTGCTGATACACGGTCAGCAGACACCACTTAACACACCAATAGTCCATCAAAAGAGGGGAAGCCACAGGAAAGAGAAAAGGGAGAGTGGCAGAGGCCAAGATTGGCAGTACCTCCTCCCAAACCCTCTGACACCTGGGAAGGTACCGCAGAGAATGTTTAAGACAAAACAAAGAGCAGTTTCAACATGTGCACACGAGCCCTACAAGGAAAGCTAATAGAAATCCACGACTTTGCTCAGTGGCTGCTTAGCTCAGTTGGGGACAGCACTTTACTAAACAGCACCAATAGTACTTCAGATATGATCACTGTGATACTACGATTCATAGTAAGAAATGTGTGTTTGCTTCTCCTCCCGTTCATGGCACAGAGTTCCCAAAACCCTTGGAATTCTTTTTAGTGATTAGTCACTTACATATAACACTCAGTGCTCATCATACCGAGTGCCCTCCTCAATGCCCATCCCCCATCTGGCCCATCCCCCACCCACCGCCCTCCATCCACCTTCATTTTGTTCTCTGTAGTTACGAGTCTATGATTTGCTTCCCTTTTTTCCTTCCCATATGTTCATCTGTTTTGTTTCTCAAATTCCACATATGAATGAAATCATACACTATTTTTCTTTCTCTGACTTATTTCACTTAGTATAATACACTCTAGCTCCATCCACATCCTTGCAGATGGCAAGACTTCATTCTTGTTGGCTGAGTAATACTCGTGTGTGTGTGTGTGTGTGTCTTCTTTGTCCATTCCTCAGTCAATGACATTTGGGCTCTTCCCATGGTTTGGCTATTGTTGATAACGCTATGTTTATCGGGATATTTATCGGGATATTTATCGGGTGCACGTACCCCCTTGAAACTGTACTTTTTTTCCCTTTGGGTAAAGACCTAGTAGTGTAATTGATGGGTCTTAGGGTAGCTCTAGTTCTAACTTTTTGAGGAACCTCCATACTGTTTTCCAGAGTGGCTGCACCAGTTTGCATTCCCACCAGTAGTGTAAGAGGGTTCCCCTCTCTCCAATCCTTGCTCACATCTGTTGTTTCCTGAGTTATTAATTTTAGCCATTCTGACAGGTGTGAGGTGGTATCTCATTGTGGTTCTGATATGTGTTTCCCTGATGATGAGTGCTGGTGAGCAGCTTTTCATGTGTCTGTTGGTCATCTATATGTTTTCTTTGGAAAAAAAGGTCTATTCATGTCTTCTGCCCATTTCTTAACTGGAGTGTGTGTGTGTGTGTGTGTGTGTTTTGACTTTGAGAAGTTCTTACAGAGTTTGGATACTAACCTTTTAACAGATATGTCATTTGTAAATCTCTTCTCCCATTCCATAGGCTTTTAGTTTTGTTTAAAGTTTCCTTCACTGTGCAGAAGCTTTTTATCTCAAAGAAGTCCTAATAGTTCGTTTTTGCTTTTGTTTCCCTTGCCTCCAGAGACACGTCTAGTAAGAAGTTGCTACAGCACAGGTCAAAGAGGTTGCTGCCTGTGTTCTTCTCTGGGATTCTGATGGTCTCCTGTCTCATATTTAGGTCTTTTATCCATTTTGAATTTATTTTTGCATATGGTGTAAGAAAGTGATCCAGTTTCATTTTTCTATATGTTGCTGCCCAGTTTTCCCAACAGCGTTTGTTGAAGAGACTTTTTTTCCATTGGGTAGTGTTTCCTGCTTTGTCCAAGATTAGTTGACCATATACTTGTGGATCCATTTCTGGGTTTTCTGTTCTGTTCCACTGATTTATACTTTGTTTTTGTGCCAGTACCATACTGTCTTGATGACCACAGCTTTGCAATATAGCTTGAGGTCTGGAATCACGATGCCTCCAGCTTCGCTTTGCTTTTTCAGGATTGCTTTGGCTATCTGGGGTCTTCCGTGGTTCCGTACCAATTTTAGGATTGTTTGTTCTAGCTCTGTGAAAAATGCTGGAGGTATTTTGATGGGGATTGCATTAAACGTGTAGATTGCTTTGGGTGGCATAGACATTTTAACAATGTTTGTTCTTCCAGTCCATGAGCATAGAATGTTTTTCCATTTCTTTATGTCCTCTTCAGTTTCTTTTGTAAGTGTTCTATAGTTTTCAGAGTACAGATCTTTTACTTCTTTGGTTAGGTTTATTCCTAGATATCTCATTGTTTTTGGTGTGATAATAAATGGGATCACTTCCTTGATTTCTTTTTCTGCTGCTTCATTATTGGTGAAGAGAAATGCAACAGAATTCTGTACACTGATTTTATATCTTGCAAATTCGCTGAATTTATGTATTAGTTCTAGCAATTTTTTTGTGGAGTCTTTCAGGTTTTCTACAGAGACTACCATGTCGTCTGCAAATAGTGAAAGTTTGGTCTCTTCCATGCTAATTCGGATGCCTTTTATTTCTTTTTGTTATCCTATTGCTGTGGCTAGGACTTCCAGTACTATGTTAAATAGTAGTGGTGAGAGTGGACATCCCTGTCTTCTTCCCAACCATAGAGGAAAAGCTCTGTTTTTCCCCATTGAGGAAAATATTAGCTGTGGGTCTTTTGTATATGGTCTTTGCGATGTTGAGGTATATCCCGTCTATACCTACTTTGTTGAGGGTCAGAATCCTTGGCATGTCATGTGATGAGAGCACATAGGTTAACGAAACGACTCCAGGAAAGCACCTACAGAAGGGGGCTGGTCACCAGTGGAGCCAACCAAGCAATTAGAGGGTTGGAATTTGCAGCCCCACTGTACCCCCAACTAACACACACTTCCTGGAAAGGGAGAGGCTGAAAATTGAGTTCAATCACCAACAGCCAAGGATTTAATCAACTATGCCGTGCAACGAAGCCTCCAGAAAAACCCAAAAGGAGAGGGTCTGGAGAGCTTCCCAGTTGGTGAACACGTGGAGATGCCAGGAGAGCGGTGTGCCCAGACTGGGCATAGAAGCTACCCACCCTTTCCCCCTATTTTGCCCGAAGCTTCTCTTTCATCTGGCTGTTCCTGAGTTATAGCCTTTTATAATAAACAGGTAAAGCAGTAAAATCCTTCTCTGAGCTCTAGGAGCCATTCTAGCCAATCAGTCAAACCCAAGGAAGGGACTGTTGAAACCTCCGATCCACAGCTCTTCAGAAGCCCGAGTGA
The DNA here is from genome assembly GCF_023065955.2 of Ursus arctos. NCBI lineage: Eukaryota > Metazoa > Chordata > Mammalia > Carnivora > Ursidae > Ursus > Ursus arctos. Next base: position 14,804,964 of record NW_026623053.1, read on the forward strand.
CAATCTGTACTACAATTGGTGACTGACGTCGGGGATTAGGGGGGACAGTCTTGTAGGACTGAGCCCTCAATCTGTGGGATCTGACACTATCTCCAGGTGGTGTCAGAATTGAGATCAATTGTAAGACACCCCACTGGTGTCAGAGAATTGCTTGGTGGTATGTTAAGAAAACACAAACACATTAGAATTGGTGTCAGAATCGTAGCTGGGGATCAGAAGCGGACTCAGAAGGAGAATCCTCATCACTCAGTTATGCAACTGTTATTAAGCAGCTACTTTATAAAAGCTAATTCGGCTAGGTACTTTGTTTCCCCAAGGGTATATACAGAACCAAGTAAAATAAAACATGCTCATTAGGGGCTACAAAGGCAGCCCGTGAGGAGTTCCTTGAAATTCATAGCATAGCGTAATGGGAAATTAAGACCCAGGATAAAACTGGAGTAGTATTTAATTTTGTCTTGAACAGATAAGATTTTGGCAGGTAAAAGAGAGTCAAGATTTTTCTCCTCTTCCACTAGCTAATTGTTTTTCAAGTTTACTGGAATTGCAAAGTGAAAACAAACCCATCACTACTCCTGGCTCAACAGTTCCAAAACCCCAGTCCAGCTGGGGGTGAACCAACGATGTCACTGTTATACAAAAAACAGTACCCACGTGGGAATGCAAGTTCCGAGCTGCACCAGACAAAGTCTGCCAGTAAAATCCACTCCTTCTCCTGGTGCAGCACCCAACCGGGCACTGAGGCACCTTGAAAGTCCCTCGATTCAAGGGGAAGCCATTCAAGGCAGCAGGCTGCGCACAGGCAGTTGAACGCGGAGGCTGAGCTCCCTTGATTTTGTCGCCTTAGAAAACAGGGCCATTCCATCACCGCTCATAACGTGGGCCGAGAAGCGGAGACAAGAACGCCTTGCTTTTGAAGCCGAATCCCCGCAGGAAAGCGGCCCTGCTCTGTGTAGGCAGAGAGACAAAGCGCGCAAGAGACAGTCACGTCCGCCAGCGCTTTCATCCCCTCGCTACCTTCCGAGGCGGAGCGCGGGGAGGGACAAGTCTCCGGGGCCCCAGAACGAGCAGGCCCGGCGCCGGAGCTCCGGGAACCCCGCCTGGGCCCAGTTCAGCAGCACAACCTCTGCAGCGGGAGCGGGCTGCCCTGGACCAGGAAGGTTGGGCAAAGCGTTCTTACCTCTTCTTGTCTCTCCCTGTCCAACCTCGTTTCTCGTTGCTTCTTCGGGCCTCCTCCTCGGGCTGCAAGGAGGAAGGGCAAAGTTGCTGTATTATTTGAAGCCAGAGGCAGGTCATTATGGTTTAAAAAAATCGGCAAGACCAAGAAGCTTAAGCATCGGTTTCTAGCCCCTCCTCACTTCAGTGTCTCAACGTGGGGATCCCCGCTCCTGCCGATGCGGACCCCGCGACCGCCCGCCAGCTCCACCGCGGGTTCCTCCGGCCGCTACACAGAGCTTCCTAATCTTAGGCCAAGTGTGACTGTCAGGTATTCTGAGAGAACAGTAAGGAGAGAGCAGAAAAAGAGTCACTGAAGAGGAAGGTATCTCCCTGAGCAGAGAGGAGAAAAATCCAGCAACTACAGAGCAGTATTTAAAAGCGAGACAGATGAACAGAGACGGACCTAAATCCAAACCACATGTACCTAGAGATTTGGTGCAGAATTTCTGACTTTCAGGTCTAGTAGACTAAAGAGTATAAAAAATTAACATGAACGGGGCGCCTGGGTGGCACAGCGGTTAAGCGTCTGCCTTCCGCTCAGGGCGTGATCCCGGTGTTCTGGGATCGAGCCCCACATCAAGCCCCACATCGGGCTCCTCTGCTATGAGCCTGCTTCTTCCTCTCCCACTCCCCCTGCTTGTGTTCCCTCTCTCGCTGGCTGTCTCTATCTCTGTCGAATAAATAAATAAATAAAATCTTTAAAAAACAAAATTAACATGAACAAAGAGGACTCAATAGAGATCTGTAGATATACTACTGACTTTGGGTTCTTCTGAAAACAGACACTCTCAAATACTTCTGGAGCAAAACTTGTTTGGGTACTAGATCACTGAAAGCCTTTTACGACTTTGGGTGTGTGATAAAGCTGGAGATAAGTAAAAACAAAAGCAAATATGCACATATAAACCACTGGGAAATTTTAACAAAACTCTTGGTTCAGAACAAAAAAAATTAAAGTTGCAGACTGTTCAGAATTAATGAAACTCTTACTAGGAATAAGCATTCAGTTGTTACCTGGGTGTCACTTTTCTTTTTTAACTACTTTATACTTAATCCTCATAACACTATGAGGTAGATGCTATCACTCCATTTTTCAGGTGAGGAAACGGGGACACATAGAGGTCACATAGGTCGCGCAAGGTCGCATAGGTATTGAGTGGCAGAGTCACAGCTGGAACCCAGACATCCTAGTTCTAAAGCCCACATCTTTAGCCACGAGACTAAAATTTCATAAAACCCCACAGGAATGGTCAAAGTCACAAAGAGGAAAACGCATACCCTTAATAGCTTTTTATTTTTAAAAAAACAGATTAGGGGACACAAGATTGCAACATGATGGCAGACCTAGTAAATGAGCCTATTGCCTCCTGCACTAAATGTGTAGGGGAAGGAAAAAGAAAAAAAAAAAGTGGAAATGGCATTGCCCTGACCGAAGATCTATCAGTGTCTGTGTTACGGTGCAGAGGGGAGACCTGCAGACCCATGTACATTACATAGACACAAGCTAAGAATGGATAAGAATCATGGCTTTGACTAGCCTGCCATGAGTATTACAGCATCCGTGCATACGGACTCAAAATTATTTCTATGTATATGGAGTCAAAATTGAGTTCTGTGATGACATCTCTAATGATTTTGATTATGGTCACTTGCGAAGTTGCTATAAACCAGGACCTTCCAGAAAGAAGTGGTTAAGAGCCCAGGCTGTGGTATCAGATATTGCCTTGAGGCTATGGCTTGGCCACCTGCTAGTTTTAGGACCTCAGTAAAGTTACTTAACCTCACTTTCCTCTTATGGAAAATGGGGAAAATAATAGCTACTGCCACCACACCATCTCCTGAAGTTGTAAGAATGAATTCAAAGCACTTACTAGGGTACCTGGCAGGAAATAGCTTCATTCTCTCAGTTTATATGTGTTCTATACCCACACATAGCACTGGGAAATAAATGACCATCAGCAGACCAAAAATTGAATATCCATCCTCCAAAAGTCAGAGTAGACAGAAATAAGTTGTCAGAGGAAACCGTACGACTTCAGAGTCTCTGTAATAATAGGCTAGGGTATTTGGACAAGCCCTCTTGATAACAAAAATAAACCTAAAATCTCTTGGTAAAATGTTAAAAAATAAAACACAGATACATCTTTCTTAAAAGTAGGAGGAGCTAAGAAGACAGAAAGAACCAGAACAAAGGGAACTCTGGAGATAAATGAGCACAGAAGTCACTTTTGTTCTGAGATCTGTTGCTCCCATTAGACTTGAACTTGCATTCGTAAGACTTTCGGTCACAAAAGTGACATGTGTCAAAACTCAGACTCAAACAAGATGGAATATCTAATGGAAAACCCTCCCCTCAGTAAGCCGGAACCCACAGGGGAGGATGAACTGGAGGAATCCAGGCCTTCTGTGAGATCTTGCACCTGAGAAAGACCCCAAACTCAAGGCTCGAACTAGGATTAGGGTAGTCCTGGCCTAGAATTGTCCTCACGTGCCATGCTGAAGCAAACTTGAATGCTCTCTGGAGCACCGTAGCTCTATTCTAGCTCCCCACTGGTTCTTAGAGATAGTCCAAGTGCAATCGTCTGCAATCAATGATGAGTATGCACGCTAAAAACAAGTTACCTTGAGGAAAAGCAGAGTCAGGCAGGTGTGCATGCACACACACGTGCACACACACACACGTGCACACACACACACGTGCACACCTGCGCACAAACCCACAAAAGATTTGGCCTGTGAGAGAATTCTGCATATTACATTTAATGAAATATGGAAGCTATGCCTATGCAAGGAAAAGAAGTTGTTATCGAGTGATCTTGCAAATGAGAAAAAAAAATCAAATAAAACTTCTACGATTAAAAAATGTGATAACCAAAGTTAAGAAATCAGTGGAGAAGTTAACAGAAGATCACGAGCAGGGATAAAAATCAAAACAAGCTATCTGGAAGATAGCCCAGAGGAACAAACAGAAAAAATGGTAAGAAATAAGAGGTACAGATCTAAGAACAAGGGGATTCAGTCAGGGTCTCCAAAGAAAGTAGGACAGAGACCACATTTGAAAAGATAATGACTGAAAAGCTTCCTTGACCTACTCAGATTCAAGAAGCTCAGTGAATCTCAATTACAGTAAGTAAAAGTAAGTCCGTACCTAGACACAGCACAGTAAAACTTCTAAAAAGCAGAGACAAGGAGGATAATCCTAAATGAAGTCTGAGAAAAAACAACAGATTTTTTTTTTGAGATTTTATTTATTTATTTGACAGAGAGAGCGAGTGCACAAGCAGGGGGAGGAGAGGGAGAGGGAGAAGCAGACTCCCCATTGAGCAGGAGCCTGACATGGGGCTCCATCCCAGGACCCTGGGATCATGACCTGAGCCGAAGGCAGACGCTTAACCGACTGAGCCACCCAGGTGCCCCACAATAGATTTTCTTAAGAGGAGTGCTGGACTGACAGCAACAAGACGGAAAACAGTAGGATAATCTGTCAGTATGTCGAAGATCATTATCAACCTAACATTCCCAGGGAAAAGATTTCTAGAACCAAGGTGAAATAAAGACCTTTTCAGAAAAAAAGTTTATCATCTAAACAAAGGAAAATCTAACAAATGTCCATTGGGTAGTAGCAAATATGATCCAAAATTGTTGATCAGAGAGGTGAAAAGAATTTGTGAGTTCATGTAAATAAACACCAAATGCATAAAATAGATCTTGTGGGTCTAAATATAGAAGGAGGGTAAAGTTAAAGTTACCGATTAACTTTAGACTTTGCTACATGTTGTGATTTCTCAGGATAACATGTAAGAGGAATAGAGAAAGAATGTATTATGCCTAAACTAGTAGAGGGAAAATGGAATTATAAAAAATTCAAAAGGCGCAAGAAAGGAGAGAGTGAAGCGCCACGGGAGAAGTATAAAGCACAGAGTAAGGTTAGATTTAAGCCAAATAAAAAAGTGATCACACTTCATTTAATTGAAACATAGACAAAAGAATGAGGACAATCTCTACGAGCTGATAAAAATATATCCTGAAAAATCACCTCATAATTGACAAAGAGGCAAAAAAATTACCTGTCACCTTTTGTTGAAGAAAGGAAAAATAGAAATGCACATGCTAATTTCTGCAAAATAAAACAAAAGATAAATGGGAAAACCAATGGCCTGTGGGGGAAGAGGGCGTTGGTATCTATGAAGTAGAAGGGATAGATAAGGTAACGGGGCTTCTAAGTATACCTGTTCAGAGAGTTGACTTCTGAACCATGTTAATATTTTATGCATTCGGAAATTAAATTGAAACAAGAATGGGGAAAACACAAAAGTTGAATGCAAATTCAAACAAAAGACCCCAACCATATATCACATTGACTGTATCCATAATTATACACATAATTACACAGAAGGAAAAAAATTAATATAAATAGTTTCTGAACACAGTACTCTGACAATACACCCTCAGTGGAACACAGTTTAGTCTAAGGACAACAAGAAAGCTGCAAAGAAAATGTTTTAAATGGCTTAAGTTTGTTGATGAAGCCATTATGAAATATTCTGAATTTATCACAGGACTGAACGGATATGTTGTTGGGAACCCAGGTTCTCATTGTGGGAGATGAAAGGTACAAATCTCGAAGGTGAACAGAAGAAAAAAAACCCTGCAGTATTCAAATAGAATTAGGAGACCTCATTGTCAACTTGAAATTGCTTAGCTTTCCACAGAAAGGACCTAGAAGCAATCACATCTCTGTACCAAAGAGCACTGTGGCATGTAGACCGTAGTTTTGGACACTGTTCCCCATTATAAAGGAACATTCTGACATCTTAGAGAAAGGACAGATTGCAGGGCTGAGACAGCATAAGTTAAAAAGAAGCTTGGGAGATCTTGTCCCAGAAGAGTAAAGAAGTTCTCTCAAACCTGGTGGGTAGTCTCACGAGAACAGGGGACCTTGACACCGGAGCTTGAAAGAGCTCAAGATGGCCAAACGGGGGAGAGTGTAAACTTCAAACTGAATAACGACAGGAATAAATTCGAACTCTGAATCAACAAAATCATCCACGAATCCACCCGGATCCTAAAACTTTATTTTTTTTTAAAGATTTTATTTATTTATTTGACAGAGATAGAGACAGCCAGCGAGAGAGGGAACACAGGCAGGGGGGAGTGGGAGAGGAAGAAGCAGGCTCCCAGCGGAGGAGCCTGACGTGGGGCTCGATCCCAGAACGCCGGGATCACGCCCTGAGCCGAAGGCAGACGCTTAACCGCTGTGCCACCCAGGCGCCCCTAAAACTTTATTTTAAAAGGAATGGGGCAAGAGAGGAGAGAAAGGGAAGGTTTTTCTGGAGAGTAGAATGACAACCAGTAACTGTAGAAGGAAAGATAGACATCGAAAATCATTCTTTTGCAAGGATAAAATCACCACTGGATGACAAAATATGGGGTAGAGACTGCGGGGGAGCAGAGTGTAGAGAAACTCTATAGACACCGACCTTAACCCAGGGATCCAACTTACTGGAATGGGACAAAGTGTCCCATGTACCCCCTCACCACCGGCTGATGAGAACACAGCATCGCCTGGGTCTTCGTCCTGCCAGCACTATGTACCTAGGCCTAACCTGAAACACGGAAGGAGTCAGACAAACACAAACAGAGGGATATCCTGCAAAACAATGGAGCTGGGATCTTGAAAAAGAGAGGACAGACAGACACATAGGCAAAATGAAAAACCAAAAGGGGGGGAGGGCGGCGGAAGAGTCTAGGTCTCTGTTCTTCATTAGTAAATACTATGGGATAGTCCCTTGCTAAAGAACAAAATAAATCCACAAGAAAGACCTAGAAACTAATGGCAACTGAGAAAGCAATTAAAAAAAGCAAAAAACAAAAAAAAACCTCTAAAAAAATTCTTCATCACAGAAAAAAATAACCCTGGAACTGGTATCTGAGATTACCTTATTGGAGAGGTGGTTGGAATCGAGAAGGAACTGAGGGCACGCAGACATGGTTATTTTGTACAAGAGGAAACTGCAGATTCTGATGAACTCCAGAGGAGAGAAAAATATTTAGATGCACATCAAAGATTCAAGGTTAACAACTGGAAAAATAGAGTCTATTGCTTCTGTATGACTTGAGTAAAAAACAGGAACAAGAACAAAAGCAAAGAAACAAGAAGTGGATCAAAGATAGGAACGTAACGAAACGAGAAACCAGCACGGTAAAATAGGGTATGTCAATCCAAACACATCGGGGACTCCAACGGGGGGCTTGGAGGAGAAACAAAGCTAGGAGCTATTTACAAGAGATACCCCTAAAATAAACCACCACCACCAGAGTTAAAAATAAAGAGATGGGGGGAAAAAACCCACCTATCAGAAAAATTCTACAAGCGTACAGTAATCACAGATAATACAGAGTTGGAGGCACTAGTCACTAACAGAAAACAAAGAGGTATATATTTTTTAAAAATCACAATCCACAAAAATCCTAATAGTCACACACAGTTGTGCATTAGCCCCAGAATTTCCAAGTACAGAAAGCAAAAACATCTTCATAAAAACATAAGAAAGGAAAATCTACAAGCACAGTAGGTCTAACATCCTTGGAATCCACTCCTATATTCCCTCTCCAGGTTTCTCCTGATTTCTCAGCAAAGGCCTACAAGTTGATTAGTGTGTGAGTTACTTTTTCTTGGGTGTCAGTATATTTCTGTCCCCAGAGCATGCGAAGAATGGATCCCAGTGGTAGAGCTAAGGGTACCAAGGATGGCCATGGTGGGTATGGAGGAGAATGAGCCTCCCCTTTCAAGACACGTGCTCCTGTTAAGGTGATCACGTAGGTTTCAAGCAAAGGAGGGCAAGCTCTTCAGATACTGGTGGGCAGGACACTTCCACGGACAAGGGAAGCTAGAGGTGATTTGGGGCTTCAAGACTGTTCGTTTTATCAGAGTCTAACCAGACATTTCCATTCCCAGTTTTGGAATCCCATCCTTTCCCAGTCGATGCCCTAAACGTTCAAAAGAAACTTGGCAATACTGTGCATTTAGCACTCCTAACTCTACCATCCACACAAATTTCGTGCCGGACTTTTAGCGATATCAGCCCTGTGAATACAAGTACTAATTCCTGGAGGGTTATAATAAAAGCTCTCTGCTATCCTATAATCAGACCAGGAACTGAGCTGAGAACTAATGGACTTGAACTTGTCCCTTCCTCCCTGTAAGCACTCTAGTAGACTCAGGCCATTCCGCCTGCACAGCTCTGTTCTTAGTCCTTGTTACTATCTAACAGTCCAGTCTAGCAGCTGCTTGCAATCTCAAGGTATTTGCTTCCATTGACATTGCATCACAATTAACCACAGGTGATAGCTTGATTCCTTGTGATTCCATGGCGTACCAAAGATTACCAGCAACCCATTTCCCATTAGCAAGGAGCAGACCACTGCCCTTAAGCCTAGACAAATCCCCAAATACCATTTGTGTGTGTGTGCGTGTGTGATATTTATCTTCTGGGACCATTCCAAGTACCAATTCTATCATTCAGGGTCCAGGCAAGAGACAAACTACATAGGAATTTGGTCAGGGAAGATTAATATGAGGAACTATCTACAGGGAGGATATATTAAGAGAACAGGGCTAAAGAAGAGCAACCAAGGAAGGAACAAATGTGGAAGGGCAGCCCCCTCCCCAGAGATCCCCAGATTCAGATCTCTTTCTAGAGGACAAGTCTACAGCCCACTGGATGATGGAGGAACATTCTAGATGCCTAGGGCCAGACCGGTCCGAAGTAGGGGAGCTGAGACTAGGGTCAGGAAGCCTCTGGCTGAGTGCCCACAAGCTGAGCAGACGGGCTGGGGACTGGGGACACAACTTACTAGAGGGTGAGCACGTCTCAGTGGCCTTCATAGTCCACTGACAGCCGGGAGCCAAGCAGAACAGGAAGGTGCCCCTGCCTCCTGCAGCGTCCCTCCAGCACCCTCTACTGACAAAGGTTGGCGTTGTGCCGGCTGGCAAAGGAGAAAGCCTTACAGTCTAGCTCCACTATCCAGGCAGAGAAGGGCACGTTTGGAGTGGGGAGACAGTACGTTGGCAACTAACTTATTCACTCTCCATTGCACCCCCTTTCCTTCACTCAGCTCTATAGCTGTCCCAGGGCTCTTGACCTGGCTCAATACCCTAAACCCTCATTCCCAGTGGGGTTAGCCCTGGGCAGTGCTGCCTGGAGAGTGCCACCGGAGCCGTGCGCAAACCTGTATTATGGACCTGGTGGTCCCAGGACAGAACCCAGGGGAAGCCCTAGATGTCTGCCGTCCATATTCCTCCACATCCTCCTTGGACAAGGAAACTGTCCCTTGATAGTTTAATCAGTCACTCCAGTCAACAGTGTTGCCCATTTACTGGGTAGTGACTCCTGGAGCCGGGACGGCCAGGTGGCTTTCTCAACAGCCAAATTCAAGAGAAATATCACTGTGCCTCCTGCATCCTTTGGGCACTAACACCTCTGAGCTCAGTGAGCCCAAATTCACAGGGACAGGAAACGCTTTGCAAGTGAGTTATCATACCATCAGTAGAGGGAGTGGAGGGAAAGTTACAGAGGAAAACTGAAGCACATAGAGGTTAGATGCCCCGCAAAGCCCGCACAGTTACAGACTGCCAATCCGGAATTCAAAACCGCGCCTGGCTCCCAAGTCCACGTTGTTTCCGATACACCACGTGGCCTCCCTGCTACCTGCCAGGCTGTTGGGACGTGTTAGCGGCGAACACGACATCAGACCCCGACCTCCGGGGCTCCGGCTGGGCCGGAAAGAGCCTCCCCTGCATCTCACAGACACAACGCCCGTGGTCGTGCTTAGCTGCCTGCAGCTTCCCCTGCCCGCTCGCGCTGCTCATCACCCCAAAAGCAGCAGTGACCCAACATAGCTGAAACCGAGCGGCCCACCTGTGCAGCTAGGGCGCTCTTCCCTCATCTCAGAGCTGGACTTTCTCCAAGCTTGAAAGCATGAAGCAGCCCTGGCTCACGGGCCCGGACCTCCAGCGACTGTCCCACCACACCTCCGAGCCCGTGGGCAGCGCACACGGAGTCGGGCACCAGGGCGGCGACAGTGATTTTGCGGGGAAAAGGGGCACACACCCGGGACGAGCGGGAGAAACTCGAAGCTGCCGAGGGAGGAACCGCCGACCCCTAAAAACGCCTCCAAGCACGAGCTGGGCTGTTGGGAAAAGGAGCAGCAGCTGCGACGGAGCCCTCCAGGTGGTTAACTGTCACGAGGGCCTCTCCTTGGGGTGGTGGGCGTGACCCACAAAGCCTCGCGATGTCTGCTTGGTGATGACCTCTGACTCGGTGGGGCCCTGATGGTTGCAGGAGGAACACGTGGCTCAGACTTGGGGCAAACACAACTGGAAGCTACAGTTCATACTGAGTCTAATTAATACAGAGTCCTTTTTCTTTTTTTTTCTTTTTCTTTTTTTTTTTTTTTTTTTGAGAAGCAGCTGGCCATAATCTAATAGGGAAAGAAATGACCGTGATGTAGTTTTTCTCCTTGAGGATGAAACTTCACAATAATGTAACTTTCGAGCGTATAGGTCACCCCCAAGACCAGGCTTCAATGTGGGTTTTAGAAACATGACCTAATTTGTGTGGCTCTCAGTACTCAGTCAGGGTCAGGCATGACTCATCCACTCATTCCATTTTACCACTGAGTCAAGGGAAGGACGAGGCAGAGCCCACCTTGGGAAATGGCATGAAATGAAAATTGCTGTGAGCTCTGCCACCCAGCAGGGTGGCCGCCGCCACCCACCCCCTGCATTCCTCCCTCCAAGTTCCCTGAGCCTGGCCCCCTCCTGCTCGGCTTTCCCCTCCCTGCAACCAAGTCCTGCGTTTCCCCGCTCTCAGACCCCAGATGCCAGCGGTGAGCCTGCTTCACAGATCAGAGCACGTGTGAAGTGACAAACAGGCAATGTACCATCATCTAAGTAGATTTGTAGTAAAATCTAGCTTTCGCCTCTTAAGTGACAAGTGATTGCAATGACTTCATTTCTGCTTTTAAAAAAACCTGAAAGAGTGAATGCCAGTGACCCTATGTGATCTGGAAGGGCCTGCTCTGCCCACTCCCCTTTCTGAAGAAACAGCCTAATAGGGAACCCCATCCCCTCCACCCACCGCACTGGTGGCCACCTGACCACAGGGTGATCCAGTCCAGACTTCTGGTCTGGCCCAAAAAGGTGAACTCTGCAAATCGTATTTTTTTCTAGAGAACTGGAAAACTGAAGACAGCTAGAATGGCAGGTAGCTAGGATATCGTGGTCTGGAAGAAATTCTCCAGCCGAGAGAAGGAGAGAGAGAGTGAGGGAGATGGCTGCCTTGAGAGTTTCCTTCCTAGGCTTCCAGAGCTAGTCCAAGGACACTTCTCCTCCTCTACGCCTGTTTTTAGACGTCCATGACATTTCCTCTTGACTTTCAACGCTGTGACAGCACTACCTAGGGGTGAACAAGGGGTCCATCAGTTAGCAACAGAGCTTAGAGCAAGATCCTGGCCTCCAAACCAAAACTGATGTATCTGTCCTCAAAAGTAAGGGCGATCATGAAAATACCCAACACTAGTATGGCAGAGGCCCCACTCGTCGGAATGGAGGTCTGTCCCGTCAGACGCCAGCAGACGTGTACTGGCTGCCAGCTTAAGGTCGGTCATGGCACTTGAAGGAAGGCCATCCACTATGGCTTCGCACCTTCCTAAATGAGGTCACGCCGCAAGAGCTTACCATAAATTAGCAAGTGTGATCCAGTCTTCACGTTTCTCCCACCAGATTTGGCCCTTCCGGCGTCACCCCACTTTCCATGGTGCCTGAAAGGAGGGGGGGGGGCTCTGAAACACAGGGAAAATCTCCCTGGTCTGGCATACCAGACCAAGGTGGAACTCAAGTAGTCACTTCAAATTTTGGTTGCTCTGTATGCACCTGAGTTTGAATGAGGCAGGGCGTGGCCATCAGAGCAGGGAGAAAATCTCTCTGAAGCTCGGGGGTGGAGGGGTGGGGGGGGGTAAGGGGGTGGATTGTGGATAAAGACAATACAGTGTTAGCGGCCCGGTGAAAAGCACAGGCTGCTTCACAACGGTCCTTGTGGAGCTCTACCAGTGATGTCTGTTTTCGCACAGACCCAAATGAAACTTGTAAAAAAAATAGGTAGCCCTTGCATATTTTTAAGTTAGTATCTAAATATTTCATTTTGAGTTTAAACAGTTGCAAACAATATCACTTACAGTATAAATATCAACACTTTAAAATAAAACTGTTCTACTATTCTCTTAAATGTAAAAATAGAAGTGGATAGTGAGAGAATATGACTGGAGGGTGAGATGGAGGCTGAGAAATCCTCTTTAAGGAGCTGAGATGATCAGTGTTCAGGCAAAGTGGTAGGGCAAGAATTCTCTGGGCAGACAGAACAAGTGCGAAGGCCCTGAGGCAGGAACAAGCCTGACTTGTTTGAAGACCAGGACACTGTTAGTGTTGCAGACATACAGCAGACAAAAGAGTAGTGAGAGAGAGGCTGTAAGAGAGAGGGATAGGTGGGAGCTGGATCGTGTAGAACTCTGAAGGCCATTTTTACTGATTTCTTTTTGCCCCTCCACACTCTCCACCCCTATGTCCCTGTCCTGGGCCCCAGGAGCCTGACCTATGTCTCTGTCAATGGGCTTGGGTGAGAGGTGACTTCTAGATGTGCTTAGCCAAGGACGCTCTCCAGCAGACCTGGAGAGGAAAAAGCAAGAGGGTGGGGTCCCATGAGCCAGTTGGGTTCCTCCAGCGAAGATCCCAGCTCCTGTCAGGGAGCCTCTCCACCCCTGCCTCTCTTTCTGCTTACCACTTTCTTCCCCTGCCTTCCCACTCGCCACACCCCTTCATGTCTGGGGTGATCCCACCTGCTGAGATAGTCTTGGGTACTTCACTCTCTCTTGTGGTTTCCCTACACCCTCCCCACGATGGGAAAAAGTCCCCTCACTTAACTCTTCTCCAATTATCCCAATTTGCGTGGGTCATCTGTTTCCTCCCAGGACCCTGCATGGTACACCAGGATAAAGTGCTTACATTGTATTAGCGGTATTCTCAAATCCTTTGATAATTATCTCCCATCCTGTGAAATTATAAAGCCGTATCACAGATCATTTTTATTTTAGCTTTCGTTTCCAGGGCTTTGCTGGTGTTACAGGAAATGCCATGACTACATACATGATGCACGATGGAGCTACGCGATACTTGAGAGACAACTGGTCCACTGAGAGCAAAATGCATCTGGAGGCCATGAAGTTCAAGTCTTGAGCGGCATTCCCAGGCACAACCCTCTCTGGGGAACGCGGCCACAGTAGCTGCAGAGCCCATTCCCCTCTCCAGGTTAAACACTTCCTCTTCACCCTGGTGGTGGTGTTTGGAAAACTTTTCAGCCATAACCATATTTAGTCATATTTGGGGAGGGGGGGAGAGGTGGGTCAAAAGCTAAAAAGAAAAATAAAGAAGGTATCTATACTTCCCTAGCTGAGATCCGTTTACTCCTAGCATACTGTCTGGGAAAGCCGCAGTCGGAGGCCGCGTGGCCAACAAAACCAAGCAGAACAGAAACCTCTCCCTTCAACTGGGTGGACACTGGCTGCTTTCATTCATCTCAATCCAAGAAACATCGTGTCAAGTCATGGCTTTGTCACACGGTGGGAGCCGAAAGTGGCTGCCAGGAAGACAGCCCATGCTAATCACTGCAAGTCACAGCTGTCTTGTTTCTTTTTTTTTTTTAAGTGTTTCCTTCATCAAGATAAAGGAAATGTACTGACAAAAGGAAACTTACACGGCCCAGAGGGAAGCAGGAGGTAAGAGTGAAGTGCCCGGTGAAAAACAGGAACATGGGCAGAGGAGAAAGTCTCCCTCCCCTTGGAAGCGAAGCCGGGTTCCCAGCACCCTGAGCACCTGCTCGAGGACGGGACACCCCACGGTCTCAGCCCGGTGCTTGATGTTGTAACCAGATGCCGGGCCCCCGCCTTCTGAGAAAGCCGAGAAAGGCTGAGGGGCGCGTGGGCTCCGGAGAATAAGCAGCAAAGAAGAAAGGATGTAGAGGCTGGTTTAAAAATAAGACTTATCAGATGAGAATTAGGTCCGGAGAATGTTATCTCTCCCCACAGGAGGGTGGGGGGGAGAAAAAGAGGCATGGCCAGGAGAACACGGGCCACAGGATGAATAAGCATAAAAATAGGAGGAAATGACCAAGCAAACGTGCCAGCCCTGCGGGAGGACAGCCTTTCTCGAGGTGCTCCTGCCCCGGGACAGCAGGAACCCTCCAGGGGGTACTCAAGACACGGGCCATGGACTGTGCCCAGATAGACTTTTTCCCCTCTATGCCTTTTTCAGATCGGTTGCTTTATCTGCTCCCTCCACGTGCCTTTACTCCCTTTTCGGGAAAAAAAATAAAGGTCTATGGAAAAGGTTCTTCGGGAATTCCTACTTACCGGCGTTTTTATGGCAGGTAACCTTGTCCCCAATGAATATTTCAAAATCCGGAAGTTGACAAGGGCTTAAGCCCTCCCCAGCGGCTTGCTACGCTTCCTTCATTCTCGCCCAGCCCTTGGGCTCAGGGAACAGCTGCCCCCTCCCCACCCCCACCCACCACAGCCTGTGGGAGACCTGACAGGAATCTGGGCTACTGCCAAAGCTCCCTTCGCAACAGGCCCACCACACCCAGCCCCTGCTCTAACTCCCATTTCCCTGGAAGCTCACGAATGATAAATAAAATGCTCCTTCCATTTCTCGGTCCCAAGTTACCTTCTGTCTGTAGAACCGCCAGGCATCTGTCATGAGGGTTATGCTGTTTTCCCTCAAAAAAAAAAAAACAAAAAAAAAAACAGGCACAAAACAAAGACCACTTGTTAAATGAATTTTTAATGACCCAGTGTTTATCTGCTCCTAAAATTACGAATTTCATTCCACAACTGCTCTTAAATCTGCGATGCAAAATTGTGACAATTAAACAGCCACTCTCTGAGCTCCTTCTCCAGCTTTAAAAAAAGAAATCACAAGATGGTCTTTATAAATTTTCTGAAAAATCTCAGCACTCGGGAGCATGAGCAGCAACCATTTCCAAAAAAGCTGACTTTTCTAAGTGCGAAGTTTATCAAAGGTCAAACAAACAGGATTCAAGAAAGAAATCTGGTGCTTTTTCAACACTCAGAGTATTTAAGTAAGCAAAAGAGCTGTGTTAAAGGAATTAAAATGACATCCTTCTACAAGCCACCTTAAAAAGATTAGGCAGAGGCTTTCCAAGTGTCTCTGAGAATTAAAAATGTTTCTAAACTCCCCTCAACGTCACTCAGAGGTGATGAAAGTATTGCTAAGACGCCAGGGCCTTGCTTGGTCCTCTCCCTTCATTCCTACTTACCAGATGGAGCATTGTCAGTAACAGAAGTATGCTGACATCTCAGCTCCACCTCCACCCCAAATTGGGAAGGTAGGTGCATCAGAAAGAAAAATCTGCTTTCATCCCCCACAGTGCATCAAAACAGGGACAGGAGGGCAGCGCTCTGCACACTGCCCAGACATCCCGGTGAGGCACTGTGGTCTGCAGGGAGGCCTCCCAAATGGCACCCAGGAAATCCAACTTGTTTTCCCTTCCAGTGGCCCCGCCCCGCTCCTGTCCAACGTGAGCCTGAGAGGCCGGTGTTGGACATAGACCCAAAGTTCCTCCAAGATCCCGAGAGGCATGCAGGAAAGATCTCATTACCAAGTCAAGGGAGACTGCAACTAGGAATCGGGTGATTTCTGTTCCCGTGGTTTACACCGAATAACTGACATTCCTTTAGGAGGCTGGGCAGGAGACCCCTGTTGATAACCAAAACAGTATGTACAAATGCAAGCAGCAAGCTCCCCTTCTCCCAACTCCACTCATTCCTACTCTCTGTCTGCTCTCTCGGCAGGAAGCAGAGACCACCTAAGATCGCAGGCACTGAAGGGCCGCAAGTCGCAAGTCAAATCCTGGGTGCTAGTCCATTACCCTGTCACCTCGCACGAGCCATCTCACTGTTCTGAGAACATGTCCTCGAGTGGAGAGAAGAGCTGTGTCACAGCAGCTGTAAAGAACAAACCTGTGAGAGCCCTTAGCACAGGCCTGCCGTACAGGTATTCTCTGAGGCCTTTGAGTCATTTCACCGATTGTTCTCTGTGGAGACTCTTTAACCTCTGACCCCAGCCTTGCAAATGTAAAGGAGAAAGGCCTTGGTAAACGCAGCCTCTCCAAGGACCTTACTTATCAACCTGGAGAAGCAGCAGCATATTAAAAAAATCACATTCCGATGGGAGTCAAGTGGGTCTGAGAGTAGCTTGGTTCTTGGATATAAACCAGGACATACGGCCCAACAGAGCTCAACTACAACCAGCTTCGTTTTGAGAAAAACTACCTCTCTACTCTGCTTTGACAAGTCTCTAACCACCTCGCTGACCAGTAGTATTCTTTTCATGTCATTCAAAGGATTCAAGACTGAAGCTAGGTCAATCTTGTATTCTTTTTACTTAAAATAACTTGACCAAGAACATCCTTTGGGCTAGTCCTTAATCAAATATAAAAGTACCTGACATGTCCAAATTCCTCTTTTATACGAACTGCTGACCCAGCATGGCATTTCCCATCATTACTTTCTAAAACACAGGAAATTTCGGGACTGAATGGCCAAAAGAAATTGGGATGACCCAGCCTCGAAAAAACCTGAGTTATTTAAAGAAAAACAAAATCACGTCTGAATGGATAATTCATGACTCAGACGGCCCAGCATTTAATTGGTATTAACTACTCTACTAAAGATCTATTTAATGCATTTAGGGAAGACTTTTTATTTCCACGAAATTGGATCTTTGGTTCAAAATTGAATCTCCTCCGAGGACTCTGCACTATTTAGGTGACGTAACACTGAGGTGGGCTCTTAACATTTCATTGCCAGGAATATAAGGGAAACTGATCAGATTATTTGCCAAATAATGTTTCTTCGGCGGGGCTAAGTCCTCCCCTAAGTGGGCTGTCAAAGAGAGAAGCAAAAAGCAGACACTATTACAGTTTTATTTTCTGGGTTCAATCTTCCAGGGCTCAGATTCAACCATGAGAAAAAATCAGTGCATTAAAAATTGATTTGGTATTTAGTTTATTAGTTTACAGGACCTTTGTCTGAAAGGAATAAGCAAGGCCCAAGAGGTCAGATCTTCTGGCAAGTCCAAATAGTGACTCAAGTGAAAGATACAAGACATACTATTGGAATGACATGATCTTCCTTCAAAATCTTGTCACTAGCATCCTCAGGACATTAATAACCATGGGAAAAACTTAGTGACAATCTTATGGGATATAAAATTCCTACTGAACAATGTTCTCTCCTTCTCTCTTAATGAAGTATTTTAAAATTGTTCCAAAGGAGGAATGGACTCTGTCCTATCTGAAGTTATTCTTATATTCCTCCTACAGTCCCAAGCTACTCAAGGGCAGAATTTTTCTTTGTTCAGTTTTCAGATTCATAGTGGTTAAAGACCTATTCCAACAGGGAAACAGACATGGAATGACACTATGACCAAAGCTTTCTAAAACTCTTAGCCTCAATCTGTAAGTCAATGAGAGAGAGGTGTATAAAAACTTCTAACAAGCCTTTTTTGCCAAAGATGGAGGAAATGAATCAAACCATGAAAACGCTAGGGTAGGAGAGCAGATTTATTCAACAAGTATTTACTGAGCCCTTAATGTGCCAGACACTACTTTAGGTGCTGGGAATACATTCCGTTGATTAAAAACATACAAAAATCCCTGTCTTCATTGTGCTTACACTCTGCAGAAAGGATACAAGACAATAAACATAATAAATAAGTAAATTACATAGGAAGTTAGAAGGTGATAAGCACTATGAAAAAAATTGGGCAGTCGTGAGAATGAAGACAAGTCTTATCTGGGAATTTTCCAAAACCAGAAATGGAAAAAAAACAAAAAAAAACCAAGCTTCTTTCTTGGAAAGTGTATGTATCTATAAATGACAAAAGAATATATTTCTGGCTCTTTCGTGTTCATGGGATTTGTATGCAAGAAACTAAAGGGATTTAAAAATATGAAAATGGAATTGAAAACTAGGAAGACTAACTTTCATAAAATAGGTGCACAATACAGAATTTTTGAGGCAGTGGAACCTGCAGTAGTAGGACCTTCCACATTTCTGGTGAATTCCATCATTCTGGACACACTGCCAACCACAGGGGATCTGAGAATCAATTCTCTTGAAGAAAGGCTACTAGGGACAGAAAACATGGACAAACTCAAATAGCTTTCTGGGATTTTTTTGATTTATTTCCATTTCCTTTTTAAAATACAACACCCCATTTTTTGTTATTTTCTCATTCTGTTAAACAAGGGTGAGCTCATTAAAAAGGAAAACTGAAACATGAGAATGTCTACATTCCCAACCCCACTGCCATCTCAGACTGTCCAAGAGGCACACAGGTTTATCATGCAGAGGTTGTGGCCTCAGAACTACCTACCAGATGGGTTCTTTTCCCCTTGGATTGAAATTCAAATTCCATTTCAACAAAGTAACCCAAACAATTAAGGTCTAGTTTTTGCCTCTGGGGAATTAGGTTCTCCAAGTAAGAAGTGAAAATAAAAAAACAGATGGTAGATCATCTTTGACCAGAAAGCCCTATTTTCAGCAAAATGGGGCAGAGGCAGCAAGTCCACGTTGTAGGACCAGGAAAAAAAAAAAAAAAGTGTCCACCCACAGGATACTTCTAAATTGATGACTGTGACAGCAGCCCTTTCTGGAGGTAATAATGTCATTAGGTCATGATAATTCTCCAAAAACCCCAAAAGCCCGGGATTAAGAGCATCTGGAAACTGCTCAGATGAGACAAATTTCTGTTTCCTGCTGTTAAGGCTTCACGGATGCCTCTCGGTGACATCTGTCGCCATTTTGTTTTTCTTTGCAAACCTCCTCCTTTCAAACCAGGAAGTGTACATAAAGTGCAGGTAAGATTCATTCCCTTGCCCATGCTTCCAGGATCTTGCGTTGATAGCCAATGTTACCAAATCTATCAGTTCAACCGCTGGCCAGCTAGGTCATCTGCAGGTATTTCTGGAGTTAGCAAATGAGTTCATCTGGCAAAGAGAGTGTCTGAAGGTGGATGCAGTCTTGGCAAGAAAACACAAAGTACCATACGTAAGACAGGGATGTGAATGATGCAAGCAGTAGGGGGGCTTCTTGTCACCGAGTCATGGAAGAGGCCATCTTTGGATCTCAACTCTTAAAGAGACCTCAGGAACCATTCCTAAAATGAATGAGGCCAGCGGATGTCAGAGCACGGTCAGTCTTCAGTGAGGGCAGATTCAGCTTTCCCTGGGTGGGGGACAGAAAAGAATTTAATAAAGAGGGTAAGGAGCCAGATCTGATGAGTTTAATGCCACAAATGGCATCAAAAAAGCCTCCAGTGAAAACTTCCCATCTTATAATACAAAGTTGAGCACAGTGCCCCCCCAACAGGACTTAGCACAATGTGTTTTCTTTGCTTTTCAATAGGAGTACAGTCCAAATGGGTAACAGGCAACACTGCATACACCTTTATTTCCATCTTAGATGAACTTTTAATATCCAACGACCACTGTGACTCTTCAAGAGAAGGATACAGTATGTAACATTTCCCACATATAGAGGCCAGAAATTTACCTTTCACGACCAACTTGGCAAGACCACTAGCAGGATAAGTGTTTCAATACGCCATATTTTGGGGAATGCTGCCTTACAGCTGGAGGCAGGACAGGAACGGTGTTAAGGCTGGAGGGGACAGGACCAGCGTGAAGTCATATTCGGTTTGTACTATGTGAGCCCAGTGTTTGTAGAGAGAATCACAGTCACACCAATGTAATACATCGACCATTACAGCTGGGCTCCATCGTATCCCCTGTGAAATGTGCCAAAATGGGGGGGCAAACCGAATGCTACGTTTGACAAATCTTACGTTTGACGGGTGAACGTTAGTGATAAAAAGTTGAGTAGTTACTGTCACACAATCGGTGGACATTCACGGGGGTGGGGGGGGGGGGTGGTCCTTTGGTTTTTTTCTGATTTCTCCAGCAGAGCTAAGGCCAGGGTTTCAGGATTCAGCCCATCAAGATGTCATTACCTATGAAGCTAAGCCACAGCCAAGACTGAACGGAGTACAGCTGACCCTGGAAATATGAGTTTGAACTGTATGGGTCCACTTCCACCCAATTTTTTTCCAATAAATACAGCGCAGTAGTGTAAGTGTATTTTCTCTTCCTAATGATTTTCTTAATAGCATTCTTTTCTCTAGCTTACGTTATTGTAATACGGTATATGATACATAGAACATACAAAATGTGTGTTGACTGTTTATGTTTAAGGCTTCCTGTCAACAGGAAGCAATTAGTAGTTAAGTGTTGGCAAGTCAAAAGGTATGTGCAGATTTTCAATGAGGGAGGGTCAGCACCCCTAACCTACCCTCGTTGTTCAAGGGTCAAGTACATGTTAGAATATATATACAAATGTTAAATAAAAATCATAGATTGACCCAATTAAAAGTCACAGAAAAATTTCAAACACCTACTTGTTAAATTCCTGAATTTCTTTTTGGCTTCTGCCCTTTCTTCGGCGTCAAAGTACCAAACGGTCATAGCATATCTGTGAAAGATAAGCAGATATAAGAAAAGAAGTTTAAAAATACTACCAAAAAATAAAAAATACTTACTATAAACCTCACACCAGCGGCATTCGTAAAGCCAACATTTAAAGTTTTCCCTATTATTAGAAGCCCTTCGCAATTTAAATTTAAAATAAACTTCTCTGGTTTCCATTCTATTTAAATGTAATAAAACACGTAAGGAATTCCAAGTATGCAGCAGGCATTATCCTGAGCAATGGGAATTCAAATGATCTTGTGAATAAATCTGCCTCTTTCTCAAGGAGCTCAGGCTCTCACAGGGAGGGGAGACAGGCAATTTAACAAATAACGTAACAGGTCAAGATGATCTTAGAAAGGACTAGAAGGGAGTCATTTTGCTCAAGACTTGAGGGACCCAAGGTGTTGGGGAGAAGAACACAGAGAAAAGGTGACAGTTGAGTAAAGCTTTGAAGAATAACTTATTTAAATGACAGGACACTTAAAGCTCTTGGCTTGCATTCTTTAGTTTTGGACACTGAGACAAAGATGCAACAGAATAATGATGCCCTCAAGCTTTCTACTGTGTTTCCATTAATTTGCTTTATCCCATCTATGGGATAGACTGTAATAGGAATCATTTCATGCATGAGTTTTCAAAAAGTTTCATTTTCTAATTATTATTAGCTACTGGAATTTCTATAGCCCTTGATTTTTTTCAAGGGCTTCCCATCAACATCTGCTAATGTTTCTCCTGTGACTTGGGTCATCAAGAGACTGGGGAACACCGAGGGAATTCTGGCATAAATGACAGGGGCCAATTATCGTACCCTATTAAACAAGCCACAACCAGGCTCTGGGCTTAGAATTAGTTACCTGTTCACCAAGGGCACATTCCAATTTGACATTTAATATGCAACTCTGTGTGGGGCTCAGATCTATGATTTCTGGAGGGGAACACCTATAAATCTTAAATACTTCACACATGTGATTCTAATTTAATTAGGCTCGTTAAGGTTCGGTCATTATCCTACCGATGTTCTCTCCCCCTGCCCCCAACTGCAATTCCCAGGTCAAGCTGCACCCTCACAGCACCAGGCCACCACCTGGTTTGGGCCATAAAACAAAGGGAATGCGAGGCATATTCCAAAATTAAGATTACATCAAGAGTTTCTAGATTAATACTAAACAAGTTTAATTGTTGAGTTACTCTGAAAATCTTCTCATGCTTGAACTAAAGAAGGGGCTTTTAAAAATCCCATTACTGGGACATGATGGGCACGTGGGCCCAGACCAATTTTAAGGGAAAGAAAGGGTAAAAAGGAAAAGAAGTCAGAACCAATTCCTCTCTCTTTTCTCAAGTTGCTCTCTCTGTCTGCAATAGGCAACTTGTAAATTCATCCAGAGTCAACCATCAGAATTCTTGACATGTGAGAGCCAACATTCTCTAGGGCTACCTGTTTCAACGTTAGATTTGTTTAAGGGAGGAGTGGCAAAAGAAGAAGAGAAAAACACTACGGGACATCCGGAATCCACTACGCTCACCTAATGGAAAACAATTTGTTAATAGTTCCAACTGACATTAGGTTTTGTAAAGAACCCTTTAACTGTGATCGCCTCCAAACAGGTTTGCTATCAGCTTTGGGGTGTGGTGCGTCCCTCCTATGCACAGGACACAAGTTGAGGGAATTCTCTGGGAACCGGGTCTCGTATAGAAGCTTCTCAGGAGGAAATCATGGCCCCGGCCATTACCTGGTCGCATAGGAAGGCTGTACTTCATGTGGGTTCCGGCGGTCTGACCAGAAGAACAAGAGTCTGTCAAAAATGGGCTCCACATCTGCTATGAATGATTTCCCTTCTGGAAATATCCGCAGGACCCCGCCATGTAGCTGAAGGCCACAAAGAAGATGGATTATTTCCTAGCCTCACACATAAGTAACTAACAATGGTATTTCTGCCTCATCTGGAAACAATGCCATCTTCCAACCTCCCGTCCGGGTGTGTATTACTCCTGAAATTCTCTTCAACTTTACACCTTGTACTTCAGTTTATTTCAGACTTAGCTAGTCATTTCTCCTTATCCACCTCATTCGGAATGAAGCCTTCCTACCCCCCGTCATGAAACCCAGGGACACAAAATGGAATGCTCTTAGGTCCGATCGCACAAAAGTGTCAACATCTGACTGTTTTTGACTTACAAAAACCCACGGGCAATTTCCTAGGGTTCCGTCGAATATTAAGAACGTCCAAGGCTAGTCATCACACATAGCATCCCCTTCAATTAGGATTTACAGCTTTGTTTTGAACTCCTCCAGCTCCTCTGTGATCACATCAGCTGGAAGTTACATGTTCTTTTTTCTCAACTCAGACTGCCTTATCTACACTTTTTAGTACATGCATCACCCTCTTCCTTGGATTTCTTTTTAAAAATATGTACCCCCAAATCTCCTGCTGGGATAACCACATCAAGGTAGAATCCAGGCCTCACACATCAACGTCTCCGCACAGCACAATGCCTGGCATTAACAGGCACGCAAATATTTGTTGCATGATTTCATACTTCGTGATTTATTATCACTGACCTGATAACTTTACTCTCTTGCCTATAACACTACCTTTCAAGATTTTAATAGACAACAAAGGGATGTATCCAGTCATGTTACCAAACAGGGAGAAGAGACATCTGACTCACTGGTTTCCCAGGTTTTGTTTCCCTGATGCAAGATAAAACATCCTTATGCTTTAGGATGACCAGTTTCTGCCCCAATGAACAGGAAATGGAGAAGTAGAAGGCTCAAAAGCCAAATGAGCTTGAAAAGTTCTCTGACTTCTCAGACTCCTCAATCACCCTTAAGTTTCAGAAAGCATACAAATTCCAGACAAATGTCTGTAAGCGTGGAACCAGACTTCATATCTCTATCTATCTATATGTTCAAAAATACAAAAATAAGCCAGAAAGCCTTTGACATTCACAAACCATGGTGAGCCATGGCAAGCGGCCACCAACGAGACATATCACCCCGAGAGGACTGTGTGGGAAACCTCGCTTGGGGCCGGTTTTATATCCTACAGTTAGTTCTATTTTTGTGGAATTCTCTCAATGTCGCTGCTGGAAGGAAGAAATATATATCTCACTGCGCACTGAAAGTCCTATCAGCTCTGGATTAGACCGAGAAAAAAAAATTGATCCCCATTCCTAAAATAGTAAATTACCTTCTCTTTATCAACCACCCTTCCTGGTAATGACCCTTCCTACAGCGCCCTCCCCTCCCCCCCTGCCAGATTAACTTCATATCCATTATTTTCATCTGGTCAAATTAAGTACTAACACCACAGTAGGAGACAAAAAGGAAATGGTGACGTAGAAAAGATTCATCCATGGGAACTACGAATTCCAAACCCTCCTCTAGGTCATCCGCATTCCTTCCCCAGAGTTTCTAGCCCGCATTCTACTCCCTTTTTCCCAGAGTACCTTGGCGTCCCAATTCTTGTTCAGATAGTAGATGCAGGTGATGCAGCGGCCATCGCCGTTGGGGTTGTCCACGTGTCGAACATAACCCGTCCCATTTCCTGGGTAGCAAGCCACCATTGCCTATGGAGAAATCCCAAGAAAGCTGGTAAACATTTCAGGCAGTAACCCAGCTACATCATCGTGAGGACACCCTACTTTTCTCCAATCCTCCTCTTTGAAAAAGCAGGTTCTGGGGTCCCATCCTAGACCCACAAAATCAGACTCAGTAGGTAATGGAGGTTAGGGATTATGCCTGGTATAATAAGTGCTCCGGAATCACCAAATCACCCGCTGTCTTAGAACACTGGCTAAAGATCCTTGCATTGACAAAGAGATAGGAACCGATCACAAAGGAGGAAAAGATCAGACTTGCTGAATAAAATGCTTAAGACGGAAAGAAGAGGGAAAGGTCAGTTGGAAGGAAGGAAGCTGTGCCCCAACTTGTTACTACAGGCAGCACAACCACGTCCAATTCATAGAAAAAGCCACAGACACATCTTAGTACGTTTCTCAATGCTCATCTTCTTTTTTTTTTTTTTTTGAAAGATTTTTATTTTATTATTTATTTGACAGAGATAGAGATAGCCAGCGAGAGAGGGAACACAAGCAGGGGGAGTGGGAGAGGAAGAAGCAGGCTCATAGCGGAGGAGCCTGATGTGGGGCTCGATCCCAGAACACTGGGATCACGCCCTGAGCCGAAGGCAGATGCTTTAACCGCTGTGCCACCCAGGCGCCCCTCAATGCTCATCTTCTTTCCCACTGATAACTTTCACATCAGGCAATAACCTGAAGCTCTCTTCCTTTGCCCAGGCACCACCTGTACCAGCCAGGTGGAGGAATAGAGCAGAAAGCCATACAAACATATCCTACTAAAAATTACTCTTAGAGAATTATTACTAACCCGGTCCCAAACCTCTAACTGTTCCATGGGAAAATTAGAGCAACGAGTAGAAAACAATGGGCAAAGCGCAAAAGCTAGTTCTCTTCACAGGACACTGTCTTATCTCTAAAATATTTTCATAGGGATGAGACATACGTAGGGAAGACACTGGAATTGGCAACATAAGATGAGGAAAGGGATCTTTCCCCTATTTTGTTGGCTGATGCATTCTTAGTGCCTACCCCAGTGCCTGCCACATGGAACGTGTCTGTTTAAAATCTCATTAAGTGAAAAAATTAGCAAATGGCTCTGTCCTCTAAAGGGTAAGTTTACATTCTACCTAGATCAATAGAGGTTTCTGTCATTTCATTTTAAGGATTTACTTATTTGAGAGAGAGAGCACAAGTTGGGGGGAGGAGCAGAAGGAAAGAGAGAATCTCAAGCAGACTCCGTGCTGAGCATGCAGCACGACGGGAGGCTTGATCCCAGGACCCCAAGATCACGACCTGAACCAAAATCAAGAGTCAGATGCTTAACTGACTAAACCACCCAGGCGCTCCAAGATTTCTGTCATTTTTTAATTTTTTCTAAGATTTTATTTATTTATTTGAGAGAGAGAGTGAAAGAGAGAGAGCATGAACAGGGAGAGGGAGAAGCATATTCCCCTGCCAAGCGAGAGCCCGATGCGGGGCTCGATCCCAGGACTCCAGGATCATGACCTCAGCCGAAGGCAGACACGTAACTGACTGAGCCACCCAGGCACCCCAAGATTTATGTCATTTTAAAAACCAATCTTCAAACGAACATGTAGTGATCCAGTTGGTATTTTCCCATCAAGGGCAGGGCTGTTTCGCTGGTAAAACGGTCAGTCAGGTGGAGGCCCAAACTCATGCACCAGCGGCTCAGTGATTCAGCTTCAGAGCTGTGGCTGCCAAGTCACTCCCAGCAGTAGCATGAAGACATGAACCAAGCATGTAGCTTCACACACACTGCATTCTGGAACAATACGGCTGGACAGTAGCTTGGCTTTACATGATCTTAACACTGAAGTCACCGTATCCCTCACGCAGCTATCAATCCCCATATCCTGCCTTTGAACATCTACAAGGTCAATGCAATGTCATATCTTGGAGCTGACATGAGGCTGTTGGCCTGAACCTCCTCCAGAAAGTGGAATTTTGAGGCCACTGCAATCAAGATTTAACAAATGATGGTACCACCAAGCAAAGCAGGGCTTGGAGAAAGCTGATTGGTAGCAGGCAGGAATGATGGGCCTGGCTGGGAAGAAGAGATAAATGAAGTCACCTATACTGACTAGGGAATAACTTATCCCTGGAAGCAGCTATTAGGATTATAAGAGCCACCACTGAGCCAATAATGAAAGTCACTTAAGCCACAAACAATTATAGGCTAGATTCCCTACCATCTCAGCCTCTCCCCACTGTGAAGCCCTGAAAAGAAGCAGCACTCCATCAATGCTATATAATCTTATATTCTTAAACAGCCCTACTCTGCGGAAAAGGTCAGTGGTCTGGATGCCTGCCATCTGGTTCACTCGGCAACTAATTGTGTGATCCCGGGCTTAGTTTCTCTTCTAGACAGAGGGGCATAGGCTGGAGGGCCTCCGAAGGTCTGAGACTCTAGCTAAGCAGCAACCCCAGAAGGAGCAACAGGGTTCTTCGGGGCATTATGAAGCACCTGTCTGCATCAGAATTCAGTTTGCAGTAAATCCTGAAAAAATAGGTACGAACTCACAATAGTACGTCCTTTACAAATACCTGCATCTATAAAACACACCCACAGAAAAAGAGCTAGCACCTCCCAGGGACTCATTAGGACAAAACTCCGAAGTGTCAGCAAAGTAGCTGATTGCTTAGGGGAGGGAAACAGAGGGAATTTTTCTGGCTAGAGTGAATCCTCACCCTCTCTCCTGGTTTCTGAAGCCACAGCATCAAGTTTGAAACAATGGAAGGAAATTATTGTGGGCCTCAGTGGGCCTGTCGAAGCTACATAGGCCAATTTTATCAGTGTTTTCTGGACAAGAGCCATAGTAGATAGGTCTTGGCTTGGGCACGTTTCCAACTATTTGTTGGTCTCTGACACAGTCTAGAACCAGGAGGCTAAGGATGTGCTGAGAAGCAAGGCTCCCTTCAACAACCAGTCATGCATTTCTGTGCCAATGTGCGCACGGGACAGAAACAAACCCCGGAAATGGATCGGTTCAACTGCAGGGCTATCTAAGCCTCATCAAGCCTGGGAAGGGATTTATAACGTATAAAGGCGGAGAATGCTTCAGAACAGTAAGAACAGGGCCAGAGTGCTTGGATTATCGTGTGACCAACATGCCAAGCGGTAACACGGACACTGACCAGGAGGATGACTCATTTATTGCAGACTTTATTTGCCAAAACTTCCTGACTGGATTGATACTTGAAATTTATAGAAGTTTAAAAACAGATTAGTGTGGCCCATGATAGCACATACAATACAGCCCTAGAGTTGTGTTCTTGGGTGTGCAAAGTAATCCCCATGTCCCCTTATGCATTCACCATTTCCTCCTCCGACCCCGCCATGCTCCCCCAACACCCCCCACCACCACCCCTGGAGGCCTTTCCAGGGCTCTGCGGCAAAACGAAATGAGCGGAGACTTGCTCTAGACCAGAGATAGGTGCTGTAGACATCTAGGTGGCCACATTCAGGCAGGGACTGTCTATGCATTCTTTGAAGATGCACACAGATACATAGATTCTTAACAGCCAAATCTAAGTAACAAAATCTGTTCCCCAAAAGCCACAGGTAGAAATGAAAACAGTGGTTCTGTTGCAGTTATCCCTGAGCTGGCTTCATAAGAAACCGTATCTCATCAATCCCAAAGGTAAGGCTGAAAAATGAAAGTTGAAGATGTCCATTCCAATGCCTACACGAATGCTCTTGACCGAAGCCAGCCACAGCTTGATTGCATGTATTAAACCATTTCCAAAAAGTGCCATCGGCCACTTCCGCTGTCCACTCAGCAGTGATGATCACTTTAGACCCACAGGTGGGAAGGGGGTACATCTGCCCCATCGAGCCTCCAATTAGACCACTTCCCTAAGAACGATCAACAACCTAGACTTTTATAGAAACATACTTCACATCGCTCATGACTTTGAAGTCAGATTCACTATTATAACTTAGTCCTAAACAAGTTATAAAGTGGTCTTTTACATAAAATTTAACTTAGCAAATTAAAATATTAATCAACTCATTTTATTTGTAAAATTTGCAATCGATGTGAATCCATTTTAAAAAATGTGTCAAGAATAGCATACCTGCAAAGCTACCTGGTTGAGTGACCTTCAAACCCATATTTTGGTCCACTGCCAAATGCTAGACCCCTCTAACTGCTAGACAGAAATACCAGTCAGTCTTTGTAAGGATCTGCTTTGAATGATGAATGATCCTGAGCACAAGCATACTTTGAATAAAATGCAACCTAAGTACAGGATAGCCTGTACTTAACCTCTTCGTGCCTCAGTTTTTCTCATCGGTAAAATGGGTTTATGAGGATTAAAGGAGTTAATCCCTGTAAAATGCTGAGCACAAGGCCTGGCATACACTTAGCGCTGTTTCTTTAGCTATATATTGAGCTAGTCCCCTCCGCCAGGGCTTCTGAATGTCTCCCCTTTAGGGATCGGATTCTGCCTAAGTGCTCTGTAGCTTCAAATCCAGGACTGGCAAACTCAAATAGCTTTTGGCGCTTCCAAGTAACATAAATGGTTGAAGCCAATCAGGAATATATGTGTCGGAGCTCTGGAGTGTGTGCTTTGCTGCCTACAACCGGGGAATCTGCTGACCTTTGCAACGAAGGCCCGGTGTTCCGAATCTTCAGATTTTAGGAGAGATACAGGCGACCAAACCAGATTTGCATGTAAACTCTCTTGAACGGTTTTTATCCCAATTTTTTAATCAGGGCCGTAAAAAAATACATCAGGCTGTACTCTGAGGTCACTGTCTGTGGTCCCCTAAGCAGTCAAGTTACTCTGGGACTGCTCCTGAGCTCCAGGTGGGCACTCCCCCACCCCCCACCCCTCTTCGCCTGGCTCAGATGCCTCCTGTCCAAAGGCACAGCCTCACCCTTCAATGCCATCCGCATTCCACGGGCCTCCTCCAGTCCTTCCCCCATGTCGGCTCTGGACAGGGTCCTTCCTCTCTCCACCATGAGACAATTAACTACATGGAGAACTTGATGTGTAAAGACTTGAGAAGAAATACAGGAGATCATGCACCTTCGTTAGCTTGGAAAACTAGCCAAGCAGCTGATCATAGTAGAAAAGGTGGAGTTCAAATTTTCTGGCTAGAAATGGGTCCAATTTATAGTTGGGTGACAACAGCCGAGACGGTAAACCTGCCAATTTTTCTCGGCAGCTGTGGATTTGAGGAGCTGAAGGCTATATCCTCCCAGGGTCGTTTTTCTGGGTGCTTTGAGTTCAGCACATATTTTAGCGCACATATTTAATGGGGACAGTGAGCACGGCAGCCCTGGGGCTGTATACTTTATGTCCTGTATTCACTGAGGAAGGGGGCCCCCACTGAGGCAGGGGTCCCATTTGGTATTTCGGGGTGTGGAGGGGGGTTGTCAGTCACTGCAATAAAGGCACTTGCTCTAAAATTGAAGTTCTCCTATTTAAAAAGAAAAACAAAAATTAGAAGTATTCGAACTGCTATATGCAGGTAAACCATTAGAAAGGCTAGAGAGACAAACTGGAATAAAGATAAATTAAGCCAAAATGTCATTTTCCATGATTTTCCATTTGGCTCTGACAAGGACTGAGAGAAGAGAACTACAAAAATCCTTTGCAAGGGCAAGGAACTTAAATCCAGAGGAAAAGGAAAGCAAACTGGGATTATTGCTTTAGGCTTTCCCCATCTTCCTTGTTCAGAGGTATGTAATCTTCAAGGATACCTTGTGGGACCCACTATTGTCACTTAAATTAAATTCCTAGTGTACAATATTCATAAGACATCTTTACAAGATAAAGGCAACTATGCAAAGCTTTCTCCAAGAGTTTCCAGAAAATGTCACTCTGCAAATTTCACACTGCTGCCAGTCCCATCCTTCATCTGAAATTGAACAAAAAAAAGCAAGCTCTCGAGGTGATGATGAACCGCTCACAAACATAAAAAGTGCTTTAGAACCTTTGACATTCACTCTAACTTCATCCAGGTCGGCATGAGGAAATTAGTTGTGGATAATGTAGGCACGTTGGAGAAGAAAGGAGGACACAGCAAACGGTCACGAGTTATCTTGGCATCTTGCTTGTTATCTATCTTGTTGGTAAAGAGCAAACCTAGCCATTTCCTTCCTTCTACTGCTTCTGGTTAAAGACTGATGTAACAGGGGCGCCTGGGTGGCGCAGTCGTTGAGCGTCTGCCTTCAGCTCAGGGCGTGATCCCGGGGTTCTGGGATCGAGCCCCACATCAGGCTCCTCTGCTGGGAGCCTGCTTCTTCTTCTCCCACTCCCCCTGCTTGTGTTCCCTCTCTCGCTGGCCGTCTCTGTCTAATAAATAAATAAAATCTTTAAAAAAAAAAAAAAGACTGATGTTACAAAATGAGGAAAAAATAGGAAATATGCTTTTGGTGGGCAATAACGGGAGCCTTGGCCAATTACCATGTTCCCCTTCCCAAAGTTTCAGTATCTGACCGGACAAATCAGGGCAGTCGGGAACACCAGACAGTTAAATACAGCTGCAAGGTAAGTAATCCTTCCAACACACCTCAAGTTGTTCCTTAAAATGTTTTCTGCAATTCTATTTCTACACTGAGGACCACGTCTGCCTTCCTCATGTTCTAAATCCACACTAAAAATACCTCTTCCTGGAGCACCTGGGTGGCTCGGTCGATTAAGCAAAGCATCTGGCTCTTGATCTCAGCTCACATCTTGATCTCAGGGTCCTGAGTTCCAGCCCCGCATTGGGCTCCACGCTGGTCGTGGAGCCTACTTTAAAAAAAAAAAGCCTCTTCCTGAACCCAGAGCACTGCAACAGAAAACCTCACCTTCAATTTAGAGCAATAATCCTCATGCCCCCCATGCATGAATTTTGCTGAAATCCAAGAGTTTGGTGATTCTGAAAATGAAAAGTAAGAAGGTCTAACCCAGTCTCAGCTGCTCTGGTGATGTGGGTCTACCCACCCCTTTCAGGTCAGGTGAGAGCATCGCACCTGTGAAGGCAGGAATTTACCGTCTTCACTTGAAACCCTGTCCCCAGGGAGACTTTTCCATCCGTGCCCGTGTTCTGCTCTACTGTGAATTTGGTCCTAGCTCTGGGATCATCCAAACACCACCAACGACCTAGACTCGAACCTTCGATTTAGTTTCTCCTGGCTCGGGGATGGCAGTCTTACCAGACGCCAAAGCCCCTTGGGGTTCTTCATTGAAGAGTTAGGCTCCCACCCCCACCCCAGAAATATGCGCGCGCACACACGGGTCTGCATAAAATCACAGGGGTTCACAGGCCTGTAAAGTCTGACTGCACTAGATCAAGATTCTGTTCCAGGGAATCCTGCACTTCGTGCATGAACTTGAGTGAATCACCCTCCCTGGAGAAGCCATTGAAACTCTGTGAGGCCAAGAATTTAAGAAACTATTGTCATTCCTTTCTGAATTGTGGTTAATTCCTTTCCTTGGAGAGGATTCAGCCAGAGCTCTGCAATTAAGCACAGTAAACAGGCCGGGGAACATCGACATATCAATACAGGCTGTTTGGGTTTGGAAAGGCGGCCCTTCCCCCGGAGGCCTGGCTCCCGGCCAGCAGGGTGACGGCTGAGTGACAGGGCTACGTGCGCTGCGTGAGGGTGGCAGCCAGCCCACACCCGAGCACACCGCAGGGCAGACTGCGGAGGGAACCGGCACAGGGCGGCCCTCCCCCAGCGCTACCCGAGTCACCAGAGAAATGTTTTGAATAAGGGCTTCCTTGCACTTATGAAATCAGCAAAAGTCAGCCAGACTCAGGGTGAAGGACATTAAGAGAGGCGTTTAACCATATCCTTTCCGAGGCCTTTCTCTATATTGTAACAGCTGCTGTTTCCTGAGGACCTAGGTAGCCAGGTGGCACTTTGGGGAGGCGCTTTCCACATACCATCCCATTTCATTTCCTGATGGTGGGGAAGGTGAGCAGCAGCCATCTGCCCGGAGTCTCCCTGCTCACAAGTTCTCAGGAGAATTCATTAATCGCCCCCCCTCAACCTCCAAGGTACCTTCTTTGTATAGAAAAACAAATTCATGAGTAATCCTTAAGGCAATATGGGGGTAGGGACTCACAATATTTAACTTCTTTTAATGTGAGAAATAGTCTTATCAGAAAAACAAAACTTGACCTGCAGCTCTCAGAAAGGCTCTGAGCGTAAGAGAAAAACAAGAATGTTTGTGGTTGCAGGACTGTCAGAAAATTAAGTGTGGTTGTCCTTAAATTCTCATCTGCCATGAATCCTCAAACATGTAAAGGGAATCCATAACTCAAATATAATTGGTTAAGACAAGATTTTATAAATGGGTAATAAAAAAAAAAGTTACCAGTCAAAACACATCATGAAAAACGCCTTGAGACAATCTTCTTAAGCTAAGAAAAACCAGGCAAACACTTTACCTGCAATTCCCTAGGGACACTGCAACTATGCTGGAAAAAATAAAGTCAGAAAACTTTCTAGGAAGCCAGATCGTATATTTACATGTGCCCTTCAGCGCCTGGAAAAATATAACTGTTCAATGAAAGACATGACACACACAAAATCAGTTGGAATTAGAACTTGTGACATTCAGGAGACGCATTGGTTTACTGAACAAGTATTTGTATAGTGCTTTACTACGCGCCTGACACTGTTCTAGGGGATTCATGAATATTCCCATATTCAATATTCATAAATATCCCCATAAGGCAGGAGCCATCCTTATATCCATTTTACAGATGGGGAAACTGAGGCACCAGGCGGTTCGGTCCCTTGCCTTCTCGAACCCAGTTAGTCTCGCTACAGAGTGTGACGCCTCCATCATCACGCCACGCTTCGTCAGCACTGCTGACCTAATGTCTAACATGAACCAAGTCATCCACTTTGGGGGGAACGGAGATCTTCAGTTCTACTTGAAGTATTTGAATCCCTCTCACCCTTGCCTAGCACCCTTTCCATAATCGTAGAAAACTATAAAGTGCAAAAAAAAAAAAAAAGACAAAAATATGAAAAAGAAGCGCTTGGTATTAAGTCTGTGACAGAAAGCTCCAAGGTGCTGGTGGAGGGGGAAGGGCAGTTAACAAAAAGCACAGGGCAACGGGGACTGACTCAGTCCTGGCAAAAAGGACCAGCCGTCCACACGGTCTTTGCTTCAGATACTCCCGCTGCAGGGCAGACTCTCTCCTCTCTGAACGCTCCGCAGCCCCAGCGCAGCCCACATCTGCTTTGGATGCAATCGCTCAACAATTAGCCCAGGTCATCCCCAGGCTGCTCTTCCCAGGCCCAGGTTCTATGGGAGGAAGTCGGCGCCTCGGGATCTTTCCTTGTTAGCTCAGGTCAACACCAGCCAAGGTTTTCACACTCATTTCAAAGTCAGAAGATAAATGACCGATGAAGAAAAAAATGTCAAGGAAATACAAAGTGTTTTTGTAAACAGACCAGCACCTGGTAAACGCAAAGGAATGCCAGAGATGAGATAAATTGTCCTTACTCACGCGCAAAGCTTGCTCAGGAGACAAGGCCAGGAGGACCGTGTTAACTGGAATTCACTGTATACAGAACGTTCTAAAAATCACGTTAACTAGAATACCCTGGATACAGACCCACTGAGGCTGAGAGGAGGGGTGAGATCCAGAAGGGTAACTTAGAGGAGTAGAAAGTAAAAGTCTCCTCTAAGAGCAAAGCATAAACTATTTTGGGGAGCAGCAAGGGGACTAGAAATAAAGGAGTGGCAGGCTCTGAATTTGGGGGACAGGGATCATTAATGTAGGTGTCCCATGCTCTTCCAAGATATATACAAAGCCCCATTTTACAAACAGAGGGTGACCCAAAGTAACTCATGGAACGTTATAGAACTAACGTGGTCTTTCCACCACTAAACACTGTTTCTAAAATACCAGGAAGCATCTGTGAACTGAAAACACGTCCTCTTATTTCCAGAGCAACCACTTCAACTCCAAGATCAAGCAACAAGGCTGATTCTCAGATGCCTCTCCTGGCTTATCAAATACAGACTCAAACCTTAAACTGAAAAATCAAAGGCCTCCATGCAGAAGTCAGAAAAGGCCAAGCAGCAGCTACTCTCCACCCTTCTCCAGGTCCTATCACTGACTCCCGTTGAGCTGGATTTGGTTGTCAGCGTTGCTCCCCACCCTCAAAGGGCTCCTCATCTCCGCCTTCTCAGGTCTCCTAGTGGGCAGCCATCCGACCCGGGAGGCCAGAGACCACCTTAGGCTTCTGTGTGGGATTCACAGGGAGCACATGATAGCACATAACCAAAGCAGGCTGCGCTTCCGGTTCATGCTCATCCAAAATCACGAGGCTCCTGTCCCCTTCCTCCCGGTGCCCTCAGCTCACGTGCTTGCGAGACTGTTGGGCACGTGGAGGGCGGCAACACCCTCCAGTCATTAACAAAGATTCTTCCTTCCCCCTCCATTTAACGTGAACGGGAGCGGGTCGGTTCCCAACTGCGTTCCAATTCTGGCTCTAGAAAATTCAAGCTTCCTTATACAAATGTCTTAACACGTTAACAGGTGGTAGGTTTTTCTCAAAAATCTCCCAAAAAACTTCACATGCTTGTATGTTCTCGTATTAGCAATGAAGAAACTCAGATCTGAGCAAACGACTGCACTCTGATTTTCTTGCTAACTGAGGAAGTGTGGGAAGATACAGCACCACCCTTGTTTAGCCTCCTCTTTTTCATTTTACTCGGGGTTTCTCAAACTTCAGCATGTGTGAGAATCACCTGGAAGACTCCGAGCTTCCGATTCATGGGGTTTGGGGAGAGGCACAAGAACCTGCCCTTACGGCAAGTTTCTAGACAACGCTGATGCCGCTGGTCCAATAACCCCACTTTGAGAACCATGGCTATTCTGTTGCTACTTTGCGCAACGCCTCACCCTAGATGATAAAAGACAGTAATCAGTCAACTGCGCTGGAGACTTTGGGGAGGGTGGCGGGTAGACGGAGAGGCGGTGGGTACGGCGGCAAGGGAGAGGAATTCCTCAGGCAGTTTCTGGCACAGGCATGGCCGTGTGACTCCTAAAGCTGGCAGGACACATTCCAGTTGCAACGCAGCATCGCTGAGGATTACTGTCGTGTCAGCGCTGGAGTGTGAGCGCTGGTGGGAGTCTCTTCGGAACCAAGTATGAAGCACTGAGAGCACCTATTTGCCCTCTCAGATGGAAAGTCAGTCTCAATTTTCACTTAATTCCCTATTATCCCGGAGATGGATAAATATTGTATCCATGGTACAGATGAGGAAAGCAAGGCTCAGAAAACGGACTTGCCCAAGATCACAGCGAGATGAACTAAAATGTAAAATGCCCATCCTAGGGCCTAGTGGTAGGTACCAAATAAATTAAATTAAAATATAAAAATAAAAATCCGGGGCGCCTGGGTGGCACAGCGGTTAAGCGTCTGCCTTCGGCTCAGGGTGTGATCCCGGCGTTCTGGGATCGAGTCCCACATCGGGCTCTTCCGCTGTGAGCCTGCTTCTTCCTCTCCCACTCCCCCTGCTTGTGTTCCCTCTCTCGCTGGCTGTCTCTATCTCTGTCGAATAAATAAATAAAATCTTTAAAAAAAAAATAAAAATAAAAATAAAAATCCATCTCATTCATGTGAAGAAGTGGAGATGGAGGTCCTGAGACACCACTTGCCAGAACCAGGATCAGAGGCCAGGGTGTAAGCTCAATGCTCCTCGGTTTTCTCGCTTCCCTGCGCCAGACCCGTTTGTATGAGCTGCCGGGACCCGGGCGTGACGTGCGTACCTTCTGGGGCCAAGAATAAAATTTCACAACTGAGAAAAAGAAACCTCATAAAGCCAAAGCCTTGTCTTTGAGATGCTCCTTCATAGCATGTTAATATAATAAAATATTTAAACACTTTGACATCAAATTAGGGGCCACACTGCAAAATCTTTTTTTCACCTAACAAAATATTTATAGCTTTTTTGACACCGTGACATCCTTTGAAATCAAAGTTCCTTTTGAAGATGAAGTTAAGCCAAGCACCTGTGAATAGTAAGAGACTATTCCAAGGCACCAAAAGTATATATCAAGCTTAACAGTCTCTGCCTTCAAGGAATTTATAAGTAAATGGAGGCTAAGGTAAGTAAGTAAATATAGATACATATGTATGTAGCAGGGAGGCTCGGACTGAGCTACCCAGACAGCTCTGGGAAGCAGAAGCAAAGGCTGCGTGGAGAAGGCACTAAGATTCTGAAGAGAGGAAGACAATAGGGAAGTTCAGTGTGCCTGGCAAATCACCTTCTAGCATTTCAGGGAGCGGGAGGGAAGGAAGTGGGCCAGCAGGAGATTAAGTGTGCAAGGGTCAAATGGGTTCAGACACGGAGGGCCTGAAGCCACATGGTAAGAAGTTCGCAGCACAGACAGCAGACACTGGGATGAGAGCATTGGGTTTGATGAAAGCATGGAGACGACATGATTAGTGTTGGGTTTTGGACTACTTACATTCTGGCAAAATCATTCAAATGGATCACAGGGAGAACAAGAAACAAATGCAGGTGATTTATGGTTAAAATAAGTCTCTTTAAAATAATTCCCTCCTCAGGGATTCCTACTATGAAAACAAAACAAAATTTAAAGGGAAAAAAAAAAGAGACAAAACCTGAGGTTCCACAGTGAACCTAAAACGAAACAAAAACAAAAATCCAAAACAGTCCCAAAATAGGCCAAATCTGAACCAATAATATTACATGTTCCTTCCTGAATATTCGATATTCTGTGCTTTAAAAAGGTTTTATTTAGGGACGTCTGGCTGGCTCAGTGGGTAGAGCATGGGACTCTTGATCTTGGGGTTGTGAGTGTGAGCCCCACACTGGGTGTAGAGAGTCCTAAAAAAATAAAATCTTAAAAGAAATAATTTAATAATTAAAATTAAGAATAAAAGACAAATAAAAAGGTTTTGTTTATCCACCCATTCCAGTCATTCCAATTAACCTGCAAAACAGTATGAATCCAAAAGAAGCCATCCAAAAAAGCCCAAAAGCACACACACAAAAATAACTGTCAGTTCTGTGTGGGGTACAGAGCTCTCGGAGTAAGAGTCCCTCAGGTTTAACTAGAAAGATGGGGAGAAAGTGGAGGGGGCGTAGAAGGAGGGGCACAGGCAGAATCTTCGTTCTATGCGTTGTCTGGAGAACACAGAGCAAGCAAAGAAGTTCGGACTAATTCAAACCGTAT
This sequence comes from Ursus arctos, assembly GCF_023065955.2. Classification (NCBI taxonomy): domain Eukaryota; kingdom Metazoa; phylum Chordata; class Mammalia; order Carnivora; family Ursidae; genus Ursus; species Ursus arctos. The sequence goes on from NW_026623053.1 coordinate 14,842,623, forward strand.
GTCCTTACTACCTCCAAGCAATGCTCTGAAGAGTATTATCCTGAATACTTCCAAACAACTTCACGCTCCCCCAGCAGAGCCAAAAATAGATGTCACTGACACCTGGACTTGAGTTTGTCATTTTGTTTTCTTCCCAGTGAAAAAATAACCAAGACTCCCATCATATTCTTTGATCCTTTGCATCTTGGAGCTTTTTTTTATATGGTAATAGCATTTTGGCCTCATTTTGGAAGGAAAAATAATATTTAGTATGAAATAGGCACATTTTTTCCAGAACTTGAGCAACACTGATAACTCTGTCTCCTGAAGGATAAAAAACTGGAATGGCCTAATAAGGAGGTATTAACATGGCACAGAACTTGAGGGACACTCACTGAGGAGGTACCGAATGCATCCAGTCCAAGATCTGAAAGCCTGCATTATCCGACTGTACATCCCCATGTCCGTACACCCCCATGTCCGTAAGGCTGGGATCGAGTTGGGGGAGGGGGTGAAAAATATAACCCTCAGTCACTCCCAGCTCACCACACCAAGAATAGGAATGTAACCCACAAATCACGATCAAAAGAAGATACAAAATTAAGGTAAGTGCCACCCTGGTTTAAGATTGAAATAATCGAGGGAAACGGGGTATAAATTCTATGTATAATGAACCAAGCTAACTAATCTCGCTTGGCAAACAGACACATGGCTCTGAATCAGAGCCAAATCAACGGCTCCTGGCCACCTGCCAAAACCGAATTCCTTAGTCTGGCATCATAAAATGATTTGTCTGTCGCATTTACAATTCCAGTGCCTCTGGATTCCACTACCCGCTGGGCACCCCTGGCAGGAGCCCAGCAGAATACATCTGAACTATCATTACCGTCAGAACGTCAGCATTTGACAAACACTAGAGAAAAATGACACCCATTTCTTAGAGCAATATTAGTTAACTACAAAGTGATACTACAAAGAACGGTCAAATCTGTTGCTGTAATAATTAACAAAGAATGAATAACCTTCTCCATAGTGCTAACCTGCAAGCTGCTTCCTGGGTGCTCAATAGACTTGGGTCAAAATGTCACTTAATGTACCCAAGGCCACAAAGGTGTGTCAGAGGCAGAGGTCTTGCCAAACTGAGTAAACGTGGCCCACAGGCAAGGTCCTCCACGTTTTATCCTGAAGGGCACAATACTGGGGTGCTAGGAGATGCTTCTCATACGTGCTCTGCTTGTTATGGGTTAAACTCCACCCCACCTTTGAGCTTCAGCAGAGAAATCTTCCATACATGGTATGTTTTCAGAACGGAGTTGTAACATGCAAGGCTGCTTGTTATTTACAAATTTGAAATTTTTCTAGCCAGAGTCAGGATACAGGAAGGAATTTACAAATTTTGCTTGAGCTGAGCAAGGTCAGAAAGGAAAATAATTCATGACACCCAAAGTCGAATGCACATAATTCCACCTAAGGGTGTTTATCAATCTTAAGTCATCACTACATTCAAAATTCCCAAATCACATGCTGATGTGGTTGAATTAACTGAAAGACCCTGTCTCCTAGTCTGACTCAGGAAGCAAGCCCCTCTCTAAAGCACCTTCCTTTGCTCAGGCCCAAGACACACCCCAATCCCTTCTCGAAGGCTTGCGTAAGACCTCATCTCTCCAAATATAAAAACACCTTACCTGCTGAGTGATTGACGGGCTTGATGGGTGTGATTTCCCATACCTCTCTAGCTCTAAAGACCTGTGTTATTAAAGGTCTGTGTATTTTTGGTCACTTATTTTAAGTATATTTTGGTCACTTCTCATTTTAAGTAAACAGAGAAATTGCTGAAAGCCCAAAGAGAAAACAAACATGACAAATCATTGTACAAGGGGACTGTTTAACCAGAAAAAAGGAATGCAAAGTTGGTGACAACTATCTCACCCCACTCTGTTTTCAGCATACTTCTTCTTTAGGTAGTTTTATAATCGCTTTCCACCTCCCTTTGCCTGTCCGTGTACAGGTCCACTGCAGTGCAAGGCGTTTAATTATTAGTGAATAAATAAATTAAACTGATACCTGTTGATCTGCCACTTCACTGCAAGCAGATAAGGTATGGTGGAGTGCCCAGGGGCCCAAAATTGAGCAAAAGAAACTATAAGGTAAACACACACACACACACACACACACACACACACCCCACACACACACACCCTACTGTCTTCTCCTTGCTCCTAAGTGTCATTCAACAAAATAGCCCAAAAACATTATGAAAACTCACCCAATGGGGAAACCTGCTTCCCGGTCACTGAGGTTGTATCCTATAAATTATTTCCTTGAATTAATATCCTTCCTCCAGGAACTAAATTATTTTTAAAAACAAAACCTTTTCTAGAAATTCCTCACATTCTTACAAGAAGATATTCCAGTGCTTCAAACTCAGTGTCTCCTCCCCCTAAAATATCTTATTCACAGATAGACTTTTAAGATCGTAATTACAGAGACACTGTGCATGGTGTCTAGTCCTCAAAACACCATGCTCTAAGAACTGGACCTTTCGTCGGCCCTGGCAACTGTGGTTTCATATGATTCTACATTCCCACTACCACTCTCAACCCAGGCTGACAGGTCCCCTGGACCAAGGTGAAACCATCAGACTTTACTCCAGAGAATGAAAACAGGGATTCTGGAATGTTAGTCAAGGCTCTGTGGCTGAGGTGGCCATTGTGAGGCAGCCATCTTGAGCCATATGCATGGAGGGGCGGCCAAAGCTAGATGGTAAGCAGATTGGGGTTGAAATCAAGTGCACACGCAGACGAGCAAAGATGAGGGCCATAAAGCTCCGGAGGAAACAACTACCACACCAGCTGTCCTTCGGACTTTCGGGTTCCTAGTTCATGGCCCCAGTCTTCTATGAACCCTGATTGCATTTCCTGCACTTGGGTCCTGAGACATATCCTGATCTTTGAAGTATATTAGGCCATTTTTGCTTAAAGTACCTTGCAACCATGATAAGCTCCCTTGAGTAAGAGATATTCCCAATATCACATGAGAAGGGTGGGCTCAGCAGCAGAGGAACAAGCCCACCACCTTGCAACACACTTTCTTTTATTCATAACTTCTTGCTGTGTCATCTTTTGTCTGTGCTGCCTCGCGAGGACTGATGCATCTGTTCACAATACAACTGTCCAGAACTACTCCAGTCAGGGAGCCTAACAACCAACCCTGTTACCAAATACTTTTCCTGCACAACAGTAGGAAAACGTTAGCCCAGCGCTCCGCTTTTTTCTTCAGTGTTTGGGGTCTGCCTTTTTGCTGTTTTAAGCTTGAGAATTAGTCGAGTGGGAACTACAGGATCCTATAATTCGAAAGTACATGGGAAAGGAAACTCTAGGAGGCAGGGATTATGCCTGTTTACCTTGGTATCCGCAGCCCCTACGCAGTACCCCACACAGAGCGAGCGCCACTGCACAAATCAAAGGACGACAAAGGAGAACAGTCAAGAACACGAACTCTGGAGTCAGATCTGGGTTGGAATTCTAAATCTTCTGCTTACAGCCTTGTAACATTCAGAGGGGCACAGAATTCCGCTGAGAATTTTATGTACGTTATCGTATTTAATGCTCCTTCCCCCAGAAAGCTTTAAGGTATTATTACCCCTCGTTTTACACTTGGTGAAAAGTAAGCAACTTACCTGAGGCCACAAAGTTCCTGAGCTGGAGCCTAAGCCCCTAACAACCTAGGATAAACGGCTGTTTACCACTCACTTTGTGACCTTGGGGAAATGATTTAATCACTCAATTTGCTGAAGATTGTGGTTCTGAAGACTAAATCAGATAGACAGTGTTTATAAAGTGCTTAGCACAGTGCCAGACGGGCAAAATGCTCAATAAAAAGTAGTTATTGTTCTTAAAGTTACTAAATAGTGAGCCTTCAGTGAGATGCTTCAAGCAGGAGAACATTTGGTTCCATAAATTACACGTTCTCTGGAAAACAGCCATTTCCAAGATCGAGGCAGCCAAAGCAAAAGGAGCAAATGATGACCAATATTTATCTTGGATATGTTCTAAATTCTCCAAAAGGGAGTTATAGATAAGAAATCTCTTGATAGCCTGAAAGCAATGACCATGCTTGCAGTTAGGGGGCGCCATGCTGCTGTGCATTTTAGGAAACCACTTCCCCAAAGGGTCTCCAGCACCCTTGGATTTTTTCCCAACAAAGTGGAGAAAGATAAATTCTGACTGGTAACAACTTTTTTGGCACGAAGAGGGGAAGCCTTTAATATTTCTTTCCATTCTCTTTCACAATTTCAACTTTAGGTCCAACATATATATTTCTATTTTCTTCCCAATGCCTTTGCTTTTGCTTTTGCTTCACTGAGATAAAGGGCATTCTTGCATTATCCGATGACCTTTAAAAGTCCAAGGAAAAAAAGTATTTAATTAGGATGATCGGGTTAATAGACATAACCCCAAGAAATATCTAAAAAACAACTGGTCTAAAACAAATGTATAAATTGGCGATTATTGAAAATGGGTCATAAGAGGATAATTCATTACACTCACCTCTGTACCTCACATACATGTTTGAAATTTTCCATAATAACCCATTACAAATAAATTTTGAAAATAAATGTACACATTCTACCTTTTCTACTGAAAACCTACTTGGAGGGTGCGGCAGGAAACTTGGTTTATATCACAGCTCTGGGAAGGTGGAGTAAGGCACTCAGTTTAGGGAAGAGAAGAAAGTTAAACTAACGTGAAACTAATATAAATCACTTAGAGAAATGCTTTAATAAGACCCAAGGCCACAGAGCTAAGGAGAACTGTATAACAGGCAACTCAAACTTTTTATTTTTGACTCTAATAATTGTTTGCTCAAGCCTGGTTTTACATTTGGCTCCAGTTGACCACGGAATATCCCAACCTAGAGGTGATTTTTCTAAAGGACGGGAATGAAGAGCTTTGTGCCAAAACAACCAAAGAAAAGCTGGAGATCTAGGTATGGATAGAAGATGCACTTCTCTTTTCAATTCAGTCACCTTCTGAAAGGGTTAACTGAGAAGTTATTTGTTCTACCCAGAAGATAATCTATAACTGAAGAATCTTATCTAGAGATCTTTCTTTTTCCTCACCCAGACGTACACAGTGTTTCTCATTCAATTTGTCGAGTCCAATTCTAGCCTACAACCCTACCACGGACAGTCCTTTAAGTCAAAGGTAAACACAAATACTTAACTTTCAAATTTGTTAGTGACATCTTCCTACCAATTAATTCTGACCTCCCTCTGAGCAAATTAGGTTTCTAGAAGGCTGGGGGTAACATTCTTAGCACCTGAGTTGAAATGAAACTTGAAAAACTGATAAGAAGCCATCTGCTCTTCCAGATTGAAGCAACAAGCACTTCTGTAACACTGAGGCTAGCCCTTCCCCCCTGCCATTCCCACCCCGGGGAGGGGAGGCAAGGTCACTCGGCGCAAAAACAAAACTAACCAAGACAAATGGCTTTCTAATCACCCAAATGATAAAAAGAGGAAAGAAACACTTCAACGTCAATCTTTTACAGAGTCCAGGTAACTGAATTTTCCCCAAATCAAAATAAAATTTAGAAAGCAGCATTTTCTCCCAAGATTTACTTTATTTGTGTCTGATTAGTAAGTGTTCTCAGACATTTTATTCATCTCCCCCTGGCTTGAAAGGCATGCAGCAATGTCTTTTCTCCCCTACACTGTTCCCCCACTCCAACCTCTTCCTTTCTACACATTTCCAGTCTTCATTACTTGCCCTTTATTACAAGTGTCCCCTGAGTCTATGAGACAAATGAGACGATAATGGTATGATTTATCAAAGGGTCAATCTCGAACTGAGAAATACTACATGTCTTATTAAAGAATGGTGCACCTTTCTCCTCATGGTAGGATGCGCTGCCTCGCTGTGTTCAAGGAAAAGTTTTCTACAGCTCCGAGTGCCCCTTGACCAGTCCGCAATAAAAGTGCAAATCACTCAGAACTGCCACTGGAAAATTATCATTTGTGGGAAAGACTGAGTAGCTGGACTATCCCAAAGTAATGTACATGGACCAACATCGTGGTACTCCATGTTCCCACAGTCCTGCCAATCTACCTGGAAGTGTTTCCAAGATAAATTACCACCCAGGGAGTCACTTCTGGCTGGGTGAACAAAAACCTGGTTTCTTTCCAGAGGTACTTGACTACCTTCTCCCCATCACTTCACTAGTTGCTTTTAGTGGGTCTGATAGCTAGGAAAGGGAAGGTGGTGGTGTAGGGCTCAGCACCGGGAGAGAATTTTCTAATCTCTAACAAGCCAAGGGTGCCGCTCAAAAGTGAAAAGCAGCTTTACTCTTTCACAGGTCAGACTTTCTTCACACCTGCTAAACCCCACACCCCGCATCCCACACTGAGAAATCACAACTGTCTCCAGAATTCCTGAAGAGTGTTTTTTTTTTCTTTAAGGAATAGCCTCTGAACACAACGAAGTACAATAGGTGACTTTAAAGTGGCCATTTAATATCATGAATTCACACGTGTCTCAGATCATACGCAATGTTTCCAATAACCTGTCCCTCATCCGGACGTTTGAGAACCTTCACGTATTAAAATCAGACCAAGAAAAACCACAGCTTGTCCGGTTCGTACCACCCACCGGACCCATTATTTCAGTTAACAGAAGGTCATCGTAATGATACACCTGAGTCCCTTAGCACGGATTTTAGCTCGGAGGAGGGGTGGGGGAGGGGGAGCCAGACCGACTGCTCGCTTCTCGGTGAAAAACTAAAGTTCACTTGCAGCCCTGCGAAGGCAACAGACAACGGGCTCCGACTGTCCCCAGTCCCCGTCCCCGCGGGCTACAGCGGCGGCGGGGAGCCCGCGCGCGTCCTACCTTGGACCTTTCCTTGACGTAGTATTTGCCCAGCCGGCTCCCGCAGTACAGGACAAGCCTGTCGATGAGGGACAGGAGGAAGCTGATGGCCTCGCAGCCCTCCTCGTTGCCCCCGATCCACGTGATCTGGTCGCCCCGCAGGTGCCGCTTGGAGACTCCGGCGCGCGGCCCAGCCAACTGGCCGTCCCGCAGGGCGCCGTTGCAGTGCAGCTGCTTGACGCGTTCCAGAACGCAGTCGCCCACCACCTCGCCGAGGAAGTTGTCCAGGTAGCAGAAGCCGACCTCGTGCAGACAGGGCACGATGTACTCCAGGGCGATTTTCTCCAGATCCAGCCTCATGATGTGTCCCAGGGGCATCTCGCCCTCAGAGCCGAGCTCGGGGATCCCCAGCGTGCACTGAGACCCGGAGCGACCGACGCGCGCGCGCAGCCGAGGCGCGGGGAGCGTGGCCCGGGGTTCAGCTACCTGCGGTGGCCACCGTCCCCGAGCCGCCGCCGCGCCAGGGAGAGGGGAAAGTTGCTCGAAACTCTGGGAGGAGGAGCCCTTCAGAGACCAGTGGGAGTTGCGCGGGGCTCCACGGCCCGGCGCCGGACTGGCTCAGTGAGGAGTCGGAGGGCCCCTTTTGGAGATGCGGAGCCACCACTGGTGCCGCGGCGGCCCCAGGCGGGGAGAGGCTGAGGTCCAGCCCCCAAGCCGGCCGCCTCTGCGCGTCACGGGCCCCGCCCCGGCCCCGCCCCGGGTCCGCCTCCGGGACAGCCCTCCCCGGGCCCGTCACCGGCTCCCCGACTACCGCTGCCCGGCGCCAGCCTTGGTTGTTTGTCACTAGAGGAGGGGCTGGAGAACAGACGGAATTTTTAGACTGCGATCGATTTACATATGTTTTGCATAAAATCCCATCACAAACTTGAAAACCTGGATCCCAACTCTGAAAATGTAAATGAAATCAGCACACTTTACGGCCACGTTCTGGGCTGGTCACCTCTCGAACAGATTAATAAACTCCGAAACGAGTATGCGTATTTAACAGTGATCGCGTCTAGCTTTACCTGGTGCCTTTCCTTATTCCCCTTGCCTCTGCTGTTTGACCCAGGTCAGGAAACTCAAGCCACTGAAAGATTGGGAGAAATTCAGTTTTAACTAAAATTAAACATTTCCCTAACCCCTGTGTCCCCAAAGCCCTGTGTCCTCTCAGGGCGGGGGCGGGGGGGGGGGAAAGAAGGGGGAGGAGGAGTTGTGCACAATGAAGAAATGCTGGATATTATCTGATTGAACCCTGAAAATGCTGTATTTTGCTTTGCTGGATGCTTTCATCGACTTCTCTTTCAAGCTGCTTACTCAAATAGGGTGCTCTGAAAGTCTGCCTTCAGAATTAATCACATGTTCATGTAACAGCCATCTAGGTGTATCCCCCAAAAGACAGACTAAATTCTAGGTCTCCAACCTCACTTTTTCTACAAGAAACTACACTTACACAGGAGGGATGGACACCACCTAAAAGACTTTTTAGTTATCCAAAGGTAAGCTGACTACTTTATGGATTTTTTCATTCCCTTTCCTACCGAACCCCAGAGATTAGAATCAGGGAAAAAGATTCGTAAATGGCATGCAAAGTCATTTCCATATTTTCCATATTTTAAATTTTACATTAGATTGCATTCAGGTTCTTCATTTAAATTGAACAAAAGAATGTACAAGTTTTACAGGTATTGTATATTTTGTACACAATCCTCTACAGCTTTTCCACTTTTCCTCTCCTTCCAATAGCCCTCGCTGCTCTGCATGCTAGGGGAGAGATATGAAAGGAAGCGACAGCGAAATCCAAGCCGAGAACAAAGAGTAGAATAGGCAAGGCGCTGCTGCTACATGATGGAAAGAAACAGACAGGGGCACTTGGTGGAGTAAGAACCAGAGGAATGTTCCAGAGGAGCGGTCAGTAAGAAACCTTTGGTGAAACTTCTGTTATCCTGAGAGGAAGTTCTCTGCCAGCATGGTGATTAGTTGGCACCGTCAGCATAACCCTTCAATAGGAGCCGCAGCAACTGGGGTAAAGTCTTGACTTGGCCAGCCTCAAGGCGCTGTTGTCCAAATTTCCACAGCAGCTTCATGATGACAGGAGCCCATCATCCTGGGACACCACCCCCCACCCCCCCAGCGCCTGGCACCTAGTATGTGCCTAATAAATAGTTCCTGGGAACCTGGTGTGCAACCCTGAGCCATGGCAGCCTCCACGAGGGTTTGGGGCATGTCTGGACTTGTCTGAAAGGCTACAAGAAGGGTCTATTTGCTTGAGGACCTGGGGAACGTCCCCAAAGAGAAGTCACTCGAAGAGTGTCTGGCAGATCAGGCTGGTCCAGAATAAAACCGCAGAGGCCAGTGAAGGAGGCAGTCAGGCATTCTGCAGGGTATTTGTCTCTTGGCTTTGTCTCCCCATCCAGCCATGGTAAGTGTTCACGTCCTGGGAGCAGGAGCCCTAAAGCAAAAGCTGAAGGACTGACTGTTCGTCTGTGGCAAAGAGGGAAATGGAGATGCCATACCGAAAGGGAGGAAGGCCCTTCTCCCAGCTCTGCTTGATCCCCCATGTAGCCAGGAACTGCTCTGGCCTATTCAGCGATCTCCTCCAGGGGCATGATGGATAATGGGATCACCAGGAGAGAGATGGTCTGAGGTGGCCTGAATAGGGGCCCTGGTAGGCCGCGGCTTTTAGCGTTTGCCACTTTGGGGTCTATTGTAGACCTCAGAATTAGATAGCCTTGAATGAAAAGAGGAAAGATAATACTTGGTAGCTGGCTGAAATTTTTCTGGCGAAAACTTCTCTGCAGATACACCTGACACTCATAGGAGTAACTAGGAGGGAACTTACAGAGGCCTGGAGATCTATAGCAGCAGGTGGGGAAGTGGCGGTCAGCAAAATACAGAAAATTGCGTACCCATCTCCCAGAATGAACATATTAACCCGGGACTTTAAATCGCAGGACTGGGTAAATTTGGCTTACTGGACAACTAATGTTTCAATCGTTTTAAAGTTGTAACTAGTCTAGTTGTAACTAGAGCAATAGTCTATGAACAAGTTCTGGTGACTGACGGCCTTCAACCATTCTAGATGATTTGGTTGCACAATGTGGGCAGTTTAGAAGGGTATTCAATCCCTCGCCACCCTTCCTGCTCAGCAAGGGCGCCTATTAATCAACCAAGGTCCCTCCGATCCACTTGGGGCTGCCATCACCACACTTGGTGAAGGAGCCTGAGATAGTGTGCCTGGCAAAAAGCACAGTGTGTGATTACACAGAGGGGTGCAGACAGGCTGGAGCCATGTGCAGGCTTGGAGGCTGAGCCTCAGAGTGGCAAACCCCAAGCTACGTGTTAAAGTATATTTGTTTTCGTTATTTGCCCATTAATTTGTGGCATTATAATATTAAAATGCTTTTCATATTTATAACTAAAACAAATTAATGTCCATATCATTTAATTACAATAATACTGTCTTCCAGGGTACATCTGCAGGACAAATGCCATCATTTTCAAGCATGTGGTTGAGTCAGGGAGAAAGAAGCATGTTGAATTTCCTTGCCTTAGAATGTGAACTGAAAGGGATCCTAGTGGTCACTCAGACCAACTTCATCTTCCTACAGATGAGAAAACCAAGGTCCCAAGGGGTTGGACATCAGCTCTTAAGTAAGAAGTCTCTGGTAAGTAGGAGAGGGAACCTCAAATGCCTCTGCCTTCTCGACTAGAAAAAGAGAGCACTCACTCTCATCCTGTTATGTATTTGGGTCTTTTTTTTAATTGAGGTAGAAGTGACAAAACATAAAATTAGATCATTTAAAGAGAACAATTCAGTGGCACTTAGTACACTCGAATGTTGCATAACCACCGCCTCTGTCTAGTGCCAAAACATTTTCACCCTGCCAAATGAAAACCCTGTACCCCCTAGGCAGTTACTCCCCAGGTCCCACCTCCCCCCCGCCCCTGACCACCACCAGTCTGCTTTTAATCTGGCTAGTCCCCATAAGTGGAACCTGGGACATGGGATCTTTTGTGACTGCCTTCTTTCACTTGGCATGTTTTCCAGGTTCATCCATGTTATACTTTATTCCTTTTTACGGTTGAATAATATTCCATTGTATGGACGTACCACTTGTGTTTATCCATTCATAAGCTAGTGGACATTTGGGTTGTTTCCACCTTTGGTTATTTTGAGTAACGCTGTTATAAGCATACATATGTGAGTATTTGAGTATCTGCTTTCAATTCTTCTAGGTATATATTCGGGAGTGGAATTGCTGGGTCATATAGTAATCCTATGTTTAACTTTCTGAGGAGCCACCAAACTGTTTTCCACGGCAGCTGCACCATTTTACATTTCCACCAACAATATGGAAGTGTGGGAGAGTTCCATCACTTCCTTTTTTTTTTCTTTTCTTTTTTTTTAGAGAGGGAGAGAGAGGCAGTGGGGAGGCGCAGAAGGAGAGGAAGGGAGAGAATCTTAAACAGGCTCCACACCCAGTGTGGAGCTTGACGTGGGGCTAGATCCCACAACCCTGAGATCATGACCTGATCAAGAGCTGGACACTTAACTGACTGAGCCACACAGGCGCCCTCCTTTTTTATCTCTGATAAATACTGTCTACATTTCCTTTGCTCTTTCAGTGTCCTGCTATCCCTGAGGTTCCCTCTCTCCAAGCTGCTACCCGAACATTCTTCCTTGTGTTTTTGCCATGACACATCAAGAGGTTGATCGTTACATTGAATGACCTGAATATGAGCAAGAGCTATCTTATTTGCAACATTTGCCACATTCCAGGCACTGTGCTGAAGTGTTACAAATATTACTTCCATTAATTCTGATGACACCACCAAGAAACAGGTACTACTATTATTATTCCACATTGTAAAGATGATGAAAAGGGGGACATAGAGAGGCTAAAGAACTTGTTCAAGTCACAAAAGAGAGTATGACCGCACTGGACAAAATCAGAGGATGCCAATGTAGTAAGATCAGGGGGAAAATCATTTGGGGCCACTTGCTTGGCATAGCAATGTTTTCGCCCTTAAATACTCTTTTTTGTTATACCTCTTAATTATAACACTCTGCAGTGACAATTTTAATTATTGGTTCCCTTCCTGATATTTTGTGCAGAAGGGAGATAAGCAAAACTTACCATAAATTATTTAGTCAACTGCATTAAGAGTAATCTTCCAAACCTCCAAACTACAAATTAGGATTTGCTCCTTGCTCCATTCTACCAATCATGTCCCAGTGATTCCAGGAATCCCACATAAATCCAGTGATATACAGTCTGTTGACACTAGTCAAGTAGTCCTTGGTAATAAGCCACACCTCAGTCCACTTCCATGGCTTACCCCTCAGGACACAGAAAGTGCATTTAATTTAAATGGAGCTGGTAAAACAAGAGAGTGCCAGAAGGGAATTTATGCTCTAGCTCACTGCTATGAATTGGGTTTAGAGAAAGGTGCATACGATTATGTCCCATTCCTGTGAGTCAAGCCATCCTACTCCTTTCCAGATCTAGGGGGATGGCAAAGAAAGTGACTTTCTATATGGGTTCTTTTTTTTTTTTTTTTTTTAGAGGAGAGGAGGGGTAGGGGCTGAGGGAAAAAGAATATTAAGTAGGCTCCACACCCAGCACAGAGCCTGACCTGGTCTCGATCTCATGACCCTGAGATCATGACCCGAACCTAAATCAAGTTGGAGGCATAACCGACTGGCCACCCAGGCGCCCCTATATGGGTTCTTAATTGCTTTAACATATGGAGAAGCTTAAGCCTCTCTCATTTTATCTTTGATAATTCAGCCAATGTGCAGATTCGGGGAAGTGTGAAATATCAGGAATCTTCATTAATATTTTCCAATTCAACTCCTGCTTAAGTTGAAAACATTTTAAAAGCATTTGCTCTGGCTAAAAACGTGACACTGATCATAAAAATACAGCAGGGTCAAGTTTATATTAATATGGAGTACTTTAAAGAATGTTTTATGCTTAATTTCATAAAGCCTTTTCTAAAAGTGTTTTCATTCATTAGAATCTCACATCTTAATGTATCATATTTTTTTAAGATTACATTTATTTGTCAAAGAGAGAGCACAAGCAGGGGGAGCAACAGGCAGAGGGAGAAGCAGGCACCCCACTGAGCAAGGAGCCCAATGCAGGACTTGATCTCAGGACCCCGGGATCATGACCCACGCTGAAGACAGACGCTTAACAGACTGAGCCACGCAGGCGTCCCTTAATGTATCATATTTTTAAGAACGTTTTTATTTTAGAGTAGTTTTAGATTTATAGGAAAGTTGTGCCCCATGCCCAGTGCCCCCTATTAATATATGATTTAGTACAGATATGGTATATTGTCACAATTTATGAACCAATATTGATACATTATTTTTAACAAAAGTCCTTATTGTATTCAGATTTCCTATGTTTTTACCTAATGGCCTTTTTCTTTTCCAGGATCCTGTTGAAACTGCCCAGTGGTTGAAATGAGTTCACAGTGTTTTTAGGAAAGTGTAGACCAAGACAGTCTTTCCAGTCCTTGGGCTTCTGCAGAAACTTCCAGTGATTCCCCAGGGTAGGAAGGAATGGATAACAATAGAAAGAACATGTCTTCTTCCCATCCTAACAGCCCGTTGTGGTGGCTGAAACTTGGTGGCACAGTTGAGAGACCCTCTCTGTACAACCAGGGGTCTCTGGGGTTCGGGTCACTAATCCCTCCCCTCTCCTCCCTCTTCCAGCCTGACTATGAAATGAGTGAGTACTAAAGGCTCCAGCGACCTGGGGCTCACTGTTTTAACAGACCTCGATTTCGTTCCCGTATTTACCTCCTCCCTAGCTCCAGAGAAGCCTGATTGGTCTAAGGCAGTGTGTCTCAAACATTAGCATCCATCAGAACCACCTGTCAAGCTTCCTAAAGCACACATTACTGGGCCCCACCCCCAGAGTTTCTGATTCAGTAGGTGTGGGTGGGGCCCAATAATGTGCCTCTCCGACGGTTCCCAGGAACTGCTTCTGCTGGTCTGGGTCACAGGTCGAGATCCACTTTTCTAAGCCAATCCGTTCCTGACATTACCCTGGCAACTGTTAGTCCAAGGGGTGGGCAGGTGACCTTAACCAGGCTAATCCAGTGGTTCTCACCCTGCCTGTACATCAGACTGACTTGGGAACTCCTAAAAACTACCTCTAACCAGGGCCCACCCCAGACAAATAAATTAATATTTCCAGTGATAAGGCCTAGGTATCCAGCAGTTTGAAAATTAAAATAGCAAGTAAATAAATAATACATCATTATCACCATCACCAATGAATAAACAATAAATTAATTTAAAAGTCAATCAATTAAAATGAAATAATAGCAATAAATAAATAAATAATAAAGCACTCCTGATGATTTTAGTGTGTAGCAGTATTGAGAACCACTGGTCTGCTTGAACTGAAAAGAATTTATATTGGAGGGAGAGGTCTCTCTGTTTTTCTTTATGCCCAATGTGGAGAAAAGCCACAGGCAGCTTTGTGGCCTCTGGCAGCCATTTAGTCACCGTCAGGATGAAGCCAACACCAGGAAGGCGGAACCGTGTGTTGAAAGAACTTGGGACCTTGGTGACATCAGTGAGTGGCTTATCTTACTGTTCTGGGAATCTGTCCTACCTCTGGATTTCTAGTTATGTGAGAATGTGAGATAACACATTTCCTCATTTTAAAAACCAATTCAAGTCATGATTTTCAGCAACTAGTACTGAGAAGCATTCTAACAGGTGACCCAGAGAAATGGTCTTCCCGTAGCTGTCATAAATGGCATCTATTCTTAAAGACACCGCGGCTCAGTGTCACCCCTCTGTACACTCCAGGGGACTAGATTCCTTGTCAGAAATCTGACTCACGGAGACTAGACAGATGGGGTAGCAGGACAGTTCTGGGATAGTCTGTGACTACGCGCCTCTCCCTCTCCAGACTGCATGTTTCCAGCTCCAAAATTCTGTTGTCTTCTCCCCAACAGAGGAAATGAACAGGATGAGAAAAGACCTGGCATTTCACCTTCTGTTAAAAATAATTAGTTTTCTCTATCTACCTAAGTGAATAATCTCATAATAGTCAAATTGGAGGTTACAATTATATTCTTCATGAGCTGTTTTCTTAAATTGCAAATTTGTTTTCAGGCAATAATTCCTTTTTTATATTTATAATAGGAAAATGTGAGTAAAACATAAATATTCAACACTGGGGGCTCGTTGGAACAAAGTAAGTGTCCAGCAAATGTTTATTGCATAAATTTAGTGCAGTTGGTTACACAACTGAATGTAGAGTAAGAGTCCCTTTTTGAGAGAGAAAAAGAGAGAGACTGAGACCAAGATGTTATTAATAATTATTTCTGAGTAAGTGGGATTATGAAAGTTTTGTTATGTTCTATTGTTTGTAGTTTCTAATTTTTCTCTAATGGGCACATATTATTTTTGTAAAAACAAAGAAATCTATCATTCTAAAGGATAAGGGATGTTTTTCCTATATAAAACAAATCTTTAATTCTTCCATGTGCTGGTCATTGGCCTGCCAGTGCCAAGGACCATTCCCACCATTCTGTGCAGCGCTCTGTTGGAGGTGGCTAGAATCCTGTGAATTGCATTTCCCAGACTCCCTTGCCAGCTGGCCAAGTTAGATGCTGCCAGTGGGAAGCACTGGTGGGAAACTGGATGAAATGATGGAGAGACACCCTCCCCTTTGTTATAAGCTTCTGGCAGTGGCTGTGACTGTGACCAAGAGCTAGGGGCTCCAGTAGCCTTCAGCAGTTCCAGCAACAGCATTGGTGGCTGGGGCAGTGGCCAGGTCCAACAGTATCAGCAGCTTCGCTGTGTCAGAGGCCATCACCCCCTCCCTTCCTCCCCTCCAGCATTAGGACTGGTCCTGACTTCCTGCAGATGCTTACCTCCAGGCTACCACACCTCCCCTTTTTCGTTCCTCTAATCTTCCATTTGTAACTGATTCCTTAAGTTGAACTCCCTCTGTTTGAAATACCTAGAATGATGTCTGTTTTCCCAGTTGGACACTGACTGATATGCCTACGTACTCTCAGTTCCTCCATCAAATTCACCAATAACTCCTCTACTGCCAAACTGTAACTCGCAACCTCTCGTCTGCTCCCTATCTCCATTGCCAAGACCAGTCCAGACCACCATCGTTTCCCAAGCGCATTACTGCAGCCTTCTCTCGGGTCTCCCTTCTTTTACACTTGCCCTACAACAATCCATTCTCTACACACAAGCTAGAGAAATCTTCCTTAGGCATAAGTAAGATGGCATCACTCCCCTTTGTGAAACCCCTGCCTATAAAATAAAGTCCGAACACATTACCATGGCCTACGAGGCCCCAATGACCAGGTCATCATTGTGCCTTGTCTTCTTCACTCACTGTGATCCAGCCACACTTTTCTTTCAGTTCTTGAAACAAGCTGAGCTCTTTCCTACCTCAGTGATACTGCATATGTGGTATACATTCTGGAATGTGGTATACTCTGGAATACATTTTTCCCTACCCTGCAAAAGGTAACTTTTTCTGATCATTTCCTACATCTTATTTCTTCAAACAGGCCTTCTTTATCACCCTAATGAAAGTAGGCTTTGCCCATCTCAGCTCTTTGTTTATTTCCTTCAATAGTGCCTATCAAAACTTGACTTTTTTTTTTTTTGGTCTGTTTTACATCTATTTCTTCCAGAAGTCTGAAGGTAGGAACGTGTTCACCATAGTATTTTCCAATGCTCAGCACAGTGCCCAACACAAATCAGATGTTTGCTATCCACTGAATGACTGCACTGCATATTTGTTTCTTTTTTTTTTTTTTTTTAAGATTTTATTTCTTTATTTGACAGAGAGACAGCCAGCGAGAGAGGGAATACAAGCAGGGGGAGTGGGAGAGGAAGAAGCAGGCTCCCAGCGGAGGAGCCTGATGTGGGGCTCGATCCCAGAACGCCGTGATCACGCCCTGAGCCGAAGGCAGACGCTTAACGACTGTACCACCCAAGCGCCCCTTAAGTGTGTTTCTAAATTCATGTGTAGAACTCAAGAAAATCTGATTTTCTCAATAATGTTTTTCATTGTTGGATGTTTACTTTATGTTTCTATAGAGAATAAGCCAAAAGTTAATTAAAATCTAAAAAATAGGAAGAAAAAAGTAAACATTTTGGAAAAACAGACCAAATTGACAAAAGATAAAGAGCTGAAAAATCTTCCCATGATGCAGTTGTAAAACGTTCTACCAAATCTGATTTGGTCCAAATTCTTCTGTGGACAAATTTGGTTTCGCCTGAGTTGATTTAAGCCCATTAGCTAAAGCTGATTCAGTTATCCAGCCTGGGTTCTGAGTCTCTTTTAAGGCTACATGAAGGTCAAGTAGAGAATTTCACGTAGGATCAGACCTCATTCTTAAAACACTTTCAACTCCTGCGTTCTTACATCCTTCAGTCAGGCCTTCATTTGTTGAATCAGTCAGTCAAATATTTTTTTGCATGGTTTCCCTATGCCACATACTCTGCTAGGGACAGGATACAGAGGTAAACAAGACAGACAGGATTCCTGGACTTTGGAGGCTTACATGCAAAAAGGAGACAGACAGTCAACAAGGAAACACATAAGTAAAGAACAATAATTTCGGGTAGTGATTAAGTGCTATGGGAAAATACAACAGGAGAATGTGATACATGGTGGGAGGGCACCATCAAGTCAGCGGTCAGAGAAATCTTCCCTAAGAAGGCCCCACCAGCAAGGCCACATTGAGACACGAACATGCCAAAATTATGGTGTCTACTTTCATTCCCACCCCCCAGGTAATTAAAAATGTAAAAAGCCAACCAAGTAAAATAAGTGCAAAGCAAGTCAACAAAGTTCTGATCACCCTACCTCCTACCCTCAGTGACAACTACTTGAATACTTGGGGGAAATATCTAAAATCAAATTCATTCCAAAATATTTTCTCATTTTTAGGGCTCTTCTTTGGCTGAGTCTCCAAGTATACTTTTAATCTGTTTACTGAGTTCATCTAGCACTTAGAGCCATCTATGCAAAAACCTAAGGAGAACGTATTCCAGGAAGAAGGGAGAGCAAACGCAAAGCCGCGGATCGAGAACTTGGTGCATACAGCCTGCGGACCGAATGCAGTTCCACTGACACATTCTTTGTATATTGTCTGTGTTACTTCCACACTTGCGTGACAGTCACCAAGAGGGACCATCTCCTTTAACTTTGCTCCTTCCCGTAGGCAACTTGTCTGCCTCCCCGGAGCACAGCCCATCACCATAGTACGACAGCACAATAGCTACCATGTCAGACAAAACCTGAAGTACTGAGTGGCCCACTACAGAAAAAGTTGGCTGATCCATGAATTTTATTTGTTTTTAATTTATGAAGTAAGATCAAGAGCTGGTGGAGAATTTTCAGTTGCAGAGGGAGCATGATTTCCTTTTCCCTTTTTAAAAGGTGACGATAGCAGCTCTGCAGAGACTGAGTGGGGGACGCTGGGCGTGGCAGAGACCAGGTAGAAGCTTTGGTGGCAGTTGTGGTGAGTCCCTGGGGCTGGGACTTGGGTGGGAACAGTAGGTGTCAAGTCTCTGGATGCGCCAATCCTTCTGTAGCTACAACATGGGCTTATTTTTCTCCCGAAAGTGCTCAAGGTATCCTTCCCAGTGTCTAGCTCTTATCAGTCAAAAAAGATGCCTTTCGAGTCGTCCCATTTGATTCATCCTCTTCTTTGAGAGGCCTTTGAGGCACTTCTGCCCATTTCGGGCCTTCACGGGCACCTCTGGAACTCTGGCATCCCATTTCGTTCCCGGATGCCTTGGAAGTCCACCAGGGTCTCTGCCAGCTGCCTGAGCCATAAGAAACACAATGCGGACGTTGGTGTCACTCTCCAGCTTCTCCTGGTGACAAGCTGCTGAGAACCCTGGGATGCTAATGGCAGAGTGCTGGTGCTATGTCCCCCTCTCTGGTCCTTCTCACAGGGCACAGAGCCTTCCAGGGCTCTGCTGATACGTGCCTACCTGCCTGGGCATCCCTGCTCAAGAGCTGACACGTTAGTCAAAGCAGGCCTGCGTCTCTTTAGTGTGACCCAGAGCAACGTGACCTCCTTTCTCTAATTTGAGAACTCTGAGTCTGCTGCCTGTCTGGTGGCTGTCTGGGTCCCCACTGTATCTGCTTTCTTCTGAGTGTTGGCTCCTACTGTCAAGGCGAGGTGAGTGGGCTGTGGGAGGTGACAGAAGCTGAAGTTGTTGACAAAACTTCCTGGACGGAGTGAGAGTGGCTGGTTTCTGCCCTATCTCATTTGTTCACTCTCAACTGCATTCAGATTCAATTCCATTTTTAAAGATTTTTATTTATTTATTTATTTATTTATTTATTTATTTAGAGAAAGAGAGAGAGAGTGCGCACGGCAGGGAAGGGTAGAGGGAGAGGGAAAGAATCTCAAGTAGACTCCCCGCTGAGTGCAGAGCCCCATGTGGGGCTCAATCCCAAGACCCTGAGATCATGAGCTGAGCCGAAATCAAGAGTTAGCCACTTAATGACTGAGCCACACAGGTGCCCAGTAAAAAATAAATTGCTTTTCTCAAATTATTGTGGATTTAAGTGGGAATCTTCAATTTGGGGACTGCCTAAAAATGCCTTTGTTTTATAAGTCTGAATGCAAATCAGATGAATGCAGAGCCTGGGAGCTACCATGAAATAGTATTAACAACAAAAAAAGAAACCTTTATAGGGTCTATTTAGCTCATTTTATTCATTAAAAAGAAAAGAAAGGAGGGAAGGGAAAAATTTAGGAAAGTAAATGGAATCCTGTCTTACTAAATATGGTGGAGCTACTCCTGAGTGCCCCTTCATTTTTCAAAGTTCTTTTTTTTTTTTTTTAAGATTTTATTTATTTATTTGACAGAGACAGCCAGCAAGAGAGGGAACACAAGCAGGGGGAGTGGGAGAGGAAGAAGCAGGCTCCCAGCAGAGCAGGGAGCCCCATGTGGGGCTCAATCCCAGGACCCCGGGATCACGCCTTGAGCCGAAGGCAGACGCTTACTGAGCCACCCAGGCGCCCCCATTTTTCAAAGTTCTATGCCTCATTCAGTTATTTTTTAAAAAATTGTGGCTAAGGGACACCTGGGTGGCTCAGACGGTTAAGCATCTGCCTTCGGCTCAGGTCATGATCTAGCGAAATGGAGACAAACAGAAAGTGAATACCCAGGTGATTTTTAAAAGATAAGAATTGTTTAGAGGCTGCTTGCTTCCAAGAAGGCTGAGTGGCTTAGAGAATGATCTGGGAACTTCAGTATACTGCCATGTTTTTGATAAACATGAGGTGAATTGTTTCAAGGGAGAGGTCAGAAAAGCCAGTGAGAGGAAACAATTCTGGAGTTCGCATGGCTGGTCCAGCTTCTTCGGGAACCTCAAGGGCCCAGAGAACTAGGCTGACAAAGGCAGGGAGGTGCAATGAGATGGACAAAGGCCATGTGGACTTCAGCTGTGAGGTTAGTCTTCATCTGAGAGTGAAAGTGATTTTAGAGCCTTAAAGGAGAAGGGGGAGATGGGGTGGCTGTGCAGGGTTGGGGATTTGTGAGTTGAACACGGAGTAGGAGTGCCGTTCAAAAGGGGAAAGCATATCAGAATCACCTGTGAAATTTTTTCAAACTTGTCATTTTGATCCAACCCTGTCCACCATGCCCCCCAACCCCATACTGATACCTCCATAGCTTTCTCTTCCACCTTATCACTATAGAATCAACCTCTGTTTCTCACAGGAGTGTGTCTGTCTCTCAAGTGTGTTGGGGCCAAGAGTGTATCCAGATTTGGGGGGGCCTGAAGCTGATACAATTTTAGGGGCTCTCTTAAAACAAAATACAAAATGGCAGCTCTAAAATGCCTGTGAGCTAACATAAAATGCACTCAAAGAACTCTGGTGCCACAGACAGACCCGCCTCATTCTTTTTAATCACTGCATACTATTTTATTGTATGAATGCACCATAATTTATTTATCCTTTCCCCTATCGATAGATCCATATATTGTTTCCAGCCTCTTGCTATTATATAAAACACTGCCATGAGTACCTTTGTATATACGTCAATTCCCACATTCAGGAACATATCTGTAGGGCAAATTTCTAGAACTAAAAATCACAGGGTGGAAGGTGCATTTGTGTATTTCTAATTTTGATAAATCTTATTAAATTACCTTTATAAAATTAGCCCAGTTTATACTGTTACCAATAGGATACAAGGGTACCTATTTCTCATATCCTTGTTGGCATAATACTATTATTGATTTATCTTTGCCAGTGTGATAAAGAAAAATTGTATCTCTCTCTCTCTCTTTTTTTTTTTTTTTGAGTACTTTTTCATATATCTGAGCAGCATGTGTGGGTTGTTTGCTTGAACTGTTCATATCCTTTGCCTAGTTTTATTTTGTTTTACAGTAGACCAATGACCTAATTGGTGTTTTCTTACTGAATTGTAGAAATTTTAGGGAAATTATCCCAGTAATATGTGAAATGCAAATATTTTTCTCAGTTTCTTATTGGTCTTTTGATTTGGCTTCTAGGGGCTTTGCCATCAGATTTTTTTTTAAAACATTATCCAAGTTAGGCTTCCAAGAGTGGGATTTTTTTTTTTTTTTTAGATCTCCATTTATTTATTTATTTATTTATTTGACAGAGAGAGAGAGCACGCGCACAATCAGGGGGAGCAGCAGAGGGAGAGGGAGAAGCAGGCTCCCCGCCGAACAAGGAGCCCAATGCGGGACTCGGTCCCAGGACACCAGGATCATGACCTGAGCCAGGACAGACGCTTAAATGACTGAGCCACCCAGGCATCCTAAGAGTGGGCTATTTTAGCTCTAGCAGTGTGGGAAGGCTCCTCCGGAAGCTGGCCCTTGAGCTGAAACCTCAAAGATCGCATGTACGAGTATTTGTGCAGGGGTCTCCTGCAAAGAGCAGGAGACAGGCGCTCTTGTCAGAAGGCTCTCAGGAAGGACTGTGCTCGGTGTGTTAGCAAACATAGCGAACAAGAAGGACAAGAGCTAGACAGGGCCCAAATCATAAAGGTTCTGAAGGCCAGAGAAAGAATTATAGGTTAGCTTTAAGTCCCCACAGGGGAACCAAAATCAATGGGGAAAAGAAAAACAATAGGAAGCAATTGTAGATTCTACATATTATTAGATGAATATTCTAATAATGATCACCGTCCAGCACGGATTGGGTTCCAGCAGCATTCATCAGTGAGTTTCAGGCAGAATATAACACAGCTGCGTGGAAACACCAGGGGAAACTGAAGCATTTGATGGGGGTTCAACTCGGGGACATTTCTTTCTTTACCAAGAATACCAAGATTCTGAGATTTTCCGTGGTATATCATATATACCCCCCCGCACACAATCTTCTCTTCCTTCGTGGGCTCGCTCCTTCTTTTTCTGTTCATAAATCTTTTTTCCTTCCATCCTTCCTTCTTTCCTTCCTTTCCTTTATCCTCCCCCACTTGACAGTACTGCCAATGCTTTATTCCTGGCTCCACTGATAGCATTAAAGGACAAGGTGATATAGCGTCTATGTGGAAATAACTTTCTATTTTCATTGACACCTGTTTCTAGCGATGCCATGCACGTAACTGGCACTGGAACCCTCTTTGACCCAGGAGTCCCTGAGGGCAAGAACCACATCTTTTCCCTCCTGTGTTGTATTCTGGTGCAGAGACATGGATCTAGTACGAGCTCAGAAAACAGGTGATGTTAATATGCATTCACGGCTGTGTCTGCAAAATGGCTAATTGCAGACAGCATGGTTTCCTCTTAACAGTTCAGATCTAGGAACTGTTGCGGGCAAAGACTGGTCTGAGGGGTCAGGACAGGAAACGGATTCAAGAGTCTTCCCTATAGATAAGGCAGAGCCATAATTAAAGATGGGATCACTATGTCAGAATGCAGTAGAGAAGGTGGAGGGGGACAAGAAAACAAAGCCTACATCCATAGGGTTTCTAGCAAAGGAACACCTTCAAAACTTTAGGCACACATTATCACGTGATACTAGATTTGGAGAAAGGCCAGGGTAGGACCAGAAACTGAGAAGGGAAGGAAAGAAGAAAAAGAGGACAGAGCAGGCTGCTCTCAGAACCGGCCAGAAGCACAGCAGACCAGCAGGGGAGTTGGCGAAGAGGGACAGAGAGCAGGGTAGACACTGCGAAGTGCTTTACATTTTTTGCCTCATTTCATTTCATGGCGGTTCTCCAAGTTACAGATTATGATCCTAGTTTTACAGCTGTGGAAACTGAGGCAAAGAAAAGTCGAGTGGCTTCCCCAGATCGACACAGCTGGTAGGCCACGGTGCTGGGATTTATGCCTGGGCCACTTCCAAGGCCTCACCTCTATCACTCAATCAGAGCAAAAGGAAAGTTCCTGTTATCGAAAACATTGGCGGGGCAGGCCAAGCAGAGTCAGGGAGGTCTCCAAGGTGAGTGCAGGATGTGCCTTCAGCCAGGTGAGCTGGGCCAGCAGATATGCTCTGCTCTTGGCAGAAGAAGGAAAAGAGAACTGTAGTTACAAGTTTTCTCAGCTTCTCCCCCCAGCCAAGTCGACGTCATGTTTGTTCTAGGGCCATCTTTTATCCAAATAATATCTTAGTGTTTCCTCAAAGAAGGTATCAATGTGCTTAGTTTGGATGCACTGACTTCTTTCCAATTTCTTATTTCCCTGGGGCCACATTCTCTTGACACTTCTCTCTTCCACACATAGCAACCACACTAATTTGGAATTGGAATCCTACACAAAAAGGGAAAACACCCAATAGGAAAGAAAATCCTATTTTTTTTAACCCACCATAGATTTAGTTGGAGATAAGAGGGGTCCTGCTTCAAACACACTGCAGTACAATTAAATACATAAGCAGAAAGAATCCTTAAATGTTCCGATTTGCTCACTGTTTATATTTCAAAATAATTGAATACGAGAACAAAGGCAAACATTTGCAAATGGTGGAGAGGGGTGCGCAGCCAAAAATATACCAGGCAACAAGAGTTGGTTTTCTGCTTTTTATAAAAATTGAGGAATCTATTCCACATGATTCCTTGCCTACCACAGATTTTTCTTATCAATGGGTACGTAAATAAAGCACATCTAGAAAGCTGTTATTATGGAACAAGTTCAAACGAAAAAGAAAAAAATGACAGAACACAGAGAATATTCCTTATGTAAATCCTGAATTCGGGAATGCCAAAAACCAATGGAAAATGGCAGCGCTAGCTGCCTTAGGACTCAGGACAAGGCCCTCAAAGATGCTTCCACTTTCTAAGGCTTCCCATTTCAGCCTTTGCCTCACTCACTATTGGCCAATGTTGCCCCCCGGTTCTGCTGCTCACTTGGTGAGTGTATGACGCTTGGAGAACTCAATTCTGCCCTCCGGGTCTCAGGATTCTCACCTACCAGGTGAGGGGCATCAGACAGATTCTCCAGGTACTATCTCCCCCAGTTCAATGCAGACCGTACACCCCCCTCCCTTTCCCCATTCATACTCTGGTCTAAGCCAGAGCCACCGGGTGTGTGAGTAATACTAAGGATACTGATGGAGAAGGAGACGCATCGGGTCTTTGGGTGCTTTTCTTCAAGTAAGACACATACCCTGCGCATAAGACATCCCACCACCACCCAGGCAGGGGTCCTTCTGCACTTTATCCTTATGGGGCAGGTAGGACTGCGTGCTCTGGAATGTGATCACATGCCGCAGTATCACAAAAGTTAACTATCTTGTGAACCAAAATACTATGGCTTAATTTTACTCAAAATCTAGTCTAGCCTGTTTATAAGCAAATCCTTTCATATATAAAATTACCTAGCATTTAGTTAAGTTGCCCCAACTTTGGTCCATGATTATTATTTGTTCTTGAACACTAATGATAATAATAGACAGTATGCCATTTACCAAACCTCGCGTACCTTTTGCAATACATTTCCACTTGATGAACCTTGATACTTGCTTAGGAAATGTGGGATCTCATAAGAGCAGGTTTCTTCAAGACAAACCACTCTCAAAAACAAGTGAGAAGTTTTTGTCTTTAATTCCTGTTTTAGACATGTTAGAAACATGCAAATTTATTTCCCAGTTGATTCAATCTGCCACCTCTAAATCTTTAGGGAGAATTACAGAAATGGAGATAAAATCTTGGTAATTTATTCCATTTTATCACTTCTACTGATCCCATAAAAAGACTCCATCTGTCAAATTATCTTTTCTTTAAAAAAAACCACAAAAAACCTTTTATAATTTTCTTTATATGGGAATGTCGCAAACGAGTAGTTTAAGTATCTGTGTCATGAAAACTATTGACGTTCCAATAAAATCTGTTTTTTCTACATTATCTGTTCCTTAGCCTCTTTTGAGAGGAAACTTCAGCTTCTCTCATTTGTTTATAATTTGCTTGTGCAGCTTGGGATTTATTGCTTTGGGTGAATATATTATGGCATGTTTGGGAAGTGTAGAATAAAATATTCTTATGTTAACATATTCTGTGATTTGGATTCCAATCCATAATCAGTACATCTTTTAAAATTTCTGCTGCCTTAGTTTTATGGAAAGCACAAATAGGAAGCATCAAGAGACGAGAAACCTAGCTGAAGCCCATCTTTTATCATATATTTTAAACCTTGTTTCTGTAATCACAGGCTACATGAATGTCAAGGCACCTGAGCGGCTGAGCTCCATGAGAGAAACCCCCCCCACCCCCACCCCCCACACCATGAATTTGCTGGTGTCTAATCTTAATCGGGCCCTCCTTGCACTAATCTTTGGTTAGCTCTCTCATTCTCTCAGTGACTATGCCAAAG
The DNA here is from genome assembly GCF_023065955.2 of Ursus arctos. Taxonomy (NCBI): domain Eukaryota; kingdom Metazoa; phylum Chordata; class Mammalia; order Carnivora; family Ursidae; genus Ursus; species Ursus arctos. The sequence continues at coordinate 14,868,331 of NW_026623053.1, forward strand.
CTTTGCTTTTCTCTCGAAGGGCCCATCATCTATTGTGAGACAAAATACAGAATGCCCAGTTAAATCTGAATTTCACATAAGCAATGAGTAATTTTTAGTGTAAGTATGTCCCATGCCACATTTAATATGTCCTATATATTTATTTGCTGAAATCTGGCAACCTGGCCTCTAACGTCTCTTTCTCTCGCAGCCCCCTTTGTCTCCTGGTAAAAACTAAAGTCATTAGCAGGAACTCCCTCAATTTCCTGCCATCTCTTCTTCAAATTCTCCTCCCAAAGACACACATTTACCTGTCTCTCTCGCACCCCAGCCACTAGCCTGGTCAAGACCAGCCTCCACACCGAGCTGCTGACCACTCCTGTGTGAGGTGCCCTAACACGGAAGAGTACGGAGCCTGAGGCTGTATTGCAATACGAAAGCATCCCACAGAGCCCCGCACTAGACGTGTGTGTTTAGTGGAGGACAGGCAGGTTTGAAATGCGCGGAGCCAGAGCTAGTCCACGGAACACTCTTGCAAATTTTACAGCTCAAATAGGAAAGAAGCCTGAGAGTCTTCCCAGATTTGACAACAACCCTAAATATTTACACGACATCATCAATCGTTGTTGTGAAAAACTATCAATTTTTAAAAGTTTGAACAACCATGCCAGAGGAAAGAGAAAATTACCTTTCTATTTACTCTACGAAAAATCATATTGCAAAGTCGTCATCATATGAATCTGTGATTAAAACTATGAAGTCAAAAATTTAGGGAAAAAGTATTTTAGAGGTACTTAAAGGAGTTAATTTTTTTTTAATTATGTGACTTTCTAGATTTTGTGATGTTGTGGTATTTGTCAACTTTTTAAAATTTTGTGATTATTGTCATTTCTCTTTGCATTCTAAATGAATATTTTTGTACCTTATTTTGTATTTATAATTTTGTATTCTTTTTCTGAAAATGGCCTCCGCTATTATGCGAGCTTCAAGGTCCCATTCAAACCTGGATTCATCCTTGTGTGGAGAAATGCCAGGACAGAAAGCACACTGGGTCATTATTGATCAAGGCGGAACATTTATAAACCCCACACCACGTGAAAAGGGAAGCAGACAAAGGATCTAGAAAATCCCTTGAGAGAAACAAGCAGTGAACTTGATAAATTCCAGAAATGAAAAGCAAATGCCTTTGGCAGCTCTTGACACATTCCTGGAGTTCTCTTCACTGACAAGTCAGGTTTATTTTGGGAGAAATGGTTCCCTTTCCTGCGCTCAGCCCTCAAGTCAGATTCCTCAGGATTCTGTGCTTGTCCTTCCCTCCTTACTCTGCACAATTAAAAATTAACGACATCACCTCATCTACTCCCAAGTTCATAATCAACACCTATAATCTAGTCGCTTTTGACTTTCTCTAGGACTCAAGCTTCAAGCTTCCTACTCAGAGGAACACTTCGGAGCATTTTCCGAACTCACAGTGACCACTCCAGCCGCCGCCTCCCAGGCAGCCATCTTGTGTGATGTGCTCTGGCCTCCAGGCCACAGTTGGTTGCGGAAGGGACAGTCATCTGATCCAGGCCAGAGTTCCTTTTTCTATACATTTGGAATTGAGACAGAGAGGGCAAAAGATCAACTGACTTTCCTTCTCCAGAGAGATAGACCTGTAAAAAGTAAGTGAGGCTGGGCTGTGGGGCAAGCGCTTCTCGCAGCAGAGACTCAGGGGAGGCCAGCGCACACGCAAAAAGAAGGAGCCAGAGTGCACAGAGAAGCAGTTCTGACTCCCCGCCAGAGCGGCTACCCGGCTTTCCAGGTCCCTGTGTCAGAACCTCCCCAGGATCCCGTTGACAAGACACCTCTGCATTCCCATAACATATTTCTCATTTCGGCCTCAGTTAGCACAAGCTGATTTCTGATACTTGGACCCAGAAAGGTATGTCTAACTAATAGAGCCGCCAGGTCATATACAAACTCAGATTAATCAACCCCAAAGCATTAACAGAGAAAATTCCCTTTCCAGAGGAAAAGCTGCCATTAGATTTGAGGGCATCTGAGAATTTTTTTTCTAGGTAGAATTTTTGGAGCTCACTTCAATTTAATTACAGAAAACTGTACTGTTAAATATCATCAGCTTCATTACAGTAATTTGGATCACAGTCCAGCTGTTTCTTTATGGATATATAACTTCATGTAGATTGGATTCCCCTGTAGGAGATTGAGATTATTCCAACTTTTCCTGGAGTGATAGAATGAACTGCAAATTGATAAAAATTATCCATATGAGGTTTACCAATAATAATTGCAGGAAATCTTTCCTAACATGGCATATTATATTGGAGTGCATGCAAATAAAGCCTGTATTTAAATTTTTAAAGAGCTGCCTTTACCTAATGATACCACAACGTAGTATTGGTTTGATAATTATCATTTTCTAAAATGACTTTACAACGGCATCTTAAATAACTGAAGAAAGTGAAGAAAAATAGATTCCCATAAGGGAAAAAATGTATGGTAGAATAGTTCATTTCAAAAGTGTTCAGGAAAGGGGAACTTTAGAAAGTCTCTTTATATGAGCTATGTGCTAGAATCCTTATTGCAGCATGATCTAAAAACTGGAAACAACCTAAATATCCACAATAGGATGTTGGTTGGGTAAGCCACAGAAATCTCTGTAGATATTAAATATCATGTAGGCTTATAATTGTTGATGTGGAAATATATTCACTGGGGGAAAAACAGGTTTTAAAGAGGCAGGTTTCAATCCCATTTTTGTAAAATAAGTCAGTAAATAAATAATACTGTGTGAATCTGGCGTTTCAAATGATGTATGCCAAAATGTAAATGGCAGTGCTTTTCTCTGGGTGATGGAAATACAGGTGAATTATTGGAATTTCTATGTTTTCGTATGATCTGCCCTTTTATTTTTATTTATTTTTTTAAAAGATTTTTTATTTATTTATTCGACAGAGATAGAGACAGCCAGCGAGAGAGGGAACACAAGCAGGGGGAGTGGGAGAGGAAGAAGCAGGCTCATAGCGGAGGAGCCCGATGTGGGGCTCGATCCCATAATGCCGGGATCACGCCCTGAGCCGAAGGCAGACGCTCAACCGCTGTGCCACCCAGGCGCCCTGATCTGCCCTTTTAAAACAATGTATACATATTACTTTCATCATTAGAACCAACAGTAATATTATTTTCATTTTTTAAAATCTCAACTTGAAGGGTAGAGCCCAAGAGTTTTGATGTAGAAGAAACAGTAAAAGCTTCCCTCATCCAACTCCCCCACCCCCACCCTTTTACAGCCAGTGCTACAATCCCTTCTGGAGGTTTCTGATACACCCTCACCCAGACTTAATGAATGAATGGGAAACTCACCACCTTCCAAGTATAACAAGATAATTCTGATGGCAGCAGAATTCCATTTGGGATGGGAATAGAGTTTGGAGAAATCCAGAACACTGGGGGGCACTAGAGTGTGGTGAGCCCCCAAGACCATGGGGTATACCTATGATCAAGTGTTCTGTATGAGACAAGGGGAATAATCTGTGGTCTTCCTGAAGGGAATGGGAGAGAGCTTTGCAGAGAAAGACGAGGAGAGAGGGCATTTCACAAGCTGGAGGGAGGCTGGGACCACTCTGCAGCCACCTTTGAGAGGGGCCGGAGGGAGCTCTTTCCACCTAGGGCACCATGAGACTATTACTTGGTTTGTTTGAGGTTTTTTTCCCGTGGTTTTTTGTTTTTTTGGTTTTTTTTTTTTTAAGATTTTATTTATTTGTCAGAGAGAGAGCAAGCAAGAGCACACACAAGCAGGGGGAGCGGCAGGCAGAGGGAGAAGCAGGCTCCCCACTGAGCAAGGAGCCCAATGAGGGACTCAATCCCAGGACCCCGGGATCATGACCCACACTGAAGACAGACGCTTAACAGACTGAGCCACGCAGGGATCCCTTTTCCTGTGATGTTAACAGCTCCTTGTCTCTTCTTTGCTTCCTCCCACTCTGATTTTTTTTTAGTGAAAATAAAACCCATGGGTGACTTTAAACCTCAACTGACATGCTGTGAAACAGCACCCAGAGTCAGCATTAACCGCAAGACCAGAACTTGCCAAACTCTCCGTCACAGCTCTGGACCCTCACCTGGTGGCAACGGAGGGAGGAGGGTCTGTCTTGCTGGGGTTCCACAGGCCCAGGCGCCAGCGGCCTGCGGGTGTGGGTTACGCGGGGCAGCCCCTCCCACTGTTCCAGAGCTCTGCATCTGCCTCCGTGCCTTGGGTTCTGCTCCGTAACAACTCAGTCTGTCTCATCCCCCTTCCAAATGAAAGATAAAGGAAAGGTGATGCCCTTGAAATATTAAACCAAAGTAATTTTCATTCCCCATAAGTGGTGGTGTCCTATGACCCCTCACTCGTTGAATCAATGGGTTTGACTACTTCAGGGAAAGGCTGCATACTTAAGTAGAACAAAGTCATTACTCAGCTTAGAGTGTCAAACTCCATTTCTTCAGTTCACAGCAAGATAATTCCAGGCTTTGTTAAGAGAAAAAAAGGGTTTTGCCTAAATTCAAGAAGTTTTCTTTTCAACATTTTAAGAGCAAAGCTCAGGGGTCTGAGCCCAGAACTTCACTAGAATGCTTTGGTCTTCACACTGCTGTGTGCGTCCCTCTGGGAGTGCATGAAGGTTTGCTAAGGGATGCGTGGTCACTGGGGAGTTTAAGGGAACAGTTTTCAAAATAATCAACTTGCATCTGTATTCTTTCCTAAGATTAACCTACTTTTAGAATTTGCAGATAGATTACCCTGCTTTTTCAAAGTATTCTTCTCCTTTACAAAAGAAAAGCATACCTCTCATTGTCCAGAATCCTAAAATAGTAGTTTGCCCAAGGGTACAAAAACCTCTGGGTCTCCAAACGACTGGACAGTTCAAGAATGCATGCCCCTGAGGAAGGGTGCTTTGGGAGGAGCCCCGGGTGAGCTCCCAGGTGAGCTCCCAGGAAAATACTGAGGGCCACAGGGCCTCCTCTCATCCAGGCTGCAGCGTCATCCACGGCTAAGTGCCTCATCTATTCATCTTTGTTTCTGTGTATTAGAATTCAGAAGTGATATGGTTGTCATGAGGACTTATATTGAAACATTGACTTAAACTGAGAAATAAAATCCAGACCTGTCTGGACAGAAAGTATGGCTGCTTTGGCTGACTGGCTAGATAACAAAAACTGACTTTGCCAGTTAGGCTCTGTGTGGTTATTTTCCATACCTTGAATGAGCAAAATCGAATGTTCTAAGGTTTTAACAAAAATATATTTAGAGCATATATACAATACAAAATACACCAGAGATAACATCTTTTGCAACTATTAAACGTGAGATAAAAATTTTCAGATGTCGGGGGCGCCTGGGTGGCACAGCAGTTAAGCGTCTGCCTTCGGCTCGGCGTGATCCCGGCGTTATGGGATCGAGCCCCACATCAGGCTCCTCCGCTATGAGCCTGCTTCTTCCTCTCCCACTCCCCCTGCTTGTATTCCCTCTCTTGCTGGCTGTCTCTATCCTGTCGAATAAATAAATAAAATCTTTAAAAAAAAATTTTTTTTTCAGATGTCAACCTAAAAATGTGGAAGCTTTCAGAATTCTTGTAGAGGGTATGAGAGGAAAGTTTGCTAAAAAACAAAAACAAAAACAAAAACAGTGTAGAGGGGTGCCTGGGTGGCTCAGTCAGTTAAAGCAGCTGCCTTTGGCTGAGGTCATGATTCTGGAGTCCCGGGATCGAGCCCCACATCGGACTCCCTGCTCCGTGGGGTATCTGCTTCTCCCTCTCTCTCTGCCCCTCATTCTGCTTGTGCTCTCTCTCTTTCAAATAAAGAAATACAATCTTAAAAAAAACAAAAAACAAAAAAACAGTGTAGAGAGGCAGGGTAAAGTGGAAACCCATTTTTAGTTGGACATGAAGGGGAAGTGAGGTGAAGGGCAAGAGGTCCAGGTGAATGTGGAAGCTCCCTCCTCTGCCCCCACCCTGGGACCAGCCTAAAGATCCAAGAGCCAGTGGGGAGCAGGAAGTACTTGGAATGAACAGATAAATCTGAGAGAATCCAGAGCACAAGGACTTGTTTCTTGCCCTCCAAGACATAGTAGCTGAGGAAAACCTCAAGCATCTTAGCCCATGACATGAAGTAACCCCAGGGCAGTGGACACGGTGGTAAAGTACCCTTAGGTAGAGAAGCACAGAGAGACCACCAGGCCCTGCTGCCTATGGCAGTCACGTGAGGTGAAAGAAATTCCCAAGGCCCTACAAGACCCACTGAGGGATATGCAAGGTGACCAGGAGTTCAGAATGGCCGGATCTGTGGAAGAAGGTGGCTGAACTCCCCAGGTACAATCCTACTCCCTCCCTTCTTCTCTCCCCCCCGCCCCATATCGTCCAGAAAGAAGAAAGGAGGCTGGATGAAGGAGGAAACCTGAAGGAGGCAGTTTTAAACCAGCTGTAGGACTCTTACCCTGCATCTGTAAGTCATCAAATAATTTACACAGGTAACTGCTTTTTCATTAGAGTAATATATATAGTCATTGAGTTTTATTTTGTTGGTTTTTTTCTCTATTCTCTATTTTTTTCCTCCAAGTTTTTATCTAAATTCAAGTTAGTTAACATATAGTGTAGTATTGGTTTCAGGAGTAGAATCCAGTGATTAATCACTTACATACAACACCCAGTGCTCATTCTATCTAGTGTCCTCCTTTATACCCATCACCCATTTAGCCCATCCCCCCATTCACCTCCCTCCAGCAACCCTCAGTTTGTTCTCTGTAGTTAAGAGTCTCTTATGGTTTGCCTCTTTCTCTGTTTTTATCTTATTTTATTTTTCCTTCCCTTCCCCTATGTTCATCTGTTTTGTTTCTTAAATTCCACATATCAGTGAAATCATATGGTATTTGTCCTTCTCTGACTTGCTGACTTCCCTTAGTACAATACACTCCACATAATACACCCCACATAATATATCCACATAGTTGCAAATGGCAAGATTTCATTCTTTTTGATAGCTGTATAGTCATTGAGTTTTAGAGCTTGAAGGAACTTGAGAGATGGTCAGCCCTTCACTCTCATTTGACAAATATGGAAACTAAAGCCTAGAGTGACAATGTGAGTTGGCCTGTGTTTGAGAGCTGGTGTCAGCAGGGGTGACTCCCGCCACTTCACCTTCAGACTGGGTCTTTGGTAGTCCTTTATGGCACCAGCCTTCTCATGCTTTTTGGAGTGGAAATTCTTCCCACTCAGCTTGGATGCTCTGCGATGTGTTCCGAATACCTCCAGTTTGGCTGAGCTGCTGAGACCTCCAGAGTAGCCAAGAACACTTGACATCTCACACTGGTTTAACTGTACACGAAGAGAACAATAGTGAAACAAGCTTTGTAAACACTGGCATTAGGCATCATGAAAGCACTTTATAGCAGGGCTGCCCAACTGAAACTTCTGCAGTTTTGGAGATGTTCTATCTTGGCACTGCCCAGTATCGGGCTGTTGAGCCTTTTGAACATTAGAAGTGTGGTTAGTATGACTGAGAAGCTGAATTTTAAATTTCACTCAGTTTTAATTAATTTTAACTTATATATGAATAACCACATGTGGCGACTATACTGGACAGTGTAGCTCTAGAATTTTCACAAAAATGAGGTTCCTCCTTTTTTTTTTTTTCCATCACAATTATCAGGAAATTGGCTGAAACCAATAACTTGGGGAGTTCTTGAGGAGACAGTATTTTATATTGTGCCAGAGCAACAGTCATTCTCTGGAAGATCACACATGTTCCTCTGAAGGCCCAAGGTTGAGAATAAATCTTAGTCACTAGACCAAGACTTATTGGTGTCATTTACTTAATTTTGTATTGACTTTTACTGTGCGTGTGATTTTCAAAATTAAATTCCGTTTTAATAGCTTTAATGTTTTCCTAATTCCCCTAAATTTTCAGATGATATTTGGTCTCTAGTACTACTGGACCCATTATGTATTGCAGCATAAAAATCCTCCCAAGACTTTGTGGCTTGGAACACAACATCTTCATTATCACAAGTTTCTGGGGGTCTAGAACCAGGGCACAGCTTAGCTGGATTCCTTGGCTCAGAGTCTTTCAAGAGGCTGCAATCAAGGTATCAGCAAAACTGCAATCATCTCGAAGCTCAACCAGGGGAAGATGTAGTTCTAAACTCCTTCCTACGGCTGTTGGCAGGCCCCGGGCCCTGGCTGACTGTTGGCTGAAGGCATCAATCCCTTGCCATGCAGGCCTCTGAAGAACGCTACTCACAACACTGCCGCTGGCTGGCGGCTGTTCTCTGTTCCTTGCCACATGGGCCTCTACTCAGAGCTGATCACAACATGGTAACCTGTTTCACCAGAGAGAAGGCAAGAAAAGCCAGGGACAGAATGGGAGCAAAGGGCCTGCTCTTTTGTAATCTAATCTCAGAAGCAACATCCCATCACTTTTACTGTATTGTTAGAAGCAAGTCATTAGGTACAGCCCTCACTCCAGGTGAAGGGATTAGACAAGAAAAATGTGAGCAGCAGATCTCCACAACGACTTTATAGAAGGGTCTTTTCCTTGCTGGTCTAGTCAATCTTGAATCTTAGCTTCAGGGTCAGCTCTAACAAGAGTCATACTCAGAATGTGGGTGTGTCCAATGTCACCCACCCAGATAGTGGGAGAACTAGACCTAGAATCCAAGTCTCCTAAATTCCTGATCAGTCCTCTGTTTTCTGTCATGTGGTTAGGACTCCAACACAGGTACATGGAGCCCCACAGTGCCAAGCAAAAGCATTTTGACTTTAAAACACAGGCTCTAAGTTTTCTAAACAGAAGAGTGCTATGACAGAAGTGATTTTTAAAGAAAGATTAGTGTGATGACTGTGAAGTGAATTGGAGAGGGAAACACTGGAAATTACATTAATTCCAATTTATTTACACTTAGCATATTTATGCTCCACAGTTCTGTAGTTTGCGATTGTAAAAACATCCCACGTGTTTTCGTAAGTCCTAATAAAATGGTCTTTGAAAGAATTATTTGGGCCAAAAATATATCAAGTAAAATGTTACATTGGAAAGTCTAGACCAAGTTTTATAATACACAATATTTTCACATGTGCACATTGAAATAAACTCTAAAAATGATCTCCAGCGAATTTCCAGAAATGACGTCTCTACTAACATAGGAAGCCCCTGAGAGAGTCAGAACTTGAAAACCCTGAGAAGATACTGTAGTCTGTAAAATGTTTTAAAGTACTATCCTTCTAACCCTCTACCTCCAGCCATGACAACACGTAAACTTGCATTTAAACAAGTAGGATGGTGTGGCTAAGTCTTCTACTTATCCATCAATATTCACCCTTGTCGTCTTCTTTTAATAGTAAATTTTCTGAGGCTTAGCTGGCCACATTGCCTAGTCAAGACTACCTTTCCTAGCCTCCCTTACAATTAGGTACAAAAAGACAAAGTTCTGGCCAATGGGCTATGATGTAACTCCTTCCTGGTTGTGTCCTTAATGGGAAAAGTATGTGTTCCCCTTACTCCTTCTCCCCTTCTGACTGGTTGGTATGCAGATGTGATGACAGGAGCCGGGAGTAGTCAGAGGTGAAAGCTCCCATAACAGCCTTGGACCATTTACCTATGGAAATTTCCATGACAGTTAAAAATTTCTTTTTTGCCTAAGCCACTGTGGTTTGGAGTGTCCGTATTAGAGCAGTTTATACTATAACTTAACTACTACAATAACTAACTAATAACTTGGTTCTCTACCTAAAGAAATAACAGAAAAAAATTTTTAATAAATAACAGACACCTAGACAAAAGTGATAAGGAAAAGGGATGTATTGGGCATGTTAAATTCTTGCTGTCCTCTTCTACTTACTGCGGAAGCTACCAGGATCATAATGGTAGTAGCAAACTCCTAATTTTTCTTGCTATTTGACTTTATTCCCTCTATTTTTAAAAAATATTTCTATTTATTTATTTATTTTAAAGAATGAGAGAGAGATCACGCACAAGTGAGCTCGAGCTGGTGGGGAGGGACAGAGGGAAAGAATCTCAAGCAGACTCCCAGGCATACCTACTCCTCTTCTTAGCCAATAATTTAAAAAGCGGTAATGTACATAATGTAAGTTCAGGCTTGCTAATGTGTCAAGGGTGACTTTAAGTTTCCCTTTCTCAAAGTTGCCATTTGACTAGGGTCAGGAACAAGAGCTATTTAGCTCAGTGTTGATAAATGTTAAACCACTGGCTCCCCAGGGCAAAACAAGCCCCAGCTGGTAGAATTTGCCAATTTCCATGGTGTAAATAACTCCGGCCATGGTCAATTTCAAGCTAGGAATATGAGAAGAAATGTTCACATGTGCACTGTGCAAGGTAATACCAGCTGGCTCCAGAACACTGGGCTCTCTCTATCTGCTGCCTCAGCCGAGATTGCTTCCTGATTTCCTTACACTCTGGAGGAGGATGAGAAATTTCCGGGATGTGCACCAGGAACAGTCAAGCCAGTGTGGAGTGTGGCTCTCATGCTCTCGGAACTGCATCTGGGACCTGACCTTCATCTGCTTTATGATGCTCCTGCAGTAACATTTCATCCTTTTGATTCAAGTCAGCGGCTGGTCAACTTGACTGCACACTGGAAACCCTGGGGAGTTTTAAAAACTAGCAATGTCTAGGGTCCAGCCGCAGAGATTCTGGTTCAATTGATCTGGGCTGGGAGTGTTAAAAGCAGATGATTTTAACTGCAGCCAAGATTGAGAACTGCTAGTTTAAAGCAGTAGACCTCTGGGGCACCTGGGTGGCTCAGTCGGTTAAGCAGCCAACCAGTCAACTCTTGATTTTGGCTCAGGTCATGATCTCAGGGTCCTGGGATCAAGCCCTACATCAGGCTCCCTGCTCACTGGGGAGTCTGCTTGAGGATTCTCTCTCTCCCTCTGTCCCTCCCCCTACTGGCTCTCCCTCTCTCTCTCTCAAATAAATCTTTAAAAATAAATAAAGTAGCAGACCTCTTATTTATGTGGCAGAGGGTTGGTATTACTATCTTTGTTTTTGGCATCAAGAGGAAAAGTTACACTTACAACACCTGGTAAAAAGGGATGAAGTCAAAAGCAAGGCCAGGACGGTTTCTTAGTGAAAGGGAAGCCTGAGGAGAAGAGGTTTGTGTTCTGCCTTCACTGTGGATCCTACAAAGACCCTTAAATATTACTTTTCTGAGCCCTTAAGAAAACACTAGTGAGTCTTCCTTTTTAATTAGAGATTTTAGTAAGCATAGGAAATGCTGAAATCCTAGGAAGCTGTTATAAATCATTTAATCATCTGTTATGTTTTGAATTTATATAAACTGGTATTTTCATCCTGAAATCTGGTTCAATTTCTTTCTGTCCATGTTAGAAGAAGATGCTAAATTTACTGCTATTCAAAAATCAGCAGACAACTAGGTTGTGCAGTTTTTGACCATGAAGTTAACCTCTGAAGTAAGCTGTGATTAGAATTTTGCAAATTGGGGCGCCTGGGTGGCTCAGTCAGTTAAGCCTCTGACTTTGGCTCAGGTCATGATCTCAGGGTCCTGGGGTGGAGCCTGAGGTCGGCTCTGAGCTGAGCAGGGAATCTACTTGAGGATTCTATCTCTCTGCCTCTCCCCCTGTTCACCCTCTCTCTCTCTCTCTCTCTCACTTTCACTCTCAGTCTCAAATAAGTAAATCTGTAAAAATAAAAAAGAATTTTACAAATTGATAAAATTGCTGGTTTACTAATGAATCCTTTTCATGCAGTATTATTTCATACAATAATCCATGCAAGTCTATATATAAATACTCAGACAATATAAGCAAGACACTAAAGATCTGTCGAGCCCAGCACACGGTCAGTAGAGGTGCAGCATGAGGTGGAGGAAGAACTGAGAAGCAGGAGGCCGGGGTGCTCAGCTTGACACTGTTCAAGCCTGATGCAGTTTCCTGAGTCGTAGAAATAAGGGCTTAGAACAGGGTGACTTTGGCCTCTTCACCTTTAATATTTTGATAAGGTATCCTGAGACTGAAACCCATCAGAGGTGTCAATGCACCATATAGGTTCTTTCCCCTAGGTTTGGCAGACATTGACAAACTCTGAGAATGAGTGTCTATTTCTAGTGGTTTCTTCCCTCTGCCCCCCGAGTTTATATTTTTTCTAAATCAGACATTGTAAATAAGTCTCATCTCCAGGTCCAGTCCATTTGACTAGTAGTGTTAGGAGTCAGTTGAACAGTTAGGTAGTCAGGGCCAGGGTCGCCAACAAGAAAATATGGAGTCAGGACAGCTAAGACAAAACAGCACTAACATCCTGTTTTCAACTTAGACAGGACCGCACTAGCATTCTGCTTTGCAGCCTTTGCAGAAACGACTTCTGCAGAATGTCCTAAAATAAAACAATTAACCACAAAGCATTTGCTCTTTTTTTTTTTTTTAAGATTTTATTTATTAGAGAGACAGCACGAGAGGAGGAGGGGAGAGAACATGAGCAGGGGGAGGGGGAGGGGCAGAGAGAGAAGCAGACTCCCTGCTGAGCAGGGATTCTGATGCGGGGCTCGATTCCAGGACCCTGGGATCATGACCTGAGCCAAAGGCAGATGCTTGACTGACTGAGCCACCCAGGCAGCCCAACCACAAAGCATTTGTCCCTATCACAAGCAAGGGGCAGTTAAGACATCAGCCCCCAGATGTCAGCCCAAAAGGACTATCAGCACATAAACATTAGCCTAATAGGTAGAAAAATGCATGATCAAAGCCCTGACAGGCACCACTCAGCACACCCTGGCTGCTTAGTTTCACAAAAGGGCTCATAAAAACCCCTAATCTTAGAAACTCCAAAGCAACCCTCTTGGGTTCCCTCCCTCTTTGGGACATTTGTACTATAGCTCAATAAACTTTGCTTTGCTGCCCACTACTCTTGGTCTGGTCTACCTCTTCATTCCTCAAAGCAGTGCACCCAAGAACCCCACGAGCATAAAGACAGAGAAATCCTGCAGCAGAAGCAGGCTCCCACAGCACCATGTTGAGAAGGTTTCTGAAGCCAGGGGCAAACCTGGTGGGGGCTCAGAATGCCATGAGAAATGGGGATCGTCTTAGGTCCGAATGGGGGGAAACAGCAAGATGGGCATGACACGTGCCATCCGTGTTCCCAATCTTTCCATTGAGACCAGTGTTTTCTTCACCTCCCATTAGGTACTCCTGAAGTGAAACGAACTGGGGCCTCTATATTCTACCATCTTCCACTAGGAAAATTTGGTCCATTATCAAAGTCGAAATGGATCGGAAGGTAATTCAACCAAAGCATTTGGTTACTTACTGAGTCTTTGACAAGCAGCTTCAATTTGGGTAAAATCTTTATAATGATCAAACAACCAGTAGTTGATTCATTTAAACAACTAATTTACTTAAAGAAAAAAACAACAACCTTGTTATTTTGTTTTGGCTAAAACAAACAAACAAACAAATACGAAAACCCCCTGCTTTTTGATTCTTTGGCTTTTAAGCTAGTCCCATTAGACACAGTCTAAAAGATAACAGAAATCGTGACCTTCCTTCTCTCCCACCTCCTTAGGCCTGGGTGGCAGCAGTTTTCTGTGTCAGCTGTGTGTCACCACAGCATGATCTGAACAGTAATTAACTACTTTAGAAGTTAATCCAGCATATACTTTGAAGCAGAAGCAATTCCATTCCTAATAGTTGCTTGGCAGATTGATTCTTACTTCTGGCTCTTGAAACTGTATGTAGTAATTGCCCCAGAATTTAAAAAATCATCTGGGGAATTCCTTCTTCCACATCTAGGGTACAAACAGCTAATGACTTTGACATTTCATATTGTGTGTGTGTGTGTGTGTGTGTGTGTGTGTGTGTGTGTGTGTGTGTGTTATGGAGGAAGGGGTTGTGCTGCTTTCTGAACAGTGTCTTGAAAATCACTGTAAAGACCTGAACAACCCTTATTTGACCAGACTGTAAAACTGAGTTTCGAAACTAGTAAATCGATAACGTGTAGAGAGAACTCTTTACGAGGCAGGTCTTCTCAAGAGTGGATGCTCATGGGGCGCCTGGGTGGCTCAGTCGTTAAGCGTCTGCCTTCAGCTCAGGACGTGATCCCAGAGTTCTGGGATCGAGCCCCACATCGGGCTCCTCTGCTATGAGCCTTCTTCTTCCTCTCCCACTCCCCCGCTTGTGTTCCCTCTCTCGCTGGCTGTCTCTCTCTCTGTCAAATAAATAAATAAAATCTTTAAAAAAAAAAAAAAGAGTGGATGCTCATGCACTTGGATACTCTGGTTACAGAGTCGCCTGCTTTCATGTTGGTTTTGGTGGTGCTGTTACTGTTTGTAAACCGGTGTTGTGACTGTCTTCAGAGCAACAACTCAGTTTGCAAACTAACCACTCGTTTTCTTGATCGAAAGATCTTACTTTAACACTGTTCTCATATGCCTTCATTTTATGCCTATGTCGATTTGATCATTAGACTATGTTCCGCACGCTACCCTTCCTAAACTTGCCAAATTCCTTGTGAGTGCGTCAGACCGTCTTCCAATTTCCAATTGCTTCCATCTTCCCCAACATTATAGTCTCATGCAGCACTTGACATACAAGAAAGACCTCCCTGAACAGGCTATGAATTAACTATCATGATGGTTGTGTTTAGTTTATATTAGTCATTTATACTCTGTCCCTCTTCAAAAACTAAATGTGGGATAAAATTAGAGATGGTTCAGTTGGGGTCTTTAGCTGTTTTCGGTTATTCATCAATCAATGTAAATCCTTGAACTCAAGTAGACTTCAATATCTTAATGGTTTGAAATTCTAAAAGTAATTGAACTTATAAACCAGGGATAAATCTCCAGTTTGGGGGTAACTAAAGGAATCTGTAAAAAAAAAAAAAAAAAGATTTAATGGTAAAAAGAAAACAGGAAACTTAGGCCTTGCTCTCAAATTGGTTGAAGTTTGGTTGGAGATCAGACTAATGTGCATGAGACAAGAAGTACAGTTGAGGCATTTGACTACTGAGTCGTAAAGGTGCTCTGTAAGTTATGGGGGGCGTGACCCCTGAGGATTGGTTAATGATTAAAGGCTTCAGGGATGAGGTAAATTGAGTGAAGTATCAAAGGAAAACAAGGTTTGGAAAGGCAGAGGGAGAAGAGCAGGCATTCCGAGTGAGGCGCTGACAAGGGCAAATGCATGGAGAGAGAAAAACCAGCGTGGTCAGTGAGGTGGTCAGCCCGTCTATGACAGGGGTTTGGAATACAGTGGCAATTATGTAAGTGTGATGGGTAGGCGTCCAAATATGGTGGGGCTTTAAAGCTACACTGAGAAGCTTGTGGTTCATGTGACAGAAAATAAGGGGCCACGGAAGGATTTTGACCTAGGGAGTGACATTATAAAACAGTGTTTTCAGATTGTATTTCTGGAGTGATACAGAGGATGAAGCCAGACTAGGAACCAGGCAGCTGAGTCGGCTTGCCCTAAGGAAAACAGGACGTTCTGACTACAGTGAAGGCTGTGGGAACAGAGACAAGAGAGAAGTCAAAAGAAATTTCAACCCGTCTCTGTGTCCGGCTAGATGTGGGATAAGGATGGAGTAAGTCAAGGGTACATTTATTTGAAGGTGGGTGAAGGTTGGGGTGGGGGGTTTCAATGACAGAACCAGGGAAACCAGAGGAGGAAGTGTCTTTGAATGTGTAGAATTTGAAATGACAGTGAGCCGTGTAAGGAGGGGGGACCCTGTAGGAGGTTGATTTGAGGAAATAATGAAACTTTGTTTCAAAACCTGAATCTAAGTCATTTAACTGCACTAACAAGGAGAGTAGTGCCTGACTCACACGGCTGTGGAACTGATTAGCTGTAGTAAGAATGTGAAAGTGTTTTGCAAAGTGCTATCCAAATGTATGCTTTCAGCAGTTTACCGGGCGAGCATCCTCTCCCCGGCGGCGTCTGAGGCTGAAGAGGATGTAAAGCTTCTGCTCATCAATTTCACTCTGGTATGTTTGAGATCTATCACTTCTGGTGACAGAGAGACTGGTTGGGAGGCCTTTGCAGTGAAACAGGTAAGAGGTGAGAAGGATCTGGCCGAGGATAGTGACAGGGCAGGTAGAATTCGGGAGACTTGCACGCTTTTCAGGAAGAAGAATTGATTGGTTGTGGGAAATGAGTAAGAGGAAGGATCCTGGGATGACATCCAGGCTTCTGGTACGGAGTATTGATAGACTGTGGTTTAAATCACTGAGAAAGAAAAGGTGGGAGGAGGAGCAAACTTGATCAGGGAGGAATCCACGAATTTAGTTTGCACACTGCGGTAGGCAGAATCCTGCCCCACCCAAGGAAGGCCACATCCTAATTCTCAGAACCTGTGATCATGTTTATGGAAAAGGGACTTTGCAGATGAGATTAAAGATTTTGAGATGAGATTATCCTAGACTGTCTGGGTGGGCCCAGTGTCCTGAGTGAAAGAGAGAGGCAAGGAGAGTGAGAGTCGGGGGGGGGGGGGGGGGGGGTGGGGGGGGGTGGGGATGTGACAAGGATGCGCCGTTGCTGGCTTTAAAGAGGGAGAGGCTGCAAGCCAAGGAATGTGGCTGGCCTCTACAGGCTGCAAAAGGTAAGAAATGGATTCTGACCTAGAACTCCCCAAACGAACACAGTCTTGGTAAAACCTTGATGTTAGCCAAGGGAAGCCTGTGTTGGGCTCCAGACCTTCAGAACTGCAAAATAATACATTCTGTGGTTTTAAGGCACTAAGTTTGTAGAAGTGTTTTACAGCAGCAATGGGGAGCTAATATCAACACAGGTGAGGTATGTAGGAGTCATCCAAGCAGAGATCGAGGATAGTTTTACATAGAGGTCTGGGATGGAATTACAGATTCGTCTATAATTGGTCATTAGCACATGTCATATATATGTATATTTTAACATCTCTGAAATCAGGATGTGTCTTATAATTGATAATATCTTATAATTGTTGTTGTCAGGCAACAGATGTGTTGTCTGTGCATGTCCAGGTGGCCAGACTAGACAAA
Source organism: Ursus arctos (assembly GCF_023065955.2). Lineage (NCBI taxonomy): Eukaryota > Metazoa > Chordata > Mammalia > Carnivora > Ursidae > Ursus > Ursus arctos. Next base: position 14,885,324 of record NW_026623053.1, read on the forward strand.
TGTCACCTCTGGACATTTCAGTCAACAAAACACAAAGACTATTTGAGAAAAGTATGTGAGTCCTGTTGTTGTCTGAACACATTCTGTAAATAAATTTTGGTAAGATCAAGAAAGAGCCCACCTCAACATTTTCAGTATGGGCGTCAATGACTTTGAAGAAATTCTTTGAGACATTAATAATTCTTTTAAGTAATGCCAATTTATCAATATTCATGACAGAACAAGAGCTAGCACTGTGATGGAAAAACAAACATAAAGACAAATATGAGTCAAAAAGTAGCTCTGAGGAGTTGGATTCTGAAAAATCTTAAATAATACATTAATCAATATACTGTGCTTATATTTCCTTTTTATACATGTACAAAAGTCTAAAAGAACTTTTCAAAAGTTATGAAATGAAAATTTTAAGTGATAAGAAAGCATCCTGTCAACCTAATTAACACATGCTTTACTTCTGTCATTCGCAAAAGAATGGTGAACCTTACGATTGAATGGCCTCTTAAACTTGACAGTCTTTATAGCCAAAGAGTTGGGTGAAATGATTCAGAAACTACAGAATAAAAAGGGCAGAAGATTGATGGAAAAAATTTCAGAAATATTAGTAACAAATAATTTGACAATATGTATCTAGAGCCATAAAAATATTTATACTTCTTAATCCCATTTTGGGTAATTCATCCCAAGAAAGTCATCTAAAAGAATAAAAAAATAATTAGACAATGGAAGGTTACTTCCACAAGGCACTGGCACTGATGACAATATCAGAAGCTAGCCTATGACCCTGAGTCCCAGCCTTCTGAAACCGGCAGGTACACCATGCTTCATGCCAAACAAGAAACACAGTTCACAAGTTATTCAGAATATAGTAGTAGCTTTGGTGAGTCGTAACTTGTGTACTGGTAACCTTTTCCCCTTTACAAAAGCGTAGACAGAGCATCTTGACTTCTCTGTATAATCTCACGTTTATACTTACCCAGACATGGGAGATAATTGGATCAGTTTGAGCCCATCCAATATGGTGCCACGCTATTGGGCAGTCTCTTACGAAGCCACTTCCTGGGCCTCTCTGAGATCCAGCCTAAATACGTCTGTCTCCAGCCCGGGCACAGATCCCCCGGCCCACTAGTACCTACAGTATGAAACTTTATGAGGAAAGGACTGTCTGTGGCTACTTTCCTCAAAGGCGGCCTATGACCATGGCAGGCACTTAGAATCTCATGGACTCTCTAGAACTACACAGTTTAGGAGGCGGGAAGAGGTATGATTTTGTTGCAGAAAAAAGAGATCATCTAAATATCCAAAAACAGTGAAGTAGATCATTTCATTATTTAGCACATTCACTCAATAGAATTTTATTCACATTTTGGACATGACAATTATGAATAAAAAGAATAACAAGTAGCAACATGGAAAAAAGAGAAACACAATACTGAACATAACTACTAGTGAAGCTTCATAAAAATATATATTTATATTGGACATGATCATAGTTGTGTACAGAATGGGATTTATGAGTGACTATTTTCTCTATAATTTGAATTTTGTGAGGCATTATTATGTTATTTTATAATTATAATAGAAGTAGGAGAAAACATGATTTGAACAACTGTAGTTTATGAAATAAAGTCATCAATCCAACTTCATAAAAGATACATAATCTGGAGTTGCAAACTACTAAAATATGAAATAATTAATAGAAACTTTATGACAAGGTCTGATCTGAGTAAATAATGATTTTAAGTGGACTCATAAAGCCCCAGAGAGAATAATCCATTTACTTTCATGTTCTTTCATTAGAAGTAAATTTGTTACCAATACAGTGCTTCTTGCAAAATCCAAAATAGAGGGGCGCCTGGTTGGCTCAGTTGGTTAAGCATCTGCCTTCAGCTCAGGTCATGATCCCAAGGCCCTGGGATGGAGTCAGCGGGGAGGAGCCTGCTTCCCCCTCTCCCTTTACCTGCCATGCCCCCTGCTTGTGCACGTTCTCTCTGGCAAATAAAATCTTTTAAAAAAAAATCCAAAATAGATTTTTATGTAACTTCTACTTAATAACATTCTTGACATCTTCAAATATCTCAAAGGATTTTCACATATAATAAGCTTTTCTACCCTAACAACTGGGTAGTAATGATCGGTGCCATCTTTTGGTGGAAGAATTGATAAAGCCCTGTCCAAGATAACCACTGCCCAAATATTCAAGTGAAAAATAGAGTTAGCCTTTTGACTGCTTAATTGATAACAACTGCCCTGCATTCTATACTCATCGAGCATTGCTGAATAGTAATTTTCCAGCTACATGAAATTCGTGTCTTTAGCTATCAAGGACCCCCACTCCTACATTGAGAATTATTCTCTTCATTAATGCATCAAAATTTTCTCTACCTTCTTAAACATATGTTGAACATAATTTAGCCTTTCAAAATGGAGGGTTCTAGTTATTAAAATGAATTATCAACAATTATATACTAACTTCTTTGCAGTGATGACTTCTTAGATTATTTAAATTTATGATAATTTTTATGGAAAAATGGCCTCAGATATATTTTTACCTTTTGCATTCCTGAATAATTATTCCTGAACATATATATATATATATATGTGTGTGTGTGTGTGTGTGTGTGTGTGTGTGTGTGTATACACATAGACATTCACACACGCAGGCATGCACACACACACATACACAAATTCCAGCCTGGCAAGCCTACCTACTTTCTTACTGCCCCTTCTTTTTTTTTCTTTTATTTATTTTTTAAGATTTCATTTATTTATTCATTTGTGAGAGAGCAAGCGAGCAGGGGGAAGAGCAGAAGAAGAGAGACAAGCAGACTCTCCAGAGAGCACAGAGCCTGATGCAGGGGTCAACACAGAGCCCATGAAGGGCGATCCCATGACCCTGAGATCATGACCTGAGCCTAAATCAAGAGTCTGATGCTCAACCGCTCAACTGACTGAGCCACCCAGGCACCCCCTTGCTGCCCCTTCTTAATTTCTACTTCTAATTTGCCTTGGACATAAAAACTAGTAAGCAAGTTTATTAAAAGTGTATGTAGAACAAGAGTTTAAAAGTTTGATTTGGGTACTTTAATATATATGTAACATTATAAGCATTGGTATGCAGTTATTTAGAGCTGTTTTATGGCGAGATGAGATTGCTGGAAAAAGAAGCCCCAATTAAGCGCAGGTTGAGAAATAGCCATGTGCCAGGGACCTTGTATTTTATGCCTCACTCCTTGACTTCTAGAAGATTCCCCCCATTTTATCTGGAAGTACGCCACCTCCATCTATGTGGTTATAATGGGAAAAGCCATGGTCAGGAGCTATGATCCCCTCTCCCCATAAATGTTTGGCACAGGAGTAGACAAATGATTGAAGACTAGCCATTCATTTTCTTCTCTGGGCATTTGAAATCAGAAGGAAAGGAGGGAGAAAAGGAGAAAGATCAGTCTCTCTCCAGTGGACAGACCTATCAAATGAAAATTCTGAGAACTGGTAAAGGTCATAATCTCCATCCCATGAACACAAAGGCAGAGAAGGCAGTAAGAGAGGATGAAGCCGATGCACGGAGAAAAGAACGGTAGGAGAGGATGGACAGCTTCTAAGAGCCTGGTTCTAGTGCCTTCCTGAGGCCCAGCTAAATCTTTGTCCTTGAGTTCCATGTATCCTAGGGGAGGACTTTCAAAATACTTAACAGTGGCACAGCAAAGAGAAATCAGGTCAGGGTCAAATGGCTGCTACATAGTCCTGGAAGTCTGCTGCCCTTCTAGGCATTACCCCTTTTTGTGATGGAGCACAGAATCCTGAGAAATCCCCAGAAGACAAGCTGGGCTGGCTGAGGCATGAGGAGGCCTCTGGGGGGTCTCAGAGCAACAGGAACAGAGCATTTTACTTTTTTTTTTTTTAAGGAAGGAAGAACCCCCCCTTTTTTTTAAAGATTCTATTTATTTATTTGAGAGAGAGACAGAACATACAAGCAAGGCAGGTGGAGGTGCAGAGGGAGAGGGAGAAGCAGACTCCCCACTGAGTAGGGAGCCCGACGCAGGGCTCAATCCCAGGACCCTGAGATCATGACCTGAGCCGAAGGCAGGTGCTTAACCAACTGAGCCACCCAGGTGCCCCAGAAACAGAACACATAAATAACCAGCATCACCATATAAGTGCAACCAACTGACTATCAGCCCTGTCTGTGTCCTTATAAAAAATGGTGCTTTTTCATTTCAGCTAGTTTGAGTGATTTCTGTTATTCACAACTGTAAATCTAAAAAAATTATGATTGGTCCTGTGTCATGGTTTGCTGCTATTTTGCTGACTGAATTTAATGGTGACTTCATAAAGCCTTAGGGGCTGGAACAAACTTTGAGGTACTTTTTTCCAGTTTCCCACTCAAATTTACTTTTTATCCAAATAATTCATCACAAGGAAGAAAAAAAATCTGTGCCTTTTAATTTAATCAAAGTACAAGGAACAAACCCACTGATTAATTTTGTTCATATTATAATGTAATACATGGTCATTGCAGAAAATTGTTTTAAATCTAGATTTAAAAACACTCTTCTCCAATCATTACTTTAAAAAATCACGGTTAACACTTTTATTTGTATATATCCTTATTTTACACATTTATAGAATTCTTGCTTTTCTCAAGAATAGTTTTACATGGCAACCATCTCTTACTTAATATATTATGCCCTTTCTTTCCACAAAGCCCAGATTTTAAAAACCACTTGTCCCGTATTTCATTTCTTGGTGTTTAGGCATTGGGGGAAGGGAGGAGGACAGATCTTCAGAGTTCTTTGAGGTACAAGGTTTATGTAGCTCTTTGCTCCTTGCTCACAGTGCAGATCTCAGGAGAACAGGGTTGACCTTATTTCCAGGCAGAATTATTCATGTCACTACTTTTACTTTGGAAGCTGCTTAGCGAGTCATGTCTGACTGTATGAGAAGGGACGAATTTACACATTCAGCAGCGGGTGCACTGAAGTCAACGAAGTCCATTATTTAATCTCCAGTATTAGCTCCCGAATTGCAAAATGGGAGGAAGACAAATGAGTTATGAAACCTCATATATCACTTAGCTTTCTTACCTTTATCCATTGGGAAGTAAAGTCTTTTCAAGTAAGAAAAGCTGTTTGCATTTAACCACTTAGACGTATATCTAGAGTATTTTTAAGCTGATGCAAATTGTTGGTGTTAAAGAAGATCCACCAGCCCAAGTGAAGTGGCTGGCCACTGCATGGGGACAAATCACCCACAATGCAGCAGAAATGAAGAGACCTGAGAACTCGAATGGCCACAGAGGACTTGCCAGAGATGCTGGAAATAAAGAGCAGCCATTAAGCTATATGAGGCTGGGCAGATCTGTGCTCCTAGAAGCCCGATAAAAGGAAAGAAGAAAAACTACTGCCATTTCAGTCTGCATGGATAACGGTGCGATGTTAAAAAAAAAAAATGTAGTGATTCACCTGAACTCCACATTCATTGTCATCCGTCTGGATCAGGTGCTCAGTCCTGCAAACCACTTTCGAAGAGGGAGATTGGCAAATTAGAGTATGTCCCACGGTAAACCAAGCCAGAGGGAAAAAAGGCACAGAAGGAGGTTCTAAGGTAACAGGTACCGTTCGTTTGGAGAAAAGAAGACTGAGAGAGAGGACGTCACTCTCTTCATAAACTTGAAAGTACCTAAATGTCTATCGCAAGGAAAATATTTATTATGGCATGTCTGTATGAGAGGACACTATACAGCCATTAAGAATCTCATATTCAAAAAACGAAGAGACAAAAGTGAGAGTATAAAACAAATTTGCTTAAAAATAAAATGTTTCTTCCTTAATGTTTCTGAACTTTCTACAATAAAAATATTACATCTGTATTCATATTAAAAGCAGCAAATATATAGACAAAGAGAGAGAAAGAGAAAACAAAAGTCTGGCATGGTGAGGTGGAGGGGGACGTGTGAGTGAGTGAGTGAGTGTACAGGAGAGAGATTAGTGTTTTTTGTCTCTCTCTTCATTTTTATTTTAAATTATAAAAATAATGCATGAACACTTACTGGAAATAATTAGAGAATAATTTCAATCCTTCAACAAATGTTTATTGAGCTTCTATTAAGTACTTTTACTCTTCATGGTTCTAAAGGACAGAACGAGTAGCAGTGGGTAGAAGGGACCTGGGAGCAGAAGGTGGCTCAGTATAAAAAAAGAAATAGCACAGGGGCGCCTGGGTGGCACAGCGGTTAAGCGTCTGCCTTCGGCTCAGGGCGTGATCCCGGCTATCTGGGATCGAGCCCCACATCAGGCTCTTCTGCTATGAGCCTGCTTCTTCCTCTCCCACTCCCCCTGCTTGTGTTCCCTCTCTCGCTGGCTGTCTCTATCTCTGTCAAATAAATAAAATCTTTAAAAAAAAAAAAAAAAAGAAATAGTACAACTGCCAACAGAATGGGCTGCTCTACACAGTGAAGAACTTCCACGTCACTACTAAGGGGATTCTTAGACTGAACAATGAGATACAGGGCTTCCAAGATCTCTTCTGATTCTGAGGATATATTACTTTCTACGTAAACGTTAAGGATCACCATTCAGCCAACATATGATTTTGGGCAACTCAATTCCCTTCTGATAGTCCTTTCTAAAATAGGAGAAATAATACCGACTTAGACCAACGTAAATTTGACGGATAAGACTTACAGAATGTTTCTGCAGTACTCAGATCATGTTTAGTAGATAAATGAAGTTATTTGTTGTAAATGATCTAACGCAATAATCAGGGCTACAGCATCATCTATACTATTAGAATCTTTAATGAATGTCTTAAACTCAAGCCAGGATTGCAAATCCTTACTTTAAAAAAAACCTCTGGTTCTATATCAGGCTCATTGTTCATCTATTATTTCCACACTGTCACAATACAGTTATGTCACAATGTGACCTCCTTCACAGGGGCACGCTCATACCACAGTGATTCAGAAAACATCATTTTGGAGATTGGAGCATGTTTAAAAAGGAAAAGGAAAAAGAGAATTGTAAAAGCAAATTAATGCCACAATGAGCTACCACTTCCTACCCACTAGGATGACTGTAACCAAAAAGACACAGTAAGAAATGTTGGTGAGGAGATGGGGAAACTGGAAGCCTTACACAGCACTGGTGGGGAGGAAATATGGTGCGACCGCTCTGCAAACGAGTTTGGCAGGCCCTCAAATGTTCAGTGGCGAGTTATCACATGGCCCAACAATCCTATGCCCAGGTAGTAACCCAAGGGAAATGGAAACTACGTCCACACAACAACTCGTATTCAAACACCCACAGCAGCATGATTCATATAGCTCAAAAGTAGAAAGCATTTAAATACCCATCAACTGATACATAAACAAAAATATGGAACTCATAAAATGGAATATCATTCAGCAACCAAACGGAACAGATATCGACAGGTACCACAGTGTTAGACGAACCTTGAAAACATGATGCTGATCTAAAGAAGCCAGTCACATAAGACCACATATTGCCTGATTCCATTCATATGACAGGTTCAGCAAAGGCATAGAAACAGAAAGATTAATGGCTGTCTAGGACTGGCGGAGGGGACACAACAGTGACTGCTAGGGGGCACCGGGTTTCTTTTGGGGGTTAGGAAATGTTCTCAAATTAACTGTGCTGATTACACAACTCTGAATCTATTAAAACATTGCATGTACACTGTACACGGGCATATTTCAATAATGCCATTTTGAAAAAAGAAAAAAAATTATAGTTTTACAAATTCATTTCAGCTTCCTAAGTTTCTCTGGCGGGTAGCAGGCCTGCTGTAATATTTCCTGGATATAGTTTCATAACCAAGACACCGCTACAGAAACAGTGCATGTCTTCCAGTACAATGTTCCGCTGTGAGTCAGAACTTTAAAACAAAGGCCAGGAGGTAGAACAAGCTAGCAAACCAAATTTAGACCTTGTGAAAGACACTGCAAATGTAAAATATTAGCGCTAGGACCTCGTGACCTCGTTGGACCCAGTTAGAATTACTGTAGGGCAGGGCTTCGCTGCGTGGATCAAAATCTAACCAGATAACAAAGCAGGTGTCCCAATGTTTCAAAGTGTGCAAGTGAAAAGCCGGTCCCTGACTGGAGTCAAAGCCGTCGAAAGATCAGAAAGGGATGCAAGAGTACTTTTTAAATTACCAAAAAGGAAAGAGGGAAAGAAGCAAAACACCACACATGAAGATATTCACCAAAGAACAGGGGGTAGTGGCTGAAAAACATCTTTTCTTTTTTTTCTTCTTTTTTTCTTGCTTGCCTTGTCTTTCTAACCGGATTGAAAAATCCCAAGGACACGGCCCTGGTGCGCTCCTTCTGAGCCCCTCCATGGCACCGACACAGTAACCTGCCACAAGGAATTACAGTGACCTAAGTCCCTATACTGCCCAGCTTCTGCCCAGCCTCACCTCACCTCCTTCCACACCTGCTCCCCACACACTGGTTCCTCCCACTCTCAGATCTCAGGCTCTCGCCCACCTTAGGCCTCTGACCATGATGGTCCTATGCCCGAATGCTCTTCCGTGTTCTTTTTGTGGTTCCCTTTTCTTCATTTTCAGGTCTCTTCTCAAATGTTACCTCCTCAGAGAGGCCCTCCCTCACCACCCCATATAAAGCAAATCAGTTCCCATGAGAGTCAGTCATCTCATCCAATGTGTTTGCTTTGTGGAACTTATCACAAAGTCTTTTTAACAACATTCCATAAATACTCACTCAGTCCCTAGTTTTAGATGCTGGGGATACAGCAGTATACAAAACAAGTGGTAGTTAAATTTGTATTTATTGTTTCTCACATATTCTTTGTCTTCCCTATCATACCATAATCTCTTTGTAAGCGGGGACTGGCTAAAGGGAGGCGGCATGATGCAGAGGTCAAGAGCAGTAGCTCCAGAACGAGGATAGAATCCTGGATCTGCCACCTAACCAAGTTATTTAATCACTGACGCTGTTTCCCCATCTGGCATAATAACAGTACCTTATTTGGGGGGCTAATACAAGGACTAACTAAATAGTATGGTGTAGTCACTTAGAAAAATACTTAGCATATAGTAAACCCTATAAAAATGTTTATTAGAGATATGTTTTTGGATGATTGGGCCAATCCAGTACCTGACAAATAGCTAGTTTTAGCTGAACGGATTAATAACTGTGGTGCCTGTGGCTAAACTTATATTTTAACTGGGTCAAACTTAAGAGAAAGCGGATAAGCAAGAGTAAAATGCTCTTCGTCATCTCTGAGTTCCTTGTTGGAAAAAATTCTTTGGTCTTAGAATGTAACATCCTTGGTCAAGTCCAAGCCAGAGGCAGGATTCTCTTTGGAATCTGCTAGAAATATTGTGGCTGATTTCTACAATAAAAGGTTCTGGGACTTTCCGGGAAGGAACGGCTGTCAGAATTCCACTTAGTCGATAGTCTTGCGTCCACTGTCACATGAAAGAGACCATCTGTCTCTGGGTGGGGCTGGTGGAGGAATCATAGAGATACCTCTATACTCGTCGTCTACTTCTCCTATCCTGTTCTCATCATGCATACCCACAATTCCTAATTTGATTTTCTCTTTTTAGCTGCTATAAAACCAAAATAGATTTGTGAAGAGGCTAACTCCTAACCATTCCCAATAACTCCTCCTGGTAAAACTTAGCCACCACATGGATAAGTGCAGCGCATCAGCACCTGAATATTCTCTACGTACAAACTTCCAGGAAAGATAGACTCAAATGGAAGAAGGATGGCTGTAGTCATCAAAGCCATTGGAGCTGCTAAGTATTTACCAAGAGCCTATCAAATTCTGGCATTTCTTAAAGTGTTAATGGGGAAGACCAAAAATATAGAAAAGCAAAATATTTTGTCATAGATTTGCCTTCAAGAAGTCCACAGTCTACTTAGATCAAAACTTCCATACATCAAAATGGGAAAAACTTTATAAAGGAGTACCAACATATGGGAGGCAGAATAATGGGCAATGCCCCCCAAAATGTCCAAATCCTAATTCCAGGACCTGTGACTATGTTAGGTTACATGGCAAAGGGGATTTACAGTTGCAGATGTAATTAAATTGCTAATCAACTGTCCTTAAAATAGGGAGATTATTCTAGATTATTAAGGTGGGTTGGCTGTAATCACAAAGGTACTTGAAAGGGAAGAGGGAGGCAGAGAGTGTTGGGATGACAGAAGCAGGCTCACACAGATGCTGTGTTGCTGTCTTTGAAATGAAGGAAAGGAGCCATGAGCCATGGAATGCAGGTAGCCTCTAGAAGCTGGAAAAAGTCGAAACAGATTCTCCCCTAGAGCTTCCAGGAGGAACAAAATCTCACCAACATCTTGATTTTAGCTCCAATGAGATCTCTGCTGGAATTCTAGCCTATAGAACTGCAACATAATAAATGTGCGTTGTTTTCAGCCACTAGGTTTATGATAATTTGTTACAGCAGCTAGAAAACTAATACAACATATAATAAAACTCCAAGTATTATCAGAAAATAAGTTAGGAAGGGGAGATACAACAATGTTGACTAAAGCTATCAGGAAAAGTGACTGTGAGTGTGCAGGATTTCAGATTGCTTTTTTCGTAGTTTATAGGATGAATGTAAAAAGCAAAAGCTGAGAATGGATATATGCTAAATCTACAAAATCAAAAAGGGAGTGTGGATTTGTTTACTGAATCCCAACTTACCAGAACCAGGAAGTGCCTCCCTGAAACTTGAAAAAAAGTAGCTTTAGGATAGATGGAGGGATGGACAAACGGGTGGATGGATAGGTTGGGATGATGGGGGGAGGACAGAGAGACAGAGAAAGAGAGAAAAGGAAACCGTTGCTTTACGCAATGTGAGACCCTTTTATCCTTAGAGGCTGAAAATATAAAAAGCTGTAAAATTTTCAGATAAGCTCAGGGATGCCAGGTCCAGAATGAGGTCAGGGAAAACAAGATGTTTGGGGTGTAGGTTGAGCCTCTGTCATATGGAAAATTTGCTTTTCCCCAGCCTGACTTAACAAAATTCTGTCCCAGACAGACCTAGCTTCTAGCGACTTAGAGCCGACACAGCATGGCAATTTCTGTTTCGGATCCCTGGAGTGGGGCTTCCTTGGAGAATAACAAAGCTGACTTAACTGTTCCTCTCCCTCCACACTATAATGTGTACGTGTTTCTGGTCTAAATAGCAAACAGGGGAGCGCATGGGTGGCTCAGTGGGTTAAGCATCTGCCTTGGGCTCAGGTCATGATCCCAGTGTCCTGGGATCGAGCCCCACATTAGGCTCCCTGCTCAGCGGGGAGCCCCTCTCCCTCTCCCTCTGCCCCTCCCCCCTGCTTGTGCACGCAGTGTTCTCTCTCGCTTTCTCTTTCTGTCAAATAAATAAATAAAATCTTAAAAATAAATTTAAAAAATAAACACAGTAAACAGGAAAGGTCCTCATGTGCTCTTTGAGGGAGGAAAGTGGAAGCCGGCATCTTGAGCAGCTGAGAGCCTCTGTGCTCACTGGGGGCATCAGTCACACCACTGTTCTCTTGCTGCACAGACGTGGGATTACTCCCCTCCCACGGGGATTCTTCTCCTCTCAGACGCTCTTCTCTACTTCCTACTAGATGGCCTTCCCCTGAGCTGTCAAACAGCACTCCTCTCCTCAGGGAATTATAGACGATGGTGGATGAAGGGACATCCATAAACTCTGCCAGGCCTGGCAGCTGCTTGCATCCTCCAGACCAGAGGTCGCCATTTGCATGGATGGGGTACATGGGATCCGTGTGAACCTGGTGCAGCCCCTGAGGCCTGACCCCGGGATGCTGAGGGGAGGGCTCGATGGACGTGTCACCACACTGCGCTCATAGTTATGGGTGAGACCTGAAGACCAGATGCTGAGCAGTATTCACCCTTTCAGTGTCCTGGGTTGACATGGATTAATCTGCTAAGAGCCTGTACATTCACTTAGGTCTTTAAACCAGTAAGATTTGGGAACTGGGTATGGTAGCCACCTTCTGATCTGGAATCTGACAGACTCAAAAAAAGGGAGCTGAAGCTACCAACCTCATCCATTTGCTTTCCCGTGTAAATTGTCAGAGTGACTATAAAATCAGTTGTAACTCATTTCAAACCCAAGCATGTACCTGTCATGCTTCATTTTAGAGAGTGATGGACTTAGAAATGTTTTAGGTTCCCAGCAACTGTTCGAAAGCAGATAAGAAATATAACCAGCATGCATGGGGCTGAAGGAACACCATGTGACCAGCGCATTACCATCCTATAAGGCAGGTGTGCCTTTTTTCACTTAAAGACGTCACTGGCCATTTAGAAGTTTGGGGAGTGGAAGGCCTCTCTGACCAACATTGCTAGCTGTTACTCTTTCGGGAGGTAGACCTTATCAGCACCAAAGGAAAATCCTGGAGTTAATTCAGGAGGCATTTTAAAAGGACTGTTTTACCAATTGAAGGCCAAAAGGGCAATAGGAAACAAATGACCAGAAAATGAATTTTCTGCTGCTGGAATAAAAAAGTTCCCTAGAAATTAACATCTTTGCCCTGTTGATCCATTGATAGGGATTTCCAGTAATATTCAAAGAACTTTGCTTTTTTATCCCTGCCACACCTCTTGTTCTTTTCAGTGTTTATTTCTATTATCATCCACCAATATATGAGGTAATTTTGTGCATAAGGCCTTTCCTAAAGCTTGGCTCAGTTCTATTAACCTTTATGCGGTAATTTATAGTTAAGATCTAAACGGCACTGGTGCATGTAAATAGTGTCTGTGGGCTCTGCCATCTTGAGGAAAGCACTGTGCTTAAGTGGCTCCAACACAATTGCTCAGAACATTATGGAAGGAACTGCTGAGATCTCTGTAGGAAATTATTTAGTGAAATTCTCCAAAAGATGAACATCGCTTTGTAACAGACTTTTTGTTGAGTCTAGTAATTCTCAGGGAAGTGTGTGGAATCTGAGGCTCTGTCTTTCCTTAACATCCATTTCTGACATGCTCACCTAAAAAAGAAAAAATTTTCGAAGCCAAGAAATTTCAGCGACTTTCAAATTTCCCTGTGATTTGTCTTCAAGGATGAATGGAAATTTTGAGAAATTTCTCTACATCTCAGGAGTAAATGCAAAGAAAGTAAAGACATCCTTTGGCCAGGTTGATACCATGGAGCAAATGTCTTTCCTTTCACCTTCTCTTGGTCAAAAACAGTCTAGCTCTGACCCGTCTCTGGATCTGCCCACCCAGACTCAAAGGAGGCCCTACAGTATCTAAATGGCCCAGTCAATCCACTGTTCAAAGCTCCCCAGAAACTTGACTGGCTTCATATCTACTTGTATTCATCCATCCATCCATCTAATTAATCCACTAATTAATATTCTACTGATCGCCTGTATTTGTGAGGCCCTCTGTAAGATTCTGGGATACAACTGTGGGCAATATGAGTATGGCTTTTCTCCTCACAGAGCTGTAAGTCTTAGGTGGGAAAAGACACATTCAAAGGGAAATTCCATAAATAATTATTTAATTGCAGCTGGATAAGTGCTCTAGAAGAAAAGTATGGTCCAAGGAGAGAATTTAACAGGGCTTTCTGGCCTCGTCTGGGCATGGAGATAGGGAAGGCACCAAAAAAAAAAAAAAAAAAAAAAAAAAAGCTTCTCTGAGGTAGTAACATTTGTGCTTGATTCTTAAAGGAAGAATGGGAATTCATCAGGTAAATAATGCGTGTAGAAAGGCGGGCTGGCGGGAGAATGGAAGGAGGGCCGGGAAGTGGGAGTTAGAGAATCTAGGCAGCCGCATAAGCAAACAGGAGCGCCTTGGTGTATGAAGGACCTGGGCACAGACAGTGAGTGACAAGGGAAAGCAGATCAGTGTGGCTGGAGCATGGCCAACAGGGGGCAGGGAGCAGAAGATCAGGCCAGATTTTACTCTCGTAAGTGTTTAGGAAGAAATAGTTGGGTTATCTTAGCTTGCTCCCAGAGCAGTCACAATTCTGAACCTGTGGCCTTCTTGGGGTTTTCAAGCTGGTTGTGCCCTAAACCTGTCAGACCTACATCCCCGAGGCCAAGCTGAATGACACAGAGCCAAAGCTACAGGTGATGAACAGTCAAGCGAGAGCATAAATACACAATGCAGTGTGCGCACCTGGTCTGACTCTTAATTTGACTACGTCAACCATAATTAAACACTTGGGGAACACTGAGGAAATATAATGTGGATTAAATATTAGATGATATAAAGAGATCATTGTTCATTTGTAAATATAAAAATGGTATTGTGTTTGAGAAAGAAAATGTTCTTATTTTCTCATAGTATTTAAGAAAGAAACGTCATGATATCTATGATTTAAATTAAATTCAGCAAAATTTTCAGGAGGTATAAATATAAACAAGCAACTGCAAAATACAAACTAAAACGTTTCCTAAAAAGAGATTTTTTTTTTTTTTTTTTTTTTAAATATTTTATTTATTTATTTGACAGAGATAGAGACAGCCAGCGAGAGCGGGAACACAAGCAGGGGGAGTGGGAGAGGAAGAAGCAGGCTCCTAGTGGAGGAGCCTGATGTGGGGCTCGATCCCGTAACGCCGGGATCACGCCCTGAGCCGAAGGCAGATGCTTAACCGCTGTGCCACCCAGGCGCCCCCCTAAAAAGAGATTTTTATATGATCTCAGTGAGAATACATTCCAGGATATGGAGAACAAGAGGAGCAAAGATGCAAAGAGTAAACCGCAAAGTGTGCTTTAGAAACAGCAAGTGTTGGGGCGGTTAACCGCTTAACAGCGGTTAAGCGTCTGCCCTCGGCTCAGGGCATGATCCCGGCGATCTGGGATCGAGCCCCACATCAGGCTCCTCCGCTATGAGCCTGCTTCTTCCTCTCCCACTCCCCCTGCCTCTGTTCTCTCTCTCGCTGGCTGTCTCTATCTCTGTCAAATAAATAAATAAAATCTTTAAAAAAAAAAAAAAGAAAAGAAACAGCAAGTGTTTCGCTTCAGTTGGAATTCTTGGGTCTGTTAAAAGGAATGCTGAGAAACAAAACTAGGAAATAGAGTTGGCCCCCATTACAAAGGGCCTTGAATGCCAGACAAAAGAGTGAGGGCACCCAAGGACCACGGAAAGTATGTGAGCAAGGGAGAAGCATGAATGCAGGAAAAAAGAGTAACTATGCCACCGTGCATATGACAGAGGAGCCTGGAGACTTATTATAATAAACAGTTACTGTGCTCATTGCAAGTGTGAGGCATTGTGAGCAAAAGGGTCCCTGCCCATTGGAGGCTACAGTCTAATGGAGGAATGAAATGTGAAATAACCACACAAGTAAGAGTTGTGAGGGAAAGTACAGGGTGTTAGGAGAGCTCACAAGGAAACTAATGTAGATGAAGAGATCTACATCTACTGGGCAAGAGGCAACATCTACTGGGATGTAAAGATGCTCCGGAGTAAGCCAAGCGGGGACCAGAAAGAAGAGCTGGCCGGGCAGAGGAGCAGGCCAAGCACAGGCTCTGTGGCAGGAGGGAAAATGGCCCTTGTGACCTTCCAAAAAAGGCCAGTGGAGCACAGCAGGAGATGGGGGGAGTGTGGCTTGAGATAGGGGAGTCTGAGGCCGAACTACCTTGGGCACAGCTGATGGGGCCAGGAGCCAACACCTGACCAAAAGACAGACTCCCTGAAGCTCTCCAGTGCCCTATGAGGTGACCTGGAGTGACACCAGCTCTTGACTGCCTGAACCAATTAAAGCTTCTCTCTTGGGAAGTTTGAATACGGGAGAGAGAGAGAGAAAGACCCAGAAAGAGAAAAAAGCAAACTGACCGATAACTAGAATGTAGTCAAGTGGAGGCACAGAAACAGAGATGTGGGCCAGGTAGCCCATATTTAATATCTTGGCCTTTATCTTAAGAACAAATACTGGTGAGGAGTGATAAGAGCCTGACCTAGCACTGTGGAAGTAGAAACGAAGAGGCAGTGGTGGTTCGAAAAATAAAAATGTCCACAAATTCTTTGACATTTCTCCCTTATGTTCCTCATGCCGCGTTGTGGGCTGTACTTAGTGATTTGCTTCTAACGAATAGGATATTGAAAAACCGATGGTGTATGATTTTCAAGATTGGGTTATAAAGAGACTGCGGCTTCGATCTTAAGTCTCCCCTCCCTCATCCCTCTCCCTTTCTCACTCTACCTGTGGGGAGAAGCCGAACGTCCTGTGGTAAGCAACCCTATGGAGAGACCCACTTGGTAAGGAGTAAGTCTCTGGCCAACAGCCAGCAAGGAACAGAGACCTGCTAACACCCACATGGATGATCTCTGAAGCAGATTCTCCAGCCCTGATCAAGCTTTGAGATGACCGCAGCCCAAGCAAGAGCCTGCCTATAACCTCATGAGACCAACTAAGCTAAGCCACTCTCAGATTCTTAATCCTCAGGAACTGCGTGAAACAATAAACACGCCTGTTTAAGCAGCTACACCTCAGTAAGCTTTGTGATGCCGCATCAGCTAATGAATACGGAGGGGAACGGATGACACTGGCATTACACAGGTAGAACTGCTAGGACTTGGTAATGATAGCTATTGGTCATAAGGAGAGAAAAAAGAAGTCAAAAGGATTCTGAACTTTGAGTCTGGCTCGCCGAGGTCCCATTTTAGAGAAGGGGAAAGAACACAGGAGGAAGAACTTCGGAGGAAAAGAAAATTTCCATTTGAACTTATGGAAAATGAGATGCTGGTGAGATTTTCAGGGCAAGTGGCCAAGAGATTTGGAAATCTGGGAAAGTGGTAAAGTGGTCATTGGATAGCGGAGAACCATGGCAGTGGAGGGCATCCCCACGGAAGGCAAGGAGATAAAGAGAGAGGAAAGGCAAACCATAAGGAACATATGCATTTATGAAACTAAAGGAGTAAAAGAAGTAATGCTCAGAAAACAAGGGTGAAGAGCCCAAAGACAGTCTTGATAAAGACAAGATGTTCCATAGTGCCAAAAACTGTATAAAGGGGATCTCTATCTCTGGAAACTCTACCTCACTTACCTTGTAAATCCATACACTGGATGGTTCAGAAATCTCCTACTTGGAGATTGGCTACATGGAAGAAATCAAATTTCAAAGTCTACAGCAGAGAAAACAAGATCTTGAATTGTGGTGACCCTAGCAAAGCATTTGCCACCATGTAAAGCTCTGTCCAGGCCACCTATGTGTCATTCTATAATGTCTCTCTCAAACTGCAAGGGAAGGAATGTTTGTGATTATCTCTCTTCTTACAAATGGGGATTTTTCAAGTTGCAAAATATGGAGGCTACTCATTCACCTCAGGGTAAGAGTTTCCATTGTAGGGATACTTGGGAGGGTTGGGGAAGCAAAGTGAATGGTTTCCAGAGCTGCACGGCAGGCCTCATGGAGAGTTAGAATGTTGTCTCTCCAGCATCCTGCCCCTCCTGAAGATCTCCTGCACCCTGTTCCTTTCTCTATGGGCTTATTCTAGTGCTGGTTTTCTATACCTTCTTTCATCACCTCCATTACTGAAGTCATCTCTTGCCTCACCATTTCTGCTTACTGCCTTCTCTTTCCACATCCCTAGCTTTCTGCACTGACATTGAACTACCTTGCTTGTAAACGAGTCTGATTTTCTCTCTTTCTGGGTCTCTCTTTCTGTCTCAAGTTCAGACTTCCCTTTGATTGGTTCAGATAATAACAATCCAGTGACACTCTCCGCTACCTCAAGGGGGCCTGAAGAGCCTAACGCAGGCTATCCTTTTGGTCAGATGTTGACTCCTGTTGTGGCCATGGTGGTGGGAGAGATGGGCACTAAGTCTAGAGAATTCCCTGTGGCCTCTTTTTCCCAAAAGGAGGCAGCAGGCCTATGAATCTTAGTGATCTTTGAAGTACAAATTCCCCAGTGAATAAATGATAGAAATGGTTCAAAGTTTCCTCTTCCAAGCATAGATTTATTCCAAACAGCTTTTTATCTTTAATATTAGTTTAATTTAGCAGAAACTACCTGTGGTACTAAACCTCAAAGTAGCACAGGCTGGCTGCTTATAGATTAAAAACCCAAGGTAGACATAGAAAATACAAGCAAGGAAGCCTTTGATAGACTGAAAAGGCCTAAATTATTTCAGTGAACTCTGCCTAACCTTAGCCAGTTAGTTCCTGCTTTTCATTCCTTTTGTGTGTGTGTGTGTGTGTGTGTGTGTGTGTGTGTGTGTGTGTGTGAGAGAGAGAGAGAGAGAGAGAGAGAGAGAGAGAGAGGGAGGGAGAGAGAACGTGCAAGCCCGGGGGGGGGGGGGGGGAGTGCAGGCGGAAAGGGAGAAAGAGAATCTTAAGCAGGTTCCATGCTCAGCAAGGGGCCCTCGCAGGGCCCGGTCATGACCTGAGCCAAAATCAAAAGTCGGGCATTTAAAACCTATTGAACCACCCAGGTGCCCCTCCTGCTTTTCATTCTTATTCATTCATTCAGCACCACTACTTGGTGGGCATTCTCCTAAACTGATAAATTTGTAAAGAGAGTTAATAGGAAACCCCACCCTCAAGGAGCTAATCTCCGAGGGAGGAGAAAGGAGCTGCATCTTCCTTCCCACCTCTCTTTGGTCTAGTTCAACTGTCTCTCCCCACCTTAACCCTGTGCATCTTCTGGAAACACATGTGTTGAAAAAGAAGAGTTGATATCCAGTTCTCCATGTGTCTTTACTATACTTGACAAGAATTTATAGAAAATTTAACTGAGGAGCACCTGGATGGCTCAGTCAGTTAAATGTCCAACTCTTGGTTTTGGCTCAAGTCATGATCTCAGGGTCCAGGCATGGAGCCCTGCATCAGGCTCCACACTCAGCAGGGCGTCTGCTTGAGGATTCTCTCTCTCTCTCAAATAAATAAATAAATCTTTAAAAAAAAAGAGAAAGAAAGAAAGAGAAAGAAAGAAAGAAAGAAAGAAAGAAAGAAAGAAAGAAAGAAAGAAAGAGGAAGAGAGAGAGAAAGAAATCCTAACTAACTCTGGTTCTGCTAACAGATAAAAAAGTAAATGTGGTTGAAAGAAAGGGGCCTGGGGGACAGAGTATGGTTTTTTTTTAATTTGTATGCCTTATATTGTTCAAATTTTTATAAACTTTTATTTAGAAATTACTTTTTACAATGGAAAAATAAGCCAAATAAGTTTTTTTTTGTTTTGTTTTTGTCTATAAAGAAGGAAAAGAAATGAGAAGGGATGGGCAACTATGAACAAATAGAGTTGGTAAAATTTTCCATGACCCTACTGGCAAGATTATTTTGGTTTCATTAAAAACAAAACAAAACAAAAAAAAAAAAGGAACAAAAAAAAGCCATCTCAAAGGAAGCATTGTGAAGTGAAGGAAGAACATACTATGCTGTAAGTGACTGAATAAATTTCTTTTGTCCTTTAGATTTGCTTGATACACATAGATTGCTTTCTTATCCTTGAAATTCACATGACCACATTCCTTCTGCACTACAGAAAAGCAACTGACATGATAAAATAAGCAAGCATTAGATTTTAGAGGTAGGCAATGGAAACTCTGGCGGTAAGGGGCCAACAGGGCATGGTTTCTTATATGTGTGAGCTTCCTGTAATGTGGAATGCGTACGTGTGAAATCACCAGTCACTACATTTGCAATAACTTAATAACGTGACCGTTCCTCCACCCGTCCTCTTTCCCCACACCGAGTTGCAGTTTCACACGGGGCTACTTACTGCGAAGCTTTACAAAGAAAGAAGGAAGTACAGCCACCAATGAGGCAGCGGTGTGCTTCAAACGCCACATTCTGAACTTGATGAAAGTTTCTTTTATCACCTTTATTAGTAATGCTACATAGTTCAGAGTGGATGGTCCAAATCTTGTATTTAATTGTCTCCCTGTGCCCTGGACCTTTCAAATATATGAATCATGATTTAAAAGGCTTTCCCTCACTGAGGCAGAGTTAACAGACAAAACAATCCTAGCCAGGGTCAGCTTCATTCTGCCGCAAGACTGGCACCTGCTCCCTCATCTGAACTAAAAAGGGAAGGAAAAAATGGGATATTAAAGCACCCGGGTCCTTTTTTCTGATGCCAGGAAAGGGATGAGAGGTCCTGTTTCTACACTGTTGTTCACGCTAAAGGGTCTCGAAGTATTTAACACTTAGGGGAATTAGTTCCTAGTTCCCCAGCAAATAGCTCCGCAGGGGCGAGGCAGCAGCTGGCCAGTGGGGCCCAGTAATCCCCAGCAGCACACCAGGGGCTAACAGGAGATTACTGTGTTTGAGGAAACTGATAGGATCTAGAGAGAAACCAAAGCTTAATACCTTGTCTGTCACTCCTCTTAAAAATTAGGAAATGGTAAAAATAGGCAAATTGCTGCTTGAGGAGTGACTAAGGAGAAAAAAGGAAATTTGGGGCCTACGGCATTTTTCTAAAGCTTGGTACCAAGGCAGATAGGGCTGTGGAAATGGCTAATTTAGCAATAATTCAGAATAATGCCATACCCTAGAACAGAGTCAAAGTGGTATTTTACATGGCTATTCAATCAGCAGAGCCTACCAGCTGACAAATGAAGGTGGTATCTGGCTCCCGAAAAGAAAGCAAACCATGAACATGTAAATATTTTAATTAAAGTACAATATGGAACTCACTGAACTTCATATTGAACTTGGGACTACTATGACCCACCACTTTAATCTTAAGCTCTGACACGTTAAACATAAGCAGCAAGTGAGAATGCGATGTTTTACTTAGAAAAAAAATGCACTTTTGAAAAATCCAGAAGCTAAGGATTATTAACCATTCTAAAAGCAGTAACAAAAGTTACGAATGCTCATTCTATCATTTACAATTTTGGGAAAATGTTGTTCATCTGTCCTTTAATTTTATGAGACAATTTTGAAAAACATCAATCAAAGGTCTGCTCTGAATCTCCAGGTGTGAAAACGGGGTATGATGGGAAATCCAGATGGTCAAAGGATCAGCAGAGTTTTTATATTTGTGATTGGTACAGAGAAGGAGGCCTGTGTCTGAAGTACAGCAGAAGGGAAATGCCAACTTCATCACTAAAAGTATTATCCTCACTCCCACCCCGCAGTCTGGAAACAAACCATGCTGTTGCTCTGTTTAAAGATGGCAGTCCTGGGGCGCCTGGGTGGCATAGCGGTTAAGCGTCTGCCTTCGGCTCAAGGCATGATCCCGGCGTTCTGGGATCGAGCCCCGCATCAGGCTCCTCTGCTATGAGCCTGCTTCTTCCTCTCCCACTCCCCCTGCTTGTGTTCCCTCTCTCACTGGCTGTCTCTGTCTCTGTCGAATAAATAAATAAAATCTTTAAAAAAATAAATAAATAAAGATGGCAGTCCTTTTCTAGATGAGGGGCAACTTAACGGACCCATTTAATTACCCTCACGCAACTCCTCTTTGGGTTAAGATGTAGCCAACAGTATCTCCATTAGTTAATAAAAGGAGTTACTGCCAGTCATTTAAAAATGGCAGTCTTATTAGAGATTTTAGGTACTACAAGTACATTTTATTATTCTGAAAGGCAAACTGAAAAAAAAATTTACAGCTGAGCGAGCAAGAAAGTGTGCAAACTAATACACACGTGCATCTGAGCATGTGCACACCTGAGCACAGTTACATTTTTAAGTAGCAGGAAAAAAATCATTCTTTGCATGTTTAAGAGATCTCACTGGCAGCTCAACCACCTCCCCCAGCCTCTGGCCTCAGGCAGGTAGAGCCACTATTATTTCCTTCTGCCTAAAACCGAAGGGGACAGTCACTCAAGGTCCTGTAGCCAATTAAAGAGAAGGGGGGGGCATAGAGACAGAAGGGGTGGGGACAGAAAGAGAGGGAGAAAAAGAGAGAAAGAGAGACAGAGGGAGAGGGTGGCAGGGCAAGGGAAGGGGGGGAGGAAGGATGTGGTCTCATCCAACATCAGCTTCTATTTAAGTACCCAGCTCAGCAGACCATCCAATCTTAGGAGTTCCTGTCATCTGCCTTGGAGTTCTGGCCTATGTTTGTCCTGATTTGGATTACTGCTAAAATAGAAAAACAACCCCACGCATGAAACAGGTGAAGTAGAAGAAAACATAAATTTTCCTTTAAAAATATTTGGAATTGAATGTCTTTAGAAATGGATGCTATAAATACAAGATTGGCTAATGTTCAAAACTATTTGTAATTTTCCCTTATTTAACTTCAATTATTTATCTCAAAATGAAACCACAACTATTTGTAAAGATGATGTTTTCTGACTCTTGATTCGGGAGTATCTGCCAGAAAACAACTGAGGTTTACACAAAGTTCACAAATCCATACACACACCAGGTGAATGC
Source organism: Ursus arctos (assembly GCF_023065955.2). Taxonomy (NCBI): domain Eukaryota; kingdom Metazoa; phylum Chordata; class Mammalia; order Carnivora; family Ursidae; genus Ursus; species Ursus arctos. Next base: position 14,907,601 of record NW_026623053.1, read on the forward strand.
AGTCAGAAGACCTTGTGTAACCGATTTCCGCTGCTTTTCTTTCTAAGGAAAAATCTGCATCACTTTCATTTGAGAGGTTTTTTTTTTTTTTTAACTCAAATCAAAAGGATGACAAAGAATAGCCTTATTAGATTTTAAAAACCTTACAAATTGACAGAAAGATATACAACACATAAGAAAAATGTTCGAAGGACATACATACTTTGTAAATAGCCAATAATCATTTGAAAGGATGTTTAAGGACATTAAGAATCTAAGGAGTCGAAATTACACACACGAGACACCATTTTTCACTTGTCATATTGGAAAAAAACCTGAAAACAATACGTGTACTGTTGGGGAATGTGTATAAAAATAAGTACAATGGTATAGACTGCTAGTATAAACTGATTCAGCCTTTCTGAAGGAGTGTTTGTGAGTGTGTGTGTTTCAAAACCTTAAAAGAATGAGCACTCTTGGATTTAGCAACTAGATACCTAGAAGTTTATCAAAAAGAGCATCATAGATGTGCTCCAAATACAGCCACTAATAAGGATACTCATTAGAGAGCTCCACACATTGTCGAAAACTTGGAGACAGCCTAGATATCCGACAACAGAGAATTGTTGAAATTCTTTATAAAACATTTATAGGACAGAACACTATGCAGAAGCAGAAAAATATTTAATGTTCACAACACATTAAGCGAAAAAGATGTCCACACGACTTACTGCACTATTTCAGTTTTGTAGCCACACCAAAACTAACAAAATAAATCATGCCACTGGTGGTTATCTCTGGGAACGGGGAACACTGGTGATTTTTATTTGATTCTCATTGTTTACCTATCTTATTACTCGTGTTGTTATTACATTTTTCTAAACAATTGTGTCCAGATATAATTCACGTATCACACAATTATGTTATTACTTCTAAGAAAAAGGCAATAAAGTTATTCTTACTGATTGAGGCAGAGCTTTTGGGGACAAACATTTCATTCATATTTTATCTCAGTTACTGTAACACCGGGTGCACATCCCACAGCTGTGCAGCACTGTGCCTTTTACGACGCACCTTTACCTTTGCACTAGGGTCTTCTAGCCAAGAGGACCTCATCGCAGACGAACAACATATAATGACCTATACCTATCACAGCCCCAGTAACTAAATCTCATTGGGGGTCTTTGCTCCCACTTAACAGGAATTACACTGTAAATAAGAGAGCAGAAAGAGCCTTATTCTTTTTTTTTTTTTTAAGATTATTTATTTATTTGACAGAGAGAGAGAAAGAGTGCACGAAGAGGGGGAGCAGCAGAGGGAGAGGGAGAAGCAGGCTCTCTGCTGAGCAGGGAGCCTGATGTGAGGTTTGATCCCAGGACCCTGGGATCATGACCTGAGCTGAAGGCAGATGCTTAACTGACTGAGAGACCCAGGCAGGCACCCATAAAGAGCCTTATTCTAAAGCCTTAGATATATGTCATGTCCCCCTTTCTGACACACTGTGGGTCTTCACAGAATTCCCAGCATGACTCATACAAAAGAGAGACATAATAGGACATCCGTCTTTCTCTGTTGCTTTTCTCATGACATCAAGGATTAACACCCACACGGGAAGTGCAAAACCGTGGCAGCCATGGACACATCTGAATACGTACCTTATAATGTTCATTTCATTCTTCATTATTAACACACAAAGCTAACTTTTCAGATGTGAATAAAATCTGCATTCAGAGACACCCCAAACGTTGGTCAGCGCCTCACTGAAAGGACCTCAGTGATGCTGGGAACCTTGAAAAGGGGAGTGTGGTGGGGTCTGCCCCCTTTGGGTTGCTGGGGGCCAGGGACCGTCTGGGGTGGAGCACACTGCTTGCTCTCAGAGGGTGGGAAGAGCCAAAGTGTTGAAAAACAAGAGTCAGTACAAGGGTTAAATGAAAGTGAAATCGTGCTGACCCAGAAATGCAAATCAGGGTGCCCCAGCTCTCTGTAGAACTTGTGGCGCCCGAACACTGTATTCTTCCTTCAGATTACCTCGTGTCCCAGGAGAGGCTCCGGCGATCTCCAGAGAAGAGGTGAAATGTGGAGGGAAGCAGCAGGCAGCAGCGGAATCTAATTTTATTTGAGAAGCATCTCACAATTTATAGTGGACTTCTCACACGAAAAAAAAAAAGGCAGTTTTGAAGTTTATTTCCCTTTCTTTATATTGCTTTTACTACCTTTACTAGTCCAAATTCAAAGCACAAAATCAGAGGTGGTTTTAAAACTGTATCTGAACGAATCATAAAAGTAGGAGCGCACGAGCTTAGAGATTTATAATGCTTATCTGCATTTCGTTCTACAAAGTTACAAAGTATGCAGGAAGCTCCCAGCTGCTGGGAGAAAAAGCTTCCTGAAATATAAATTCCAGGTAAATAACATCATGGTTCTCATCGCTAATGGAATTATGAGGGAGAAAGGGAGGGAAGACAGAGGCAAGAAAGAGGCGAGGGAAGAGAAGAGAAATGATAAATTAGAGAAGAAATGGGTGCAGATTTTAAAGAAAAAGAAACCACAGTCAGAGAGGGTCTCGTAGTTGGGGAAACATGGAACAAAGAAAGCCAAGGACAGAGAGCAAATAGATGGCAAATGTGGGTCGAGAGCCAAATGGCTCAGGCTTGAACCCGGGCTCCACACCTAATTTCTGGGTGACTTTAGGCAAGTTACTTAACCTCCTGAAGGCCTGTTGAGAGACATTAATTGCCAGAATCTACGCAAAGCGCCTGGAGTAATGCCGGGGCAGGGTGAGTGTTCAAGGACCACAAGCTTCATGGACAGCCCCTCCCGGGCCCAGAGGGAGGCATGAGCCCAACTCCCAACTTCCACCTTCCTCTGTCTCCACGCCTGTGGTCCTTTGATGAGAATGGCCATTTGGGGGCCTGGCCACACACCAAAGACATGGGGTGCTGAACTTCTGAGTTCAGATCCGTTGTGTTACTTGCCAGCTGTTCCTGTGTTAATTTATGCAACAAATACTTCCCGACTATTCACTAGCTTCAGGTTCTGGGCTAGGGTCTAATGAATGAAAACAGGCATACCCTGCCCTCATGCAGCCTACAGGCTCATGGGAGAGCCAGAGAGTAATAAAAGAATTAATCAAGTACAAATAAATTTAAAATGAGGAAAGAGACGCACATGCCATTAAGTACATATAAGTCCCTTGAGGAAGACACTACTGAGCTGAGCTCTGTCAGGGGAGTGGGCAACAGCCTAGACTATGAAAGGGCAAGGAAGAACCATCTAGGCTGAGGGAACAGCTGGAAGAATGAAGCCCAGAAAATGAGAAGAGACTGGAGTGGTCATCTGGAGCCAAACCAGGCAGGGCATGGTGCACCTGGTTAAGGACTTTGGTCTTTACCCTAAAAGAGAATAGAAAAATCAGTGGAGGATTTTTAATCAAGAAAATCACATGGTCATACATGAGTTCTGAGAAGACCACTGAAACTTTGGTGTGGGGGATAGATTTGAGAAGGACAAGGTAGATGACCGAGGTGGCTACTGAGCTGCCCATGGAGGGCAGACGGTGGCTGGGGCCGGAATGGAAGCCATGCAGGGTGTCCACGGATGGGTGGACATTACATGAGCACAACTCGGAAGTTGGACACAGAGGGAGGATTCCTCGCTGGAGAGAGAGCTAGGAGAATGCCAACTTTCAGGGAGGCTTGTTCTTGGGTTTAGTTTTAGGTATGTTTATTTATGTGACCTGGGGAAAGACTTTCACCCTCTAGGCCTTAAAATCCTTGTAAGGATTAAATGAACTCACATGCCTATGAATGCCTGACACAGAGTGGGTGCCCAGTAGCCAGAAACTGTGTTATTGGGATTTTAGACAAGAAATACTGAAGCAACTTTGTCTTGGCCTTCCACAGACGGCAAGATCCTACACTTTCAGTCCAGATATCACCTTTTATTGTTGTTGTTGTTAAGATTTTATTTATTCATTTGACAGAGAGAGAGAGAGAGCCACAAGCAATGGGAGCAGGAGAAGGAGAAGCAGGCTCCCCACTGAGCCCTACGCAGGGCTTGAACCCAGAACCCTAGGTTCATGACCTAAGTCAAAGGCAGACACTTAACCAACTGAGCCACCCAGGAGCAACCAGATATCACCTTTCTTGAGAGAGTATCTGATCCACAAATGCAAGGTCCTAAAGTAGAATGTCCCATCTGAGCACAAAGTACATCAGGATTCTTGGATCACACTGGGGAGGAATTCACGTTTAATGTATGAGGACATTGCTTGATCTGCCCTTTAAAAAAAAAAAATTACTATGAGAAGTAAAGTTCTGAGACTTGTATACGTGCTACTTTCTTTTTTTCACATCTTGCACAGGGAAACAAGCTATGTCTGTCTAATTTATGAACTTTTAGGATAAACATATATATTTAACAAATATTCTTAAGCACCTCCTTTACATGGTGAACTATGGAATACAAAGACAAATAAGACACATTCCTTGTTCTTAATGAGTTTGTGGGCTGGTAGGAGTCACACATACACACTGAAATACCATGAGGGAATGTAGGATGACAGATAGTGGGGAGCAAAGCTCTCACGTCTGGAAATAGAAGATCCCGAGTTTCAAACCAGAAAGTGGAACATAAGTGCTGCTTTCAAATGCCATGTCAGCTCCGTGGTTTTGGTGGTGAAGGGTCCTGTTTAAGTTTGGGGGTCTGGAAAACCAGCAGGATGGACACCCTCTCAACCCTAACATAACAGAAGATGAAAATACTGTCGGGTCTGGATATAATAAACATAAATAGCCAAAAATCATTATTAAATTGAATTTTGGGAAGGTGGAAAGGGAAGACCTGACATGCTAAAAGAGCATTTCTAAAGAAAAAGATTATTTGCCAAAGAGCAAGATTTTCTATTAACATCAAATTAGATAACTCTTCATACAGCCAGAGAAGTGATGGATATTATGTCACATGGTTGATACCCATGGTTTTGTCTCATAAAAGGAACATGAAAAAAAATCCACAGAATTCTGCCCAGTACTAGGTCTGCTAATCACCGTTCGGTGTCAGCTGAGAAACAGCAAACTCAAGGAGCCAGTTTACCCCACATGTTCTGTCACTTTGTAAAATTTCTTTAGAAATTTAAATTAAAACCAGTTCCTCAGTAATGAACCGTATTTTCGTCTACACAGCAATTTAAACATGCCGTTTATTTTCTGTCTGCCATGAGATTGGGAAACTAGGCATTATTGAACATAAAGCAAAGCTAATTCTAGGAATTTCCAAAATCAAAGTCTATCCCTAGAATATTTTTACATCAGGGAAACTTGAGAGTAAGTTCTAGAGAGTCCACTTTCTAGATGGTCTCGTCCTCCAATAACTGAAATGATTAAGGCCTGCACATTCACTGAACTGCTTGAAATAAGAGTCTAACCTTTAGCTAATAGGTTCTGTCAGTTAGTCTCCTGATTTAATCCAAAACAAGTTATTAGTTTATACCTCCCCATCTAGCAGGCTGGTTGCCATTAAGCAGAAAAAGTAATTCTATTAATGGAAAAATCAGTGTTCAACACATTCTCTAGGACTTGACTCAAATGCCACCTCCATTACTGCCTCCCTGGTCATCATACGTGGCTCTGTGGAGTCTCTGTCACACTGAATAGAAATGGTTTGCAGTGCCCACCTGCTCATCCACACTGTGATCTCCTCAAGGGCAAGGACGGGGCGTACGCATTTTTGTGACATCATACCTGACACATAGCAGGCACAGCTGAACACAGACAAAAACACAGAAATACAATCAGAGAGACAAGTGGGCCAGAGAAATAACAAAACTGCACACCTTCCACAGTCATGCACAAAGGGAAAGGCAATGAAAGCCGCTGGAGGTATGGTGACACGTCAGGTAGGCCGCTGAAGGAACTGGATGTCAACCAAGGACCTGAGCAGGAGAGCCTGTCCCTTCTCGTTGAAGGTGATTTTGCCTTGCGAAATTTCCCCTTGGGTCTAGCTCACTGGTCAGAGGAATGGAGCAACTCCAGAGGCTGAGTGTGTTGTCTGAGGCAAGTCCCAGGCTCCCACCCAAGTAATCCACCTGTGGCTGGGGTTTGCGGTCCTTGCTGTTGTTTTTTGTTTGTTGAGTTTTAATGGAGAGTGGAGGGGAAGGGATCTCAAAGGCAAAGGTGCCTGTGAAATGAACATTGCAGGCTCTACGTGCGCCGTGTGCTTGAGGAAGAAACCTAGCTGCACAACCCCCTCAAGATACACCATGAAGTTGCATCACCCCCATTATGTAAGCCTTTATCAAAGCAGGAAGGGGGAGGGGTAAAGTCTATGACCGAACAGGAGTTCAGATGAAAATTTTATAACTTTTAACTTTGATGCTTTTCAAAGGAAATTTTTATCTTTGTTTTACATTCCTGCGGGGGGGGGGAGTTGTTTTTAAAAACATGATTTTTATTTTTTTTTTATTTTATTTTTTTGACAGAGATACAGACAGCCAGCGAGAGAGGGAACACAAGCAGGGGAAGTGAGAGAGGAAGAAGCAGGCTCCCAGTGGAGGAGCCTGACATGGGGCTCGATCCCACAACGCCGAGATCACGCCATGAGCCAAAGGCAGACGCTTAACCACTGTGCCACCCAGGCGCCCCTAAAAACATGATTTTTAAAGCCACCTTTTAGATTAGATATAAACAAAGAATGCCAGAAATGTTATACAATGTTTTAATTTCTAACTTTAGCCTTCATGTTAGTAAACTTAAATTCGTAATTCTATGAGCAGATACTCTTGAAAAACCTTTCTTCATTTCTTAAATCAGGAATCACCAAACGTTCGAGCTCAAAGGGACCTCGTCAGTTGACTGGTCTAACGTCCACACCTGGACTCTCTCCCTGCTACACAGAACTGGGAAGAATCACGTTTCACACTGTTGAGAACCAATCTTTGTACTGGCATAACTCCAATAAACAGGATTTGATTACTTGTTACTGAAAGGTAGTATTTCCCAAAACAGATTTCATCTAAAACTAGACGTTTGAGATAATATTTTTATGAGATTCTGTGGTCAAACAAGTTTTACAAGGACAGTGCTAAAGAAAGTTTAAAAGGGTTTTTTTTTGTTGTTTATTTTGATTTTAAATGATCAGACTCCTCAGAACATTTAAGATACCCATATAAACATCAAGACTATCCAAGAAGGAGGTACAGGATGCAGTGTCAAGGACCCCAAAACTCCTCCCTCCTCTCCCCCCGCAAGAAATGTCCATTGCATCATAGGATACTAGTGTTCAGTAGAACACAGCTCTGGAAAAGTGGCTGTGACGTTTTCAGCTGTAGCGAACATCTGTAATTTGTAGGGACTATTGGCTTTTAGTCACAGAGGCAGCATGTAAATTTGGCCTTGAGCATTCTAGTAGCCGATGCAAAAAGCATTAATCCCATGATCACGGATCACATAAAAAGTTCATGACGTTCATCAAATGAAAACACAGTTGTTCCAGAAGTGCCAGCTATTCTCGGTACTTAGAACTGAAAGCTACAGCCACTCAGGTGTCTGCGTAAAGAGGATCAGGTTGACATCCTCCGCTTCAGCTCCTTTAGTGCATAGAATACCGTTTCGTAGGCAATCTTACAGCATCCTTTTTCGGAGACGAATGGCATATTGCTACAGTGTAGCTCCGTAGAAGCAGCTTTACAAGGCGTCATACCCTGTTTCACATGATCATAGTTCTTACTTGTCTAACTCAACCCAAGACTAATCTCATTCTCCCATTAGCCAGCTACACCTGTCTCCAAGGGTGAATCACTTGCCTGCTCTGGGTTTGAGCTAGGTGGTCTCAGCTTCAAAGTTCTAGAGGTCTATGGGGTTTATTAATTTGACTTTCAGAAAAACATCAAATGTTCAGTGTCCTTAAAAGTGTGAATCCATCCTTGTAGGTATCTGTACCTTAAGTCGCTTACGTTCATGGCGGATATGTTTAACACATCACAAAAACCTCAAGCCATGGTCATGTGTCACAAATTTGGAAGAATAAAAAGGAGAGACTAAGAATAGGAGTAGAAGAGTGCCAAACATAATTTTAGCTACTCGACCATTTAGCTTTAAATCAACCTTAGTTTCTTTAGAAGTACTTTAATAATGATGGCAATCATAGTCATAATAATTTGCTCTAAATGAGCCTATAGTTTCCCATAGGGTAGTAGCAGCAGCAGTAGCAAACACATATTTGGCGCTTCCAACCTACAAGACCCTATTACAAGTATGAGACACAATTCCTCTTCAAATGTTCGCAATAACTCAAACATGTAGATACCATTCCGATCCAATTTCACAAATGAAGAAACTATGACTCTGAGGGGTTGGATAACTCGCCTCAAGTCCTGCGAGTAGGAGCAACAGATCCAGAATTCAAGCCGGCTCCAGATCTGAGATCTAACCAACATACACGACTGCTTCTGGACCCCTGAGGTCAAAGACTGCTGACAGTCTGAGCGGCGGCCTCACTCTAGCTACATACCGGATATTATATTAGAGCACGCTCCTCTCAAAATAAGACTTGGTCGGGAAAAAGAATGTGGGGCTTTCTAAGAAAACCAGCTCCATAAGTGTAAAGAATAATAAAGATTTTAATGCTCCATGATTAATACCCACAGAACAATGACCCGAAAACAAGCCTCCAGTTCTCTTGGAAAACGGAAGGTGGTTTCCCCTGTGATGATAGAGCAGTCATTTACTCCTCTGGTAAAACCTGAACAAAGAGACCACCCTAAAAGTCAACAGAGTTGGGACTGTAGGGGGGTGGGGAGGCAAACTCCCCTGGGGAACACAGGAGGCCCTGGTCCCACTCTCAGTGCATCTTCTGCAAATACCCCGGGGCCCCGGCTGTCTTCCTCCTGCTTCAGAGGAAATATTAGTCTTTGTTCCAATAGCTCCTCTTATTTCTAGCCTTTCTCTCCTCCCCTCCCAGCACACACTTGCCTGTTTGGTGATACAGGAGAGGAATGCATTTGAAGTAGTCTAGCACCACTCTTAACATATAATCACATGTAATCACACATCCAGGAACCATGTCTCATACTTCTAATTACCTTCCTTCAGAGGATCTCAAAGCGTTTTTCAGACAGTAATGAATCACCTCTTCTTAGATATTTCCTCCTAAGACCTGAAAAGAGAAACACAACAATTATATGTCTTGTCCTCTAAACTACTACCAACATTTCTTTTGAAACCACACACACACACACACACACACACACACGCACACGCACGCACACGCACACACAGGGAGAGAGGAGGAGGAGAAAAGGGGAAAGAGATTTTTTAATGGTGACAGAGCAGTGGAATTCATCACATCCTGTCCTGTGCTCACAGCAGGGGCGGGGCCCATGTCATCTGTATACCATAAGTGTTAATAATGACATAAAGTTTTCCTGCACATCATGAATGAAACGGAATCCATTTTCAGCTGTAAAATTGCCTGCCGCCTTTTATTCATTCATCTTCTCTAAGCCACCCATACCCTGACTTAGCAAAACCAGCCTTGTCTCATCTCCCAGCCCATTTTTGTAGTTCTGAAGTGCAGTACTCCCTTCATAAAGAACTGTGAATTTCCAAATTGGGTGAAATAGTTCTTAAAAGTTGGCTACTTTCAAAATCAATGAAATTTGCTTGGCCCTCGAGAGTGAACTGCAAACTCAGAGTAACTGTCTTAAGGAATATAGACGACCTAAGAGGCTAAGTTTTAACTCGCTTTTACTTAGCTTGTGCTGCCTCTTTGGTTTCTCTCCTACCTGTCAGAATAAGACCTGGGAGAAATCCTGGAAATGCTGATGTCTCAATAATCACTGTGGCTTCCTCCTAGGAGCCCCATCTCCATGCCTGACAAACCCCAGGGGGCTCAGCCTGGCCTTAGGGGCAGCGCCCGACCATTTCCAGCTGGGCCCTGAAAGGAATATATCAACAGTGACCACAGGGGACAGCTCCGGGCTGAAGAAGCCCAGAAGCTGTGAACAGTAACTTCCAGCCCTTTCCCAGCACAAAGGGGTTGTTGCCTGCCCGTCTCAGAATGAGCCTACCAGCCCGGAGTACACTGGCTCTTCAGTGGTTTGTCGTGCCTCTCTGGGGCCTGAAGATGGGCCTCTTCAGACAACCAAACATTTGGTTAGTGTGAGGGGTAATCCAAATTATGATTAGAAACAGATTACCCAGCTCAAAACTCATGTTTGGCTTGAGCAAAACCACACACCCAAATCCCTAATCACTTTCCAGAAAGAGGCCTCTCTTCAACTGGGATTGGGAACAACAGCCTTTTCTTGAACTTTTCATCTTCTCGCGTATTTCTAGATCCCTGTGCTTCTCCTTGAGGCACCAGCCTGGAAGCAGCTTCCAGCCAACCCCAGAGTGTTTGAGCATACTCTGCTGCCAAGGTGGCTGGGGTATGTGTGCAAAGCCTGGTCACCAGCAACTGGAGGATCCAGAAAGGTTAATTTCTAATTTTCTCATCACCAGGATTTGGAATAAACACGAAATGAAATCATCCTTGGTACAGAATTAAAACTTTTTAAGAATATTTAATTTACCACCCTTAAAAGAAAGTTGGCCAGCAATTTTTACCCACTCCCTGCTATGAGTACCCCCCATATCTCTCTCTCTCCTATCCCTCTCTCTTTCCTTCCCTCCCCACTCTCTCTCTCTCTTACACACCCACACACACACTCATCTTGGCAGCAGCTGTAGCCAGACAGTATCTTCATCCTGGATGCCTTCTTGATTCCCAACACACAGCTGCTAAGTTGGCCCTCACTCACCCTCTCCAGCTGTTGTTTGCAGAATTAGAAGTGGACAACTGAGGGAGAAGAGGCGAAGCTGTGCTAAGTGAAGGAAGATAAGACTAATGTACTCCTTTCTTGGAATCTCAAAGATCCAAGGACTGTTTGGGGGGGATCAGGACTAGCCATCCAGGCACCAGAAAACATCCCTCCACCTGCCCTCACCAATGCAACTGGAAACCCATGCCTTTCTTTAGGTGATTGAGGAAGTGAAACAATTTGCCATTCCAACTACTACCCCCGTGATGACATCTCCCAAGCCTTCATCTTCAGCTCTGACCCCATTCTTGAGCTCCAGAGCTAAATTTCCAGTATCATATCCAGAGACACATCCTGTCAGCCCCTCCAATGCAACATGATCTACTGTGAAGACCCCCATTCCCAACCTAGCAGATACCTCCTCCTCAGTTCCCCTTCTCAGTGGCAGCCTCCCCCACCCCTGACCCCAGTATACATGGGCTTGAAACCTTGGGCTTGAAACCTTCAAAGCCCTCTTCTCTAATCCCACATCATTCTATCTCTCAGATATGCCCTCTCATTTTCATTGCTACGGAAATGATTCTCCGTCACCAAAATTATTGTATTACTCTGCCTTGGTTTTGTCTTTCACCTAGACATTTTTTTTCTAAATAGTTCAACTTTTTCCCCTGCTTCTAAACCATCAGTGGCTCTCCTTGACCTATGATGTTTCTGAATAAGCTTTTCAAGGACTGCCATAGCTTACTCCCCATCCCACTTTTTTCTTCTCATCGGTCTTTGGATCCTTCCCTATCTTCCAGCCTTACAAATTACCTGGTCTTCCTGGAGCCCGGCAAACACACCTTGCTGTTGCTCATGCTACTTCATCAGAACGGAGTCTCCTTCACCCCTTTCTCAACAATTAACAGTGAGTCCTGGATCAAATGCTGCCTCCTCACCCAGAAAACCTGTTTCTTCTCTATTCCCGTGATACTTTTTTTTAAAGTAGTCCACATTTCATATACATATCTAACTCCTTAGCCAGTCTATTCCCCTCATCGTATGTAGGAGGATACTGAGGCACAGTATCTGTATCTACTACTTAGTTGTTCTGGAAATAGTTGTGAATTAAAACCAATTCCTAGAAAGAACAGGCCAGTTCAACAAGTGAAACCAAGATAAGATTAATTTGGGGGCAGCGCTGAAGGAGGGAAATGTACTGAAAGAGGAATGTATAAGAAGGCTGTTGGGGGTGGGGAAAGACGAACGCAGACCACTCCTTTACTTTGGCAGTGAGGGAAAGGGAGGAGGTCCATCCCACCCTACATCTCCAGTTCCCCCAGGGATCCACAGCCTTCACCTACGGGAAGAACCTGATTAAGCAATGTCCCAACGACTGTACTATAACAGAGAACAAACTGAACACTGCCTTGGGGTTAAGAGTTAAGGAACCATCCCCCGAAGTGAGCTCACTGGGCCAAGCACACACGAGGGAGTATCTTCCCGGAGATTTCCTTCAATGTAGTAACTCGACACTAAATCTTCCCTTGGTGCTGATCACATATTTAAACCACGGTTCTTCTACTTGGAATATTTTTCAAGAAAAAGCCTCAGGGGACTGTTGATGAGAGTAATTACACGGAAAGCAAAGTTTCCCAAGCCAAAAGTTTCTTCGAAAACTTAGAAAACTATCAGCCCTGTTGAAGCGACCAGAAAAGCTGAAAATCTGAGGCAGACAATGAATCGTTATTATTTAAATTCATTCGAATCTTATCTGTTGAACACCTACCCTATTCATGGAAGCCACTGGATCTACCTGTCCCACGTCACACCGGGTAGACGCAGTTATCTTCATTTTAGAAGCGAGAAAGCTGAGGTTCAGGAGCATGCGTTTGAGTTTACTTTGTCTCTTAACTAGCATAAATCTTTTTGAGGAAAGCCCACTTAGAGCCAATCCTATTGTGTCTTCCTCAGTGTCAAAGAATAGCGTGCGTCCAATAAATACTTGCTGAGCCTCAAAATCAAGATTTCCCACCCTCTTGCGAAAGCCATACCTTCAGTCATCTATGTCCTCTCTATCAACTACATGTCTTGCCTCTGAACTACTACCTGGCCGCCAGGAGAACAAGCCCCCCAGGCTTGCCCCTCCGGGAGCAGGAAGCTTCTTGGGCAGCGCTGCAGGGGCCCTGAACGCCACGCCCCACTGCTGGACCACGCCTCCCACTGCGCCCCCAGCCAATCGGGGAAGGGGGCGGGGCTTCCAGAAGTGGCTGTTCCTGGGAGACGGGCACTCCTCTGCCTTTCAACTTTGGCTGGCCTCCAGGAACTTTCCCCAGAGTGCACCAGAATGTATATGATGGTCCTCCCCACCTTCCTGTCTTCCTTTCTTCACTCTAGGATCAGACTTGCATCACAGTCTGAAGACCCTCCCAGCTTCTTCCCTCACCCCATTTTTTTTTCAAATGGTTTCGCCCTAATAAAATCCTGGCGCATTTAGTCCTGTGTTGATGTCTGATTCTTGGAGAACTGGGGACTAACACATTACAGTTTTTGCTCCAAGAAATTGTTTATAATCTTTGCTCCCTTCGGAGTATTTAGTGAGCACCTATTGTGTGCTAGGAGTACTATGGTTAACATCAAAAGCATTATTAAAGCCCTTAAGGAGCTGGTGAATAAATCAAATAATTACAAAAATTTAAGGCAGAGGGAGCTACGATAAGATGTAAGAGGGGAATCCCGACGTAATCTACAGGACTGTGAGAGAATCCCTGAAAGAAGAGCAGTTTCAGATGAGACCTGAAGGATGAGGAGGAGTTAACGCAGCAAAGGTATGGAGTAGTTCAGGCTGATAGAAGGTGCAAAGGCTCTGAGGTGGTAGGAAGCTCAACAAACAAAAGGACACAAAGGCAGGGGATGCAAAGCAATGAGACTAAAGTGGAAGGCAGCACCCATCTCAGATGGCCTGGGAAATTTAAGAAGATTATTTACCTTTCTGGAGTGTGGTTCTTTGAAAGCAAGTACACCGTAATAGCCCTCTTTGCCAGGTCTAATATAATGTCGGGCACAAAGTAAATGCTCACTAAATATTTGTTGAATCAAAGTAGTAGAAATCAATAAGGAAATAATTTTTTTCATTATTATCCCTAACATCAAGGATATAGCAAATTAACCCAAAGTATCAACCAGGTAGAGGCTTCTGTGCCCCACTGGCTGATAAAACTAATGAGAACAATGAGGATGATTAATCTCAGGCATTGATTTAATCCCTGGAGATGTGTAAGCAGAGAGCTTCCACAGCGGTGGGCACTATGGTGGGTAAGAACACGCTCCGGACCAGACTGCCTGGTTCAAATACTGGTGTTACCACCTCCTACCTGGGTGGCCTTGAGCAAGTTACCTAACATCACCATGTCCCAGGGTCCTCGTGTGTAAGGTAGAACTGATCACACTATCCCTGTTGGAGTGCTGGCAGGAAGACCTCGGGAAATCACTATATAAAGCACCTAAGCTGAGCAAGCTGCCAGGGGCATAGCATGTGTTCAATAAATGGCACCAATTGTTAGTATTGAAACATGGTTCTCTCTGCCAAGATAAAAGAACATTAGCAGGGAGATTTCTCAAACCAGGGTGAATTGTCATAAACCATATGTCATCAGGACTGCGTGGGATCACTTATGATGCAAGAGGCCAGCTTTGGGGACCAGCTGGGTGGGTTGCAAAGCCTGCAGCCTGGCTAAAAGACCATGCCCAGACATGTACTTTATACACTTGGATTCTGAAACCCACACTAGTACTTAGAGACCTGCACATTAGACCAGACAGTGAACCACTCACATGTAGATATATGCAGTACCCTCCCTGGGCAGGCAGCAGCTGGGGAAAGGACAAGCTGCTTCTAGGTTTTCTGTCCTGGAGGAGAGAGGCTGTGACTTTTGGCTTCACTTCAGAACAGCAAAATGAAGCACCATGAGCAGACCCAGCTCAGTTCCTGCCTTTTGGATTTGTTTTTCCATGTTGGACAAGGCAGTTAGAGCCCAAGCTTAGAAGAAAATGCCTATGGAATCAAAAAGGATGAAAGGGGAAAAACACCTGGCTCCCTCCCCAGGCGCTGCGTCCCAGCTGGCTCCGGCTGCCTTGGAATGGGGCAGGGTGGCTGGGACGTAATTGCCCAGGCAGAGATATGAGGTATGTGGGCCTACGTGCGCTGCTGCACACACCACCAGATCGGGAGGGACTCTGTTTAGTGAGTGTCCATCTGATAACAACCTGAACCCTTAAGATGCCAGCTGCCAGCCAAGCTGGACATGTCCATACAGTGGCACCCAGAGGTCCAGGAGACAGAGCAAAGGACCTGTAATTGACTCAGTCCTGTGTTAGTACGTCATCCTCACCAAAACAAGTCTTGGGCCAGGCTGGCAGAGAGACTGTATCCAAGAATTCCAGAATCCAGAACAGAGATTGTCAAATTCTAATGGGCTCTCTGATGGCAATTTCAATGCCACTCATAGAACCCGGGTCATCGCATTAGGATTTGGCGTTTGGGTTCCTATCTCCTATTCTTTTCTAGCCCTCCCATTGTCACTGGGCCCCATGAGTGCTGGCTCTTTTGGTGCCCTCTTCTTTAGGGCGCAGCATCCCTCAAGGCCTGAAACCTTCCTTCTCCCCATTATGGCCAACACATGTTTATTACTTATGCTAACCACTTACTGCTCTAAGTGCTTTACATAAATCTCAACTCATTTACTTATCGTGGCAACCCTAAGAGATGTGCACAATTATTTTCCCATTTAACAGATGGGTAAACGGAGGCACCAAGAGGTTAAATAATGTACCCAAACTCACATAGCTAGTCAAGTGGCAGAGCTAGGAAGCAAGTGCAGAGCCTGGGCTCTTCTCCATCATGCTATACTTCCTCTCTCTCTATGACCAATTTCTTATTGATTAAACAAATTTTAAAGGCATTATATTCCTAGGCCTCTTTTTCCAGAATGAACTGCAATCTGGTGCAGAGCTAGGATTTTCGAACTTCCTATTTTGTGTATAGTAGAATGGGGAAATGTTTCTAAATCAGGACAGGCTAGGAAGGAAGCTGTACTGCTCAAGAACTTGATTAATATGAATCATAACACGAATATTGAGAACTCTGGTATTTTTAGCCAAGTGAGTACTTGGGCAAAGTATCTCTCTTGGTACAAGCTCTGCCTGAGTTCCCAGCTGAAGAGAGACATACTTAGCACAGCGGGGGAACTGGGACATAGTGAGGAAAAGCTGCTCCTGACTCCTGCTACTCTGCCCACAGGGAGATCACAACCTTGCACATCTAAGCTCTGCATCCAAATTGGTGAGCCATTCCCAGGAATTCATCCCAGAAGGAACTCCACGCAGCCATGGAAATGAAGGAAGGGAGGGAACATTACTAAGCACATATTCAGCTAGGATTTAAAGCGTGGGATGTAGCTGCTATCTTCCCCATCTTGTGGTCCAGAGAGCTTACATATTCCCCCAACCTTAAGTCCAGAACTCAAACCCCATTCCAAAGGAAGGAAGGACTCAGTGCCAGTCCAAGCCCCACTTTTCCAGGAGCCTTTCCTGAGTCCTCAGACTCACACCCATCCCTCTGTCTTGAAACACCTGTATTAGCGGTAATCTTTGCCACAGTCCAATGCTTACTAACATTGTTTCATACTGGACCAGTCTTGTTAGCCAAACAGATGATAAATTTTGGGAGCCAGTGGCTGTGGGTTGAATTTTATTTCAGGCTGTCCCTGAATATTTCAGGGCAGGAAACTGGGAGAGGTAAAGACTTAGAACCACAGCCTGGTCTCCCTGATCAAGGGAGTCAGTCACTTCATCCCCAGTCGGTACCAGCTTGGCTTTGTAAGTTACTATCGCATTATCTGGTAACAGCCTTCATGTTATGCCTTCCCTCCTTGGTCATTCCCTTTAAAACCTGCAATTGGGCACAGACATTGCAAAACATCCCTCAAAGTAAGTAACTATGACTGCATTGTCACTAACTTGCATTTGGCACAAGAGGAAAGGTCGCCAAGTTTTCAACCCTGCTTCTGCTTTCCAGTAGCCCACCATGCTGCAAGCCCCTCCTCCTGGTGTGGCGCCAACCAACATGAGATCCGAGGTCGAATGTCAGCTTTCCCTGCACCCCAACACTTGGGACTAGAAGGAATGCATTGCCACATAGCAGGCACACTCAGACATGCCTGCATCATCACCAAGTCGAAGCCAACATATATTTCAGGAGAATTTACAAGGCAGAAAGCACCCTCTAATTTAACAAAAAAACAAGAGGGCTGGGTGTTTCCTTTCTTTTCCAAAGCTAAGACACAAAAGCTTTTCTCATATTAAAGAGCCGGAACCCACCCAACCTGATTCTCTCCTCTCAGTCAAGGAGTACATCATCGTCAGCAATAGGGACGAGGGCAGACTGAGTCACGGAAGAGGCAACAAAGAGGAAGCTGTCTTCTCTGTCCCACCACCTCTCCAGGATATGGGAGCACGAGGGGGTTGCCAGCTGACTGCTTCAAGGACAAGCAGGGCAGTAGTCTCGCATCCCCTGGGAACCTGAATATCACCTCCCACCATGATTCACGACAGAAACAGAGCAGGGCCCAGCAGAGACAGCCCTGAAATATGATGGTGAAGACTTCAAGTACAGGTCCTTCTTGATGCCTCTCAGTGACTTGCATCTCCCCATTTTAAGATAGATAATGAGGCCATTTTATACTCAGCCCTTTTCTGAGCCCACCTCTTTTGATTGAAACTTTTCTGTCCAGTGTGCTGTTCCCTCTCTTGTCTTCTACAGAGATGATTCCTCTATTCAATGACTCCAGAGAACTATGTCAGTGTATTTGCCTGCATTACAGGGCAGAGATTGCCAGCCTCCTTCCTCCTTCTCCAGGTTATATAAGCATTTAAATGTAGCAATTTCTCTTAAGATGGACTCCCAATTTCAGCTCATTCCAGACTAGTGAGGTGTGAGCTATGGTTCCCCTCAAATCCTTATTTCTCAGCTACTTCCTCCATCTGCCCCTAAGGTCCATTGTGAAGGACAGTCCCCTAAGGCTGGAGTTCCAGGTGATAACCAGTTTTCCCTGCCGCTCCTCTGATTGCAGTCCCCTCCAATTTTGTCTCCAGTGCAGTTATTCTTGGTGCAATGCTTCCCCAAGGATGCACGTATTCTGGTCAAGGAGAAGGTACTAGAGACAAAGGGTGACTCCTTGCTCCCCTCCTCCCTGGCATTGTCCACGTCTCCATAGCTCATCTACCATGTCTTTGTGCCCAGAACTGCCCTTCAGAGGCCAAGAAACTAGCTTAATGCTTCTCAAAAGATCTGTAGTGAAGAGCCAGTTCATTTTTTTCCCAATCCATTATGAACTTCAAGTTTTGTAAAATAAAAATAAATTACTAAAAAAGAGTTTAAAGTAAAAGACATGCAAATGTAAGCCCAACTTCTTTTGTTCTTAGATCCAACAAGTATAAAATTATGCTACCATGTTGCTATAAAAGTTTCTCAACACTTGCTCTCAACTTACCTTATTCCCAGACCAGCACAGATGTGAGTAGCCCTGCTCTAACGTGAGGCCTTTGCTACTTACTTCACCACCTAAACCCTGAACCTCTGGTCTATGCAAGATGGGAGAACAGGCAGCATCTCAGCAGGTCAGCAATGCCCCCCTCTGTATATTCCAGGGACTCATTCCCAATTCTTACTTAGGTTCCAGAAATATCTCTAACATTAGAATAATGCTGACTTCCTCAGGAGGAGACCTGTCTGCACTTCTCACTTCTAATCTGGAGCTACCTAACCCTAAAGCACCTTGGAGAGCAATGAAGGAACCATGTGAGAAGGAACAGGCAAACGGGCAGGTCACTGTCCTGGGCCATCCTGTGTAGAACCGATGGGTATTTTGAAAAGCATCCTCAGAATATGTGCAAGGTCTGAGAATTGTTATCAGTGGGGCTGGTAAGTCGTGGCCACCCAGGCTTGCAGTCATGCAAGTACCAGCTACACAATCAGCTGTTGTTTATTCAAAAACCTGTCACTGGAGCCAGGAGGGGGGGCTGTCCCTAAATGGCTACAGACAGAAGAGGGCAAGCTTCTCTACATCATTCAGGAGGGCCTGGGAATTAAGTGGGAGGAAATGGTGACCCAGTTTAAATACTTCCAGAAGAAGCAAAGAAATCTCAGTGTCTACCATAACAAAGGACTGATTGCGAGGTAGGAACACAATTGGGTGTGATCACCTTTTAGCAGGAGGAAGCTGGAAAGCGTGGTAGGAAATATAGGGTGGGGAGTAGGACTCCATTTCCTTGCAACAATTCTAAAAACAGCTTTATTGGTGTGTAACTGACATCCGATATAATTTGCATATTTACAATGAATAACTCAACCAGCTTTGACATACCTATACACTTGTGGAACCATTACCACAATCATAATAATAACGAGCATACCCATCACAACCCAAAGTTTTCTGTTGCCCTTTTATAACCCCTGCCTCCTACTTCTTCCCTTCCCACCTACGAGGCAACCACTTTCTGTCACGACAGATTAGTTTGCATTTTCTAGAATTTTGTAAAAGTGGAATCATACAGTATATACTGTTTGCTCTGATTTCTTTCACTCAGCAAAATCATTTTGAAATTCATTCACATTGTTGTTTTTATCATGTTGTTCATTCCTTCTTACCGCTAAGTAGTCTTCCCCTGAGAAGCAATTTCACATCACAAGCAAGGTCAGCCCATGACTACGATTTTGAGGTGTTAAGGGAAATTTATGAAGACTTGGGCTTTCCCCTAGAGTGGAGTTTGCTGTTCCTATCTTGGGAAATAAACCTTTTTTGCTTCAAAATTAAGGAGGATAATAAAGAAAAATCAGGCATTTACAATTCTTAAATGATAAAAAGGATTTTGTAATATCCAGGTTCTGTGGGCTGTGAGGAGTTAAGAAGAAAGAACCGGAGAAACCAGGAACCATCATTCCTACCCAAGATGCTTCTCAGCCTTCCTGACTTTCAATTTCTTTTTTTTTTTTTTAAAGACTTTATTTATTTATTTGACAGAGATAGAGACAGCCAGCGAGAGAGGGAACACAAGCAGGGGGAGTGGGAGAGGAAGAAGCAGGCTCATAGCGGAGGAGCCTGATGTGGGGCTCGATCCCATAATGCTGGGATCACGCCCTGAGCCGAAGGCAGACACCCAACAACTGTGCCACCCAGGCGCCCCTCAATTTCTGATTCAGTTTGTTTCTTTGCTGTGGTAGGAAATACTCTGACAAGGATGTTCCCATCACAGTTGTGGTTTTGCTTTTGGAGTCAAAAAGGAAGGCTATTCTGTAGTCACAATTAGAGTTATCCACTCATTCGCTCACCGAACATTTCTTAGGTGTCTTCTGTATGCTGGACATCATACTAGGGATACAGAAACATGCCAAAGACTTATAAGAAGACTTGGTTCCTGCTCTCACAACTTGTAGGGTGTGCAGACTTCACAGCTGGTTATTATAGAACAGATTCCTTCACAATGAACAAGAGATCAGAGATGGCAAATAGGTCAACATGGTGGTTGGGGCCAAGCTGTTACCACCATGGAGACCAGAAGACATGACTGTGGATATGGTGGCAAAGGAAGAGTTCTGGTTCATAGATTATCAGGAAACACAATGCCCCATTGACAGTGACAGAGAATGCAACCCCAGCTGCCCCATACGGGGTATTGAGGAAGATGGGAAGATTTAGGAGATATATGGAACATGTCTCCTGTCGCCCCTCCCAAATATGTCCTGGACATGCACATTATTGTTTGTCCTACTAAAAAGTAGAGAACTTATTTTTCTAAATAGGTGACAGTGTTCTAACAGAAGGTTTCACAAAAAAGCAGACCAGTATATGCTCCCAATCCTTCTGTCATAGAGTTATATGAAAAGAACACAAATGGAAAATAGGATACAAAATTGAATGAATAAGGTGATGACTACAATAAAACCACCAACAAACCTATTCCTTGGAAGGGAGGGGTCTAGTGGGGAAATGTCCAAAGAAAACACCAAAAAAGTTAAAACACACACACACACACACACACACTTGTTTGTGTCTTCTTCAAATTTTCTTAGTGAGTATTTTGCTATTAAATTTTTGAAGAATTACTTTGAACCACACTCTTCATAGGAAGTCATGGGTTCTCAGTCAAAGAAAAGCAAAGTCAACAGTCTGAATTTGCCTGCAGTCTGGAGAGAAGCCTGGCCACAGAGGGACTTCGGGGAAAGCAGTGACAGAGGAGGGGTGAGACCTCGTGGAAGGGTTTTTGCCAGCCTGAGGCTCCACCCTGAGGTGCAGAGAGCCAAGAAGAGGTGCAGCCGGAAGTGGGACTGCAGTGCAACTGGAGAGCAGTGCAGAGGCGGGCGTGAGTATACAGACAGCCTCAGAAGGGCCAGGACCTGACTGGGTGAACATGAGAAAGTAACTTGATGGGGCTTCAAGATTCTTGGCTACAAATGAAAAAGCAAGACTGGATAACCTCTAAGCTCCTTTCTAACTCTAAACATGTAGGAATCTGAGTTGTATGACTCACTTCAACATTTATCCATTGAAGACCTTGGCTGTACCTGAAGAAGGACTGTGGGTCAACAACCATCAACATCTTCTTTGATTTAACACACATCAATTAAAAATAATTGAACACCTGTTACTAGATGTATAATGATGTATATTTTCCAGAAATGGAGTTCTGCAAAAGCACTCCCTGATTAGAGCAAGGGCTAGGAGAGCAAATCTACCTCTTTGACAATGTGACAATCCATCTGGTTAGGGACACAGGAAAAGGGATTTTCCAGGAGTCATGGAATGGAAATTGACCCGTACCTCAATGGGGAGAGGCTAAGGCATTGAGAACAAGCCTGATGCCTTCATGGGCACTGCTATTGGGAAAGGTGATCCCAACTTACTCCCAGAACTATCTCCACTTACCACACTTGACTAAACCTAGAGGTAAGTTGTTGTCTGTTGGTGAGGAATGTGAAAACTCACGCACAGATGGGTGGAGCAGGAAGCCGAGGGAAGGTCAGAGAGAAAACAAAGGGGTTTCCTGTGATGAGTCACTGCCTTCTGGGAAAAAATTTCAGAAGCCACTACATCCCCAGCACCTGTCCAAGGCTTGTATTTTGTGCTGAAAAAAAAAAAAATGTGGCAAATGAAGCATCGAACCACATCTGAGAGCCCACAGGCCACATACAGGGCAGAAATCTGGAGGAGAGCCAGGCCAGGCAGGCACATGTGACATTTGCACATCGCCTGCTAGAGTCTCCAAGCAGGGAGACTGTGGGTGGGCTGAAGATGCTCAGTTCAAGTCCCCCTTTTCTTTAAATGCAGCAAACTTTATGCTGTTCTGTCCTTCAAGAATCGCAGCTTGGATTTTCAGAAAACGTTTCTCTTCTTTTTTTTTTCCTATTGCCTTGTGATTAAGGTCAATGAAAATCAAAGCTTTTAATTACAAGCTTGCTGAATCCAGAAAGAAAACAAATTTGACTAATTCTGGAACAGGAATTGTTGGACTCCACATGGGATGGATTCCTCTTCTTGGTTTATTCTGAGCTGAGAACAAAAACCACCATTTATTTCTTCACCCGTTAAAAGGGTGAGGTTTATATGTAGCAGGGTAAAAAGCACATTGGCAGTCTCAGGCCACTCCTTATAAAACTAAGAGAGTAAACCAAGACATAAGAAGACATAGGAGCCCGAACTAGGGGATTCAATTCAGGAGAGAGGTGGAGGAAATTTCCAGGGTGATGATGAGGAAAACACATAGCAGTCCTGGAACCACCAGTCCTGGTAGGGGAAGGGAGACAGGAGGCTCTTAGGAGGGCTCTCTCGGAAAAATAAAATAAAATAAAATAAAATAAAATAATAATAATAATGTTTGTACATAGATCAAGATTAGATCAAGATGTGATTAACAGTTATGTGAAAGAGCTCGGTATAGAAAACCAAGCAACTATGCAAATTAAAACAAAAATAAGTCAAGTATTAACTCCAGGGGCAAAGAGTTCGATAAAATAGAAAGCACATTCCTAGTACTCTATATGACTCAGTACCCAATATTTACATACTTGTAGAAATGTGATCACTGAATACTCATTTAATCCACATTACCAAACAGCGTTATGACCATATTTGGAGAAAGGGAGGAAGGGAAGAGTGAGAGACATGGGGGACACAAATGTAAGAAACCAAACCATCATCTTACACAGAGGAAGTCAATGTACAATATCTAAACCTGAAAAACTAACAAATAGCATTATAAGCTTGTTATTTAGAGAGTTTTAAGATTTAGAAGTAGTTGCCTCTGGGGTGGAATCACATGTAGGGTAGGATGAACATGGCAAATATTTCTTGATGTAAGAGTTGTAGTACTAGTTTTACTTTTTCTATTACGTACTTTTTTTTAGAAGATTTTATTTTTTAATTGAGAAAGAGAATGTGTGAGCGGGTGGAGGGGGAGGGAGAGGGAGAGGGAGAAGCAGACTCCTTGCTGAGCACCGAACCCAACATAGGACTCCGGGATAATGACCTGAGCCAAAGGCAGACACTTAACCGACTGAGCCACACAGGTGCCCCCACTCCAAAAAAACTTTTAAGAGTTTAGTTTAGTCTAAGGGTGCCACCTGGGTGGCTCAGTTGGTTGAGCATTCAAATCTTGATTTCAGTTCAGGTCATGATCTCAGGGTCCTAGGATCGAGCCCCAAGTCAGGCTCTATGCTCAGTGTGGAGTCGGCTTATCGTTCTCCCTCTCCTCCTCTATCTATCTCTAAAATAAATTTTTTAAAAAAGAGTTTAGTCTGAAGGCTCTTTTCTTCCCCCTCTTTGGGTCAATGCAAAAAAAAGGGAACAAAGGAGAAAAAAAGTATGTTATAGAAATTATTAGTATGAGGCCATATTGATAATGATATCTATTGTACGCATAGAAAAGAATGTAAAATGACATACACCAAGGTGTTAACAGTGATCATCTCTAAGTGGTAGAATTATAATTTTTTCTTTTCAAATTTTACCTATGTTTTATTGTATCTTAATATATTTAATAACATTCAACAAGGATCATATATTGCCTCCATAAAGAAGAAAAACTAATAAAACCTTTAAAATTAAAAAGAGAAGGAAAAGAAGAAGAATGGAAGACGGGGGTAGGGTCACTGGGTTTGAATTCAGAAATCACCCCTACCTCTTCCTACTTTTTCCTCTATTAGTCACGTTTTTAACCTTTTGTGGCTTTAGATTCCCCAGTCATAAAACAGGAATACTGCTACCTGCTCTGTCTCCCTAGAGAGGTTATTGCAAAAGGTGTCCAAAGCTGCCCAGTTGCAAAGCATGTTATTAAACATGGTAGACATGGTAAGGGCCATGCAAAGAACATGCACAATGAAGGACTCTTTGTACTTCACACAATCCTCGATGGTACCACTACCCTTCTTCCCTAGAAATGTTCACTCACCCAGCTTCCTCAGCCCACCTCAGGGAAATCCCTCAGAAGCTCAGAAGCTCCTTCCAGGGAGAGCTGGCTGGAGGATGAAATTCAAGGGCACCTCCTTTGAGCTTCTCCTCCTTTCTTTACCTTCAGGGGAAGCCTTGCTAAATCAGATCCTCTATGCCTGCCCTTATTCAGAAACCTTCCATTTTCCAGGATACACGGATTTGCCCCTCATTCCCCACCAGGCCCATTCCTCCAACCATTCCCACTCCTCTTCCCTGGACCTATCCCAGCTGGACGCTGCCACATTGGCATTTTGCACAGGGCCTCAGAGAGGGCCTCAAAGGGGTGCTCCTCCTAAGACCTCTACCAGGATAAGACATCTTAGTCCTGACGACATTCCCTTCAGAACTGGGCTGCTTTGAAAGGCCCAGGACTCAGGCCCAGGATACAGGCCCAGGATGCAGAAGAAACTTAAAAGCCTACAGAGAGTAGGTGAGTGTATTTAACAATTAATTTCTATCCAAAGCCTTGGACGTCAGGCTGTAGCCCTTCAGACAAATTGTAAAACCTCAACCACCAACCTGTGCTCTGACTTGACTTTGACCATCCAAACCACTTACCTACCCTGCACTGATACCAAGAAACGCTCTGAAAAGAATTCTGAATTAGGAGTTGTTAGAGGATCCATTTTCCAGTGTCATCTCTACCTCTGCCTAGCCATGAGATCTTGGTGAGTCATTAACCTCTCTGAGTCTCAGTTTCCTTATCTAGAATATGAGACAGTGACCATGCTGATTTCATGATAAGTCACAGTCCTATCCTAAACATGTGTTCACAGCTTCTACCATCTTTGTTTCCTTTATCGTTTCTAGAGTTGCCTCTGACTCCGTCATCTGCTCTCGAAATTTGCTTTCCCTGCTGTCTTGTAGCTCTCAGCCCTTTTGTCCAGTCTCCAGGATGCAAGATCAACATGCCCCTGAGGAGAAAGGGAGTAGATAGAGCTACCCCTGCCCCCTGGGCTCCCAGACACCAAGGCTCTCCGCTTCCCCCATGGGGTCCTGCCTTAGCCAGCTGTCCTCCAAGGGCAAGCTAGCTGGAAGTAAGAGTTACGGAACGCATGGAAGGACTAGACACCCAGGAGCTGCCACAGGGTCCTTGATAGAATACTGAGATTTTCTTTGGTAATCTCAAGGACCGTCTCTTTACATAGAGAAGATTACAGAGAGCTACTTTGATTTTTAAAATTTAATCCTCAAACTGTTAAAGTTATAAACTTAAAAATCTAGGTCTTCCTCAGACTTTTAAGTTCAATTTAGAGATACTATTAATCTTTATGAATATAGCAAATGTTAATCACATTTAAGAGGTTTTTAATTAATGTTTGATTCCATTTACAAATTTAGTTTATGAAACTCAAACATTTTAAACCATGTTTATATTTTAATATTTAATATATAATACATATTTAATATTTTAAATATATTTACAATGTTATAATATATTGCATATTAATATGTAACATATTTTAATCTTTTATACATACATCAATTGTCTAAAAATCTCTTAAAGTCTAATAAAATAAACTTTAAAGTATGATAAATCTCTTTAAGAGATAAGTCTCTTAAATATTCCAATACTGATAGTAATTTTAGAATGTTTTTTAATTTAAAATCACAAAATTAAATCAATTTCTTAATTACATTTTTTAAATGGTCAAAAAATGACCATTACTCTCATGGGCCAAATTTCCTTAAATATTGCAAATACTTAAAATACTAAGTGTACACAAATTAACAAAACTATTAAGAGTTTGATAATTCTCTTAAACATTTCTACATTTACTTGTAAATCGTAAGATTAAAAATGCTAACCCAAGGTCCAGTATTTACATTAGAGTTCACTCTCGGTGTTGCACATTCTGTGGGATAGTACAAATGTATAACGACAGTTTAATGTAAACTACGGACTTGGTGGCAATATGATGTGTCGGTGCTGGTTCGTCAGTTATAACAAACGCACCATTCTGCTGGGGGGATGTTGATAATGATGGAGGCTATTTATGTGTGTGGACAGGGCATATGTGAGCAATCTCTGTACATACCCCTCAATTTTGCTGCTCTAAGACCGAACATAAAACTGTTCTAACAATTTAAGTCTTCATTTAAAAAAAAAAATTGCTTACCCTCTAAGAAACAATGTCACCTTAAAAAGCCTGGGCTCCCCTCCCAGGCAATTTGGGGGGTGCTGTCTCAGCTGGAATAGGTTTACTAACAACCAGAGGCCACTGGTGGTGACCCCACAGATCGTGGCCTCATGTCAAAGCCTGTTTCTGAGTTGCCTTGTCTCCCAACCTACCTCCCTAAAATTCAGGTAACTCCTTTCTTACCCGATTCTCTTCTCTCCTAGCTTGCCATGTGTTTAGCTTCAACCAGCCTATTTGCTGGTCCATTCTATCTTGAACTTTTTTTTATTCAGATTTTTAGCACCACAGCTCTTACAGATATTTCAGTGCCCCCCACAGAATTCCTCACAGTTTTGTCCAACTCTGTTTTCACAGTTCCAAGTTCATGCCACTGACAGGTGGAAGAAGGTGGGGTAGGTAAAGCATATTTAAATTTCTGGATGGCTTTCACCCTCCTCTCTATAAGGACAGGAAACAAGCAGAGAATGTATCACTGTCCCTGCCTCTCTCTCCATAGTGGGGCCATCTCTGTCACTTCTCATCCGCCTGACCTCAGGCTTCTTCCGATAGAGTCCTGCGGGCCCACCGGGTCCGGGCACCCCAGGGTCAGCTCAGAAATGAGCTGATGAGGTTGGCATGAGATTTTGCTCCTTTCTCTCTCTCTCTCATACACACCTGCATCCACACACGCATAGGCTTGGTGCGCGTGCACACACGCCTCTATACAACTGACCCTCTGTGAGCCTGAGCACAGGCTCAGGTCACGTCTGTCAACTCCCACGTGGCTGGGGAATTCCAAATGGAAATCCCTAAGCAGGCCACACTAATTCTACCGTATCCTTCAGCTGTTGGCAATGGCGCTGCCTATCCTATTTCCTTTTCTGTCTTCTTTTGTCGCAGGAGCTCTTACTTGAATATCAAACAGGTTTTTGCACCAGGGCACACAAGTTGAATGACTAGTTTAGAACAGACCATTCTCAGGGTGAGGGGAATAACTCGGTAAAATTGATGTGGCAAGTCTTCCTCTTCCGACCAAGAGGGGACGGTGGTGCAGAAGTGTGGTACGAGGAAAGGGCAGTGGACATAAAGTCGGACAAGTTGGTCTCTAATCCAACTTCTGCTACAAACTGTGCATCTTGGGCCCAACCTGTATGAGCCCTGGTTCCTCCACCTGTGACATCACTGACACGGCAGCAGAAACAACTGACAAGGATGTTTCTGAGATTAAGTTTTAGAATATGTAAAACACTTGAATCTCATCTTAGGTTAGCTGCCAGGATTCTGACACGCTCCTGGTTTTCCTCCTGCCTCACTGGCTGGTCCACCTCAGTCTTTACTGGTTCCTCCTCATCTCCCCAACCTCTGAAGATTGGATTCAAGCCTTGGACTTCTGCTTTCCATTTCTACTTACTCCTTCGGTGATCTTATCCAGTTGCATGATTTTTAATATCATCTGTAGCCTGAGGACGTGAGCATTCCTATCTCCATCCCAGAACCCTTTCCTGAACTCCAGACTCATATGTCCACCTGCCTTTTATCATCTCAGCTTGGGTGATAAACAGGCATCTCCAACTATACACTTCAACCCTGCTCTCCTGCGGTCTTTCCTTATTCAGTAAATGGCAATTCCATCCTTCTGGTTGATTGGATCCAAAATCATGTAGTCATCCATGACTCATTTTTTTCACACCTCCTATCCATTCCACCAGCAAATCCTGAAATGGAGTTCTAACTTCAAAAGATAGCCCGAAACACACAGTTTTTCACCACCTCAGCTGCTACCATCCTGACACAAACCAACATCATATCTTACCTGGATTCTTGCTGTAGTTTCCTAAGTAGTCTTCTTGGTTCTGGCCTTGACCCTTCCAGCCTCCTCAGTCTGTTTTCCACACAACAGACACAGTGATACTGTTAAAACATAAATATGATCATGTCGTTCTTCTTCACAAAACTGTCCAACTTCTACCCATCATATTCAGAGAGATCACTGTATCACTTACTAAAATATGGAGATCAGGGCACCTGGGTGGCTCATTTGGTTAAGCGCCTGACTCTTGGTTTCAGCTCAGGTGGTGACCTCAGGGTCATAGGATCGAGCCCTGTATAGGGCTCCATGCTCAGCAGGGAGTCTGCTTGGGATTCTCTCTCCCTCTCCCTCTGCTCCTCCCCACCCCCGGTTGTGTGCACGCACTCTCTCTCTCTCTCTCTCAAATAAATAAACAAATCTTTAAGTAAAATAAAATATATTTTTTATTTTCAAAGCGGTGTCTGCTTCATAGAGTTGTTGTGAGGATTAGGACTCAGGATACGTAAAGCACTTAGAACTGATACTCACTGAGTGTTTACCGCAGAGCGAACACTGCCCTACATACTTTATATAAAAACTCATTATGTATCAGCTCATTAATTCTCATAAGAATTCTGAGGTATGTACTATTATTATACCCATTGTACAGCTGAGGAAATCGCATTACAGAGAGGTTAAATAGCTCTCCCAAGGTCACACAGCTAGTGAGGGGCAGAACTGGGCTTCTACTCCAGGCAGTGGGCCTCCAAAGCCTGTGCTTTCACCATCCTGCCTAGTCAGTAAGCCTTCTTCTTTACATACTCTTCATTATTTTTTTTTTAAGATTTTACTTTAAGTACTCTCTATACCCAACAGGGGGCTTGAACTCACAACCCCAAGATCACGAGCCACATGCTCCACTGACTGAGCTAGCCAGGCACCCCAGTGACATACTCTTTAGATGCTGAATAGTACCCCATCATATGGAGGGACCATTAATGTACTTAACCAAGTCTTCACTAAGTCCTCTGACTGTTCCAGAGCTTCTCACTTAAGCTAGTAAATTCATGTATTCAACAAATATCACTGAATGACAATATACCAGGCACCGGGTCACAGCAGTGAACAACCAAAAAATGGACATAAAACTGTCATCACGCAGCTTACATTTTTTAGAAGTACTTTTTATAATGGAGGTGTCACTAGAGGCTGACTTGCTTATTGAGTAATTGCTCTTCTCTGCTGAGGCGACCAGACTCAGCTTCATTCATTTGACGCATCTCTCGGGCAAGGCACTCGGCGAGCTTCTGTGGGAGGAAGGAAAATGACTCAGACACGGACCGGGTTCTCAGGACGTTGTACATTAACACACGCCGAGTATCTCTAGGAAGCAGCTCTTGTAGAACTTGTTTCTGGGTCTATCCTGTGCCTTTTTTCATTTGCATACCTGTCATTAAACATCTAAGCTCCCCAAGGGGGAAGAACATTCATGTGGTTTCCTTTTTCTCTTCCCACAGAGCCTAGAAGAGTGCTTTGAAAACAATGGCTTCACAGATTTATGAAGTACCAAGTTCTAAAAAGCTTCCTCAAAAAACTGGCCACAAAATTGATTCCCCCATTGTTCTGCCCTTATTTAGGCCACAGGAATTTAGTCCATCAAGAGACAGAAGAAGAAAAGAATTAAGACTACAGCGACCTTTTATAATGATAAATATGTTAATTATTCTCTCCCAGACTACTTTTAACCCTTTAATCGTGGGGCTGGAGGAAACTTCACAATGATCTGGATGCTCACTTCAAAATACAAAAGATTAATTATCTCACACACACACACACACACACACACACAATGCATGCACACATGCACACACACCCTGCTTAAAACCCTTCAATGATTTCCCACCATTTTTGAGGAAGAAATTGGCAAATCTACAGCAAGACCTCCAGTACCCAAGGCCCCACGTGGCCTGGCTGTGCCTGCCTCTCCAGCCTGACCTCACAGGGTACCGTAAGTGCTCTTGCTTTCTGCATGCCAGCCACAGGGCCTGGCTGTGGTTCTCCAAAACAAGCCTGCACCATTGTGCCCCAGGGCTTTTGCACGCCCAGTTCTCTTCCTAAGAAAGCATTTTTTCTCCAACCTTCAGATTCAACTCAATCATTACTTCCTTGGGCAAGCTTTCACTAGCTCAGGGCCCCAGACTCCACCTGGCAACATACCTTCTCAAAGATCCATACCTTTAGTCTCCTATTCATCTATTCTTCAACCTAGTTGTAATTTTATTTGTATATGTGAAAATATGTCATGAATGTCTCTCTCTCTCTTACTAAATTCCATGCTTCATGAGTGCAAGGACCATTTCTGGTTTTGCTCATCCGTGTACATCCAGAGCAGAGCACAGTACTAGAAACCTTAAAAGGGGATCATTCACTCAACAAATGTATAATGAGCATGTTCCGTGTGCCCAGTCTTGTTCTATGTGCTGGGAATAGAACAGTGAACAAACCCAAATCCCTGTCTTTCTGGAATTTATATTCTGGTTTTGGAGTAGAGACAGTAAGCAAATAAACAAGATGATTTCAAGGGCATAAGTGTTGTCAGGATAAGGGGGTAGGACGGGACCACTAGGGCTGGGGTGGGATATTATTTCAGACAATGATCAGGAAAGGTTTCTATCAAGAGATAGAATATGAGCAGAGTCTTGAGTGTTTTGAAGGGGCACTGGATTTTCAGTGCAAAAATTGGAATAGTCCCAGACAATCCAGAACAATCGACTGATTAGCACAGAATACTGCTGAGAGCCTGGCTGCCTACCCTCAGCCACTTACCCAAGAATATGTTTCTCTCACACCTGCTAAATGTCTTTTCCAGAAACATTCACTTCTTGAGAAACTGTAAGAGCTTAGAACTTAATAAATACTTTGTAATGATGAGGAGCCTTCCCAGGAATCCACCCCCACTCAGCTTAGGAATGATCTTGGCTTTGAGATTCCCAGACACACCAGGCCCCCTCCTGCAATCCTCCAGCTCTTGGAGGCCCATATTTGGACTTCCATTTGGGTGAAATCCACCCACCAGGAAAAGCTCATTTCCTCCCTCTCTCTGGCTCACGCTCCCAGCCTGGAACCTTCCCCTACAATATCCCTTGGCAGACGCCTTCTTCACTCCCTCCTGGCTGGCTGGGCTTCAGTGAGGTCCACCCAATAGTCAACTACCTCTCATAAACTGCAGAGTGGCAGAGCCCTGCCCAGGGGTGTTCCCACTCCTTTGGGCCCCAACAATTTGTGGCTGCCCCCTTGGCACAGGTGCTAATTCCTCCACCATTCTAATTGCTCTAAACTACCTCTTTAATGGATTCCAAAAACAGTTCTGGCTAACCTTATTTTTTGTTTCACGTTCAATCAAATTCCTAAGCCACTGTTAAGAACTTCTCTTTTTCTGTGACCCTCTTTCCCACCCTCCCTCTCCCTGCCCTTCTCCCCTTTCCTCCCCACTGCCTCCAACTGAGCTGAGTGTTTTAGTGCTCCAGAGCCAAACTTACAAGGCTCTGGTCCCAACTCTCCTCTCACCAACTGTAAGGGCAACATTACCACCTACCTCATTGGGATGTAAAGAGGATAAAAGAGTTAATTTACATTAAGCACATAGAACAGTGGTACACAGTAGGCCTTCACATGGATGTACTGAACAAATGCAATGTTGGCTCTTATTACTACTGTCCCAGAGATTAAGGGCCCTTTGTGCTCTGCTGGACAGTAAGTGGCTGCAGTCCATGGTTTTATTTGAAGAGACAAAATATCCTTCTGTCCAAATGCCTCCCTCTCAACTTTAGAACCCCTACAACTAGCATCTGTATTTAACAAAACACATGGGCAGGAGAGGAAACATTATAACAATTATTCTATTCTTTTTCTAGAAGAGTTTACCAGATTAAATGGAAGAAGAAGAAGGACTATAACTGGATGGGAAGAAGAGAGTATGTGGCTGGTGTGGAGAGAAGGTCCAGGGGAGCACCATAAGGAGGGGGCACCATGAGGGCCCCGGGTCTTGAGAGGGTGAGAAAAGCCGAAGCAGAGGGCATGCAGAAATGCAAAGGGTAGAGAGAGGAGAGGTACAAAGACAAAATTCGTCTAGGTTGATGGAACCAAGTTCTTTTTAAACCAACACACCTTTCCTCCCCAGCTCTGCCCCAATCAAGACTGGGCTGCTTACTGCAGGCATCCTGGTCACGAGAAGAGAGCCTGTACTTCCGAGCCAGTCTAAGCTTGGAGAAAATGCCGATTCTACCATTTACAGATTGACAAAGTTAACCAAACCTTTCTAAACCTTCTCTGTAAAAACAACAATTAAAACAAAAAAACCCTTCAACAGTAAAGTTGTGAGGATTAAATATAGGAAAGCCTGTGAGATGCCAGGTTCGTGCTAGCTCCTGGGAGGCACTCAAATCACTCAGCTTCCTCTAACTATTCCCCCAGCACCGGCCTTGAGCACACTTGGTCAGCTGTCTCAGAACAAACTCAATCCATGACCTCTTGCAGTTTCATGTCTGGTCTTTGCAAGTGATTTATTACATTTAATTCAATTCAACAAAAATTTTGTAGAATGTCAAGCACTAAACTGAGTGCTAGAGATATAAAAGGATCAAGTCTCACTTGCTCCCTCCCCACCAAAACGTGTAGCCTGTAGGGGAGACTGGTGAGTATGTTGTTCGCACAGTAACGAGCACACCAATAAGAGAAATACAAGGGCTGTCGGAACACATACAGCTCTCATATCGTATAATAAATGCATACATAAAACCCATGTCATTTATGTTGTGTCAAGACTCCGCAATCACAGACATCTGCAATAGAAATCTGCATAGACATCACAGTGGAGCTAACTTTTATGCTGGAAGTAGTTCCAAAGTCGGCACATAGCTGAAAACTACACAAGCAATCACGTTTTTAAAAAAAAACCATATTATTAATAAAATACAGTACACATGGTTTTTACATGCAATCATGCATAGTTACATATATGTAAGCTTATAATAATCTACAATAATAAAGATTATTTAATAAGGAATAAATATGTATTACAAAGAAGAAACCAAAAATTGAATTAGATTGCAAAATCAATGTTCTTCATGTAAAAATTTTTGGTAAAAATGCTTGTTTATTTATTTATTTTTTAATATCTTTATTTTGGGGAGCACCTGGGTGGCTCAGTCGGTTAAGCATCTGCTTTCGGCTCAGGTCATGTCCCAGCGATCCTGGGATCAAGGTCTTGTGTCAGGCTCCCTGCTCAGTGGAGAGTCTGCTTCTCTCTCCCCCTGCTCTTGTGCACTCTCTCTCTCTCTCTCCCTCCCTCTCAAATAAATAAATAAAATCTTTAAAAATAAATAAATAAAAGGTTTTTATTTTTAAGTAATCTCTACACCCAACATGGGTCTTGAACTTACAACCCCAAGCTCAAGAGTCACAGGCTCTACCAACTGAGCCAGCTAGGTGCCCCAAAAATGCATGTTTATTTCTGGTAAATGAAGTCCTAAAGGGCCAGGATACAGCTCAACACAAAGCACATTCACACTCTTCAACTTTTCTGGAAAAATATACATAAAGGCAATAGACTCAGGAAACCATCCTTTGATTCTCATAGGATCCAGTTGATTTTACAGAGTACAGAAAGAAAACTAGCCTCCGAAACTTATTAGCCTTATATCCTTGGACAAATGATAGGATCATAACATCTCTAGGTTTTAAGAGAACTTAAAGATCACTAGTCCAACCTCTCATTTAGAAGTTTCAGTTCCTCCCTAAGGGATCAAACAGCCTCTACTTAGATCATTCCAGTGGCTAGAAACCACCCATTCCACCTAAGAACACCTCCAGCAATAAGTAATTTAAACATACAATTACTTCAAAAATTTAATACATCAAAATAATGTGTTGCATCAGGATCTTCCTGGTGCTGCTTCGCTTTAAAAATATTATGAACAAATCACTCTGCAATATCCTTAGTATATAAAAGAGTCATATAAACTGATAAATCACTAAGATCCCAATAGATAAAAATACAAATAGAGAATCACAACACTTGTATTAAAAGGTTCAGTCTAGAGGCGACTGGGTGGCTCAGTCCATTAAGCATCCGACTCTTGGTTTCAGCTCAGGTCACGATCTCAGGGTCCTGGAACCAAGCCCTATGCTGGGCTCCGCGCCCAGTGCGGAGTCGGCTTGAGACTTTCTCTCCTTCTCCCTCTGCCCTCCCTCCACCCCACCCCACCCCACCTCTCTCTCCCTCCCTCTCTCTCCCTTTCTCTAAAATAAATATATAAACCTTTTTAAAAAAATAAAAGTTTCAGTCTAGCTCATTTAATGGGCAAAATATTTTTTCACAACTTAATCCACTAAATAACAGAGGTTATGAAAATTATAATACTCAATATTAGCAAAGGAACAATGAAACACACTTAGAAACTGGTAGAAAAATTGTAGATTGCTACAAATTTCATGTATTTCAATTCGACAATACTCATTTGTCAGAGAATAAAGACCAAGAGCACCTGAGGTATTTTTTTTTCCTAAATCACACCTGAGTCTACTAATTTACCAGCCAAGGGAGCACACACCACTGGAGACATTTGCAGAGCAGTACCCTAAAGGGGGAAAAGTCAAGATTTGGTTTTGTTGTGTTTTGTTTTGTTTTCAGTGCTAGGAAGGAGGAATGCCTGATGGTTATTCTAATCAAGCACAGAAAACTAGCACTCTGGAGAGGTAGTGGGTTTAAGCAAGTCCCATTACTCATTGGTCAGAAGAGTCTTCAGTCAGTTCCTGAGGTGGGGGCGATGGGGGTTGTCCCTTAAGGTTCAAGGTCCTTTATTAGCTTCACCTGGTTAGAACCAGTTGGGATGAAACATAATTTTTGGTTTTAAACGAAGATTCATCTGTGTAGCTGTTCCTTCAACACTGCACATTAACCAACTCCATGCTGGGCACTGGCAATACAGTGGTCAAGAAGACAGAGCTAGTCCCTGCGCTCATGGAAATTGCCACTTGGCAATGTGATCTCATCATGAAAATGTTTATGTTATTTGACCTAAAATTCCACTTCAGGAAATCCACGCTAAGGAGATAATAAATAAAATGGTCAAATATTTATACACGAAGATATTCACTGGCGTATTGCTTAGTCAAAAAATGGAAACAACCTAAACTTCCAACAGTGTTGAAAAAATATAATATATTCACGAAAGTGACTATAAAGTTTTAGTGACATGGGAGAATGTGTATGATATAACATTAAGAAAGGTAAATAATAAAAAAAAAATAACATAGACTGGAGTCTCAGTTATATTAAAAAGAATTTTTAAAGTACCTAGGAAGAAATATACCTGAAATGCTAACATTATTGGTATCTATATGTTGGATTATAAAGTGTTTTTCCTGTTTATATTTTAGTTTACTTGTTTTTACAAAATCATGTATTAATTTTAAAATCTGGAAAGAGTTTGACAAACACTCTAGCCCCTCCAAAAAAAAAAAAATCAAAACAAAAACTAGGCAAACTGAAGAGTGCTCTACAAGTGGCTTAGCTCTGTGTTTGCAGTTAAGATCCTGTAACCTTGTGCTGTGTCTAAAGGCAGAATTTCCATGAGAATTAACTCATTTTTGTTCCTACGGACTCTATAGAAACTGTGTTCTCCGTGGTTTACCCAAGATGAGCAAACAAGAGACACAGATCGTCCTGAAGTGGACAACGTCTCTCACTTCCCACCCTGACATTGTAGGACCAAGGAAAAGAAACCCCGCCTCTCCTTTCCACGGGCCACGGGCCACGGTAGTTAAGGAAACTCCAAGTACATTCTCATCTTGAACCTCATGGCAACCCCAAGTGAGAAGAAGCTGAGTGATGTCAGTCACACTGCCCAGGGTCACGGGCAATGGCCCAAGCCTCAGGATTCAGACGCAGGCCTCGTGTTCCAGGTGCGGCCCTTGTCCCCACACCAGCGCGACCCTCATCCGTGGCAGGCATCCAAGGACACCCTTGGTGTATTTGAGGAGGGCTGGCCAGTTACTCAGGGAACACTGCTCTTACTGTAAGCTCAGCTGCATCCCTATAAAGCCTACAAAAGGTAACAGCTGTGTAGACAGTGGGCCGATTTCACACATATTAATATAAACTCTCCCTCCCCCAGCACCCTCGCCCCACGCACCCCCGGGACTCTTTTTTTCCTCTTTAACTTGTCTTCCCAGTGAACACAGGAGAATGGAAGATGTTGGTAAAACAGGCTATGCCGACACTCAAATTTATTTACCCAAGAGCTGAGTACCTCTACATATAAGTTACAGCAGATTGTTTTCGTGCCAACGGATAAAATACCTGAACATAAGCTTTGATTTCCTCGGCTGTCAAATGGATTGAACAGCGCCTGCCCTTCCTATCCTTTCCGTGTCACAGGGTGGTTTAGGGAGCCACTGAAACAAAGAGGGTGCGAGACTACAGATGGCTCTTCACTTACGTAAGATGCTGTGAAGTGCAAGGCCGGGGGCCGGGCCTCGGGGCTCAGTGGACTCCCCCAGGAGCCAGGAGAGGCTAAGGCCGGCGCCCACGCGGACCTGACGTGATTCTGGCCGCCCCTGCCTAGCAGAATTCCCGGGTGCCGGCGCTGCGGATCAAAGATCACAGCCCCGCAGCACCATAAAGCCGTAAAGATCAAAATCGGCACCCGCGGCCAGCCCGGGGGTGAAGTCCTCCGCGGGCGCGCGCGCAGCTGTGCGCGAACCTCTCCACAAGCGCGCGCGGGCGGGGGCGGCGGCGGCGGCTGCGGCGCGGGCTTGGCCCCCACGCCCGGCCCGGCCCGGCTCGCCGCTCACGTAGCGAGAGCGTGAGTCAGCGCGCTCGGCCGCACCCCTGAGCCCAGGCAGAGTTCCCTGGAACCGCGCCGGCCGCCGCACGTCCCGCCGCCAGGCTCTGCAGGCCGAGCAGCCGGCTGTCCGCGTGGGCGGCGGAGGCGGCGCGAGGGGCCGGGCGGTAGCAGTCGGGAAAGCCACGCGGCTGTGGGGCTCGCCTTCCCTCCGCGGAGCTCCCCCCACCCCCACCCCACCCCGCCGGCGCTGGCCGGCCCGGAAGGAGGGGCGGCAGGGGCAAGGGAAGGACAGAGCCTTGGACGGTGGTCCTGAGCCAGTGGGAACTCGACCTTCGTGTCCCTGTGTGCTTTCCTTTGAGCCGCACACTCGCCTGCTCACGTTTGGCGCGACTCAGCAGTTCCCCCGCCGAGGCTGTGGGGCCCAGCTGCGGGGGGGTGGGGGGGGGGGGGCGTCGTGCCCGGGGCAGACGGGAGGTGGGGGGATGGGGTGAATAAATTCGGGGGGGGGGGAGTCCCTTATCAACCTAATCTCCACAGGCAGCGGGGGCTTAGTGGAGGCGGCCTGCATTTCCTCAAATCTGCACCTGTTTAGTTACAACCACCAACTTTATAAGAGGAAATTGCCTACGTGCCTGACGGCTGAAGGGCAGAATTAGAAGTACTCTTGACTAAACGTGTGAACACAGCAGTGCCTCCTGTTCAGCCCTAGACCTACGGGGTTGCAAGACTGGGCCTCCTAAGGGCAGAAAAAATTCAAGTCTTCCTTTGCCCTTTGGTGAAATATTCTTTCCCAAATTAGGGCACGCTATCAAGCTTTCCTTTTTGTGTATTTGTGATGTGCCTTTGTCACTCTTTGAAAGCCTGAGCTCGGGGTCGCCATGTTATAGGGGGGTGGGGGGGCGGGGGAAGAACGCTTAGGAAGGGAAAGCCTTAGATGGGGAAGAGGAAATGTGAATTAGGAAAGGGGCACTGAACAAAGAGTAAAGTGATTCATGGAATAGTAGTGAGCCCCTAATGGAGGTGAGGCATGCCTGGCCACTGGAATTGACAATGAGTGGCTCCGCAGGGTCCCTACTCCCAAGGATTTACAGTTGAGAGAGGACACCACCAAGTAAAGTGAAACACAAGGGAGAATTAGTGCAATGGTTGAACACCCGGACTCAGGAGCCAGGCCGTCCAAGTTCCCAAGCCAGCTCTGCAGCTTCCGGGGCCAACTGATTGCCCTCAGCCCCATTCATTTTCCTTGTTTGAAAAATGAGAATGGGAAACAATACTTTTTAGAACTTTTCGAAGAACTAAATACATTAATACAAGCAAAGCACTTGAACAATGCCCTGCGTTCACGAGGCACTCAATAAATATTGTTTTAAAAAAAATGAATGAAGGAGACACAGGCAGGGCCCAGTACAGCAAAGCAGATTATGTACTGCTTAACTCCAGAAGGCACATACACCGAGATGTCAATGGAACTTTCCAGAACTGTGCAATGTGGTAGTCCTGAGTACGTGTGTTTTAATATTGTTCATAATAGTAAGAAATTGAAAACTAAAATGCATTTTTAAATAAAATGTACATTCATACCATGGAGTGATACTAGAGCCATTAAAAGGAATAAATTACATCTATGTGTATCAAAATGGATAAACCCCAAAAATATATTGACTGAAAATCAGTTAAGTTGCAAAATGATGCACACGGCACGATACCATTTATCTAAAGCATGCACACACAAAAATCTTTTTTTTTTATGCTGGAAGAATACACACCAAACTTAAAGGTATCTCTGGATGGAAGAAGAGGAATTAGGATTTGACATGGTGGTCATTAGGGATTTAGCTTATTCTATATTATACTAATTGTTTCAAAGAATGAGGTACATCTATATCATGAAGTTTTGTGGGGTTTTTTTTTAAGGTAGAGATATACAAAATAAAATCAGAAGCAAATATATCAACACTGTCTAATTCTGGGTTGCAAGAATATGAGTGATCATTCTTTTTCATTTGTACTTTTCTGTATATTCAAATTAAAAATAATTACAACCTGCAGTACAAGTGCTATCAGAGTTACGAAAGGGGTGGGCCTGGAGAGCCTGTCTTGGGTGAAGCGAGGCTTGCATGCTCAGAACCTCTGGTACAAAACAGGAAAGATCTGGCTTTCTAAGACCCCTCTGTTCTGACTGCACCCTGGGGCAGGAATGGGTGCCTCTGGCATGCCAGGGCTGGCCGGTGGACTGGGCCAGGGCTTCCCTGAGCATGGTGTTGCGGGTACCTACCCTTTGTAGATTCCTCCTTCAATCCTTGGGCTCCCTAAAATATGGCATTCTAGTGCCTGCCAGGGAGACAGCTGATGATGGTAGAACCCCTGAGGGAGAGCGCCATGCTCCACATACGTGCCACCTACAGTACTGAAAATGCAGTGAGCTATTGAATGTTACACAGCAGGTGAATAGTAAAGGTGGATATGGAAAGCATTTCCAACTCCCATCTGTGAACGACTGCTCTTCTCCTCAGTCTCTGCTGAGGACACTTCTATGGGTATCGCCCTCTCTGGAAGCAGCTCAGTGTAGTGGTCAAGATTCCAGGCTTTGCAGACACTCAAGTCTTGACTATGATTTGGTGCAAGTTACTCAACTGCTCTGAGCCTCAGTTTTCTCTTTTGTGAAATGGGGATAACAACAGTGCTGGGGGTACAGACTGGGAGCCCTCAGTCAGTTGTGGCTAGGTGTAGATCAGAAGAGGAGTCTTTTGATAACAGAGACTATTTTAAAGAGATGATTTCTTATCCTATGGCTGTCCTTTACCCTAGTAAAGGGTTAAATGGCTGTAGAAAAAGGATGAAAGCCTTTTGCCTCAGTCACGTGGGACTGAACTTGATATTGACATTCTAAGAGAGTTTTAGGCCTAGGAACAGTTGTTTCAAGAAAGCCCATTACCCCCCCCTTAAAGAACCCATTGTTTTTGTTTCTTAATAGCCAGAATTATCCACTCAAAGCCCCCATCTCCAAACAGGATGTTCTCACATTTAAAAAATCACTTGGACACCAGTGTCTTCTGAAGGAAGCAGACGGAACTTGTGATTAAATGAAACACACGAAGAATTCCTTCTTTCTCCCATGGTTGCTTTCTCTCCCTGGCACCCGTGAACAAAAGCGTCTAAGGGATTTTTTATTCTGTCGTGCTGAAACTCCGTGATTTGAACCTGAGTCCCAGCTGCTCCTTTAGAACAGGTTACAAAATGTTGTTCAGTCCAACCAGACCCGGGGAGGGGTAAACACGTACCTCGAGATGGTGGGACGTGCAGAATGTCAGGGGAGCAGAACCAAGCAGAGTTAAGCATGTGCTGTGACTAATAAAGGAGACCTGGGGTGTGGCTGTCATGAGAGAAGTCACCTCCCCACAGGGCCCCAGTACCTAAGAACGTTGGGGGAAACAACGATTGATTCCCAGGCAGTATTTACCCAGCCAGGGTGAATGTGGCTTTAGTTATCACATTCATGCTTTCCCAAGCTGCCCTCCTGTGCATGTTCAGGAAGGGGGTGCTGCTGCAGGAAGTCTAAACGATCTCTTTTGGGTAAGCCCCGTATCTAGGAAGCGAGCAGCCCAGCCCACAGCAAGAGAGAAAAGCCTCCGCCCTCGGCCTTGGCCAGAGCAGAGATGCCCAGGCATTTCCCCAGGCATCTCAGCCCAGCACCCCTCCCTGTCTTGTTACCAGGGATGGGCTGGGTATGTAGGAAGGCTCCTGGCACAGGGCATCATCATTGCCATGAGTAACCTTTCCTCTACGTTTCAGGATAGCACTGGCCCCTTCACCAAATGCAGTCTGTATTATCTCTCAGAGTACTGGTGGTGGGGATAGCATTTTTTTGTTTTTGTTAGTTTGCTTGTTTTGTGTTTTGTTTTTCGGTTTTTTGCTGGCATAGAAGTAACACACGTCGGTTGCAAAAAAGAAGCCTAAATGAAATAGAAATATATGAAGAAGGGAATATCAAACCCTCCCGTACTAGGTGGAAGAGTGTTCCCCTGCTCGAATTCACGTCTCTCTAGAGACATGTGAAAGTGACCTGTGAAGGGAAATAGGGTCATTGCAGATGTAATTAAGAAGTCATACTAGGGGCGCCTGAGTGGCTCAGTTGGTTAAACGTCGGATTCTTGGTTTCAGCTCAGGTCATGATCTCAGAGTCATGGGATCGAGCCCTCCATCAGGCTCCATGCTCAGCACGGAATCTGTTTGGGATTCAGTCTCTCCCTCTCCCTCTGTGCCTCCCCAACCCCCCCCCCTCAAAATATAAATAAGTAAATCTTTAAAAAAAAATAAGTCAAACTGGACTAGGGTGAGCCTTAAACATAACAGACTGGTGTTCTTGTAAGAATAGGGGATTTGGACACGACACACAGGGAGAAGGCCATGTGATGACAGACAGAGACGGAAGGGCTGCATGCAAACTAAGGAACACCAAGGATTGTTGGCCCCCAGCAGAAGCTAGGAAGAGACCAGGAAAGATCAAGAGCCGTTAAAGAGAACACAGTCCTGCTGATCTTGATTTTGGACTTCTGGCCTCCAGAACCATGAGACAATAAATTTCTGTTGTTCTAAGCCACCCAGTTTGTGGTACTCTGTTATGGCTGCCCTTGGAAACTGACACAACCCCAAAACGTACCACACCCAGAGATAAACAATATTAATATCTTAATGTATATCCTTTGATTCTTTCCATAGTCAAATGCATCCTATGAAATAGATGGCCAGTCTTTGGGAAAATTTCAGCGATGCCTCTCCTCATTGACTTCAGGCATCCACTGCTTTTTCAAATAACTAAGCAGCTGAGAGAATACTGAGGAATATCCCTGGACTCCTCCCACCATACCTCCAAACTCAGAGCCCTAAAAAGTCCGTGACGTCACCTCCAAGTGACTCTACGAGTCATTCTGGGAAGGACTGTCCGAGCTGATGTGACTGGCAGACACAGCCAGCAGGTCCTCTGCACCAATCACCCTCTCTACCCCTGTGTTCCAGGGCAGTGAGCGCCTCGGCCACGGAACCCTCTTTGCCCCAACCCTCCCCCAGCTCCCAAGGGAGAAAACGGATTACAGACTAAATTGCTTTCCCTGGACAGATTACCAGCACCTCAGCTGCTGTCATTCACTAGCCTTAACCCCCTCACCCACATTGCAGAGGCACCCGAGGCAAAGGTTTTGGCTCCTCCTCTCCTTTTCCTTACTCTAGCCATTTTCCCCAAATCTAAGTAAATGTCAAGTCCTGAGAACCTTCCCTGTGTAGCACTCCCATAATCCATCCTCTTCTACAGCCTCTACGTCCGGAGGCTCCGGATCAAGGTCAACATCGACAGTGATATATCATGTTGATAGTATGTCCCCTTGACATGAAGTGATCAAATGGCACAATTAACCTCTGTGACCTTCCTCCCCAAAACCAAACCCCATCTAATTGTTAGGAAAAACCTCAGACATATCCACGTTGAGAGACATTCTACAAAACACCCAAATAGTACTCCTCAAAATTGTCAAGGTCAGTGCACCTGGGTGGCACGGTCAGTTAAGTGTCTGACACTTGGTTTCGGCTCAGGTTGTGATCACGGGGCGGTGAGACAGAGTCCTGAGGCAGGCTCCACACTCAGCACAGACTCTTAACTCTCTCTCTCCCACTGCCCCTCCCCCCACACTCATTCTCTTTAAAAGAAACAAATAAATCTTTAAAAACAAATCAAAACAAAGCCCGCTTGAAAAACTGTAATAGCCAAAAGGAGTCTAAGTAGTCAGATGATTAAAAATAATGGGGTATCCTGGATAGATCCTGGAACAGACAAAAAAGGACATAGAGACACTAATGAAATCTGGATCAAATATGGTCTTTAGTTAATAATAATGGATCAATATTGGCTTACTAATTGTAATAAATGTGCCACACGAATGAATATAAGATGTTAATAATAGGGAAACGAGGTGTGGCAGGATATGGGAATTCTCTGTACTATCTTTGTAATTTTTCTGTAAGTCTAAAACCATGCTAACAAATTAAGTTTATTTTAAAAAAAGAAAAATGAGAAGGAAACTGTGTGCATAGGGCGAGGAGCTGGTTGAGGATGAGGGTCAGATGGGTAATCAGGAGTATTACATTCCCTCCCCGCCTGAAAAATCAAAACACCATTAACTCAACCCACTCCTTCCTCCCAAACACCAACAAGGGTGTCTAGAATTCAAAGAATTCATGACTCTTCCAACAAAAGATTATATTTCAGAAAAGTAAAAACAAACAACACACAGGATACTCACTATTAAAATTCACAATATGGTCCTAAATTTTTCTTCCTACTTTATTTACCATGACCTATTCTGCATAAATCCCATGTTTTCATCAGACTGTTCTAGAACGGTAGTTCCCAAACTTTGCTGTGCATCAAAAACACCTGGCAGACTGATTAAACACAGATTTCTGAGTTCCATCCCTAGAGGTTTTTGTTCATTAGGTCTGGAGAAATGAAAATTTTCATTTCTAACTAGTTTCTGGGTGATGTTGATGCTGCTGGTCTGGGGACTATAGCTGGAGAACAACTGGTCTAGAATTATCTTCCTTATCTACAGACTTTTTTGTTCTTATCTCTGTGCCTTTGCACATTTAGAGTCCTATCTGGAAGGCAATCAACACATCTAGTACCAGACATGCCAATAGATTCTTAGGCTACAACAGTGGATCCTAGCCTCACAGAACTCAAATTCTAGGAGTCGGACAGGCAAACACTCAATCGATGAATCAATCAGTAAGAGGATTATAGTCTATGGAAAGTGCTCTGAAGGAAATAAACAGGGTTATATGACAACAACTAATTAAGAGTAGGAAGTATATGAACATTTCTTGGGTACCTGACCACCATCCATTCCCCCCATTTCCCATGCTTACACTATCATGAGTTTTTCAGCAATGTTGGGTGGGTGGGATGGACCCCATCCATAGCTTCAAAAGTGAACCCTACCTGACTTAAACCAATGAGAACGGCAATCTTCCTGGCCCCAGTGGTGTGATGGTTGCTATGGTGCCCAGTTCAGATGTTCTTTTCCAGGCAGCACACACATCCCCCGGACACTGTGAGTACTGACTGCTAAGGCACACAGCTGCCCCTTTT
Organism: Ursus arctos; assembly: GCF_023065955.2. Taxonomy (NCBI): domain Eukaryota; kingdom Metazoa; phylum Chordata; class Mammalia; order Carnivora; family Ursidae; genus Ursus; species Ursus arctos. The sequence continues at coordinate 14,951,800 of NW_026623053.1, forward strand.
CTCCAGAGAACGGTCCTGGCTGATGGGAGCTGTCCAACCTGGGGGCAGCCCTCAGCCCATAACTGACTGATCCATAGGCACAAAAAGCTACATCGCCCCTGAGCTGTGGGTTTACGCCCCTCTGTGCATCAAGCCAAGGCTAGAATTGACCTGAGATTGCTTAACTCTTCAGTTTGTTTGCCCTCCTTATCCTGTTCTACTCTCGCCCTCACAAATGGGTCTTCCTTCCTTCTTTCTTTTCTTTCCCTTTTTCTTTCTTCCTTCCTTGCGTCCTTTCTTCTGTCCTTTCTTTCCTTTTATAGTCATCATGGTGCACATTAGGTCTCCACAACTTATTCACCTTACAACTGAAAGTTTGTATACCCTGACCAACGTCTCCCCACGTCTCCCACCCCCCAGCCCCAGGGAACTATTCGACTCCCTGTTTCTCTGAGTCTGACTTACTTCGATTCCACATGTTAAGTGAGATCATGCAGTATTTGTCTTCCTCCATCCGGTTTATTTCATTTAGTATAATGTCCTCCACAATCATCCATGTTGTCACAAATGGCAGAATGTCGTTTTAAAAACATTTTTTTAATGTAATTTTTAAAGATTTTATTTATTTTAAGTAATCTCTACACTAACGTGGAGCTCAAACCCAGAACCCCGAGATCAAGAGGTGCACACTCCACCAGCTGAGCCAGCCAGGCGCCCCTGGGTGCCCTTCTTTATTAAGACTGAATAATCCATCCATCCATTGACAGATATGTAGATTGTCTCCATATGTTGACTACTTGAATAATGCTGCATTGAACATGGGAGTGCAGATATCTTTTCAAGATAGTGATTTTATTTCCTCTGGATATATATCCAGAAGTAAGATTGCTGGATTATATGGTAGTTCTATTTTTAATTTTTTGAGGAGCCTCCATACAGGTTTCCATAATGGCTGTACAAATTTACGTTCTCGCCAACAATGCGTTAAGTGTTCTTTTTTCTCCACATGCTCACCAACACTTGTTATCTTTTGCCTCTTTTATAGTAGGCATCCTAATAGGTGCAACATATCTCATTGTGGTTTTGATTTGCATTCCCATGATGATTAGTGATGTTGAGGATCTTTTCATGTACCTGTTGACCATTTGTATGTCTTTTGGAAAAGTCTGTTCAGGTCCTTTGACCACTTTTTAATCAGGTTGGGTTTTTTTGCTGCTGAGTTCTTTGAATTCCTTACATATTTTGGATATTAACCCTTGCTTGTGTCTTTTTTTTATTTCTTTCATCAATGTCTTATAGTTTTCAGTGTACAGATCTTTCACCTGCTTGGTTAAACTTATTCCTAAGTATGTTATTCTTTTGATGCTATTATAAACAGGATAGTCTTGTCTTTTCAGATTGTTGCTGTATAGAAATGCAACTGATTTTTGTATATTTTTACATCCTGCAACTTTACTGAATTTGTTTATTAGTTTTAACAGTTTCTGATGGAGCCTTTAGGGTTTTCTATATACAAGGTCATGTCATCTGCAAACAGTGACAATTTTACTTCTTCCTTTCTGATTGGATGCTTTTTATTTCTCTTTTTTTTTTTCCCCCTCACCAGCACTGGCTAGGACTTCCAGTACTATTTTAAATAGGAATGGCAAGAGTGAGCATCCTTGTCTTGTTCCTGATTTTAGAGGAAAAGCTTCAGCTTTTCACTGTTAAATATGATGTTAGCTGTGGCTCGTCATATATGGCCTTTATTAAGTTTAGGTACATTACCTTATACCCAATTTGTGAGAGTTTTTATCATGAAAGGATGTTGAATTTTGTCAAATGCTTTTCCTCCATCTATTGAGATGATCATATGATTTTTATCCTTGAATATCACATTTACTGATTTGCATATGTTGAACCATCCTTGAGCCCCAGAGATAAAAATCGTACTTTACCATGGTGTATGATCTTTTTCATGTGCTGTTGATTTGGTTTCCTAGTATTCTGATGAGGATTTTTATATCTGTCCTCATCAGGGATATTGGCCTGTAGTTCTCTTGTAGTGTCTTTGTCTTTAGTATCAGAATGAGGCTGGCCTTGTGAAATATTTGGAAATATGTCCTTCTAATTTTTTGGAAACGTTTAAGAAAGACTGGTATTAATTTTTCTTTAAATGTTTGGTAAAATTCAACAGTCAAGCCATATGGTCTTGAGTTTTTCTTTGTTGGGAAATCTTTTATTACTGATTCAATCTCCTTATTCATTATTGGGCTGTTCAAATTTTCTGTTTCTTCATGACTCAGTCTTGGTAAGTTGTGTATTTCTAGGAATGTAGCCGTTTCCTCTAAGTTATCTTCTGTGTTTGTTGGTGTATAATGCTTACAGTAATCTTTAACAATCTTTTGCATTTCTGTGGCAAAATTTGTAATATCTCCTCTTTCTTTTCAGATTTTATTTATTTGAGTCTTCTCTCTTCTTGGTTAGTCTAGCTAAAGATTTGTCAAATTGTTTCTCTTTTCAAGAAAAACAACTCTTTGGGGCGCCTGGGTGGCACAACGGTTAAGCGTCTGCCTTTGGCTCAGGGCGTGATCCTGGCGTTGTGGGATCGAGCCCCACATCAGGCTCTTCCACTATGAGCCTGCTTCTTCCTCTCCCACTCCCCCTGCTTGTGTTCCCTCTCTCGCTGGCTGTCTCTATCTCTGTCAAATAAATAAATAAAATCTTAAAAAAAAAAAAAAGAAAAGAAAAACAACTCTTTGTTTAGTTCTTTTCTATTGTTTTTCTTTTTATTGTTTTTTTAGTCTCTATTTCATTCTGTTTCTACTCTGATCTTTGTTATTTCTGCAGATAACTTTAGGCTTAGTTTGTTTTTCTCTTTTTTCCTAGTTCCCTGAGGTTATTTAAGGTCTTTCTTTTTTTCTTAATTTGGTGTTTATCACTATAAACTTACCTCTTAGAACTGCTTTTTCTGCATCCTTCAAGTTTTGGTATGTTGTGTTTCCATTTTTGTTTCAAGATATTTTTATTTCCCTTTTGATTGCTTCTTTGATCCCTTGGTTGTTCAGGAGTGTGCTCTTTAATTTCCACCTATTTGTGAATTTTCTTGTTATTGATTTCCAGTTTCTTACACGGTCAGAAAAGATACTTGACATCTTTCAGGTATTTCTTGAAGAACACTTACCCATGTATGTGAATACCTACCTCAGACTCTGCTTTTGAAAAAATGGCCTAAGACAAATGAGCCCAAGATTCGTATCAGGACTATCGGAGCCAACGTATATTTATCTCAACACCCAGATGTTAGATGAGTGGTTGACAGCCATTGGAAAGAAGAGAAGAATCAAGCCAACACTAAGGGAGTAGGGTGAAAAATAGAAGACAGATCTTGGTCACTTAGACTATGGGTATGTTGTATTCTTAGGCCAGATTTATGAATGGTTATTTAGCTTTGTGAGACAATAAATTCCTTTTTATAATATTAAGTCAATTAAGCTGTAATTTATTACTTGCAAGAAAAATCATCCTGACTGATATTCTGGGGTCATCAAAGAAGGTGATTCTGAAAAGACATCTAGACGGAGATTTAAAACATGAGAAAGAGCCGACCATGCAAAGAGGCAAGGAAAGGAAGGGAGAAAATAACCAAAGCAGAGGCCGTTCAGTGGGAATTTAGCAACTGGAGCAACACAGAGGCCAACGTGAGCAAGGTGGAAAGAGGTAGCATACGAGATTGGAGAGAAGAGCAGAGACCTCATACGTGTGGCTTATGCAAGAAAGGTGAGTAGAATTCTAGTCAGCAAACCCATACTCAAAGAAAAGATCATATCTTAGCATCAAAAGATTAATGAATAATTCTACATTTAGAGAGTTTAGGTGAAAACTTTATGTTTAAAATACATATGTATCATTTTTTATGATTCCCCATTTTAAAATTTTCAGTTAAGCAACTACCCATTGCAGATCTCATCAGATCAGAGCATTGTTACCCTATACTCTCATATGGGTGTACTATAGTCTATTAGCCTTCTCAACTGTTGCCAGCGTTTCACTTAATTAATAGTTCTGCACTGAATGACCTTGTACACACACCTTTGCAGTTATTGGAGGAAACCTGTAATTTTATAAACATAGAATTTCTCAATCACAGAAAAGCCACATTCCCATTTTAAATAAATGTTGCCAAGTTGTTTCTGAAAGTACCACTTTATACTCCATTTACGGCAAACATTATGGGACATTTTATCAGTTGAAAAATACATTTGCCAGGGCACTCAGGTGGTTCAGTCAGTTAAGCACCTGCCTTCGGCTCAGGTCATGACCCTGGAGTCCTGTGATCCAGTGGCAGCATCAGGCTCCTTGCTCAATGGGGAGTCTGCCTCTCCCTCTCCCTCTGTCCTCCCCCTGCTTGTGCTCTCTGTCTCTCTCAAATAAATGGATAACATCTTTAAAATAAACAAATAAATAAAACATTTTCCAATCAAATAGGCCAAAAAAATGTTTTCATTTACATTTCTTTAATTATCGAAGTGTATTTTTATTTGTATATTGGCCATCTGTAGTTCTTCAATTATAAATGCCCAATTCATGTCTCTTTAAATTTGAGTTCTTTATCTGTCTATAGACTTGCAAAAGTTCTTTGGATATTATGAATATCGGTCCTTTATTTGTCATATGTGATTTAAATATTTTTCCCATTGTCATTGGTGTTTGACTTTGTCTATGGTGTGTTTTCGATATTTATGTAGTGAAAATCACTCTTTTCAAAATGCCGCTAGGTTATTTTTTCATGCTTGGAAAAGACTTTATGCAGGCATACCTCGGAGATAATGCAGGTTCAGTTCCAGACCACCGCGATAAGGCAAACATCACAACAAAGCGAGTCAAATGAATTTTTCGGTTTTCCAGTAAATGTAAACATTATGTTTACACTATATTGTAGTCTCTTAAGTGTGCACTAGCATTATGTATTAAGAAAATGTACATGCCTTAATTTAAAAATAATTTCTTTAAAAAAATAAATAAAAATACCTTCTTGCTAAAAAACGCAAACCATCATCTGAGCTTTCAGTGAGTTGTAATCTTTTTGCTGGTGGAATGTCTTGCCCCGATCTTGACGGGTGCTGACTCATCAGATAGTGGTTGGTGAAGAATGGGGTGACTGCGGCAATTTCTTAAAATAGCAACAATGAAGCTTGCCACATTGATTGACCCTTCCTTTCACCAAATATTTCTCTATAACATGCGATGCTGTTTGCTTGCCTTTTACTCACAGAACTTCTTTCGAAATTAGAGTCCTCTAAACCCTGCCACTGTTTTGTCAACTAAATTTATGGAATATTCTAAATCCTTTATTGTCATTTCAATAATCTTCACAGCATCTTCACCAAGAGTAGATTCTACCTCAAGAAACTACTTTCTTTGCTCACCCATAAGAAACAACTCCTCATTTGTTAAAGTTGTATCACAAGATTACGGCGATTCATCACATCATTAGGCTCCGCTTCGAATTCTTGTTCTCTTGCTATTTCCATCCCATCTGCAGTTACTTCCTCCACTGAAGTCTTGAACCCTTCAAAGTTATCCATGAGGGTTAGAATCAATTCTTCCAAATTCCTGTTAATGTTGCTATTTTGACCTTTTCTCATGAATCACAAATGGCATCTAGAATGGTAAATCATTTCTGGAAGGTTTTCAACTTACTTTGCTCAGATCCTTCAGACAAATCACTATCTATGGTAGCTGTAGCTTAATGAAATGTATTTCTTAAATAATAAGACTTGAAAGTCAAAATGACTGCTTGACCCATAGGCTGCATAGTGGATGTTGTGTTAGCCGGCGATCTCATGGCAAATCTCCATCAGAGCTCTTGGGTGCACAAGTGCCTTGTCAATGAGCAGCAATATTTTGAAAGATATCTTTTTTTCTAGCAACAAATAGGTCTCAACAGTAGGCTTAAAATATTCAATAAACCATACTGTAAACAGATGTGCATCAGTCTTTGCTGTTATTTATAGAGCACAGGCAAAACAGATTTAACATAATTCTTAAGGGCCCTAGGATTTTCAGAATGGTAAATGAGCACTGGCTTCAACTTATCATCACCAACTGCATTAGCCCCTACTAAGAGAGTCTGCCTGTCCTTTAAAGCTCTAAACCCAAGCATTGACTTCTCCTCTTCAGCTATGAAAGTCCTAGATGGCATCTTCTTCCAGTGAAGGGCTCTTTCATCTACACTGGAAATCTGTTGTTTATTGTAGCCACCTTCTTTAATTAGATACATCTTCTGGATAACTTGCTGCTTTGCCTTGAACTTTTATGTTACGGAGATGGCTTCTTTCCTTAAACCTCACAAACCAAACTCTGCTAGCTTCCAATTTTTCTTTAGCAGCATATTCACCTCTCTCAGCATCCGCAGAGTCGAAGATTTGGCTTAAGGTAATGGGACTGGTTTAGTCTTCCTTCTATCCATACCATTCAAACTTTCTCTATATCAGCAATAAGATGTTTTGTTTTCCTACCATTCGTGTGTTCCCTAGCATAGCGTTTTTAATTTCCTTCAGGAACTTTTCCTTTGTATTCACAACTTGGCTAACTGGCACAAGAGGCCTAGCTTTCAGCCGGTGTTGGCTTTTGACATGCCTTCCTCACTAAGCTCAGTCATTTCTAGCTTTCGATTTAAAGTGAGACACATTTGACTCTCCCTTTCCCTTAAACACTTAGAGGCCATTGTAGGTTTATTATTTGAACTAATTTCAATATAATTGTGTCTCAAGGAGTAGGGAGGCCTGAGGAGAGGGAAAGAGATGGGGGAATGGTTGTTCGGTGGAGCAGTCAGAACACACTCACACTTATCAGTTAAGTTTGCCATCACACATGGGCGAGATCCGTGGCACTCCAAAACAATTAGGATAGTAACGTCAAAGATCACTGATCACAGATTACCATCACAATTATAATACTAATGAAAAAGTTGAAATACTGTGAGAAATACCAAAATGTGACGCAGAGATATGAAGTGAGCAAATGCTGTTGGAAAAATGGTGTTGGTACAGTTGCTCAAAGCAGGGTTGCCACAAACCTTCAATTTTTAAAAAACACAGTATTTACAAAACACAATACAGCAAAGTGCAATAAAACAACGTTGCCTGTATTTAAAATTAGAAAGCCTCTCACCTGTGTTTTCTCTAATATATTTATGGTTTAATTCTTTACATTTAAGTCCTCTTGGAATTAATTTCATGTGTAGAGTCAGGTAAGGATTCAGTTTATTTTCCTGAAGGCTTGCCAGTTGTCCCACTACAATTTATTGAGTAATCTGTATTTTCCCTACCAAACTGAAAAAAATGAGGTTATTACCAAATATTATTTATTTTTATGTTTGGATATATTTCTACACTCGCTCTTCAATTTCATCAATGTATCTATTCCTAAATCAATACTAACCTGTTTTAATTACTGCAACAAAAATGTTTGCCTTATACCTGTCTTTCCTTGGCTATTCTCATTGCCAAGTTTTAAGAGTTATTTATTTGTTTTATCCCCCTAGTGAACTTCAGTTCCTTTAGAGCAGGAATTGTTGCTTAAGCATTTTTAGAGCCTTGACAACTTGGCTGAGTATTTATTTTTCTTAGTAGCTTTCCGTCTTGCTCCCCCCACCCCACAGTGCCTTGCACAAAGTAATCGCTCAGCAAACATTTACTAAATTAGGGGCACCTGGATGGCTCAGTCGGTTAAGTGTCTGCCTTCACTCAAGTCATGATCTCATAGTCCTGGGATCCAGCCCCGCGACAGGCTCCCTGCTGAGCAGGGAGTCTGCTCCTCCCTCTCCTTCTGCCCCTCCCCCTACTCATGCTCCCACGCTCTCTCTCAAATAAATAAATAAAATCTTTAAAATAAATAAAACAAATTTTAAGTGTTAAAGTAGGAAGAGCAAGATGTCCCAAGATAAGAGAAGGAAATCAAGAGTGAATTCGTGAGAGCCGAAACAGACAGCCCCAACGGTAGACATCCCCCAGGTGGGATGATAAGCAGCCCCAAGCAGGATGTCAGTTGCTCACAAAAGCACCAGTGCTGTTGGTGTCAGTGCATCAGCTCAGGTGCTTGATCAAGTGCTCTGGTCAACAGGTCTCGATGACTGAGGGAATGACTGCCTTTGTCATCCAATTCTGTAGTGGATGAGGAACGGACTACCCATCGCCTCCTGCATTTCCTGAAGAATGGCTGTCACTGTAAAGTACTGTGACTTGGCATACGCGTACCTCACCCTCCTGAGGAGCTCTCTCCCCTCAAAGTAGCCCCCCACGTGTTGATGAACTGCCTGTGTTAGGAAGCTGTGTATTTATTCCCATGATTCTGCCTTAGACCACAAAGTTGTATTGGCATCACCCTCAGAGCCTGGGGATAATCCACATGTAAGAGGATTTGGCGTAAAGCTGCCAGCTGAGAGTTCAACTCCCAGAACTAACACAGAATCATCATTTTCCAAAATTTGCATCCTTCTTAAATTGTTAAAATATCAGATTTCCAGTCACGTGGAGAGTCTGGTTCTGGAGGTCGTGGTGGGCTTGAATATGTATATCTAACAAGCACCTTCCGTGATTATCAGTTTGGGAACCACTAACATAATGGATTAGATTAATCTAGATAGAAATGGGTTGTGTGAGAGACTGAGGAAACACGGGAGTCCAATTAAGTTAATTAGGGTGTATCCTTAAAACAAGAATGTAACTAAAGAAAACCAACCTAATTATTTACACTGAGATCTATTTTAGAAAACAAAACAAAAAACCTGTGCTGATAGAAGAGTATGTGTCACACTCAAGCCTAAAATAGAAATCAGAAAAATGTGTCAGTACTATTAAAATGAAAGAATGAATGAAAGACAACAGCCAAAGCAAATTTGCAGCTCCCCTAGATAAGACAATCTCAGAAAAGTTCTGGCCATGGCAGTTGCTAGAATTAAATATGCAACTGGCCAGGATGACAACTTTAAAATATAAAAATAATCTGAATGCAGATGTTTCAACATGGATTACCTTTGAAAAGGCCTATTAGTTCAAAGTCACAGTGTGTAGCACTGATGATAGCTAAGTGTGTGACTTTGGACAAGCTGCTTCCCTCTGGGGGCCTGTTTCCTGCCTCTGAAATAGCGTGAGTTTGTTTCTGAGTCCAGGTCATCTGTAAGTTCTCCTACAGGCCTCAAATTCTTTGGTTCTATGACATAACCATCTCTTACCAGACGCACACACAGGGATCCCCGCTGCTGACATAGGCCCGAGATTTTGCGGCCTCACTTCTTCTAGTCATTCCCTAAGACAAGGCCTGTGACCTGGGGATTCAGACAGACAGACACACTGCTGCTGGACACCCAGGCTCCCCTACAGATAACGGTTTCTGGTCTGCCTTCCAGGAATATGCCTTGGTCTCACATCATTCCTTCCTTTCCAGTAGGCATTGTCCCTTAACTGCTGGTTGAAGGTGATTGTGATTTTCTATCATCTTTCCAGGGCCTTTGCTCACCGATAGTTATCTAAGCAAAGACATTTGTCATTAAGAGTCTCTAAAACAATGTTACTATACAAATGTGTCACAAAGGTATGAAAGAGGGAGAATTATGTCCTCTATTTTATTTTGTAAGGATTTTATGTTTAAATAATCCCTATACCCAACGTGGGACTCGAACCTACAATCCCAAGATCAAGAGTTACCTGCTCTACCAACTGAGCCAGCCAGGTGCCCCAAGAATTATGTCTGTTAAAAAAGGAGATAGAAATTGGGGCACCTGGGTGGCTCAGTCGGTTAAGCGTCCAACTCTTGATCTCAGCTCAGGTCTTGATCTCAGGGTCCTGAGTTCAAGGCCTACATTGGGCTCCGGGCTGGGCATGGAGCCTACTTAAACAAACAAACAAACAAACAAGTAGATAGAAATAAAGATAGAGATAGGAACAGTGACAGAGATGGAGAGATCTCCCTATATTAGGGGTATCAATATACACAGAACTCTGAGAAACTGAAGAATAAATGACTAAAAATCACTAGCTAAAGATATCAACCATATACCCCAGAAGACATAAAAACAAGCCATAGACATTTAGAAATTGCTCAACTTCAAAATAATAAGAGAAATACAAATTAAAATAATGCTCCAGAAGACATAAAAACAAGCCATAGACATTTAGAAATTGCTCAACTTCAAAATAATAAGAGAAATACAAATTAAAATAATGCTGCAATAGCTTTTTTGTTCTTACCAGGTTGTCAAAACTTAAAAGCCTTGACAAAACATTCTGCTGGCAAGACATTGGGGAAACAGTCACTCTCATAGATAGATTACATGGAAATGCAAAATGGCACACACCTGTAGAAGGGAATTCAGCAATATCTAACTAAACTACGTGTATGTTTACCTCTTGACCCAGCAATCCCCCATTCGTGACTTTACCCGGAAACTATACCTCTATCATAATGAACAGACATAACAGCAAAAATTAGCGGTTGAATACGGTGCAGCACATCCATTCAATGGAGTACTGTATAGCCATAAAAAAGAATAAGGAAGATCTCTATGAAATGATATGGAGTGATTTATAGAATCTAGACTTAGGTTGTTTTGTTTTAAGTGAAGTGCAAAGAGTAGAGCTGGTATGTTACCTCTTGTGTAAGAAAATAGAGGTGAAATAAGAATATGTATATTCACTACATATTTTCACAAAAAGAAACACAGCAAGAATAAATGAGAAATTAATGAGTTTGATTATCCAGAGGGTAAAAACAGGTATAAAGGGATAAAGGAAGGCTACACATTCTTGGAATATCCTTTTTAGGTATCATTTTGGCACTTGGAAGTATATTACTGTTCCATTTACTCAAAAACATAAAATTAAAGCAACAAGAATGGAGGTGGATGAAAAATCTAAAATGGGATACAATCGGAAACAAAAGTCTTACTATATTTCAAATAAATAACCTAAGCGCACTAAAGAAAAACAAATGAAGCCAAATAACTTTTGAACACAATGCTTTCCTTATATAACCTTGGTCTAAAGACTAAAACAGCTACAAACCCTGAACTCCACTTTAGTATATACATTTTTCTCAGTGGTACAGGTGTATAATGCTGAAATTATTTTCTGTGTGTTGTAGGATGGAGTAAATAAATAACTATTTGAGGATGTGGGAAACCAGGTTTCTTGCTTTTGGAGAAGACATACAAATATGGAGGGGGTAGCCTTTAAAGAATCCTGTGTTGCTGGATTGAAATTGGATACAGTATGAATTTATAGTTTTTAGTGCATATATAAATATAGAAATAAACATGCTTATTTGGATATATATGAATGTTTGGGTACAGCATGAATTTATAGTTTTTAATATATACATGGACATAGAAATAGACGTGTATGTCTGTTTCTTAGGTCTGTCTCTTGCAAGGGCCTAAAAGTTTGACACTCCCATAGCATCCAGATCTGGGTTTCTAGCTACCATTCCCCACTCGAAGGAACCAGGGCTCCCCGGAGAAACAAGTGATTCCAGGGCTCAGGCAGAAAACGTATAAGATGAGTCTCTGTTATCTTGTGTTGGAAAGTAAATCAGTGCTCAAAAAATGTTGAGACATGTCGAAGGAACACAAGAACCAGCTTAAAAGGTGCATCCGCTGGTCAAATCTGAGACAGTCTGAGCGTCAAAATTAATAATTATAGTAACAAAACACAACCCACTGAACAAGAATAAGAACCCGTTAGTCCATACTTATAATTAACGATACCAGTAAGCGCTCCCTCGCCACAGCATGCCAACGCGAAATATAAACAAAATGATGGAGTTAGAAAATCAACATTTTGCAGCCATATAGTAAAAATTGATTCAGATAAGCTCATTAATGAATGATAAAACTAGTAGATAAAAGTTTGATGAGAAATGGTTTATTTGCAAAGTCTCAAAACATCTCACTACAAATTATTAATCACAAAGGGGAAAGTGGTAAATTTGCAGGAGAGAAATCTGGCAGACACCACCTTCACCCAGTGACCAAAATGAACATCCTCAATAATGGGTCAAACGGACACATTGTGCCTCCTCACAGAACGCACTGAGAAGGACACAGTAGCACTTAGGTAGGATTCCTGCCAAGAAGGCATAACCTAAATCTAATCTGAGGGACCATTAGACAAACCCATATTGAGAACTCTTCTGGAAATATATGACCTGTACTCTTCAAAAAAAGAAAGAAAGAAAGAAAATGTCAATGACATGAAACGCAGAAAAAGCCAAGGAATCATTCCAGACTATGCAAACTAAAAAGCCATATAAGTAAACATAATACTTAATCCTCTATTGGATTGTGGGCCAGAAAAGCAAAATTGCTAAAAGGGACACAATTGATGAGATGTGAATAAGATCTGCAGGTTAGATAACAGCATTATATCATTTTCAAAATGTCCTGATCTGATATTTGAACTGTGGTTGTATAAATGACTATCCTTATTCTTAGGGAATATACACTGAAGTATTCAGAAGAAGTATGATGTATGCAACACACTCTGAAATAGTTCAGAGAATGATAAAATATTAACAACTGGTGGATCTGGGTGAAGTGAATAGAGAGGGTTTTTTTTTTTAAAAATCTATTCTTATAACTATTCTATAAGGTTGAAATTATTTCCAAATGGAAAGAAGGAAGGAAGGGAAGGGGGGGAGGGGAGAGAAAAGAGGAGGGAAGGAAAGTGGGGTGAAGGGAAGGGAAGCAAGCAAGCAAGCTAGCTTCAATTGTACTTCGATTAAAAAAAAAAAAAAAGAATTCTAGTCTCCTATCTCAAAGACCCCTGGCCTCTGCCGATGAGGTCACCAGTTGGCCCACTAATGTGTGATCCCTCCCAGAAGCGAAGAGCAAGTGTCAAATGTTCAACTCATAGCCATGACCCCAAACTATTCATGACTTGTTTTGTTATAAAAAAGATAGCAGGAAAAATACTTTTTAAGAAATACAACCCCAAGAACCTTCTGCATGTGTGGCCAAACTTGTTTTCTAGCTAGAAATCTCAGGAGGCTTCCGCAAAGTTCCCCACAGAGCACAGACTGCGGGTTATGGAATCAGAACTAGGCTCGTATCCCTACTTTGCGACTTAAGAGTTACTTAATTTTCTGAGCCTCAGTTTTCCCTTCTGTCAAATGGACATAACTGTGCCTGCCTACATCATACAACTGTGAAAAAGATTAAATAAAATAATAAATATAGATATAATGACATGTGTATATCATCTAAGTTGTGCTAAATTATGTTCAATGTATCTTTTTTTTCCTTTCCCACAAATGACAAGAGTATACCTGATGGTATAAATATCTTTAGGATTAACAACCAATATTCAAACATGAAAAGTAAGTTTTTTTTACTTTCAAGTTAATCAGTGGTAAATAGATTAATTAATATCTATCAACAGGTAAACTAGCCAGAGCTGGAGGCTCAAATCAGAAGAACGAACTGGATAATGATCTAATTGGAAACCAGAAGGTCAGCTGTGCAAACAGCCCCGTGTGGAGGGCACAGACAAGGAGTCCCTTGTTATCACTGTGGCTATTAAAAAGGTACTCAGCATCTCCTTCGGTGCCCAGACAGGCATTCAGAACTTACGACTGGGTTCCAGCCAAATCTCTTGGCCAAAAGCAACACCAACTCACTTGAGATGGTAAAAGCTATCTGTCTACTCTGGAATGTTTAGAATTAAATATAGACATGATGAAATAAACCAAACAACGCTACGAATAGTTTGTTCGTGCATTTAGGAATGATCTGTGTACGTTTTATATTTGAAGTATTTGAAGCGTTTAAGAGATTTTCAGGAATTTGATAGATTTGGCCTTTGATTCTAATTTGAAATATATAACTCAGTAATTTCTTTTAGACCTAGATTTTCAGTGGAAAAATAAAGAGAATTATGCAAAGTTTGTAAGCAAAACTGGAATGTATATGATTAGCTTGAGATGGACCACAATTCATTAACTTAATTAGCTTTTTTAGAGCTGGGAAGCCTTTGGTGGGCAGGTTGGGCAATAGAAGTGTTTTAAGTTATCAGATACACTCAATTTATAAATGCAGTTTAAAATGTTCAAGGGAATTTTAAAGATCGGTAGGGGAAGAAAGGGATAAAGAAAGGGGGGGTAATCAGAAGGGGGAATGAAGCATGACAGACTACGGACTCTGAGAAACAAACTGAGGGCCTCAGAGGGGAGGGGGTGGGGGAATGGGATAGACTGGTGATGGGTAGTAAGGAGGGCACGTATTGCATGGTGCACTGGGTGTTATACGCAACTAATGAATCATCGAACTTTACATCAAAAACCAGGGATGTACTGTGTGGTGACTAACATAATATAATAAAAAAACATTAAAATAAAATAAAAATAAAATAAAAAATAAAGAAAGAAGTAACTTCTTAAAAAAAGTGAAATAAAGCTCTGGTTAACCCTAAAAAAAAAAAATTGAGATGTTAATAACACAGACGGTTTTAGGGAATTTGGTCTGTTTAGCCACTCAATCAAATTACAATCAATACCTCCCTGGATTGATTATATTTATTTTTAAAATAAGAATTATAATTTGAACTTGAAGGCTTAAGCAAAACTAGTTTTATTTTTACTTTTTAACTTTTCTAAATTGAATATTAATTCTAGAATCATGAGGTTTAAATTGCATTTTATATCCACAAAAACATATTGCACAGAAACTACATAACTCACCCGGACAGTGCCAGTTTTAGGTTGATGACTGCTTAGATCTCTGCTGTATTTTGTTTCCTAGGAGAGCTACATATAGAAAATGGAACTGACTCAATTTTAAATTTAAATATTTTTAAACTATTTTAACTCTCAGGAAATGGAGGAAAGGAAATAGGAGGGGAAAAATCCATAATAGGATGATAATTCTAATAACTAAAACTTAGTTTGTCCCTAATATGTACCCTACGCAGCTCTAAGCACTCCACATCTGCTACTATTCACTTAGCCTAAAACCCCATGAACTCTTAGGAATAGAAGAACAACAGAGAAGAGTAAAAGTATTGTGTGGGTTACCCCAATCTAGAAAAGAAAAAAACAAATGAACAAAGAAACAAAGGAAGAAGGAAGGGAGGAAGAGAAGGCGGGAGGGAGGGAGAGAGGGAGGCAGGGAGGGAGGGAGGGAGGGAGGAAAGGAGGGAACTTCAACTAAAATTCAATTTAAAAATAAAAAAACTTCTAGTCTCCTATCTTGAAGCCTTTGAGCCTCTGTCTATGAGGTCACCAGATGGCCCACTAATGTGTGATCCCTCCCAGAGGGGAAGATAGTGTGTGTAAATGTTAAAAAATTATAGGAAAGGGGCGCCTGGGTTGCTTCGTCAGTTAAGCATCCCACTCTTGATTTCTGCTCAGGTCATGATCTCGAGGTTGTGGAATCCAGCCCCACGTCAGGCTCCATGCTGGGCGTAGAGCCTGCTTAAGATTCTCTCTCTCCCTCTCCCCCAGCCCCTCCCCACCCCAACTTGCACACGACCTAAAAAATTCTAGGAAAAATTCTAATGTCAACTTTATAAAGTAGCTCAGTTACAATATGCAGCACCCCGTGACACACTTGTTCATGTATTCATTCACTCTTGCAACTAATATGACCTTCTTACTGGTGTCAGGCTAGCGAGTGGGGAACAGCCTGTCAGGAAGCAGGCCTGGAGGCTGAGCTGACGATCCAAAAGGAGCTGATGGTGCTTGCCTAAGGGTGGTGGCAGTGGAGACGTTGACGGAAGAATAGAATGAAGAATTCTTTAGAAGTTGGAATCCGTATGACTTACTGGAAAGCAGGACGTTGGGGAAAAGGTGGTGTCTTTCCTCAGGTCCTCAAAAAGCAAGGCCTGAGACCAGAGTGAAGATCAAAACAATATATTTGGTAGATGCAAGCCCGAGAGAGTGAGAATGAAGAAAAGTGAAGCGAGCAAGGACAGCTGTGCCAGAACCAGTGAGCTGCGGGGCCGCCCTGGCTCCTGGTTCGTGACAAGATGCAGAAAGCGACAGCAGCTTTCTTAGTGCGCGTGTGTATTCAGCACACAAGACTCCTCAAAAGGGCTGCAAAGAACAAACAGAGCCTGAAGCAATCCACAAAGGAGAGAACGGATAACTCTCACAGGTTATCTTCTATCTTTCATTGCTTTTGAGAGATGTCCATATGGCAATGTCCGACAGGCAGCTGAATGTAGCCGGAGTCTAGAGCTCAAGAGAAAGCCAGGGTATAGAAGGCTGGGTAAGCAGCGTGCGCCGGGATATGCCACCCAGAAACCCCCTCTAGGAATGAAGCACTCACTCTCCCAGCTGCCAGGACTGTTGCCTGCTGGCGGCCCATGGCCAGATCCTTCTCCAAGAATAACCCTTTATCAAAGGAAGCTGCCTTGCCCAAGGGATACACCTGCCGTGTGCGTCCAATGACACAGTGATGTGGGGTTACAGAGGCCTGTCCCCTTTGCCTCAGTTCAGGTCATCTCTGAAAGGCCATGCCAGCTCCAGAGTTCCCTAGAATTGAATGGTGCCCCTGTTGTATCCACATTGCCAATCCCACTCCCAGGGTAGTTTCTAGAGCACCCACCCCATATACCACCTGCATGCACATCTCTGGGTCAGAGTCTCCCAGACAACCTGACCCAAGATGAAGTGGAACCTGAGGAAGTGAGAATTCTAGGTGGACAATTCTTTCAAGAAATTTATCGGGCGCATGGGTGGCTCAGTTGGTTAAGCATCTGCCTTTGGCTCAGGTCAGGATCCCAGAGTCCTGGGATCAAGCCCCACATCTGGCTCCCCGCTCAGCAGGAAGCCTGCTTCTCCCTCTCCCTCTGCCTGTTATTCCACCTGTTTGTGCTCTCTCTCTCTCTCTCGCTCTCTCTCTCTCGGTCAAATAAATAAATAAAGTCTTTTAAAAAAAGAAGCAGCAGCTTATCTGTGACTAGGAAGGAAGATTCCTGCAGAGAGGTACTTTCAAAGGAAGACTTTTTTTTTTTAATTGGAAAACACTAAGCATTTTTATCTGCTGATGGCAAAGAGCCAGTTGAGAGAGAAGAAGGGAAGAGTCTGCATAGAAAAAGGACCCTGAGAAGAGACAGGGTCCAAAATGACAGGTTTTAGAAGGATTGCCTCCGAGAAGAGGGAAGACATTCCCTCTGAAGAGAATGAGGGAGAAGGAGAGGATGAGTATGGATGTAGGAGAATTCATTTTCACTGTAAGGAAGGTTAGATCATCTGCTGAGAGGAAGACGAACTCAGGGAAAGTCGGAAGCCTGAAGACAGTGGAGAACATCAGAAATAGGCACTGAGGCAGTGGCAGGAAAGTTGCCAGGCAGAAATGCCGCGTACTGGCTGAGCAGTGATGAGGGCTGCTTGAGAGTGAGGTCACCAGGAATTTATAGTGGCAATCATCACAGCACTCAACATGGTATGTTATAATTATTCACAGGCCTCTCTCCGCACATATGCCTGACAGGCTGCAGCACCCACTAAATGCTGAAGGAATGAATGGACCCAGTTTAAATGAGCCCTCCAGTCAAAGGGCCTCATCTCCCCCGCCAACACAGTATCATCAGCTAAAACCATATGACAGCTATCCTGGGTCTCTCGCTCTCTGATACCTTTAGTCTCGAGAAACGTTGATGTGGAAAATACGCTTTTGTACAAGTTTATCATATGTTCTATATGTATGCTTGGTAATGCATGTGTGCATTAGACGTTTTCCCAAAGATCACTGGGTAGGACAGGGCAGAGCTCAGGCTAACCCAGGTCACCTGACTCTCTTTCCATATACTGCGCTATGAGATACGCAGTGTGAAACTGCCCATGAGTTCCAGATGATTCGGTAGGCCTTCAATATTTCCTTCCTTCCTTCTTCCCTCCCACCCTCCCTCCTTCCCTTCCTTCATTTCTTCCCTCCCTCCCTCCCACCCTCCTTCCTGACCCCCCCTCCATCTTCCCTTCCTAAGCATGGTAGACCTCTTGGAATGTTTTCTGACCTCCCTACTAAGCTGTCCCCTAGCTTCATTATGTTCAACCCTCATTTGCACATGCTCTTGACACCTGGTGTTTGGTGGCAGAAATGGCTGATAAAATTCCACACTGATTAATTTCATGTTTAATCTAACTGATACTTCTGTAGCCTTTGCAAATAACCTTTTTGAACAAAAACTGCAACGGCTCATTCCAAACCCGATCAAAGAGGTATGCATGACTCACAGCCACTAAATAAACATTGATGCCTGATGGCAGTAATATGGCTATTTATATTCAGAGCCTGATTTAACCAGTGGCATTCCTGTAATAAGATAATAAGCATGAGCTGTTTACTAGAAAAAAAGGAGAGTCTGTGGTGCTGGTGTTCAATAAAATCTCTTAACAGGCAAATGAGTCTCTGAAATTGGTTGGCAAATACATCCAGAATGAGATGTGCTAATTAGTTGCTGTTACTGATTTTCTAAAATAAAGAGTTTAAACTTAAATTAGCCCTGAAATTTAGTACAATAAAAAATGCTGGATGTATGATATCACATTGAAAATCTTATAGATTATGCTTAATATATGTCCAGCAATACAATTAAGAAAAAAAGAACTCTGCACCTAAATCATTAGAATGTAAACAGAGACTAAGAAGAGGTTTTATATGTAGAGAATTATAAGCATAGATATTTGAATCTCAGGTTCAAGGTTTTTTCTATTCAGAGAGCCTTTGTAGGTGACCCTCTTGGCTCTACTGGTAGAGATATCTATTACTATAAGCACTTTAATTTTTAAATAGAAAGAGCAAAGGAATGCAAGAATTATCCTAATAGCATTTGGATACCCTTTAAAAATAGATATCCTATTCAAAATCAAGATCACAGAGATTTGAGGTAAGCACAGAGGAGACAATGGTCTGGATTCAGAAATAAACGCTGAAAGCTTCAAGCTTTGAAGCCTCCCCAACACCTTCCAGCACTGTTTTTCCTCCCTTGAAGGAAGAGCTGCAGGCACCCGTGCATGCTTCCTTCTCTTCCTGCAATCACTCCAGGCAGCCCCTTCTAGGGGATGCTGAGGATGCATCTTCGAACCTCCATTTTCACTGTTTCCTTCACCAAGTTGGAGGGGACTTGCTTCTATCTGGACTTGCAACTTCAAATAGTGAAATGATCTCAGGAGGCAGCCAAATATTTTTTTTTTTAAATCAAATATGGCATCTGAAAAGATGTGGCCAAGTAACGAGAAGATTTGGGTTGTGTCTCCACTGTTTTTGTTTTTTCCTTTTTCCAAAAACCAAATATGAATTCAAGCAATTGCTGTTTGCATTTAGCTGGTGGAGATAATGCTGGCTTTCCCAGAGCACATGGTCATTGTTTGAAAGCCAGCTAGATGAGCAGACGGGCGTGCTCGAGCCCAGAGTAGTCATGCTCCTAAAGCCAGCAATGAGTTAATTTATTCATTTGGGTCTTATTTATCTATAGTTAAACAGACAAAGGTTGATTATTTATTTGCTTTAATTAAGATGTTAGTCTTTATCAGAGTTACTTTAGTCACCAGGGGTAATTGATTATGTACATCTTTGTTTCCATTTCATAGCGGAGCCCTCAGCTCAGGTAGCAACGTTCCCAGCTTTTACTGAGAACTAGAATTATGGAGGACGGTGTCATACAGGCTAACTAATAATTGAAATTACAAATAGAATTCTGAGTCATGAACACGTGGTCTTCACTATATTTTTCAATAGTATTAAAGTTCTCTTGAAACCAGCTCTGGCTAGCTTAAGACAAAAGGGAATTTACTCAAAAGGATATTCATAACCTTATAAGATGTAAGATTGAACAGCCACTCCTCAGACATCAAGAATCACACCAGCTCCAGAGACATGAAAACAAGAGTTTCTGGGCTCCTTCTTCTATTTTTGGAGCTCACCAACTAGCATCTCCTGGTTCCTTTGTCTCTTTTTTTAAGATTCCTTTTTTTTTTTTAAATTTATTTATTAGAGAGAGAGACAGCCAGCGAGAGAGGGAACACAATCAGGGGGAGTGGGAGAGGAAGAAGCAGGCTCCCAGCAGAGGAGCTTGATGTGGGGCTTGATCCCAGAATGCCGGATCACACCCTGAGCCGAAGGCAGATGCTTAACAACTGAGCCACTCAGGCGCCCCTTAAGATTCCATATTCTTAGACAAGAAAATCTGGTGGGTCTAGCTTGACTCAAACAAATGACCTAAACAAATTAGTTATGACTAACAGAAGAGAGGGACAAGGTCACATGATACCCACACACCCTGTGTGGAAGTCTCCAGAGACAGTAAGATGGCTGTCAGCTGGGCAGCAAACCCAACAGTGCTCTACCAGTGGCCCTCCAAGTAATGGTCCTCAGTGTGATGCCAACCCAAGGGGGATAAAGAGCATGCATCAAAATCTAAATCAACATACTGCTTACTTTATCAAGAACGTCTTTCTATTTAAAAAAAAGGTCAGCTGAACTTAAAGGGTATGCTTAGAGATATAGTTTGTTTACATTCTGGTTCATTAGCAGAGTTTGCTGGTAGACAACTGCCTGTGGACCACTCCTTGAGTAGAAGTCTCTTCTCTTCAGTCCTTGTCTGACTTTATGGGATGGTACCAGAGTAATCAAGAACATAGGCTTTGAAGGTGCCTGGGTTTTAGTTCTTGCTCTGCCTAATAGCCAAATGACCTGGGGTAAATAAATAGTCCTAGCCTCATTTTCCTAATCTACACCGGAGATAACAATACTACCAGATTTGTCAGGACTCTTTCAATTATAGGCAGCAGAAATTCAAATCATTACGTCAAACCAGTTGAAATTAATGATGTCCAATCTGAAAAAAAAAAAGTGGCAATTTTATATGGTTCAAACCAATGGCTCAAGCAGAGAGAGATCTTATTGGTTTATGAAACTGGAAAGCATAATAGTGGAGTAGGTACCATATATATCTGAATCTAGGGCTCAAGTGGATGAAGAGAAACTTTGTCCTTGCCAGCAACAAGAATCAGACCATTTGGCATATAAAAACTCTAACTGTCCCTGCCTGGGTCATTCTCCCAACCCCCAGCCCAATCACTATCAAAAAAGACACAAAGTTCCAGGATGGGCCAAGCTTGGGTCATATACTTAGAAGCAGTCGAAGCGCTATGATTAACAGATTGGCAAGCCTGTCGGCTAAACCCTTTCTGTCTTATTTTGTCATAACCCTAATGCCTAGAACCTAATAGGTGCCCCCCAAATTAAGTAAATAAATGATAACGGAAGGGGTATTGTGTAGCCCCTCTAGTCTAAAGAGAGGGCAGACAAGAGCAATAAAATTCCATAATAAATGCCTACATTATATGGATGTTGTAAAGATTAGCTAAGAATGTGACACACATGGGACAGGGCCTGGCACATAATGGCACTTTGATCTACAGCATAGACCAGGTCAGGGGGGAAGCCCACATTTTCCACGTGTGACTTGCACGTAGGCACCCAGGTTTCTCAGTCAACTGAATGAGCTAATAAGTGAACTCATGAATAGACAATGAGAAATCTGGATCCTGTATCTTCCTGTGGAAAATGTTCTTCATCTTACTGCAATTTTGATTTTGTCTGAAGTTTTCCTCTGAATAACCAGACAGGAATCATACAAACAACAGGGCAAAAGCCAACAGGCTTTGAATTACAACTGGAGGCATTTTAGTTAAAGACCTACAGTAAGAAAACCTCCTAGAGTCTGGAAAACAAATCTTCTTCAGTGAAACTTCAAGAAAACAGGCTGGTTTTTATCACAATTCTTCCTGGTGGCAGAAAAGGGACCGGTGACTTTGAAGAGCCCTTGCCCAGCAACTGGCAACATTTGCAGGTCACATTCCAATCCAAGGGAGGGCAAGGGAAGGGGGACGGGAGCAGGAGATACAATCAGAGTGTTTGACTTGGCAGGTGTCCACAAGAGCTCATCTAGCCTAACCCCGGATCTTACTGAAGAGGGAACGGAGGCCTGGAGGAATGAAGGGGCTTGCCTGAGGGTCAAGGCGAGGCCCCTGGGAAGGGACAGAGCTGAGCCCAGATCCACGTCCACTATTCGTCCCCCGCACCACCCCACCCCGCAGGCAGGGGCGGCTCAGCGTGCACCAGTAGTGCCTGGTCCCCCGTGATCAGGTGGACAGGAAAGCAGGGAATGGCAATACTTCAGTGAGAAGTCAGTGAAGACCTCCATGTAGTAAAGGGGCAAAGGATGGGGATGAGCGTGCCCTGAGGAATCATCCGGCTCCCACTTTTGCTCACCAACCCCATGTATTACTAACCTACACCTTTCCACCTGCCACTTGAAGAGAAGCCAAAACATGAACAATATCTTTTTTTGAAAGGACATGTGTCAAGCAATTTGAGCAAATAACAAATTCAGTTATTTTATCAACAGTTCGTTTTCTACAATAAAATTCAGGACAAATGTATCTGACAAAGGATATTGGAGCCTTTTCTGAATAGGAAAAATATACATTTAGGTGCCAAAATACTGACTTTGTGGGTTTAGGAGAAGAACACGCAGGTTTTCTGCAATTGGAACTAATCCGAAATCCAAGACATGTGCTCACTTAGAGGGTAGGGGTGTCACATTAGCGGTGGACCATCCGTTGCCCACCCGATAGCAGTTCTCGCCTCCCTCACTGCCAGAGCTCCCTTATTGTTAGGACTGACAGAATGCCCAGCTTCAGTTTATGACCAGTGAGATGTAAGTAAAAGACATCGAGGCTTTCTAGAAAGCCCCCTTTAAAGGGGCTGACTCAGATGGCAGGCCCCTTCTGTGCCTCTTTCTATATCTTTCAGATGCTGGGATCAAGTGGCTGGAGTTCTAGAAATCATACTATAAACATGGGATGAAGATTCGCCCTAGGGATTGTGGGACGGCGAGCTGCAAAGACCTTGGATCCCCAAAAAGCTCATGGCCCCGCCACACCAGCCCTACACTGCTCACTTCTGGACATCTTAGTAGATGAGACGAAAAGAACATTCCGTGTTGCTTAAATCAATTTTCAGACCGGCCAAGTACAGCTCCTGACTGGTACAAACACACCGCATGCTCTTGGCAAAGTTCAGCTCTTTAGCCCCTTCATGCCTCAGTTTCTTCCTCTTTGAAATTGAGTAAGAGTATGAACCAGCTTTAAAGAACACATAATACAGTGATTTTAATATTCTGCTTACTGAAGCCCTAGAAAATTTCTGGAGGTAGTCCAAAGGAGTAAGGGGTAAGTAGATGGGTATCGAATGCTCAATATTCAATCAGAACAATTCCTCTATTTGATTTTTATATTGAGTTTCCAAGTAAGATTTCATTTGGAGGGGGGAAAAGAATTTAAAGGCCAAAAGAATTTGAAAATCACTGGCATGGAAAAACGTTTAGTCCTTTGTATTGAGAAGGACACGGGGCGTACCGCTGCTCGAGACTATTCTTTTCTAACATCGCCCATGGATCTGATGATGCCAGTTCCAAGCTTCTTGAGACCAATATCTCACACCTGTAGACCAGCCTAAAGGAGCAGTGGGGGGCCACGGAGCAGCGCAGAATGCCCTGATGCGTGTAGGAATAAATCGGTCACCCCCGACACCTTCAAGCTGCGCTCTAACCCTCTGAAGAATAACTAACGAGCCGGAGAGCCATGTACAGCTGCACTCTGAGGTGGTACATAGACACTGGAGGAGTCTAGGGAGCTGTGTCCATAAGGAAGGCATTTTGTCACTCACTGGCTCTTGTTACCTCCCATAGCCCTGACCACCCTAACCCACACCCTTAGTGTACTTCTTTATTCAAGGGTTCAGTAGTCTTCCACATGGGAAAAAGTTCCCAACTGAGATTTTGGGAAGGGGAAAGGAAACCGGAACCGGAACAGGAACGGGGAAAGGGGAACGGGGAACAGGGAAGGGGAAGGGAAGGGGAAGGGGAGGGGAGGCAGGGAGTTTCACACAACTGACTTCTAATCACACTATCTCTTAGCAGAACATCTTACCTGGGCCTTGGAGAAAGAGCTAAACTACGAAGATCTTGGGATCTTGGAAATCAGAATCCGTCTGGCTGAACCCCTCATCCATCCACAGAAATCGCTTCAAATCCCCAAACATGATACACACAAGGCTCGTTGGTTATAGAAGGCTCCTCTGCACACCATGCCACCTCAAATAATAAGCAGCAGCGGAGGGCTGAGGACCGGCACCCGCTCCACCAGAGGTCCTGGAGCCGTCCCAGCCCCTGACTCCAAATTCTCCTTCCCAACCGACTTGATTTCAACTTTGACTTGCCAATCAAGCTGCAGCTTATCCTACTCAAGTCCTTGGCTCTGTTTCTCTGAACATGATCATTGCCCGTCTGTTCCTCTCACTTTGTTGGGGTCATGTCCCATTGCTGAGCCCCCAGGCTCATGAGCCCTGTCCTTAATTAATGCTTGCTCACTCTGCACACTATCTCCAGGCTACATATGCGCCCATTCAGACCACTCCCAGCTGCCAAAATCTAGACTCTTCTGGAAATAGTTAAGCTCTGTCTGCCTTTCTTTCTTTCTCATCTTCTCAAACATCTCCAAACAAGCACACCTCATTCAAACAGGTCATTAAAATAGCAGATATCCTATCGCATTGCATCGTACCTCTCTCTTTTCCACTCCAACTCCACCTTTGCAAATGCATCCTTCTGAGTAGGTTTTTGACTGATGATGAGGGAAATAAAAGAGGAAAGATGACATTAAAGTTAAAGAGAAGAATTTGCAGAGTAATTAAGAAGAGTAGACGGAAGGTCTGTTTCCTATCAGACTCACTGAGGCAGATGGGATGCTCAACTTTGTCTCTTGGCCCTCTGCATCTATTTCTGCCTCTTTTCTATACTCCTCCCTGGATCACAGGGGTTGGAAGACTTAAAACCCTATCTTCCTGACTCCTTCTCCACTAGGATTTTAGATATGATTTACCTTCTGCCATTCAAATGCACTCACATGCTGTCTGGCATACGGAAGGGAGGCGGGAGCTCACTCTTTCTGGGACAGCAGCGGCTAATGAACATGTTCCCACAAACATAAGCTTTCACAGCAGCCAGACTCCATGTTACACTCTCTAATAACCAGCCTCGAGGGTAATGGGCAGGTGTCATGCTGCCGGCAATTTCCCGACCTCCGGGTAATAGCAGAGTAGATGGAAGAGAGAAAAAAGACTTACTAGATTCAGTAAAGTGGATCAAGCCACATGCCCTTGGCTGGAAAAGCTCCAGCTACTTAACTTCTCTTCTCCCCCCACCCCTCAGGGTCAAATAACTGAGACACTATTCCTTATAAATGAACTTTAAAATAGGTAGTATTAGAATAACTGCTAGTCACAGATACAAGTCTGGTTCAATGTTCAAAAACCAATCCATGTAGTCACCCACATTAATAAAGAGAAAAAATCCCTTGTGACCGTATCAACTGATGCAGAATAAACATTTGATAAAAATTCAACACCTACTCATGATTTAAAAAACTCTCAGAAAAGTAGGAATAGCAGGAAACTTCCTCGATTTGATAAAGAACATCAGCAAAAAACCTATAGCTAACAAATTGTAAAAGACTGAATGTTCTTCCCCTAAGATTGTGCACAAGTGGGGGCACCTGGGTGGCTCAGTCTGTTAAGTGTCTGCCTTCGGCTCAGGTCATGATCCCAGGGTCTGGGGATCAAGCCCCACGTCAGGCTCCCTGCTCAGCGGGGAGCCTGCTTCTCCCTTTCCCTCTGCCATTCCCCCCTCTTGTGCTGACTCTATCTCTGTCAAATAAATAAATAAAATCTTTAAAAAAAAAAAAAAGATCAGGTACAAGGTAAAGAGGTCTGAAAAGTTGTCTGCTCTCACCACTGCTATTCCTGTGATCTAGCCAGCTCGATAAGGCAAGAAAAGAAAATAGAGGAATACAGATAAGAAAGTAAGAACTAAAAATGCCCTTATTTGCAGATGCCATCATAGTCTACATAGAAATCCCCAGGAATCTGAAAAAAACGTTCCCCAAACTAGTAAGTTCAGCCAGATCACAGATACAAGATCAACACACAAAAATCAATTGTAACCATAGAAAAATTAATTGCATTTCTATAGTCTTACACTGAATATGTGGACACAAATTAAAAATACAATACCATTTATAACCACTCAAAAAAAAATATAGCAATGGAGTGACTGCTGCTCACAGGTCTCCTGGCTGCTAGAGAGCCCCATTCTGAGATAAGACACCTCTCCACCCTGACTCTAGTAAAGAGGTCAGGAAACCCTGAGTAAGAGTGGAGGTACTAATTTCGGGCAGTTAATTACATTCTTTCAGCATCCATCTCCCTGAAGTTTTCACTGGGCAAATCCTTCAGGAGGACATCCCCATTAGCTATTCATTTTTCTTTCTCACTGACTGGAGAATGAAGTGACTGTTGGCTGTGTCACACAACTCGTTGAAATTCACCCCTGGGTGAAGTGATCCTCAAATAATTACCAAATGTAGTTCAGGTAACTGAATTAGTGAATTACATTGGCTCCTTTGAGATGAAAGGCTCTTTAGGAATGTGAAATACTTTGGTTCTTTGTTATTAATAACCTGAACGATGAAAGAACCCAAAGTAGTATTCAATATGCTCCAGGAATGGGATGACTAAAATTAAAGGATGCAATTGATTTTCATTTTCCATACTTTTCATTTTCTATCCTTTTCATTTCAGTAGTCGGGACTGAATATGACAAGTCATCAAATCCCCTCCGATGTTAATAAAGCATCAACTATAGAAAAATTCAGCCAAAGTGTGGCGAGTAGGTGGGTCCCCTTTCCACGGTTTATTATCATTTCCTCTCACCCACCCTGTTACAGTACTTGACGGGTGAAAACCTCCTACTTTGACTTGCTTTCATTTTCTTCTGACTCAGTCTAATTTTCTAAAACTAAGTGTCTCAACTACTCACCCACCCTTCAGACAAACAATTGTACCCATCACTTGTACCCAGCAGAGGAAAGTAGGATGCCCTTAACAGCTTAGTGCTCTGCCCTGGGTATGAAGAAGGCAGAAGCATAGAGGTGAATCCCCAGCAGAGAGCTTGACCTTGGGGGCAGGAGGAATGAGAAGCGGTAGGGAGGGGACTTAGGGCTGGCAAATCAAACCCCAGCCTATCTGAGGTTGGTAGAGAGCTGAAGAAGGTGGAGATGCTGGGTATGGGTGTCCTGCGTTTATTAAATTAGATTTACAGTTCCTCATTTTTAGTTTTCATTTTGAAAGCATTAAGAGTTTGTCTATCTCTCCTCCTTGCTTTTCAAATACCTTTTTAAGTGTAATTTATTTGTTTAGAATTGGAATAGGTAATCTATTCACATAGTTCATAAGTCAAAGGCATACATTTTTACACGGTGAGACCTCCCTCCCCCGCATACTCCAGCCCTCCAGTTCCCCTCTACAGGCATCAGTGTCACTGATTTCCTACGTTTCCTTGCAGAAATATATAAGTAAATTTGTGCAAGGCACCTCTCACCATCTTTTTTTTTTTTTTTTTAAGATTGATTGATTTGGGGGGGAGGGGGACAGGAGAGAGAATCTCAAGCAGACTCCATGCTGAGCATGGAGCCCAATGCCGGGCTCGATCCCATGACCCCATCAGGACCCCAGTGGAAATCAAGACTCTTCCAACCAACTTCACCACCCAGACACCCCACCTCTC
Organism: Ursus arctos; assembly: GCF_023065955.2. Classification (NCBI taxonomy): domain Eukaryota; kingdom Metazoa; phylum Chordata; class Mammalia; order Carnivora; family Ursidae; genus Ursus; species Ursus arctos. The sequence goes on from NW_026623053.1 coordinate 14,979,447, forward strand.
ACCAGCCTTTATTTCTACAAATAGTAATCCACCATTCTGTTCCATTCCTTACTTTTTTTACTTAATATATACCAGAGTTCTCTCCACACCAGTACACAAAGAGCTCCTCAGTCTTTCTCCATGATGAGTAATAATCCATTATATTAACACAGTATCATTTGTCTAAGCAGTCTCTGGTTAGTGATCACTTCCATTATTTCTAATTTTTCAATACTACAAACAATGCTGCAATGAATAACCTTGTTCAACAAGTGATTTCCACATCTAGGAGTATGTTGTAATTCAATAGAGTTGCTACTAATAGAATTTTATAAATAATTCCTGTAAGTAAAATCACTGGATCAAAGATTATATATATTTGTAATTTTGATAGATAACTGCCAAATTGCCAATCCATGTCACCTAACACAATATCCTTTACCCACTTTTGTATTGCGTTGTTGGTCTTTTTCTTACTGATATGGAGCAATGAATTGCAAATATGTTTCCCAATTTGTCCAATGACTTTTGACTCCCCTTATGGTTGTTTTTGCATGTACGTTATTAAAAATATGGTTGAATCTTTCAATATTTTATTTTATAACTGCTATAATTTGTGTCATATTTTAAAAGGTTTTCTTTGGTCATAAATTACAAAAAGAAAATAGTCCATACGTCTTTTCATATTTTTATGGTTTCACATTTTTATATTTAAAATCTTTGGCCCATTTCGAATTCCTTTGGTAAAGTGTGAGGTATGGCTCCAATTTTATTTATGCATTCGTTGTGATAGCTGGCTACCATGTTGTCCAAACACCGTTGATAAAACATCTAGTTTTCCCCACTGATTTGAAATGAGACCTTTATCATATGCTAAATCCCTGTATGTTTTGGGTTCTACTTCTTGACATGGATTCTGTCATTTCTCTGTTTATGAGCCAGTGGTACCCTGTTTTAATGTTTTAGGAACTTAAATAAAATTAATTGTACACAGTTTTTAAAGCTTTACTTATATATCTCCCCAAAGCAACAAGGTTTCTTCTCTGCATCTTATTATTTTGTTTACTTTCCCTCAGATAGCTCATGACCAATTTTTTCTTAATCTTCCAGAAAAAGAAATTTTGGCATAGGCAAATAAATGAAATAACCTTGGGCCTATAAGGAGAAGACCACGGGAATATCATATTTTACTTTTCCAAATCCCAGTGCAAGACAGGGTCTCGGGAAACATGCTCTTTTGTTTCTAAGGCCATCACTTTAAAACCGAGTTATATTTGATGAATATTTATTATACGGCAAGTTGTTTCAGTTAGGATGCTTTTGGCTTCAAGTCATAAAAACAGATTCAAGCATCTTTAAACAATAAGGAAATGCATCCATCGCGATAACTGTAATTCTTAAGGGACGGAGGGTTGGGTAGGCAGTTTCAGTGGCCCAGCCATGTGATCACAGATCCAGGGTCTTACCATCTTTCTGCTCGGCCGTCCTCGGGCATCTTCTCCATCTCAAGCTGATGGCAAGATGGCTTCAGTAATGCCAGCTCTCCCCTCCGACATGACAACACCCTGAGAAAGAAGAGACAACATCTCTTTTGTTCTCTTAGGAGCAAGAAAACATTTCTCAGAAGTCTCCCATGTCTCGCTGGCCAGAATTGGGTGTAATGCCCATTCCCAAATCAACCTCTGGCCACAGGAATGTGATTACCTGCAGTCCAATCAGACCCACCCAATGAGGCCCGGGAAGGGTGAGTTTCCTCTGAGGCCACGGCCGCACAAACCTGGGTTCAAGTAGTAATGGAAGTGGATAATGGATGCTGTTAACGAGTGCCCCATTTCCCTCCCTTTCTCTCTCCTGGCTGCATCCCTTTGCCAGACACCCAACAGTGTTCTCCCTCAGACATACTCACTGTTTGAATGGTAATGTATTAACCGCAAACTCATGTATTCGGTGAACATTTATTGAACTCATACTAAATACCCAGTTCTGTGTGAGGAGCTGAGGACCGGGAAAAGGAAAGACAGGGGTCCTGATCTCAATGATGTCATGGAAGAGGCAGAAAATTTAGGAATTCCGTAGTACCATGATAAATGCTATGTCCCCAATTTAAGGGTGCTGTGGGGGTTCTAAAGACTGAGGAACATCATGGGGGAAGGGTAGAACAAACAGGGAATATTCCAGCTGAGCTTTAACAGATAAGCAGGTGATGGAGGAAGAAGAGCACGCGGGCAGGGCAAACAGCCGTACAAAGGACAGAGAGGACACTGGTGTGGCGATGAAATTGTCAAGCTCTTGAATTCGGGGCTCAAGTGCTGCTCTACCCAGGACATGAAGGTACCTGGGCGGAAGCTTTGGGCCTGGTTAGCAACCTCCATTTGCACTATTTAAGAGACGTCGCCAGTGGATACCATCCCTAAGAAGTTCTGGCAGCAATTCAAGCTAATTGTAGCAAGCACAAATGGCAGATTATTAATTAACCTTCTAAGATCACAGACCACGTCTCTGAGACCACTAAATCTTTTCTCTCACTTCACAAGCAAGCTCTCGGCAAGAAGATAGCCACACGAACAGTCTCCTCACCTCCATTCACTCCTCAACCCCAACCCCCTGACGGTGAACAATATGGTGGTTTCTCCTGCTAAGGTCACCAGTGGCCTCAATAACTACAAGACACCACAGAGAATAAAACCACCACCAACAACAACAACAACACTCTTTCACATTCTACCTTCTCACCATACTGACCTATGTATAATTCACTAATTCCCTTAACACCTTTAGAGACCCCAGGCAGTGGAAGTATGATTTCTTTCTCCCATTTCAATATGAAATTAGAATTCAAAACAATCCTAAATCATATTTTTTCCACAAGGACTTCATTTCTTTTTTGAAATACCAAATTCTTTCAAAAACAAAATCAATCTCTTTGGCTCTCAGTACCCCTATTTGTTCCTATTTAAGCACATGGGTGGTCCACCAGGGGGGTAATCCAGCAATAAACACATTAGTGTCTTCTTTGTACTGTTCCCCCAAGAGATATATCCATCCAGAACCTCAGAATATAACCTTATTTGGCCTTTGCAGATTTAATTAAGGTAAAGGTCTTTAGATGAGATCAACCTGGATTAGGGTGAACCTTAAATCCCTTATTCTTATAAGAGACAGAAACAGAACTGTAGAGACCGTGGAATAGCATGTGAAGACAAAGGCAGAGATGGAAGCAATGTATCTAGAAGCAGAGGAATGCCAACGATTACTGACAGCCACCGGAAGGTAGGAGAGAAGCATGGACCAGATTCTCCGCCAGAGCCTCCAGCAGACACCATCGCTGCCGACACCTTGATTTCAGACTTGTAGCCTCCAGAACTGTGAAAGAATACATTTCTGTTCTTTTAAGCCACCCAGTTTGTGGTAATTTGTGACATCAAGGGCAAGGCATTATTGCAACCCATTCTCATGCTTGCAGAGTCACACACGCATACACACACACACACACACACACAGTATATACACACATATTGCCCACACTTGTCCGGAGGGATCAATGGCCCAATTACCCAGCATCCAGTCCCTAAGCCCATTTCCACACTGGCTGGGTTTCCCGAGAGCCAAAGCCCTGCCCAGTATTAATAGTATGCTCACTTTCTCCAACATTTACTCCCCCAGTTCACCAAGGAATGGCTAAAGGAGACTGGGGTCTCTGGAGTGGGGACACAGGGTAACTGCCAGGGTCCCCACTGCTGCTCCATCCCTGTAAATGAGTAGACCTTACGAATGAATGGGGCCACTGGGTAGTTTGACCAGCTATATGGGATAAAGTCAAAACATTTTGTTCTGGAGTCTGGGACATCCACAGGAAAGGCCTGAGGTTGAGGCAAACCAGAACATGGGACCTCTCCTCCCTGGCAAGTCACCCTTCCATACTGCTCACCCCACACCCACCTCCACCACCAACCCTCACCCCTTTCCCAGCTCTCCCCTCGCCCTGGTGAAAGCTCCCAGCCAGCCCAGGCCTCGAGCCACCCACTCCAGCTTACTCCCCATTCACTCGCTCACTCATTCAACAAACCTCCACAGGCACCTACTGTGTGCCAGTCATCGTGCCAGGCCCTGGAGACCCAGGGAGGCCAGACCCAGGCTGCTTGCCAGGCCCCGTCGCTCCTCTCATTCCAGGCACGCTGAGCACAAGGCCCTCTCTTCAGAGAACCATGGCTTCGCCGTTTCTTCTCTCAGAGGCCTCACCCTGGTGCAGGAGCAGTGGCTCAGAAAATCTGTCCTTTCACTTGCATTATAGGATTTTTTTTTTTTTAAGCAGCAGCAGCAGCGGGGGCAGCAGCCTTACCTTCCAAGGAGCCCGTGGCTTAGGCTAATATTTACATGTATTTGCATTTCCTTTGTACACAAGGATGGGGAAAGGGTGGGGAAGGGAGTTCTGCCAAGGAATGAAAATTTGCCCTGAGCCAATCCTCAAAGTGCAACGGCAGCTGCCAATTGAAAATCAAGAAGCAACTTGTTTAGCTACCATTCGGGTAATTTCTAACGCTCCCACCCTGGCTCCCCTCCCCCAGCAGACTCCCGTCTCCCTCGCTGGCCCGTGCCTGTGGTCATGTCAGGTGCGGGCGAGCTGTACTTTGCCTCAGTCTCACAGACACTGGAAATCGTCTTTCTCCTCTCATTCCTCGGGTTTGGGTCATTTTCAGAGAGCTCTGTGGGCACCCTCTGCTGGCGGACTGAGAACTTTACCTGCAGAAATCGCAGTTGACCAGAACGGCTTTCCTGAGCAGCCAGGCTCTGCTGGTGGACGTCGCCAATTGGCAGCCTGTCTGCTGTACCTTGGGCCACGTCTTTCATCCGCGATATGGGAGATGGAGACGGGGACAGTAGCTCCGGCCTCTCAGGAGGCAAGGTACTTTACGGAAAGGGCAGAGTGAAGAAACAGGGCCTGATTTGTGGGTTGCTGCTTTTCCAGGTCGGCCCGGGTGAGGAGCAGAGGGGCAGCCGATCTTTGGGCTCTCAGGACTCACCTCACTGTATCTCAGGGGCAGGCCAGGCTCCTGGAATACAGTCCTCTTCCCAGAATTCCTGCCGCTCTGCCAGTCCAAGGGGCAACCATTCCTGAGAATCCGCCAGAACTTCAGGGAAGGACTGGGGCGGGAGGGAGGAGTTGAGGCAGGAAGAACCGTCCACCTAAGGATGACCAGCCCTCAGGCCTTAAAATCAGAGGATCTAATGAGCATTGCTGTTCTGTCAACACAATAAATACCATCACCTGATAGTCCTTAGCTCTTTCTCCAAGGATCTCATTAGCCTCAGGATACTTCCTCAAGTCAGTTAATGTTACCTTCATTTTGCAAAAAGAGGCCCCAAAAGGTTCACCACTAATGTGACTTCCCCCAGCCTGCCAGCGTGGGCCGTGACCACAGTTTCTCTCCTGCCTGGTGCTGCTCTGGAATATTTACCAGTAGCCCCTCTGTCTGTCAAAGCAAGCCACACGGGAACAGGCGAATCGTGCTGAGGCCTTTAAAAGGCAGGGTCTTCAGGAAGGCTATACTTGAGGCACAGGAGAGTAGCAATATCACGAGTGGGTTCCAGAAGCTGGAAAGAGAACCAGCTTGCTCCGATTTCAGACGCCTCGGTAGGAGGCCTAAGCCGTATCATTTACCCAGAAACAAAGAAGCATTGTCTACCGGGAGCAGTCTTCTTTATTGCAACTATTTTTCATTTGCTTTTTTTCCACAAGCAGGCCCCAGGGCAGAAGGGAAGCCCAGCTCCCCTGAGCCACCAGTCACCACCCAGCCAGGTCTCAGAACGCCGCTGGCGGCAGCCGTAGGGCGATAATGTCTTTGGTGGACAGACAGCCTAGAAGCTAAGGTAAGACTGGAACAGAGCAAAATACAAAGAGGCCAGTGTGACCACCACCTGAGGAAACAGCTCGACCACCCACCGAGACACCCATGCAGGGGCCGGGCCGTAGGTCCTGATAAATCTGAACTGAGCTCCTGGGGTTCTCCCTCTAGCTCGTGCTCCCAGCAGGACGCCCATATTAGTGCTGGGCTACTACTGTGGGCCCCAAGCGTGCGGTCTCGTTGGGACGGGGCGGCCATCATGGTCATCACCGCTGAGGAAATGCTCGCTAAGTGCAGCTACCACCCACTGCAAACCCTTCACCTAGACTAACTCATTAGTCTTCATGACAGCCAAACAAAGGAGGTGCTGTTATTCCCCCCATAAACCAGGACACCACGCAGAGAAACTCAATAACTTGACCCACCTCATGCATACCGTCAGTGGTGGAGTCAGGATGCACATCTGGCCGCCTGGCTCCAGAGCCTGTGCTCTTAAACCACCTCATTCTGCTGTTTCCCTGAGTGTGGGGCACGAGCTCATTTATCCTTCACAGAAACTGCACATCATAGGCATCTACTAGCATCCCCATTTTACTGACACGAAAACTGAGTCATTGAGGAGTTAAACAGGGTTACACAGCTAGCAAGAGGCAGAGTCAAAATTTGAATCGAGGTAGCTAGCCTCCTGAACCCCAGCTCTAATCATCACATTCTACCACCTCCCTCTCAGCTAGAGGAATTCTCCAGAGCTTCCACTCACTTGGTTTTGCAAATTTCCTCTGAAGACATTGCTAGTGCCACGCTGGTTTGGGGGCTGGCCCTGAGGCCCAGGGAGTAGCCCTCCTCCCTCCTAAAGGCATATCTGAGAAGGCTCCTCCCTCTCTGCCCACTGCTCCAGAGACCGGGTCGTGGCCATCTGCCTCTGACTAGCAAGGTCGTATCAGTCTTGATCATGCCCAGGTCAGCCCTGCCTCTCTGGGGCTTCCAAGTCTAGGAAGGTAGTTCTCTCTTCCTTAGCCAGATGATTCCAATTTCTCTGGAATCTTATGGGACATAAAGGCAAATCCAGTTCTTCCACTGTCTCCCCAGGGCTCCCCTCAGGTGGCCATTTAGGAAATTAGGGAATGAGTTGCTCAGCCCCAGCCTTTTCCAGATTCTGAAGGGCCAACATTCATAGGGTGTCACCACAATTTAGAGCCTGAAGCCTTAGGCAAATTTTTCTCCTTTCTGGCTTATTGGTCATATACCTGGCTACCTTCCAAAACTGACACTGGTCTTTGTCTTTCAAGGTTTGTGTCCTGCAGGGTTGAGCAGTTGAGTTTTATCAAACGGGATTAACACCATGAAATCGACTTCAAATTGCCTGGTGCCTGTGCTGGATGACTTCCATCTGTCCGTCTCTCCATTCACGCTTCTCCCAGGGTACTGACCTAGAAGGACAGTATCGATAGATTCCTTGTCCTCTGGCTTTCCTTGGGTTCATCCACTGGAGGTCACTGGCAGTAAATAAGTAGGCAGGAGGAGAGAGAGGCCAGAGTGTTTGTCCCACCAGGTTCCCTTGAGTTATCTCTCTACTGAGGCCATACATATATATTCCTGTATCCATTGGTAGGTAACAACCTACCTCAAACAGTAACCTAAAACAATTAACAATCACTTATTTTATTGATGAACCTATAATTTGGACAGGGCTTGGCACGGTGACTCAACTCTGTTCCATGTGGCGTAAGCTGGGGCAGCTTGACTGGGGCTAGAGAATCCACTCCCAAGATGGCTGGCAAGTTGGTGCTTGTTATCATTTGGGTGAGCCTAGTCAGGGCTGCTAGCAGAGACTTTGAGCTCTCCAGGTGGGCCTCTCCGTGGGGCTGTTAGACTTCCTCCCAGCAAAGTGAGTGGTCCAAGAGCACGGAAATGGAAGCTGCCAAGGCCTAGGCCTAGAAACTGGCACCACATCACTTCTGCCATGTTCTTGGTCAAAGCAGTCACAGAGGCCCCTCTGATTCAAGGGGAGAGAACACAGCCCCCAGTCCTGATGAAAGGAGTATCAAAGAATTTTAGACTTTGATTCCATTTAATCCACCACAGTTTATAAGTGGTCTCTCCTACAGCTACCTTTCCAGGGTCCAGTAACTGCTCTGTCCCCTTGCTCCGTCCGTCAGGCCAGGAGTGGAGCAGCTGGCTCCTTATTAGTGTTTGTCCCAAGGTACTATACTGTCCCTGGTTTGATTTGCCCATACCCTGATCACACATTTGAAACAGCCTCTTTATTAAACTCCCCCTCAAATATCCAGCTTGAGTGTATACAGGTATTTGCCTGGACCCCGGCAATATTTCTCTGCCAAGTCCCTACTTGACCCCATGGGAATGTTCCATGAGACCACCCTCCTCAAAACCTCTCCTCCCAACTCCCACCAGCCCCCAAACTCCCCACACTCCAATCTCCTTTCACCTTCGCCTATCACGTTCCTTCTGGCCTTTGGAAGACCTCAACTCAGTCAGTAAGAGCTGGCTAACTTAGCAAAACGATTCATGCTTCCATGCTGTGAGGGCACTCACGCTTCATGCCCTCCTCTCCTGGGAAAATGTCTATACTGTTATACTTCCTCAAGAGTCAGATCTTAACCAAAATTCTCGAATTCTATGTTCATAAACACAGAAATTTGTGAACCTCCAATTAGGCTAATAAAAAGGGATGTTATGGTCAAGCTAGCCTTTCAGATCGCCTCAAAGCACAGAGACAACCTCCAAATCTTCCTACTTTCCACCCCCCAACGTTTGCCTTGACCTTGAATCCCCATGAAGAGCCTGAAGATCTGTTTTACTTCTGTTTTGGCTGTTCCCTGATAACTCTCCTCCCTCCAACAGGGGACCTGTAGCTGTAAGTCCGGGGCCAGGGCAAAAGGGCATATTGACTGCCCCCATGCCTCATTTCATTCAAAGACAAGCATATCACGAACCAGTGAAGAGGAACAAAGGTTGTCTTCCTATGACACTGCAAAAAAAAAAAAATAGCATTTTCTGGATTCTTATCTGGAACTCCAATAATTATGGTTTCTGTCATGTATTCAATCAGCAGAACCGAAAAAGGCAGAGCTAAACTATTTCCAAAGCACTTTCTTCCCCTCCGGTACTTCTAAAACTTTTCATTAATTCATTCACTGGAGAAATATTTATCTGAACACTTGCTGTACGTGGCAGGCAATGTACTAAGCATTGAGAATCAATGATGAGCAAAAGCAGACTGAGGAAGATACATCACTCAAAGAATCGCACAAATATATGTGAAATAACAAATTGTGACGCCATTTTCCTTGTAGTATGAGTGTGTATAATAGGGAGACTGTCATCATCAGGGAGGTCAGGGGTAAAGAGCTGTCACCCTTGAGTCCCATTGATGCTCCCACCCTCTATCAGGCTCATCCCCGCCCTGGGATGACCACGGAACAGCTAAAATGTGCTAGGGACTTCCACCTACAGCAGCCCGGTCACTTGCCCAGTCCAAGCGTCCCACCTGGGAGGTATCTGGAGCCAGGGGCTACCACTCCCATTAATGGGAGGAGTCTGGAGTGGGTCTTAGTAGGAGCCTTCTTCTTAAGCACAGCGAACCTTGTGCCGTGGTGGCATGGCCAGGTCTCCTATGACACCTGCCTGCTGCCATGCCAAGCTGCCCAAGGAATGTCTACCAACAAGTCCCAGCCCCATGAACGAGGATGCCTCAAAGGCAATGTTGCTGGAGATGTCACTGGGGTATCTGGTTCAGCACCTTCGCCCACATTTCAAAGAGCTGGTTTTTATATCTTCCCTGAGTCCGTGTGCAGCAGGGTTCTAGGACCCTCTGTCTACCACTTATAAACTGTGGTGGATTATCCTGGTATTTACTTTCAGTTGCTTCTCCTCTTACAGCTGATCACGGCCGAAACTATACATCTAGGCAGTACCCAAGGTTCTCTGGGCCCCACGTTCACTCTGTCTTCTAATGAGAGCCAAGTGCCAGCAGACAGCCCTCTGGGGACTTCTGTGCCCTCCTGGTACCTCCCACCAAGCTCTGCCCTCCCCGGCCCCTCCTTGCCTGCGTACACAACGCGTGTCTGCCTTGGCAGCTGCGTGCCCACACATGAGGATGAATGTTCCTCTTGGAGGACACCAGTCTGCGGAGGCGACAGACAGCAGCTGAGAGAAACTAAGTCAGAATTGGACTTCAACGCTGCCTCGACCTCTTACCAGCTAGGTGCGTTCGGGTAACATACGGAAACAGCCTCCGTTCCTTCACTGACAGAAAACTGAGATAATAATTTCCACGTCCCGAGAAGAAATAATGGCAACCCTAGTACAGTGCCAGGAACCCAGAAGGTGCTTGACAAATGCTAGTTTCCTCTCTGTTCTGACAAAGCCTCTCCGGCCAAAGATCCCTCAACTGAGTCTGTCCTCAGCTCATCTGCTCCTAAAGACTAAAGCGAAAGTGCAAATAATTGAAAACCACACTCGGGTTGCTGAAATAAAGCACTCTCCTGTTGAGGACTGCATCCCGAAGGCTTTGGAGGCAGGGAGGTCAGATCCCACATAGTCTGAAGGGTGGGGGAGGGGAGGTGTGCCGGGTCTAAGAGAGTCTCTCAGTCCTGAGGGAGCAAGTATGGACATTGGAAAGGTTTCAAATGAGTCAGCTCTAAAATTCTGCAATGACGGGACTCAGGTCAGTGACTCCCTGCCCAACCCCATTCTCTGAGGCAAGAGGAGGAATGACCACAAGCAGACTCCATCCTCCCTGCGAAAGCGCCAGCTAGTGCCTCCCAGCTGCTCTGATCAGAAGAGCAGGGTCTGATGCGAAAGGGTCTGATGTCACCAACAAAGCCTCAAGTGGATCTGGGCGACCCCTCCAAGCTGAAGCAGGAGTTGAAGAGACTCCCCCCGCCTGGCTTGGAAAGAGGCCGGAGGAGGGAATCTCCGCCGGGGCTCAGCTCAGCCGGCAAGCCTCCCGAGTCTCTGAAAAAACGCACGTGGTTCTGCATGCCCAGAGGACAAGACTGCCTCTCCTTGGGTGACCTTGCTGGCAGCAGTGGCTTTGTTAGTGTGTGGACTTTCATCATATTCAAAAGATTCTACATTTGAAAAGAGTTAAGCTGGAGGAAGCTGGGGAAAAAAGAGTCAGAGAAGGCCTACTGGGGTAGCATAAGCCTTCAACCGAGTTGTCACCCCGGGGCCTGAGTGGGTAGTCCACAAAGAGGGCTTTTCTCTCCTACACACACTTTTCCAAAAGCAAGGGGTTACCGTAATAATAGCGATAATAACCCCATTTATTGAGAGTTGACCGTGTGCCCGGAACTCTACTGAGCGCCACTTTACATCTGGTGTTTAATTTAATCCTCACCAACACCCCATGAGGTATTCTCTGTTTCACAGACAAGGAAACTGAGTCTCAGAGATGACCCATCGCCAGGCTTGGGTCATAATCATTATTGAGTGGTAAAGCCACGATTCTCAATTTGTGGAGAGTAATAAAGAAAAGTGTGGCATCTGAGAATTAGAGTCTCTTCAGGATAAGGGCTTCCAAGTTTATACACTCGGAGGATCAGAAGGATCTCGAAGGCGTCCCCATGATTCACTCAGGCTTCTGTCTCCTCTCCACCAAGGGCAGGAGGAGTGGATGTCTGGGCCCTCAATGGGATATCACCTCTTCCCCGCGGTCATTCGCTATATGCTGTCAACTGTGTCGGGGAGGATGACGGTCCTTCCCTTCTTATCCCATCTACTTATTTAGGAAAGTCAGAGACGAGCGGGGCCAGCTTCTTTCCAGGCCTGTGACCTGTGAGTCACGCAGAGCCCCTTGCTTAAAAGGTCCCATGCTTGATTTACCGCTTTGCTGTTACTGCTAAAATTCTTAATAAATTTTCAACAAGGGACCCTGCCTTTACATTTTACATTGAGCCCCACAAATTACATCGTTGGCCCTGGACAGAGCTTCAGGCGTGGGGCAGGGAGAAACAGCCCATCAAACCACAGTTCGTGTCTTTTGCCTTATAGCCTCTTCTCATGAGCAGGGGGCTGCTGGTTAGAACACCACACATAGTGGAGCCCAAAGAGCATGCATAAGCCCCCTTGCGACAAATGCAGATGGAACGGTTACTTGAAATTTGGCACCGTAGAAGGAATTCATCGGTAAACGTGTTTTTCAAAAACTGAACTTCATAGCACTTAGTACCAACAGCTAAAACTGGCCACCATCAAGCCCAGGTTTTACCAGATTTGGTGAAAACCACAAAGAGCTTGCTACTTTTTCCTCATCCCAGCCGAGCTCGGAATGTTAAGTGCACAATCATAGCAATTATCACAATTTTGCTCAGATTTCCACAGCAATACAGAGGATCAGAAGGAAGAAAAGGAGCATTGTCTGCTGTCCAATTATCTGGAACATGTAGGAACAGGATCGTTAGTCCCGATGTCAAAAATCCTTGTGTTTATCATAACCTGTGCTTCAAGGCATGCTTTAATTTATGGTGTTAAGGAGCCAGATGCCCAAATAAAAAGACAGCAGGCCTTAATCATTTTCCTAGGACTGTGATCACCTAAAATAGCATTTGCTTTCACCTACAGACAAAAGTGACGGTTCCGGTAGAGAAACTGTGTTTGTGAAGAATTAGGCTCCTCCAAATGTTGATTTCATGGCACTTAAAAGTAGGTACTGGGGCACCTGGGTGGCTCAGCCGGTGGGACGTCTGACTCTTGGTTTCAGCTCAGGTCAGGATCTCATGGGTCATGGGGTCGAGCGCCGTGTGGGGCTCCGCGCTCAGTGGGGAGCCTGCTTGAAGATTCTCTCCCTCTGCCCCTCCCCTTATTTACTCTCTCTCCCTCTCTCTAAAATGAAGGAAGGAAGGAAGGAAGGAAGGAAGGAAGGAAGGAAGGAAGGAAAGAGAAAGAGAGATACAGAGGGAGGGAGGGAGGGAGGGAGGGAGGGAGGGAAGGAGGAAGGAGGTATAGATATAAAGGACCAAACTAAATCAAAAGCAAGCAGAGTTTCCAAGTTTTTTTTTTAAGAGAGGAGCAACTCTTTTGACATAGAGATCTATTTCCCCCTCCCTCCACACATATATACAATTTTACCACCTTAATTTAAAGGCTAGAGATTTTTTTTTTCCCTGCTAGTTTTGGTGTTAGAATAGCTAACAACAGTGATGTCTATTCCAAGTCATCATTCATTCATTCATTCATTCATTCACAAGCCCAGGTCAAAACATGCAGGTACCCTGAAGAGGCTAAGAGTTTAGCCTCCCTGCTTCCAGTATTCTTTTCCTACTGGTTCAGTGTCTATTTAGTGGCGTTGGGGAGAGCTAATTCAATATTAATGAAAAACGAAAATGTTTCTGTTTGGAACCCGCATGTCAACTATCCACTCGTCCTCTTCTCAGAGTATTTTCAAAGCAAAACTCCGCTTGCAGAGGAGCACTGGTGAGCAACGTCATTACCGACATGTCTGAAATGGTGACGTGGAATGGCATTTACATTGCTCAGCAGACAGTATTTTGCTTAAAAACTCCCAATTCCTCATGTCTAGGACACCAATACATGTTCCAGGAAGACAGAAAGGCTCCTCCGGGGACAGAATATAAAGCTGCTCCTTCGTCTTCACCTTTTTATCATTACTCTTCCCAACCACCGCGCCCCGCCCCCCACTCATCTTTTTGTCTACAGAGAGCCTTCCACATATTAGTAGAATTAGTGGATCTTTGGTTAACCCAGCCGGTATGACGCAGCAAACTCTTCCAGTGCCTTTGTGAGCAGAGACTGGCAGCCCACCTCTCCTGTCTGGCGCATCTCCCCCATGCCCACCCCCACCTACACAGACACACACACCAGATCAAGACGACTCACCTTCGCAAAGAAAAGCAAACCCAAATTCACCAGAAAAGCCAGACGCAGACTTAGTATCTTGTTGTAACTTGAAGGGGATGGTGCCCACCTGGTAGTTGCTCGAGCCTCTTCCACTGGGGGCTCATGTCCCTGGGGCCACTTTGAAGTTGCTTCTGTAAGCCAGCTGGGGGATCCTCTCTGACAGGTCGCCTTTATCTGGGATCCCTTCAGGAGAAGGGCCTTCCACTCACACAAGACCATGGACGCTGAAAACAGAAGACGGAGAGTTCGAGCCCAGCTGGGACTCTTTGAACATGGGAAAAAAAGCCCCCCAGATGCCTGCAAAAGTGGGGGTGGAGAGGAGACTGATGTAGGAGACAGCTAAGGGAAACCCTCCTGTGAACAGACCCGTGGCAGGTAAACGGCAGAAGTTGTCAGAGTTCGCTATTACCCCCTCCTCCTTACCATTCCAGAGAGAAGGCTAGTTCTCTGGCTAGAACTGAGCAGTTCTGACTGGGAACCAACAGTGATGACTTAAAAAAATCACTAAGCAAGCCTCAGAAGGAAGGCACACTATGAGAACATATGACTATCTTCAGAATGAGACCCCCAGAGTCCTCTCCCTCACGTCCTTTATATTGAATGAGTGTTACTCCGGGACTTTAAATTATCTTAATATGCCTTTCAAGTCCCTTTCCTCTCCGTTCAAGCCCCCTGTTGAGCCACCCGTGTCTGTCATCGTTACTGTCATTGCTGAGGCTCCCAAACAGTGCCTGCTCTCCGCGCCCTCACGTTCCAGTTGGAGGTACAGGGAATACAGTCGAGCAGCAACAACAACAAACCCAAGCAAGGTAAGGAGCTCAGATGTGCAGACCGTTGGAGATGGAAAGTGCTGGAAGCATCAAGAGGGGAGGGAGAGCTTTAAGCAGAGGCAAGCAGGAGTGGCACTAGAGTAGAGGTGAGTGGCAAGGATTGTGAGGCGAAAGGCAGATCTGCTCAAGGGAAAGGGAATTCCTCAGTCCGCACTAGACCACTCGTTCAAAATGGAGGAGCTCAAGACAATGGTATGCAGGTAAAAACTTGGATTTGTAGATTTTGACAGCTTTCGCGGTGTCAATACTCCCTTCGTGGCCCGTTTCCAGCTACCAACGTGATACCACTGAACACACAGTTGGAAAGATATGTAAAAATTGGCTCTCCCCAGGTAAGTGCAAGTTGGCTCAAGAACGCCACTGGGGCAAGACCTTGGAGACCTATTACTTAAGTTTAGCCCAGTTTCATTAGCCCCAGGCAGAACTTTTCAAGGTCGAGATAGGCTGACACAGAGAACGAGTCAGCTACATCAATATCTTACGTGTTGCCGCCTCCACACGTACAGTAATGGGGAACTTGGCCTCTTTTCAGCACTGCAATTCCGGAATGCTGTTTGCAATTCTCTGGCCCACCCCTAGTCCTACTACTCCCTTTTATAAAGGAAAGGGAGTCTTTCTCTGTTCAGCCTTTTGGGCTAAAGAGAATGTGCACCAGGCCAGTCTACATGGTTACCACCATTGTGGATCCCCCCCCGACAGCACCTGCCCAAATTCTCATTGGATCTGCCTGGAAGCACAGATGGCTGTTTACTGACCAACCATTCATGGTGCTAGAACAGTGACATTGAGCCTCTGGCCCGGAAACTGTGCTGATCCAACCCCTAGAAGTAAACATACTCCACGACTCTCTGAACTCAAAGCTTCCTTTGTGCTTCACAGAGCAACTGGAAACACCAAAAAACAACAGGGCTCCTGGGCAGAGCTTTTACAGGAAGCTAAACTCCTTGGGGGCCCTCCCAGCATTTCCCCAATTCTCCTTTAACAGCTACTCTAGGAAAAGGATGCTACTCCACGGGTCAGGCCATAGCAGCACTTCAGGACCAACATTAACTGCCAGGGCAAGTCGGGTGGTGGGAGGCGGTTGGATTGGGGTAAAAGGGAGCCTCAGGGGAGGGGGGGCAGTGTCTCGTCTATGAGTCCTGTGTAAAGGATTTTTCTTCCACCCCCTAAGTGTCTCAAAGGCAGAGTAGATTCAAGTGTAAAGGAATGAAAACAACATTTTTCAAGTTATCCTTTACCTTGTTTTCCAGTTAGAGATATATGCAGGTTTTCTCAGAAAACAAGACAAGCCAGAAATAAGAAATAAAGAACCAAAAATATGTCCTGAAAAATTAATGTAAATATATATGCGGGCTTTTTTTTTTTCTTTGTCATCCAAATCCTGCTCCCAATTATTATTTAAGACCTTGGTTACGGTACAATTAGAAGGAAACATTCTAGATAGCTGTTGTGAGACACAGTCAATAAGCCCATTTATTATAATATCTTGGAGCAATCTGAACCCTACAACCATTCCCTCTTGGCCTCTGTCCTTTGCTTTCCAAGTGAATTGTGCTAAATTCATTATGAGAGATTTTATTGTATCCTCCTCCCCCTTGCTAAATACCTGACTGATTTCATTGTTTTCTCAGGCCATGAACCTAAAACCTAATTGACAGAGGGATGTGTCTTTTCTTCAGGTTGCACATTCATCCCACCAGAGGAATTGCTGCGTGTCCGCTACTGTTCCAACGTCCCCAGTTATTGATCCTGATATTGCACAATTTTCCAATAAATCTTAATCACACAGACACAAATTAGCAGAAGTACCGAGAGTCTTCCTGAATATTCACCGGGTGAGAGATGCAGGTGGCATCTTTGACTAGAAACGCCTGCAGGCAATTGCACACCGCGTTGGGAAGGGGAAGAGATTTCCACTGGGAGAGCTTATCATTCCTTAAATATTTATGTTTGTTTTCTCAGTTATAAAATTACCGCATCCCTCTCAAGAATTCCACCAAATATGTCTATTGTTTGAGGAGATTTTTTTTTTTTTTTCATTTACTACAGCTTACAAGATAGTACATACGTGACTTTCAAAAACTCACTTTGAAAATTCAGGGGACTCTCTTTTGTCGCGGGAGAGACGGTGCAGGCTCACTGATCTCTGTAATGTTTCCCTTTTTCATAACTGCACAGAGACATCACTCTGCACACTGTCAACACTCTTTTGGGAAGCACAGCTTATGACAATAGAGAACTTAATATTGAACAAACCTTGCAATTGTCACTTATAACCCTTTTCTTTCTGTTACTTGCAGCAAAATCTTAAGCTTTCTGAGTCAAATAAAGTTATGTGAAGAGACTTTTACAATTTACTTAGCTTTACTTTTGCTATAAGCAAATTGGGGAGAAACATCTACTCCTACCCCACAATGAAGGAAAAAAGGATAGCTGGGCTCCCTGGGGGAGGTGGTGGTCTACAGAGCACAGAATAAATGCTCGTGGAGATGGAAGAAAAGGTCCTCCTTTCCAATAATTTACAATCCAGGAGCCCAAGAAGGGCCAAAGTCTTTCACAAAAGCCCAGAGACAACTCCATTCACTTACACTTGCGGATGAGACCGCCATTTTCCTCTCCTCATTTCCCAAGGTGCTTATGGGCACATTTCTATGACCAGTAAATGTGGTTGCCTAACTAAATGAAAGATACCAGTCAGCTTGATTAGTGTCTTCTCTCTGGCTGACATATGTACAATGGTTAGTCCATCAAAAACTGAAATGAAAAGATTGAGAACGCTTGCTCTGAATTATAAAATGTCCAAAACTCCAAATGAAAAGTGTTTTAACTCATGTTCTTACCACATCTCAATTTTATACTATTCTGCAACTTTCTAGGATACAAGAGTAGAATGACAGAGACTTGTGGACATCTCCTAAAGCCCAAGAAATTATTTCACTTTTTGGAGTTCCTTTGGCAAGCTTCTGTTTGACACACGTCAAAACGTCATTAGTATGTTTTAATGTGATTTGTCAATTTGCAGAGAAGAAGGTATGAGTTCTAGGCTGAGGTCAGAGAATGTCTTTGCTCAATAAAAACCTATTGGAAAGACTTCAAGTGTGTGTTATAGTGTATCTCCATTTGATTTCTTCAAAATGTTACCTGGACAGGTAACTTGCTTAACGTGAGCTAGTATAAATTATATCCTCCTTCCTGTAAAAAAAAAAAAAAAAAAGAAAAAGAAAGAAAGAAAATTCACCAAGTAAATGGACTACTAGATTTCAAGGAAAGAGGTCAGAGCCGATTAGCTTCTTTTACAAGTGTGCCCTTAGTATCGCTCAGTGATTACCAAGACAGTGGTGGTGGCAATGATAAGCTTTCGGTGGGAGCTGAAAACCTTGAGCATCATGGTGTCAGATTTCCTATACTGCTACTTTCACACAGAAAAACCACTACTTGATCACCTTAATAATGCTTAAAATATAAAATGTCCCAGATTCTTTAGAAAATATAGTATGAGTCTGATACTCTCAAACAGTTCTATCATGAAGTCTGAGTCTTTTCAATGTTCAAAAGCTGCATACCCACTAGAGAAATCATCGGTCACCCACGACTGTTTTGGGGTCTCGTCCCTAACAATTTTGGAGATACCTCTTTAGCAGGTAAGGTTTCTTAATGTCTAGAGAGCTCGCTAGCCAAAACACCAACTGGATTCTTGTCTACAATCCTAATGGGACAGCTTGAGCCCTATTAAGAGTTCCAATATCACTGCCCTCAAAATGGAGAGTTCTCACCCTGAAAGCCTGAGACGGAAGTAACCCATTGCCCAATTCTCAGGGAGTCTGCATCTGCCACTCTGGTATTACCTCCTTATGCTCCTCCCTGGTTCTTAAGATTTTTTAAGCCTTTCTATTTGTACAGACATTTGAACTGGATGGACTCTTGCCCTCTTTGAATAATCCTCGTCCAGTAGGACCACCAACCTCACAAGTATTAAATGAATGTCTGATCAAAATCTCTCACGGCTTTGTCCAAATCTTGTCATAGTTCTGGAGCCCATGCCCAAGACCAATCTCAGGCTTGCTGAGTTCTCTTGTTGGAATGGCCTGGGCCAGCAAGACAACACCTGGGTAGGCGTGTGATGATAGTAACGGTAGAAGTCGCGGTAGCAGTACTAACCATAATGCTAATACTTAACACACAGGAATCACGACGGAAGATGGCTAGGGCCCAGGCAGCCATAACTCCAAACCTCCCAGACAAAAACGAGACCAGCGCTGATATTTCTATTCCAACCAGTCTAGAGTCCCTGTCAGTGAATGTATCCTTTGTGAAGTGCAGATGTTTAAAAACTGACATTCCCACACACCTTTCATACCATGGCCCTTGGACTTTCAGCTGACAGCGAACATTTCAAGTTATTGCATGGTCCTGCGGCAAACCCACCAATGGTTGACTTTCGGCACCATTGCCTTCTTGGTCTGGAAAATGGTCATTTGAATAGTTTATTACATTATAACCTTCTCATGAGTTTGTTTTTTTAAGAAGAAAAAAATGAAAAACAAAGGGCAGGTGCCAGTGATACAAAGCACAGATTTCACAAACTTACTCAAATTGAGTTCCAGCTAGAAATCATTAGTAGTGCCCATAAACTTATATAACATTCGCCTAACAGAGACTCCTGAGAACTTGAGAAAAAAAACTGTTCCTCATCCCTAGCCTTCTAGATAGAGTGCCAGACTTGCCCAAGGCTGCTGGTCTGAGCCTTGTAGACCACAGCCAATCAAGCCCAGGCCAATCAGATTCTCCACCTTACCCGTCTGCAGCCTTTCTGAATCCTGAGACCTCCTCTGGAAGGAATTCAACCCCAGAAATTAGAAATTTAAAAAAAGGCAAAGGGCCTCTGGAAAGCATAGTCTATGTAAACAGCTAAAGAAGCTTTAAGATTTTCTCGGAGCCAAAATTTTCTAGATTGTCCCCCTTCACGATTCAAACTAAGTGGGGGACTTGCCAGGCCTTCTCTCTGCAGACACAGGTTTTTTGAACTTTTTAGAAGCAGAGCACCTGATAAATAAACCATAACACAATAAATTAAATTTGTATCACTGCATCTATCTCCCAGTATGAAAGAAGCTCCTGGTCTCATTCTTTCAAGGTTTATATTTCAAGGCAAAATTTCAGCATAATTTAGAAAGTTTCCTTTTCTATTGAGTCAATTTGCTGTTTCTGAAATATTGTACAAATAACTCAATGCACCATGTTGGGTGGGTGAATAATCTATCTTTTGATGAAAAGCATAAGTTCTTTTTAGAAGGAATCATTTATTTCTTAACATCCCCAAGGCAAAAAAACTCCCAAGATAAAGCTAGGGCTCTTCCCCTCTCTGCTTTATTTGACACCATATTTATAAAATAAATTCTCTGAGTCAAATGATCTTGAACACGTGGTGTCGGAGGTCTGTGCTCTTCAACTCCTAAAGAAGAAAGCTATTGGGGAATGTTCATTCATTCATTCAATCATTCATTCACTAGGCACTCATTGAGTGCATGGCACTTGCAGGACACTGTGCTGGGTAGCAGTCCTAAAGGATGGGAACTGATAAAAAGATAAACAGGAAAGGGTCCCTCCGCACCGGGTGCTCAGAGGTTTATAATACATGAACCAAGCACGAAGTACAAAGAGCAAATAGGAGACAGTGCAGTTCCTACATCTGATTCCACACCATGATCACTTGAGAAACCAATTAAAAATAAAGAGTCTTGGGGCGCCTGGGTGGCACAGCAGTTAAGCATCTGCCTTCGGCTCAGGGCGTGATCCCGGCATTGTGGGATCGAGCCCCACGTCAGGCTCCTCCACTGGGAGCCTGCTTCTTCCTCTCCCACTCCCCCTGCTTGTGTTCCCTCTCTCGCTGGCTGTCTCTATCTCTGTTGAATAAATAAATAAAATCTTTAGAAAATAAAAATTAAAAAAAATAAAGAGTCTTACAATCCTAGAACACAGGCAGCAATTTCTCGGACATCAGCCATGGCAACGTTTTTCTAGATATGTCTCCTAAGGCAAGGGAAACAACAGCAAAAATAAACTATTAGGACCACATCAAAATAAAAATCTTCTGTACAGGAAAGTTTTATTCAACAAAATGAAAAGGCAACATACGGAATGGCAGAAGATATCTGAGTGATATATTTGATATGGAGTTAATATCCAAAATATAAAAAGAACTTATACCTCTCGATACCAAAACCCCCTAAATAATCCTATTGAAATGGGTAGAGAAGACATACAGATGGCCGACAGACACATGGAAAGATGCTCAACATCACTAATCATCACAGAAATGGAAATCAAAACCACAATGAGGTATCATCTTGCACCTGTCAGAATGGCTGGAATCAAAAAGACAAGAAACAAGCACTGGCGATGATGTGGAGAAAAAGGAATTCTCGGGCACTGTTGGTAGGAGCGTAAATTGGTGCAGCCACTGTGGAAAACAGCATGGAGGGTCCTCAAAAAGTTAAAAATAGAACTGCTATATGATCCAGTAATTCCACTACTGGATATTTACCCAGAGAAAATGAAAACATTAATTTGAAAAGATAGATGCACCCCAAAGTTTATTACAGCATAATTACAATAGCAAAGATATAGAAGCAACAGAAGTGTATTGACAGACAAGAAAAATGTAGTATGGGGCGCCTGGGTGGCACAGCGGTTAAGCGTCTGCCTTCGGCTCAGGGCGTGATCCCGGTGTTACGGGATTGAGCCCCACATCAGGCTCCTCCACTATGAGCCTGCTTCTTCCTCTCCCACTCCCCCTGCTTGTGTTCCCTCTCTTGCTGGCTGTCTCTATCTCTGTCAAATAAATAAATAAAATCTTTAAAAAAAAAAAAGAAAAATGTAGTATATATGCACAATGGAATACTAGGCAGCCATAAAAAGGTGAGATCTTGCCATTTCCAACAGCATATACGGACCTAGAGGGTATTAAGCTAAGTGAAATAAGTCAGACTGAGAAAGACAAATACCATACGATTTCACTTATATGTGAAATCTAAAAAACAAAATGGATGAATAGACAAATGAAAGCAGAATCAGAATCTATAAATACAGAAAACAAACTGATGGTTGCCAGAGGGAAGAGTGTGGGGGGATGGGCAAAATGGGGGAAGGAGAGTGGAAGATACAGGCTTCTGGTTATGGAATGAATAACTCACAGGAATAAAAGGCACAACGTAGGGAATATAGTCAATGACATTGTAATAACATTGTAACAACATTGTAACAACAGCATACGGTGGCAGAAGGGAGCTACACAGCATATCAAACATAGAGAGGAGTCGAGTTGCTGTGTTGTACACCTGAAACTAACGTAACATTGTGCTTCAACTATACTCAAATTTACATTTTTTTAATTAAAAAAATAAAAACATAAAGATTCTTGGACCCCATCTACTGGGCTGAGACCTACTGAATCAGAAGGGCCTAGAAGAAACTGAGTATTTGTATTTTTATAAGTAGTCCAAGTAATTCTGAGATGCAAGCAGGTATGGGAATTACTAAGGCTTCAATAATATTCTCGTGGCTAGAAAATCCCACATAGCCCCTATCACAACCACCAAAAACATTTTGCTTCTAGCTCGTAGTCAAGATCGGGGTCACTGAGGTCCTCCTCTGCAAAGTCAAAAAGCTAGCCTGCAGGGGAGCGGTCTGACTTGCCCAGAGAGAATATCCAGTAAGATATGCAACTTTAACTAAGAAGCCAGAGGTTTCTAGCTGTCATTATGTTATTAGGAAGTCAAATACGGGGGCGCCTGGGTGGCTCAGTCAGCTAAGCATCTGCCTTTGGCTCAGGTCATGGTCCCAGGGTCCTGGGATCGAGCCCCGCATCAGGCTCCCTGCTCAGTGGGAAGCCTGCTTCTCCCTCTGCCTGCTGCTCCCCCTGCTTGTGCTCTCTCTCTCTGTCAAATAAATAAGTAAAATCTTTTTAAAAAATTTTAAAAAGGAAGTCAAATATGTATTTCAGCAGTGTGCTATTCTATTCACACAGACTCACAGCTCATCAGATCTAGGGGGAACCTTACAGATGATTACAGGGCTCAGGCAGTAGCATGAATGAGTGAAGCAGGCTGGAGGGGACAGGGGTTAATGGGTCCCCTGCTACTCCCCCCTAGCAGGTAATCACCACGAAACAATGTGGGCCCAATGTGCCAGTCCTTCCAAATTTTCAAGAGAAGCCAGAAATCTGGATTTAAAAAACTCTCCATGCAAATAAAACAGACTTTGCAGACAGATTTGACCTGTGAGCCACCAGTTTGTAATTCCTGAGGTCCAAAGTCTCCACTTGACAGATGAGAAAATAACCTTGTCCTATCCCTTGTATATTTTCAGTTTGGACTGCCCCGGTACGGAGAGAGGGTTGCTGAATTACATTCTGCTTTTTTTTTTTCCTGGGCCCTCAAGGGTAGGGCCTGCAAAGGTGGTGATGTTTGTGCCACCGAGGACGGGGAGCTAATGGACGACTGCTCCATCCGGTCTCCCGGCTTTTGGGCAAGTCCTGTGGCAAGGAGCTCCCATTCCCCACCCCACAGCCTTTATGCACCCTGACATGGGCTTCCTCCACCCGATCTCCTCTCTCCTTTGCTCCTGTTCCTGGAATCAGGTCCCAAGTCAACTACACCAAGTCCTTCTCCATGAGACTCTACTGTAAGTGGCACCCGGACTAAGATAGATGCATCCTCGATCTTTAAATTCTCATCAATACACAAAAGTATAAGAAGAAAGTGAAAGTCCATTTTTGAAACACCCCTCCAATTATATTTCTATGTATTAATGCCCATTTATAAATAACTTTTTAAAAAGATTTATTTATTTATTTGAGAGAGTGTGAGTACATGTGTGCAAGTGGGGGGAGGGGCAGAAGGAGACAATGTCCAGCAGGGTCCCTGCTGAGTTCAGAGCCCTACAGGGCTCCACCCCAGGACCCTGAGAACATGAACTGAGCCAAAATCAAGAATCGGTTGTTTAACTGGCTGAGCCACCCAGGCGTCCTTTTGTAAGTAATTTTAAATAAACTGGATCAACCTAGATACTCTGCTTGGTAACCCTGCAGGTCCCTTCAAACACTTGTCTTAGTATATTCCATTTTTTTTTAAAGATTTTATTTATTTATTTGACAGAGAGACAGCCAGCGAGAGAGGGAACACAAGCAGGGGGAGTGGGAGAGGAAGAAGCAGGCTCCCAGTGGAGCAGGGAGCCCGATGCGGGGCTCAATCCCAGGACCCTGGGATCACACCCTGAGCCGAAGGCAGATGCTTAACAACTGAGCCACCCAGGCACCCCAGTCCTAGTACATTTAAAATTCAAATCCCCTTCCATAATTGTTTCATTCATTCATCCATTCATTTGACAAATGTTTGTTTCAGGTCTTTAATGCGCAAGGCATGTGCTAAGTACTGTAGATGTTACATAGATGTGTCCCATGCCCTTAGGATGTTTTTATTCATTTTTCTATTTAATTTTTCAGGAACATCTTGACTGAACAAATTAAGGCATGCATGTTTTCAAAAACCACAGTAGGAATCCTTGAAATCTCATGTCATAGGGTTAAATTAGAATTTTCACCCAAGTGGCAGATATAAGATGAATGGACTCCTGGGATCAAATTTTGGCTCTGTCACTAAGCAGAAGTGTGACCTTGACCCTCATTTTTCTTGTTTGTAAAATGGGGGAATCATATTAATAACTATTGTCAGTAGTTGTGAGGATAAAATGAGATAATCAATATAAAGAACTTGGCAAAGTGCCTGACACGAAGTAAGCACTCTATACATTTTCACTCTAATAACAATTTTCATCTAACATTAACCTCGGGTCCCCTATGCATGTAGCATGGATCCAGGCATCATGGGAATTGGGCAGAATATTGAAACTCAAAACACAGACACTGCCCAATGCTCTTCCACTCAGCACAGTTTGATCAGCTTGGAATCCTGTCACTGTCACTGGGAGCTAAGGCACCAGAAACACATTGTGCGCACCTGGTTACTCCCTGTGACCAC
The DNA here is from genome assembly GCF_023065955.2 of Ursus arctos. Lineage (NCBI taxonomy): Eukaryota > Metazoa > Chordata > Mammalia > Carnivora > Ursidae > Ursus > Ursus arctos. The sequence goes on from NW_026623053.1 coordinate 15,004,020, forward strand.
AGAGACATTGGGCTCACCTGTCAATATGGTACCAGTGCACAGGTGCACACGGTGATTTTGCCACAACTGGAGAAAGTTCTGGGTCCCCAGAGTCCTGCACACAGCATTTACCAATCCTGTAGGGAAAACACAAACCAGAGAATGCAGAAGGGATGTCAATACCAGATTTGCTCTGAGTAAATATCTTGTTGGCATGGAGATTCCCATTGCATTGTAACTCCTCAAGAAATATTCGGTCAGGCAGTCACTCCCTAACACACACCGTCCCCTCACTATGAGCAGAGATTCACCAGGAGCCTGTCTTCTGTCTCTTGGAGGCCTCCCAGCACCCAACATAGTCTTTTTTTTTTTTCATGTTTTTTTATAATATTATGTTAGTCACCACACAGTACATCCCTGGTTTCCGATGTAAAGTTCGATGATTCATTAGTTGCGTATAACACTCAGTGCACCATGCAATACATGCCCTCCTTACTACCCATCACCAGTCTATCCCATTCCCCCACCCCCCTCCCCTCTGAGGCCCTCAGTTTGTATCTCAGAGTCCATAGTCTCTCATGTTTCATTCCCCCTTCTGATTACCCCCCTTTCTTTATCCCTTTCTTCCCCTACTGATCATCCTAGTTCTTATGTTCCATAGATGAGAGAAATCATATGATAGTTGTCTTTCTCTGCTTGCCTTATTTCACTTAGCATTATCTCCTCCAGTGCCGTCCGTGTTGCAGCAAATGTTGAGAATTCGTTCTTTCTGATAGCTGAGTAATATTCCATTGTGTATATGGACCACAACTTCTTAATCCAGTCATCTGTTGAAAGGCATCTCGGTTCCTTCCACGATTTAGCTACTGTGGACAATGCTGCTATGAACATTGGGGTGCATATGGCCCTTCTCTTCACTACGTCTGTATCTTTGGGGTAAATATCCAGTAGTGCAATGGCTGGGTCATAGGGTAGCTCAATTTTTAACTTTTTAAGGGACCTCCACACTGTTTTCCAGAGTGGCTGTACCAACTCCAACATAGTCTTAGTCCTCCTAGACGCTCAACGAATATTTGCCTACTAAGTGATTGAGTGCTTAGAGATCTTAAATAGAACCCTGGCAAAGAAAGAGTGTAAGAAGTGTGGAGAATGATTTCGGTAGTGTATCTCTTTTGAAAACCTGACTTTTCAAAGACTTCCTGCCCAAGCTTTGGAAAGTGCTTTAAAAAGAGAGAGAGAGAGAGAGCAGATAAATTCAAATTATCCTCATGATGCAGTCACGTGTGTCTAGGTGGGAGTGGAGCAAGAGCAGAGTGGCTGCCACTCCATGCACGAAAGATTGCAAAACCAGAGAGGGAAAAAAAAAACAAAAAACAATCACCCAGAGATTGGAAAACATATCTAAGGTGGTGACAAGAACAGGTGAGAAATGAGATTGTTCTCCAGCTGAGGACGGCAAGCCACCGACTGAAGATATATTTTGTTTCAATTGTTCGTTTGTAAGACAACAACAAAAAATGTATTAGAATTAAATTAGAAACACTGGAAACATCAGATCCAAATTCTACAAGGTAACAATCGGCTCCAGCTTATCCATACTTAGCAGTCGATTCACTTTCCAGTTCACCATACTCCCTACCACCCTCCACTCTCTCCCCACCATACAGCTGCATGTAAGTTGCCATTTATCACCTCATTTCTACTATTATTTTTCTTACAGATTAAATTAGGAGGAAAATTGGGGCACCCGGCTGGCTCAACTGGTAGAACATGTGACTCTTCATCTCGAGGTCATGAGTTTGATCCCCACGTTGGGGGTAAAGATTGCTTTTTTAAAAATGGGAGGAAAATTAAATATATTTGCATTCATGGCTCTATCAAAACTAGGAAAACAAAAGATAGACTGAAAGGGCTACATGCTTCATAAAAATGTTTTATCCATAGCCACTTTACTCATTCGTGGCACATTTGGACCTTGTAGGCATTTTCATTTGTACCCTATATTAGTTTCGTATTGTTACATAACAAATTAATACAACTTAGTGGCTTAAGTATAATACAAATACATCATCTTACAACTGTGAAGGTCAGAAGTCCAAATGGGTTTCACTGGGCTAGAAGCAAGGGGTCCGAAGGTCTGCATTGCTTCTAAAGCTTCTAGAGGAGAATTCGGTTCCTGGCCTTTTCCAGCTTACCTTGACACGCGCAACTCAACCAGCAATCCATCTCTGCTTTCACTCCAACCTTTGCTTTTAGTCGTCACGTCTCTCTCTCATGGCCCTGCTTCCCTGTTGCCCCTGTACCGACCCTTGAAATTACACTGGTCCCACCTGCATAATTCAGGATGCTCTCCCTCTTCGAGATACTTAATTTAATCACATCTGCAACTCCTTTTGGCTGTGTAAATATAACACAGTCCCAGGTTCCCGGGGTGGGGTGGGGGAAGGATGTGGACATCTTAGGGGAGCCATGATTCTGCCTATAAGATACACTGTTACGGATGCCAGGAATTATTATGCCACTGTTTTCTACAGAATTTCTAAAGAGATAAGAAAGGGCCAAAGGGAAAACCAAACATTTCAAAATAATCCAGTTAAAATTCAACTTGCTCAAACTTTTGAATCTAAGCAGGGAAATAAGGAAATAGAATGGTGAAGTGATATTATGTCAACACTTAAATCCCCTTCCAAGTCTGAGGAATTCCCACCTTATGAGTTTGGGTGGAAATCAGGCAGCTTCCCATCACAGGGTATGGATCTGTTAGAACCTGGCTTTCCCATCATCCCTTGCAGCTGTCAGGCCTGGGATCTGGCAGCACCGATCAGAATGAGCCCCATGGGCTTGGAACTGAGAACTTGTAGCACAGGAAGCAGGGGACAGGCAGCTTTCTCTCTGGAGGGGCCAGGACAAAGGCACCCACAGTTCTGTCATCAGAAGCAGTAGTTCTAAGGGGAACTAGGACATTTTTCCTGCTTCTTTGCATTGAGCGTGGTGTTCTACCCTCGCCATCATCCTGTGAACTACCTGGTATTTTAATAAACTCCTTTCCTGCTTACCTCCATCACGGCCAGCTTCTATTGCTTGCAGTGAAGACCAGTGCACACCCTGTAGGGCCACAAATAGTATACAGCTTCAGAGCTCTGGAGTCAACCAGAGCTGGGTTCAGGTCATAGATCTGCCACTTTCTAGCAGTATAACCCTGACCAAGTGACTTAGCCTCCCTAAGTTTCCATGTAATTGTAATAGCACTGACCCTAACTCATAGGCATATGGGCACTGAACAGAATAACACAAATGAAGGACTTAGTCCAGTGCTTAGTACATGGTGATAGCTCAGTAAATAGCAGCTATTATTAATTTTTAAAATCTTTGAGTTAATAATGTCAGCAGAGAGGGGGGTGCCTGGGTGGCTCAGTCAGTTCAGCATCTCCCTTCAACTCAGGTCATGATCCCAGGATCCCAGGGCACAGGGAGCCCACTCCTCCTGCTCCCTCTACCCCTCCCCCACCACCCGCTCTCTCTCCATCTGCTCTCTCTCAAATAAATAAATAAGTAATCTTAAAATGTCATCAGAGAATACCAACTATCCCTCAGTATACATTCTCTTCTTTTCCCTTAGTAATATAAGTCTCAGTTTTAGATGGCCCTGTGGCCACATGGAGTAAGGCGTACCCCAGACTCCCCTGAAGCTCAGGGCGCCTGTGTGACTCGCTTCTGGCCAATAAAGTATAAGCTGAAACAAGCAACTTCCAGGAAGTGTTCTAAAAGTGAGTGGGCATGCTCTATTTGTTCCTTCCTGTTAACTGGAATGCAAATGTCATGGAACTTGGACAGCTTTATTACATCATGCGGTGGAAGCCAAGGGCTGGCTAGGGTGCAGTGGCAAAATAAAAGAAATCTCTAAGAATCATGGAATGCTGGGGCGCCTGGGTGGCACAGCGGTTAAGCGTCTGCCTTCGGCTCAGGGCGTGATCCCAGCGTTATGGGATCGAGCCCCACATCAGGCTCCTCTGCTATGAGCCTGCTTCTTCCTCTCCCACTCCCCCTGCTTGTGTTCCCTCTCTCGCTGGCTGTCTCTATCTCTGTCGAATAAATAAATAAAATCTTTAAAAAAAAAAAAAAAAAGAATCATGGAATGCTTTCACAACGCCCGTACTGATCACCTTCAGGTCTCCTTCAGTCCAGAGAGAAACGAACTTCCATATTGTTCCTGTGGTATTTTGGGTCGCCATCACTCACAGCTGAATCCAATCCTAACTGACAGGAGTCCTTCCTATAACATCCCTAGTGCTAAGTCACCCAACTTTTGTTCAAACACTTTGAGTTATGAAAGCTTCACTACCTTGCAAGGAGCCCATTTCTATTTTTAAAAGTTCCTTTTGATGGGTAGTAAGGAGGGCACGTATTGCATGGTGCACTGGGTGTTATATGCAAGTAATGAATCACCGAACTTTACATCGGAAACCAGGGATGTACTGTATGGTGACTAACATAATATAATAAAAATATTATTAATTTAAAAAATAAAATAAAAAGTAAAAAAATAAAAGTTCCTTTTGTATTATATAGGTCATACATGAATCCATTGTGATAGAAAACACGTAAAAAGTAAAAAGTAATACATTTTAAACTATGAAAGCCCCCATCATTCCCACCCACTTCCATGGATTTCCTTCCTCAGAACTAACCATGGTCAACAGTCCAGTTGTGTCTTTCTAGTCCAATCTCAATGCCAGTTACATTCTTACCAGTAGCATAATAGTTGTGAGAATGCAGAGGCGGGACCAAGTGAAAGAGAACCCAGGACACGCATGCCTGATAAGATAAGGGAACAGTGGAATTTCGAAGAGAGAAGGGTCAAATAGGAAACCCAAGGGTCAAGCCTGGGTGAAAGTGGGTAGAAAGAAGGGACGCAGCAGGAAGAAGAGGAGAAAGGATCAAAACAAGTCCAGTTCTGGGCAGTTTCACCTCCAGGAGTTGGCTGAAGCCCCAGGCAGAGGTCTGAGAGGTTTGGAATAAAGGGTGAGGAATGCAGTCTCCTGCAAACAGCGAGAGGGAGAGGAGGCGAACAAGGCGGTGTGGGGGGCAGGGGGCAGAGGGGAGAGAAGGGCCAGAGGCAGATCTGCGAAAGGAACAGCTGCCTTTAGAACAGTTAAGAGAAAAAGCAACCAGAACAGAAAGCAAATAGGTAATTAGGAAGACAAGGGTAGATTTCCTTAAAATACGAATGTATTTTTTAAGCTTTTTTTTAAAGCTTAAAATAATGAAGTGAAAACTGAGGTGGGAAAGAACATAAGCCAACTCAGCAACACGTAGGTGTGTAGGGATGAGGTCACTGGGAAATTCTGAGAAGGGCCATTTCCCTGAGCAGGGAGAGTGGACACAGATGACAGAATGGAGGGGCAGGTGCGTGGGGAGGGGGTGAAGCAGAGAGTACATCCTCCAGGAGTTAGGACAGGCTAAGTTGTGCTGCCATCCCAGAATAAAGCCCCGCATCTCAGTGGTCTAACACAGTAAAGGTTTCTTTTCTTTTTTTTTTTTAAGATTTTATTTATTTATTTATTTATTTATTTATTTTTTATTTATTTAACAGAGAGAGAGACAGCCAGTGAGAGAGGGAACACAAGCAGGGGGAGTGGGAGAGGAAGAAGCAGGCTCCCAGCAGAGGAGCCTGACATGGGGATCGATCCCAGAATGCTGGGATCACGCCCTGAGCCGAAGGCAGACGCTTAACGACTGAGCCACCCAGGCACCCGCAATAAAGGTTTCTTATTCACGTGAAGCCTGACGCAGGTCAGACTCCCATCCTACAGCTGAGCCTTCCTGGACACAAGGCAGAGGACAAAGACAGCAAAGGAAGTGAGACACTGGCTTTTTTTCCTCCAATTTTATTGAAGTGTAATTGACAAATAAAATTGTATATATTTAAAGCCTAAAATGTGATGATTTGATATACATATATTTTGTGACATGATTACCATAATCAGGTTAATTAACACATCAATCACCTCACCTAGTTACCTTTTTTGTGGTGTGGCGAGAATGCTTAAGACCTACTCTTTCAGCAACTTTCAAGTGTACGGTGCAGATTAACCACAGTTCCTGTGCTGACATCAGATCCCTAGAACTTATTCGTCTTATAACCGAAGGCTTGTGGCCTTAGACCAGCATCTCCCCACCTCCCCCAGCCCCCAGCCCTTAGTAACCACCATTCTACTCTCCATGACTTTGAATTAAAAAAAAAAATCCCACATATGGGGAGACCATATAGTATTTGTGTTTGTCTGTTGGGCTTATTTCATTTAGCGTCATGTCTTCTAGTTTCATGCAGGTGGTTGCAAATGGCAGGATTTCTTTCTTTCTCCCCGCTAAATAATATTCCTGCGGGTGTGTGTGTGTGTGTGTGTGTGTGTGTGTACCACATCTCCTTTACCCATTTTTCTGTCGATGGACACTTAGGTTGTTTCCATATCTTGACTGCTGTGAATAATGCTACAATGAACACAGAGGTACATTTTTGTGTCCTTCAGGTATGTTCCCAGAAGTGAGATTGCTGAATCAAATGGTAGTTCTATCTTAAATTTTTTGAAGAACCTCTGTACTGTCTTCCATTATAGCCGCACCAACGTACATTCCCCACAAGAGACACTGACCCTTTATTTACCTCAATGTGGAAGCCACATCCATCACTTCTGCTCATGGTGTGTTGGTCTCAACCTAACGTCGGGCATTTAGTGAGCACTGACTGTCTGCACAGGCACGTCCTTCAGGAGGTCAGGAGGGAAGTAGAGTGGGAAACGGTGCAAAGAAAGCAAATGACTTGCCCAAGGTCATCTGCCGAGGCTTAAATTTGGGTCTCCAGGCCCATCAGGCTCCATCCCTTATGCCACAAGAGGCCATCTGCTTCTTTCTGTACCTTCAATGGAAGATTTATTTTTTTTTTAAATGGAATCTTTTTTTTTTTTTTTAAGATTTTATTTATTTATTTGACAGAGATAGAGACAGCCAGCGAGAGAGGGAACACAAGCAGGAGGAGTGGGAGAGGAAGAAGCAGGCTCATAGCAGAGGAGCCTGATGTGGGGCTCGATCCCATAACGCCGGGATCACGCCCTGAGCTGAAGGCAGACGCTTAACCGCTGTGCCACCCAGGTGCCCCTCAATGGAAGATTTAAAATGGTCGATACTCCCTACAGACAGAGTAGGCAATGAGCTAGCCATGTCTTTTGAATAGTTTGTTAAATTTATTTTATTTCTAACCTTTTGTATTAAAGAAGTTGTTTCAGCAGCTTCCACTCTAACTTTGGAGTCCAGCAAAGTTAGTACTTTCAGTGCTGGTTCTGTCCAGGAGCAGATTTAAGCTGGCACACGGAATGAATGGCGCCGCAGCCAGCTCCCTGCCACATGCGTCCTGCTATCCAGACATTTTTGCTAGTGACCAAGGTCAAAGTGGCTGGGCTCGATGAGCTGATGGTGTGTGCTATGCCTGGGTCAGTCCTTTCTCTGTACCTCCTTGGAGTTTGCTTTTCTTTAGGATTCTCAAAAAAAAAAAATGCTATGTGACCACTGAAAATACAATCACCATTCACTGGGTGCTGCTATGTTCCTGGCGTTTCATATGCATCAGCCTCATTGAAACCTCACAGAAGCTCTGCAAAGCAGGCAGTATTCTCAGTTTACTGAAGGCCAGAGAATTCAGGCAAATTATAAAGATTCTATAGCTGCAAACAGCATGGCTGAGCTTCAAAGCTAAGCCCGTTTCTCTCCAAGCCCTGAGCACTCTCCACGGGGCCATCGAGCCTCCTGGCTAAAGGACGGAGTAAGAACAATGAAAATAGATCAACGATAATCTTCTTAGACATGACGCAATGACTTTTCCAATAGTCGATTTTCTCAAGGAAAGAAAATAGGAAGGAAGGGAGGGACAGAGACAGGCAGAGAGACACTGTAGATACCGTTTGGAACACCTCTATGCATGGTTTAAGCAGGGGAAGCTGCGTTGTCCCATGTTTTCGGAGCTCCTGGTCAGTGCCCAGGCTGAGCGTGGGACAGGGCCCTGGGGAACCACAGCTGAGAAGCGGGAGGAAAACGGGAAGAGAGGTAACACAGACCCACGGGCACAGAGGAGAGCGTGTGCTCTCCATGCCAGCACCCCTGGCCTATTTCACAGGGGGCCTCTGGGTCTTTTTATTTTAATGAAATGATTTAAACACTTCAAAGGTGAGCATTTGGAGCTAAAGGGAGAATGCTAGAGGGTTCTGTTTTTGTTTTTAAGATTTTTATGTATTGAGGCGCCTGGGTGGCGCAGTCGTTACGCGTCTGCCTTCGGCTCAGGGCGTGATCCCGGCGTTCTGGGATCAAGCCCCGCATCAGGCTCCTCCGCTAGGAGCCTGCTTCTTCCTCTCCCACTCCCCCTGCTTGTGTTCCCTCTCTCGCTGGCTGTCTCTGTCACATAAATAAAATAAAATTAAAAAAAAAAAAAAGATTTTTATGTATTTATTTGACACACAGAGAGAGAGAGAGAGAGCCCAAGCAGGGGGAGCAGCAGGCAGAGGGAGAGGGAGAAGCAGGCTCCCCGCTGAGCAGGGCTGATCTCAGGACCCTGAGTTCATGACCCGGGCCAAAGACAGATGCTTAACCGACTGAGCCACCCAGGCACCCCACTAGAGGTTTTACTTAAAACCGAAGCAATAAATTTGCTGTTTCTTCTTCCTACTAAAGCTAGGCCCAGGCTGCAAGTGCAAAGACACTTAGCCACGGAAGCCGGGGTGGCTCCTTTCACCTGCCGTTTGCAGGAAGGAAGTGACAGCCCCACATAACGGAAGCCCTCAGCTAATCTGCCTTCCTGGCCGCCAGAGTTCATTTCCAACTTCACCTCACAGCCACTTGTGAACCCAGCCCTGATGCCCAGAACAGCCTCTGAGCCCACGTTTGCACGTCGGCGTGTGTACGTGAGTCCTTTCCCGTGCTGCGATTAAAGCTAATGGAACTGCTATTTTCAGCCCGGGCAGCTGGCAGGTCTTCAGAGCCAGGTTAGTGGCGGCGGCTCCTCGCTCCCAAGGTGACTGGTGAAACATGAGGAACGCATCTGAGGAGGTCAAAATCCTCAAGCTTTCAGGAAACATGAGTTTCAGACACTCCACTTCAGTGATATCTCTACAAAAATAGTCACGTTTCCTATCATCAAAGCCCACTGGAAGCAACCACACGGCAGGTTGCCTCTCACTCAGGTTCCCTGAAGGACGAGTGTGATGGGGGTCAGGGATTAGCGCATCCCCATCCCAGGCCCCCAAAGCACACCCGGGATGCTGAGGGGAGAAATGAACACGCAGTGTATGGTGGGCACTAGCTCAGGGGCCCAGCCTCGGCAACAACTGTGACTCCCAGAGTAGGACTCAGGAGAGGCGACAGCTCTGATTTTAAGATATGCCTCAATCACTGAAGGCCCTTGGGTTCCCTTTGCCCTCAAATTGCAAACAGAAGTCATCAAGTTCAAAGGGACTCCTCAGAAACAAGTATGGACTCAACTATCTGGCAAGACCAACGGGGTCCCCCGGCTGACCCTATGAATAGGGTCCACTGCCTCAAATGTTTTGCCTCAGTCATGCTGACCCAGTCCACAACTGGGACGGGATGGAAGGTTGATGCTTCCCATAAAAGGGTGTGGGGTACAGCACTTTCACGAGGGAATGGTCTAAGCCAAGCCATGGCGTACCTGGAGAAGCAACTCAGGTGCCACCCCAAAACCAAAGATAAGTTCATGCTGCTCCCCATGGTGTTTCCTCCCAGCAGAAACTGGGAATGAGTTTGACAAAACCAACCCGGTCTGGGCCAGGGCCAACCTGCCTTTGAAAGGGAAGGGAAGCAGTGGGTGTGGAGGGCAGGCAGGAGAGGGGAAGGAGGGCTAACTTGGGGCTCCCACGAAGGAGAAAGCTGGCCTTTTTGTGCCATGGCCATACCCTCCACCGTGTCCTCCGCCGTTCGGTTCCCCCCGCCAAGCCCCAGCCTTGCCAGCGTCCTTTTCTGGGCTGCGAGTCTCGGTCTCGCTCACCTGCGGGAAGCCAGGAGAGCTTCGGTACCTCACGCAGACCTGACAAGGTGGCTCGGGGCCCAGCTCCCCTGACTTCTAGCCCCGTGGTCTTTCCCACCAGCACATTAATGACTTGCCCTGTCTCTTCAGGCACAAAGACAACCCTGACAAAACTATCCCCGGGAACCTCTGCCACTGTAATCAAAGATTACAGTCACTCTTTGAGTTACCCGAGTTCCAACCCCAAGGACACAGGGTGAGGGACAGCCGCCGGCCTCCTCTCCCCCTTACGGGTGAAAGACAGAGGGAAGAGCACCTTCCCACTCGGCAGAGAAGGCTGAAGAGAGGGCCGAAGTAACCGGGCCAAAGGTCACACGAGCAGTTGCTGCGGGAGCTCAAAGGGGACGCCGGCCGCACCAGCCGGGTCACGCAAGTCTCAGCGTGGGACTAGCCGGCTGAGGCATTAAGTAGATTCTAAGGGCAAGAGCCGGACTTTCTATCTACTTGCTTCAGGTAACAAACACTATGTAAACTCCAAGTTTTAACCCCCCAGAATGTTCCCAGGGCTGAGAAATTTCCGGGTAGGTAGGACAGGAGGGCTTAGCCCTGGAATCTCCTGGGAGGCTCGGCACTGCCTCCACCGGAGCAGGAACGAACGGACACCAGGGATGCGGGGGGACTCTGTCCACAGGCCCGGATCACCTCTGGAAGGTTCCAAGCAGCCGTGAGCCCTTTGTGCCCCAGTGTGGCAGGTCGCCGGAAGCCGCCCGATATGCAGAGAGAAATCTGCTGCCTGACACGTTCACCCTGGCTGCTCGGCTGCTTTGCATGCCTATGGGGCAAGCAGGCTATTTTTGAGCAGATTTCATAACCCCCTTTATAGCTGCTGCGGCTGCTGATTGCACACGTGTTCCCAGCTCCGTTCCTGGGGTGAGAATGTTTACGGAGATGCACATTGTCAGAGAATGTAAAGAAAGCCAGATTGAGAGATTAGGAGCACAATTTCCATGTCTAGACACAGCTCGCACAGCCAGCATCTGCTCCAAGTCCCCAGAATTCAGCAACGAGAGCTGGTCCCTTCGGAACCGTTCCCCCCACCCCAAGACCCCGAGCGAGTTTCCCGGGGGGGTGGGGGGGGCAGGGGCTGAGGACCACGCTCGGGCCCCCTTCCTGAGAACAAACCCAGCGTGGGTTTCTGAGTGTGTGTGTGGGGGGGGGAGGAACACAATCAAAGTATCCGGAAAATCTGTGAACGACTGCATCCCTTTTTCCTTTTCTGTGACCTGAACTCTCCAGCGCAGTTCCGGCCTCCGTGACAGGCTGCGTCTCCCCTCACCGGGGTCGGCCACACATTGGTTGTTCGCTTACCTACCCCGGTCCGCTTTCCTCTCCTTGGCTTACCTCCTGTCAGCCTGGTGACAAGCCCGCTCACCTCTTTTGTTTTTAATGTCTCCCTCTGCTCCTCCTGCCTGCCTTCGCCCGCGGCGCTCAGGCTGCCAGAAAGCGCGGTTTCTCCGTTGCAGGCAGCTTTCACTTTCGAGCCCCACCGCGTGTGAACGACCAGCTCCATCGATCCTTCTTTCGAACCTTTGATTCCATTTGCTGCGTGCCCCCTTCGCCCTGTTCTTCTCTCTTGGCTCCTGTCATGTCCCGTGTCATGATTGCCCATCATAAGCTACCTGGGGGCAGGATCTGTGTCAACGTACCTTTATTACTGTCCTCGTGGCGTTCTGGGACGGCGTTTTCAAGAAAAATAGTACCAGCCCACAGCTGAGGCTCTGTGGCAGGCGCTGGACTGATGCTCTACGTGTACTTTTTTTTTTTTTTCACTTAATCCTCACAACAGTTTTCTGAAGAGATTGCTGTTATTTCCCCCAAGTTGACATATAAAGAACCTGGAACTTTGAGGGGTAAAGTTATTTGCCCAAGAACACACAGCCCACTAGTGGTGGAGAACAGGCTTCAAATGTTGATCTGTTTAACTATGGAGCCTGAGTGCTTAAAGGTGAAAGAATTTAGGGATGAGCAAATAAATACTCAAGATCCCCCGCTTTCTGGTTATATTGCTTCTCATATTTGCTTTTTTTTTTTTCCTGACTTTCAAGGAAAGTAGAACCCTGAAGAGCGTTCTACATCTAAATCCAGAAATCAACCCCCTATTCTCCCAACAGCTGCTGGGGACTTAAGGTACCTTTCCTTACACAGCAGGGCAGAGCGAGGTCTTCATCCTCACTGACTCACTCACCAACTCACCAGGAGGCCCTAGGACTGACATCACTGCCCTCTTCCTGCATCTCCCCAGCCGGACACACTGCCAAGGCAGGCCAGGCTCCTCCTCAGTAGAGCATGGGCAACACCAACCACGAACCATGGCTTACACAGGATAAATCAAGGCAAGACCGTGATTTCTCCAGAAAAATCAGAAGAGAGGCCAAGAAAACCACGCAAGATAGAAACAAATAAGGTCCTGACAGAGTCAGTGCTCCTCCCATTTACAAAATAATGAGCCAATCTCTGTCACATTGACTGCAGAAATCTAAGTTTCTCTGAAATTCGTCCATAAATCTGACTTCCATGACCTAAAGAGAGCAGCTTGTTATGGTCTAGCTACTGGCCTAAGAGGAGAAACAAGAGCCTAAACCTTAGTCTTAACCCACACCCATCTCCTGCAGTCCATAGTCTTGGGACCTGCTACCAGGATGACAGTTTCATGCTTTGACAGAGGAAGATCACCCCAGTCCTCCTTCGGTGGCCACCACTGGGATTGGGGGTGTGAAGGGGGCTGTGAAAAGGCATCAAAGGTAACTCAGGGGAAACCACTGCATTTGTCCTTCTACATGCCCCCTCTACCCCCACCCAAGCTATGGCCTGTGTATGAAATGTGCCCTGCTGACCCTGCCTCTGCCTTGCTTACTCAGGTTTGAGTCTATCTAAGAATGTCCCCAGCTCCTCCCAGGTGCTCCTGCCAGTGCTGGTCACTTCAGGGACAGAGAGCTAAGATAATGGAAAGGGCTATCAGGATCAAGGGGTCAGCACTCACAGTGTCTCTCTCCTGCTGTTTAAAGAGAATCCTGAATTCCTACAGCTTTTCCCATCCTCCCTCCTCTTAAAGAGGAAGAATTCTTACTTCCTAGAAAAGAGGCGAAGTGATGAAAGGAAGGGGAGCAGGGGAGCAGGGAGAAGAGAAGAGAAAACAGAGAGCTGCGGGTTTGGTATGTGAGAAGTTCCAGAGCACCTTTCAGAGGCTGGAGGACTGGCAAGAGAAGGAGACAGGAAGTTCTGTCCATGTGTTTTATGAATTGGATCCTGTTTAGTATTCTTAGAGAGACCCTGGTAAATGGGGAGAGGGGGGCAGAAGGAGAGAGAATCCCAAGCAGACTTCAAGCTCAGCACAGAGCCCGATCCTGAAATCATGACCTGAGACAAAATCAAGAGTGGGACGCCTAACTACTGAGCCACCCAAGCACCCCAATAATGATTCTTTAAAAAAAAAAAAATTTTTTTTAGTAGGCTATCTGCAAAACTGTGTTGCTTTAGATGTGGTTTCATGCAAAAACAAAGTCATATGCTTCCGCTCTCAAAAAATGTAAAAGGAAGCGTTTTGAAGTCCCTGACATCTTTAATACAGAAAGAGACAATTATCAGTTCAAAGTCATGGGCTCAGGGTTGCTCTCTTCATTCTTTGATTCCTGGCTTCTTCCCTTTCCTCCTCCCAATATAGACTCAAACTGGAGGAGAATGGGGCTCCTTAAGGACAGGGAAGATTTCTGGTCCACAGTGGTGAGCCCAAAACAGGTGCACAACAAATGGTTATTGAATTGAATGAAGAATTCAAGTACCAAAAAAATTCATGTCATGAGAAGATGCTCACAAAATTAAGTCATATAATAAAAGGACATCAAACTATATCATCTAATCTCAAATTCTAAAAAAGAAAAGATGTATATATTCACACATATATATAAAAATAAAATAACCAAAGTGTGTAGAGTTGAGTAGTTTTGTTTCATGGGGAGGTTTTTTATTGTTACTGTTTTGGTTTTGGGCCTATATATTTTCCAGATTTTCTATTATAAACATGTAGTTTCCCCCCAGAAAACACTCTTTAATTTTTTTATTTTTTTTCTTTTAAGGGACACATCTAAAAAAATGTCTCTACAGCCGACATCAAAGAAATTACTGTCTATGTTTTCTTCTAGGAATTTTATGGTTTCAGGTCTCACATTTAGGTCTTTAATCCATTTTGAGTTTACTTTTGTGTATTGTGTAAGCAAGTGGTCCAGTTTTATTCTTTTGAAGAAAACTTTTTTTCCCCTCTCTTTATTTTTTGAAGATTTATTTATTTCTTTTGAGAGAGAGAAAGAGAGGAAGCACAAGTAGGGGGAGGGGCAGAGGGAAAGAATCTCAAGCAAAGTCTCCGCTGAGCAGGGAGCCTGATGCCGGGCTGGATCCCACAACCCCGAGATCATGACCTGAGCGGAAATCAAGAATCAGCGCTTAAGCGACTGAGCCACCCAGGGGCCCCTGAAGAAAACACTTAAGACCAATTTTTTTTTTTAAGTTTACGTAAACTCTACACCACACACAGGGCTCGAACTCACAAACCCGAGATCAAGAGTCACACGCTCTACCAACTGAGGCTAGCCAAGCACCCCAGAAGAAAACACTTTTTTAAAAGGAAAGAATATTAAGGTCTGGTGCATTCGGATGATGGGATAGGTCTTTTCAGGAGAGGATAATAGTCTGAACATAGACCTGAGAGCCTGAGAAGGTCTCAGGCTGGAAAAAAATGGAAGAAACCACTCTTCATGTTCACTGTGGCCACCTTCCTAGCAATGGTAGAACATTCTGTGCTGGTGGGTAGGTTGGTTTATAAGAGAGGATAGAAGCGCTCTTCCTTCGGTAAGGAAAACAGTTTCGTTGTTAATCACATAGAAATACAAACCTCCCCAAACCTGAAGAAATATTCCTCTTGAGAAGAACCATAGCATTAAGTTTCTTTCTTGACATTAATGTCTCCGCTTGGCATTGCATCAACTCATGGAAAGACAGGGGGACTGAAAGTGAAATCAAAAGATATAAATTCAGGACCTGAACTTACTAGTTCAGGGACATTGAGCAAGTCATAGTCCTTTTCAAATCTCACTTTACTTGCCATTCAAAGAATGTTGTACAATATGAATAATAAAAGGGAAAGGAAGGAAAAAATCGGAACCAAGAAAAGGCAAGAACAAGAACTTAGCTCCTTTTAAGAGCTGACAGTACTTCTGTTTTAGAACGTCGATCTGACTCCGTGTTTCCTGCAATCCATTTTTGTTGCTATCCAGCATCCAATCATCCTTTCTATTAGCCCACTGGTCTTCCTCTTGGAGACTGCACCATTAATCCTAAGAGTGGCTATCCCTCCCACTATGGTTGTCAAAGGGACTAGCTTCCCAAACGGAAGCCTGGCCAATCAGAAGGTTCTCTCAGGACTTGAATCTTAAGTGAGTGACCCAATATCATAAAGACAGTTGGACATCTTACTTGCCTTGGTGCAACAGTGTGAGAACCAGTTTCTGTGGCCTCACTTTCCAGAGTGTCTTTCGTACCTATTTTCCAAACTTGGTCTCTGAGCATTCCATCTATTTGGGGAGCTCCCCTTTGATTGTATAACATTCCTTAAGTGACAAGTAAAGGGAAGTCTGAAAAGGATAAATGACTTATCCAGTGCCCCTGAGCAAGTCAGTGATATAGCAGGCTCCTGAATGTATATCTTTTGATTTAAATATCTTTTCAACAAATTCTTCTTTCCTGCCTAAGACAGCTAGAATTTATTACTGTGATTTGCAACCTAGAACCCCAGCTTATTCACAGGGTAGAAATAGAAACATGATAAGTTACAAAATTCTCACATCAAAAAAGAGGATATAGACCATTTTCTCACAAGAGACAAGGTTTTCTTGGTACTAAATTCGAAATGCAATTTCTCAAGGGGGGACACATATGGGAGATGGCATGCAGTAACATAATAGATTATGTACCTATGATGACCAGACACTTTTTGAGAGCCAAGCACTTGGTGTTTTATATCTTGTTTACCTACACTACCTTGTTCATAATGACACCCAGGATATTTCTGCTGAATGAAGGAATAAATGAATGAGGTAACTTTTTAGAAACTTTTCTCAGCTGGCATTCTCAATTGGCCTTTTATCACCTTTGTCTAGGAGATACACAAAGCTTTCATAAAAACATCTAACAGCCTTTTCTTCCTCAACTCCCACATGTACAGCATTAGCATTCCCTGTGTGCTCACCCACACTGTGAGCGCTTTCCTTGTCTCCTGATGTTTGTTATTCCTTTTCTGTCCTTTCCATTCACCTAATCCAAAGCCAAATGTGGAAGCCAACCTGAGATGGAGGCCGTGGAGCTCAACCCTGACAACTAGACAGACAGTGTCTTGGAGGTACGGCACAAGAAGAGTCAACGAGCAGGGGCACCTAGATGGCTCAGTCGGTTGAGCGGCCAACTCTTGATTTCAGTTCAGGTCACGATCTCAGGGTCGTGAGATCGAGCCCTGCGTTGGGCATGGAGCCTACTTGAGATTCTGCCTCTTCCGCTCCCTCTGCCCCTCTCCACCCCTGGCACACATATGCTTTCTCTCTCTCTCTAAAAAAAGTAGAAGAAGGAGGAGGAGGAGGAGGGGGAGGAGGAGGGGGAGGGGAGGGGGAGGAGAAGCCGCCAATGGGCAGGAGTAGGCAAAGCAGGACTGCTCCCTCAGGCCAGGAGCCCTTTCTCTACATCTCTGGCTGGTTTAATAATGAGATGGAACATGACTTTGAATGCCACCCAGATAACTTCTTGGCATTACGATAAGTAGCCAAAGCTAAGGTACTGAAGACTGCAAAGTACTATTCGGGGGGAGTATGAACCCCATCTGCAGGACATCTGGCCAGGCTGTCTTCCTTCTAAGACATTGCCTTTTCCCAAAGCGATTGCTTAAGGAAGTTTTCTCCTTCTCTACTGAGTCACGTTGAGAATAAAATACTCACTTTGTTAAACTGTAGAGATTGTGAATCTTAAAAACTGAACCAATAATCCAATAATATCTTCCAGAAGAGTATTTTTTCCTCAGGATTGCTGTGCAGTGACCATGAACTGGTAGCTTCTATTCACCCTAGATGGGTCATTGCCTGGAGTCCCTGGTAGACATTAGATTCCTGACATAAGTTGTGTTTTCTCAGATACCAGGAAACACCAAAGGATAGAAACAACACCTTGGAAGGCAAATGTCTTGCCACCTTATGCCCTCCTGCCCTCAGTTTCCTAGGCAAGCTATGTGCAACTAGAGAGGACAACTTGCTTACATATAAGGAACATGGTGTCCTGACAGCACTGTGACCAGCCCCACGAGAGCCCTGTTTTGCATTGAGAAATGCAAAGAAGCAACTCCTCCTTTTGCCTGAAGCCAGTCCCCATAATAGAGTCAAATTGTTTCTATCATCCCTGATGCAAGGCATCAAGTCACTGAGAGCGGCCAGAGAAGCAATGGAAGCAATTCAGGTTGGTAGGGTCCACATTTCAGATCTCCCTACTATCAAGTAATGTAAAAATATGTTCCAACAGCATCAGGAAAGCAAAATATTACAGAAGGTCTGAGTTAAAGCCCATTAGCTCATTAGCATTTCCAGATGGCTAGGCAAGTTCCTTCCCCCTTCCCACGGCAAGAGAGTCATTGCCATTGCTTGAGTCTTACTCACCATGTCAAGTTAGTTCTCCTTAGAGCAGCTACTACAAAAAGGGAGCTGGCAAACCAGAGGTAGGGCCACCAGTGGCCTTCAGCGGAGCCCCGAGAGCTTACCCCTTCACTTTTCCTATTAAGCACTTATTTAAACTGAAATTTACATGTTCAGCTTCAGTCCAAGGACTGCCTGAGCCCAGCCTATTTTAAGCACATAATAATGAAAACTCGAAGTGCTTTTTGTCTAGCGTCTCTCAATTTCCCAGGAAGGGAGAAAATATACTCTTGCTTGGTGGCCTGAGGATGCAAATTTACCTACTTGGCCCCCAAAGCTATTACTTTCACGTTTCCAGGCATCCATCTGTCTCAGTAATATTTTTCAGAAAGCAAAGCTTTAAACAAGTAGGGAAAAAAGAACTTGCCTGAACACATGGCAATTTTATAAATGTTGAGTTAGGTTAGCTCTCAGGTGTCTGGGAAGTTGGGTAAACATGGGCCAACGCTCAACAATCATGTAGCTGTGGTTTTTCTGTTCAAGCCAGAAGATGACAGATGTCCCTATAGGCAGCGTTTATGTGGTCACTCCAATTTCTCCTCACAAAGGAATCAAACGAAAAGGCAAAATGGCATTTTTAAGTGCATTGTTTGACAGGGCTGGGGGAGACGGAGTGGGAGCGGAAGATGGGAAGGAAGAAGGAACAGAATTATACACCTGAACACAGAGGCAGGAAGCACTTGTCATCGTGGCCACTTTACCACTCGCCCACACACGTCACCATAATAACCACTCAGTGAGCTGGAACGAAGACAAGCCAAAAAGTGGTGTCCAAAGAGAATCTCCACCCGAAATAGTTCGCATGAGAATCTACTTCTTTAAGAGCTTTATCAGGCTACTGCCATCTTCAAAGGACATCAGCATTATTGTCACAATCCTAAAATCAATTCGCAACAGGCACTTGAAGCTCTCCCGGGGATGAGAAAGGTGTGATTTGCTTGTCCTTCCTATTGACCAAGTTTTGATTTTCTAAAATACTTTCGTACCTTGAAGGTGGATTTCGCAAAGTGGCCCAGTTGCAATTCTTTTTGATTCTGAGCACCTCTCTAAGTATATATAACGTCCTGTTCAAAGGGCAAAATGGGCAAGTGTTGCTGGGATGGCCAACGGGACTACGGCCTAGAAGTTGTGGGGCAGGAAGGGTGCAGCCTCTCTCTCGATGCCTCTTTTCCATCCCCTACTCTGTGTCCACGGCATCCTCAAAGTTCCATGGAAGGCACTGCAACTCTTCCCCAAAACTGACACTTTAACACCAACATTCCAAAATCATTCTGAGTAACATGCTGTGGAACCAATGTTCTGTGTCTTTGCATCTTGGTTTGAGTAGTTCCCAAAATAAGCATTTAAACAATGCGGGTGGCATCCACACTTTCATTAAGTCACGTCACTCTCACATTCTCGCTGCAAGTGGATATCATGGCCAATCAAAAGACCGTGAAACTGAAGCTGGGAGGGGTCCGCTGTTTTAGCTAAGGTCACACACCAGTGTATGGCAGAATCCAGGCCTTCTCACCCTTCCGACCCCGTCATACTTGTCTCTCGAATTTGTAACAGAATACTCAAATCAAGGGGCGCCTGGGTGGCACAGCGGTTGAGCGTCTGCCTTCGGCTCAGGGCGTGATCCCAGGGTTCTGGGATCGAGCCCCACATCAGGCTCCTCTGCTATGAGGCTGCTTCTTCCTCTCCCACTTCCCCTGCTTGTGTTCCCTCTCTCACTGGCTGTCTCTATCTCTGTCAAATAAATAAATAAAATCTTTAAAAAAAAAAAAAAGAATACTCAAATCTAGGAACAGTGAAAGAGCAATAATGGTCCCATTCCCTTGCAGGATTTCCATCTAAATCAAGGGAGGAAAAGTCAAAAGCCTTCAGGCGCTATGTCCTGTGGAGCCCTGGAGAACTACACAGCCATTTAAAGAGGCAGTTACTACACACTTCCAGCTCTACGTTGCCATAAGAACAGGGATTCAACGTTACCAGGGATTCCAATTTTCAAGGGAAGCAAGCAATCTGAGAGTATGTATTTGTGTGTGTGTGTGTGTGTGTGTGTGTGTGTGTGTGTGTGTGTCTAAGAGAAAGAGAGAAATTACCTCATTTTTTAATGTGGGCAATTAATGCACACATTTTAAACTGCTGTGTAGACCAAACAAACACATCTTTAGGATAAGTCCGGTCCCTGGGCCCAATTTAAGGGGACGGCAGAGGTAATTCAGGTCAGTTGCTATCCTTGCTTGGACCAATGATTTCCCTAACAGAGAGCCCCAACCCCACTTTCAAGGTCCTTCAAATTCTCCTCCATGTTTGATGAGGTGGTCTGCTTTCTGGAGCTTCTCCTCCCTACTCATTGCAAGTCACGTTCTCCCAGGGGAGGCCCTCTAGCGCAAAGAAGTCCAGTCCTGTGCTCTGGACCCCTGGCTCGCTGCTGCCACATGACCCGGCTGAGCTTCAGTTCCCCCTGTGGGAAGACTTATGATTTCAACATTCAATGGAGCAATGCCTTTTGTAAACCTTACAGTGTCATGCAAATGAAAGGTAGTGACCACACATGAATTTCAATCCTATCAGGATTCCGGTGGCCCCACAGGAAGCTCTCCCCCACTCTCCTGAACTGCTTAACTCTCGGGATCTGTGCCGTTCACTGCACACTTGACTACGACCCACCTTGTGTCATCTGGTGTTGATATTGACTCTCCTGTTTTCAACTCTTTGCCCAGGCAGACTGCAAGCTCTGGAAGGCAGAGATTAGCCCCGATATTTCCCAGTGTCCACGTCAGTACCTGCCTATTATGATCATCACCAAAACGCTGCTGATGACATTTAGTAGACACCGCAGGTTCTTAGGTGGTCTGCGTTCACTTTTTACCTCTTTCCAGTCTCAGAGAGGGAACACAGTCTGTTGGAGAATAGACTGAGGGTGACTTAGAGAGAAACCATGGCAAGATGGATATGGAGGAAACCAAGAAAGAAAAGTTCTCATCCTGTATAGGCCTCTGATTGATACTGAGAAGTGACCTCAGGGGACTTAGCCAAAGGTGAGGGAGACAGACAGGTGAAAGGGGAATTCTCGATCCAATATGGAGAGGATGGAATGTCCTGTGTTTCTTCCCCATCCTACCCCTTCCTGCCCCCATTCCCTCATGGAAAGCAAAGGAAGAAAAACCAAAACCACACCAAACTCAACCCCAAAGCACAAACAAGAGGATGAAACAGGGCATTCCAGCTAGAGGTAAGCTCAGACAGAGGGATGAATGAGGGGAAGACCACCATAGAGCTGAGACCTTGTCCTTCTGTTGCTCCCTGCTTGCTACCCTGACCTTCCTTGGCGTCTGGGTGACTGGCAATCCTGTTACCCTCATTCCTGGGACCGGCATCTTCTAGCGTGCAAATGAGAGAGCCCTGATGTGATGATATGATGCCAGTGTGATGTGGGAAAGAGAAGATTAGCGACACACCCATGACTACAGTGACACCCTTGGACAAGTGCCAGTTAGAAGCATCTTCACACAAATGCCGTGACTACAACTTCAGATTACATGTCAGATAGAATTGGCTCTGTTTCCTGTTTTAACTTTATGATCTGGATAATTACCAGGGCTCATTAAGTTCTTCCTTTTTGGCTGGAGTCTTGGGCTTTCCCAACTGGATTTTAGTTTTACCGATACTATTAAAAAAAAAAAAAAATCTGATGAACCCAAGTCTTTCAGTGGCTCAACCATTCTTTCCCAACCTCAGTTTTGAGAATTGCTGAGTCAAACATTTACTGTATCGTGTGCCCCTTTTCCCCCATCTTCCCGTTCAGCAACAGCTCAGTTCCTTGTATACCTTTCCTCTCTTCTCTCTCTTATACACATCTACAATAGAAGATTTTGATTTAAGGGGCGCCTGGGTGGCACAGCGGTTAAGCGTCTGCCTTCGGCTCAGGGCGTGATCCCAGCGTTGTGGGATCGAGCCCCACATCAGGCTCCTCCGCTATGAGCCTGCTTCTTCCTCTCCCACTCCCCCTGCTTGTGTTCCGTCTCTCGCTGGCTGTCTCTATCTCTGTCGAATAAATAAATAAAATCTTTAAAAAAAAAAAAAAGAAGATTTTGATTTAAGAATCTACAATAGAAAATGTGCTGTTTTACTTGTCTGTGACCTAATACTGAGAGGAAAACACTTGTCTCAGTATACAATAGAGACAAATATTGCTTGACTGTCTCTCCTTTTACAGCATAGATAGATAGATGATAGATAAAAATAAATACAGAGTCCTCAGAAAGTAAAGAGCTTATTCGAGCTTATATGAGCTTGAACCCTGGGATTAAACCCACATCTCCCAAATTCGAAGCCATTACTCTTCCCCATATTCTACACTGGACCCTTGGAAAGTACCATCGCATCCATTCGTATGCCACTCAAGGCAGACAGTCCCAGCTGTACTTCTGGAAGGAAACACGAACGGGGCTCCTAATCCTCAGAAGTTGTTCTGCCGTTGCTTGCACCGACTGCTGGCTGTGAGAACGCCCACCCATCGGTCCTCCACTCCCAGTGGCCACCGGCTCCTTGCAGCGGGCCCATAGTGGGACGCTCTACAAACGAGAGGAAGTGCTAACTATGGCTCCGTAGAGGGCAACTGAGTGTCAACAGGAGGTTCATTCCCCACGAGGAAAGCAGAACCTCGCAGACCCGGTCAGGGATCTCTTTTCCTCATCCTCTGCGCAACACGTCTCTTCTCCCCTCCCAGTTGCCTTTCCGGTCTTCCAGCTTTTTGCTGCTATTTTCTTTTAAATACATTTCACCAATATTTCTACTTGTTATTATTTTTATAATTTTGGTTTTTATCTTTTTATTTCTCATTTTCTACTTTCAATCTTGAATAGCTTTCAGTACTTTCACTTTCCAGTTCATGGAGTATTTGTATTTTGTCTTAGACTTTATCTTCTTTACGTTTTATGTTTTTAACCTTTTACCTCATTGACTTATAACCTATCTTCTATTTTAAACCTCATCCACTTTGTCTTGTTATTTTTTTTTTTTTTTTTTTTTTAAAGATTTTATTTATTTATTTGACAGAGATAGAGACAGCCAGCGAGAGAGGGAACACAAGCAGGGGGAGTGGGAGAGGAAGAAGCAGGCTCATAGCTGAAGAGCCTGATGTGGGGCTCGATCCCATAACGCCAGGATCACGCCCTGAGCCGGAGGCAGACGCTTAACCGCTGTGCCACCCAGGCGCCCCTTGTCTTGTTATTTTAAAAAGCTTAACCTTCTACCTTTATTGGACTTGTGAGCTTATTTTTAACTGCTTGTTTACTCCTTTTTTCTCTTACGTTCGATTTTCTTTTTCTTTTAATGGCTTCCTAAGTTTCTACTCTACTGCCATGTAAAAGGTTTTCATTGGTTTTAGCATTAGAAGCGTAATAGGGGAGAACTCATACCATGAACAGATTTCAAAGGCCTTTTTCCCTCTGGCTTTCTATGCACCCCCTGACTTTTCTTTAAATTAACCTAATTTTAAGGATGGCTTTTAAAATGCAGCTGTTGTGAAGGGAGTTATAAATAAGGAAAGGGAAGCCTAGAATAAAGACCACGATCCTGGAGTAGAACCAGAGGTATTAGTACAAATTCATGGCATATATGTGTACGTGTGTGTTCTATATATATTTACTTAGATACACACATGTATATATGAAATATATCATATGCATATACACATACACAGTCACGCAAATGTAGTTATTTCATAGCTCTGCCTGCTGTCAAAGCAATAAAACCCCAGTAACGGTGAGCCTATCTATTGCCCAGAGCTGGGCTTCTAAATGCCATTCTCCATTAAAAAGAATCGGGACTCCTTGGAGAAATGACTGCTTGTAGGGCTGAGGCAAGGAAAGTACAAGATAAACCTGAAATATTTTGTTGTGTCCAAAAGAAAGCTCAAATAATGAAGCAGATATATCAAAAGAACAGCGGACCCAGTTTGGAGGAGTTCCCACTGGCCAAATCTGGGATATTCTGATGATCAAAATAAATAATGATAGTAATAAATTATAAACCATTGAATAAAAGAACCCATGAATCCATACAGGAACAAATACATACATACATACATGATGGAAAGTTCTTCCTTACTGTAGAATGCCAACTAATAAATGTAGAAAGAATGATGGAGGTGAAAATCACCATTTTGCAGCTATCATAATAATAATTGATTCAGGCAAAAACCATTAATATATAAAAAACTACTGGGTAAAAGTTTGAGAAGAATAGGATATATACATAGCCTTAATATATCTCTCTACAAATCACTTTCTAATTTCAAAGGGAAAAAATATTAATTTTACAGTGGAAAAACCTGGGAGACACCAATTTCAACCATACGCCTTCTGCCATTATGCTCTGTGGAGAATACAATATCACTTCTGTAACATTCCTACTGAAAATACAGAATCTGAATCTAATCATAAGGTAATACCAACTAAACTCAAACTGAAGGTCTTTCTCTAAAATAACTGGCTGTACTCTTCCAAATATGTCAAGGTCATTTAGGACAAATAAAGACTAAGGAACTGTTCCAGATTAAAAGAGACTGAAAAGACATGATAACTCAATGCAATGTGTCATCTGGTTTGGATCCGGGCAAGGCAGAGGTGCATAGAGCTATAAAGGACACTATTGGGACTATCAATGACATAATAATAGTGTATGAATCTTGGGGCACCTGGGTGGCTCAGTTGGTTGGGCATCAGCCTTTGGCTCAGGTCATGGTCCCAGGGTCCTGGGATCTAGCCCTGTGTATGGCTCCCCCCTTGCTGGGAAGCCTGCTTCTCCCTCTCCCCCCGCTTGTGCTCGCCCTCTCTCTGTCAAATAAATAAATAAAATCTTTTTAAAAAATAGTGTATGAATGTTAAATGTTCTGATTTTGATGACTCTGTTATGATTATGTAAAAGAACTACTTTGTTCTTAGGAAGTCACACTTAAGTATTTGGGGATAAAAGTCTATAATATCTCACTAGCCAAATCTGGGACATTTGGGACATCAAAATAGATAATGAGAGTAATGAATTACAATCCAGTGAATAGAAAGAGGAGTCCATGAATCCATATAGGTATAAATAAATGCATAAAAGGAAATGGACAGCTCTTTCTTCCAGTAGAATTCCCTCAAATGGCTCAGAAGGAGTATGTGGGAGTGAAAGTACACACACAAGTGGTAAAGCAAACGGGGGAAATTACAACAACTGCTGAATCTCAGACAAGAAGAGTTTGAATGCAGTATGCCAGCACCAGGTACTCAGATGCAGAGGAAGGTCAGCTAATGGTAGGGAGGAGCCAGGTGGCACTGAATCTTCACTTCCCTTCACTCTATTCTTGTGGAAGGAAGACAGTGAAGGATTCTTTCCTGGGCTCCACTCTCCAGCCATCCTCTAATACATTTCTTTCCAGGCTGTTCCATATCCCTCCTCAGCAAGGTCACAGCAAAAGTCAAACTCTTGTAGAGTACATTGCCATTTTTTTTTTAAAGAGAGAAAGAAGGAGTGAGAGAGCATAAGCAGCAGGGAGGGGCAGAGGGAGGAGAGAGAGAATCTTAAGCTAAGCGTGGAACCCAATGCAGGGCTCGATCTCACAGCCCTGAGACCATGACCTAAGCCAAAATCAAGAGTTGGACGCTTAACCAACTGAGTCACCCAGGTGGTCCTGAACTGCCTTTCTCTATGAGAGCTACTGCTGGCCAGAATGGGGACTATTCAAACTCTAAAAAACATCATCAATCATGCCTCTCTTGGCCAGCTGCAACACAGGTCCACACAGGAAATTGGGAAGGCCTGTTTCAATCCAGATCACAAGCAGATGTAATCCCTGGAATACTTCCCAGTGTACAAGATGGTGGCTGAAGCAGGCTGTCTCAGATCCACCATCTGGCTTCATCAAGGAAAAAAAAAAAAGATGTTGTGGAATGGATGAGTCCTGAAGGACAAGTCAGTCAAACTTTAAGACCTTGGCTTCAGTGATAATGTAACTTCCTGCCCTATGTCTCTTGTTTGATCCTCTTATGAGATTCTATTGAGGGTCACTGTACCATCTCACGCACCCCGTTTCAGAAAGTGATTTTCTTCTTGGTTCTTTTCTCTTTGACTGAAGAATGAGACCCTCGAGCCAACCAAACCCACTGCCTACAGACACTATACTCTCTGGGGAAATTCTTGACTCCTTGCATAAATTACTCAGCACTGAGCCCCACCCTGGTACCTGACCCAGAAAATGTGAAGCGTTCCCTAATTCCAGAAATTGGTTGGTGCTCCACCTTGGACTGGATGAGCTTGACTTGCAAGATGTGAGAAAAACCAAGTCACCTAAGGAAACAGCTTACCTGGTAATATGCTCTAAGTCTTCAGTTGCTTTCCTCTGGGCTTCATAGGTCCCTGGTGTTTGCCCCTTAATGAGTAAGAATCTTCTACAAAGATAGTAGTGTGGCAAAGGTAAGAAATTGAATGTGTTGGCTTTTTAAAATGGGTTCTAATATGTTGTTGTAAGAAACCTCCATTTTAAGACATTAATCTATCCACATTAGTGTTTTAAAGTTGGGGGACTGTTAGAGAAGAAAAGAGGAACAAGAAATATATAGCCTCGAAATATTGCTCCACATGTAAAACTTATTAATTACGAATGGAAAATATAGTAACTTTACAACAGAGACATCTGGAAAATATCAGCTCAAATCACGTGCCTCCTGATATGATGTATGGGAAGAATACAATAACACCTCTGGAATCTTCAAAATGAGTGAGATCTTCTTTCTCCTTCCTCCAGGCTACTTTGAGCTCCACTGCTCATATGGCTGGAGCCTGTTCTTTCTAGTCCTCATCAATTCCGTTGGAAGTTGGACATCATTTGTCTTGACATCTTACCCGCACTCACCTTACTTACCCCCAAAGTTCTCATTATTTTTGTAAATGTTGTTTAAATCTTGAATTTTTCTGCATCTTCCATGGCAGAGTTGGCTGTCTCTAAGACTCTAGACACCAGGATTTGCAGTAAATGCAATGAGATTCTGCCAGGAATCATTTAGTAATGAATGGGTTACTTTCCTGTGGTTTGAGGATATTCCTTTAGAGACTCACTAAAATTCATTATGAATGGAATGTGGTGGTACTAAGCAATGGCTTATAGAAAAAATCAGAGAAAAATTTCACTATATGTCTTCCTCAAATGTTAGAACCAAGTATTATATTAGAGCCGGATCTTGTTTACTTACTATTATCCTTAGAGTTAGCTTAGGAAAGGGAGAAGGAGCCAATTTTCCCTAAGTTTTAAGTCTGAGTATATCCATCCTGAAGTCATGTCCGCACTCATACTCTTCTGAGTTGGTTAGGAAGTCTGGGGATGAAGAATAAGTTGAGGGGCTTTCAACTTCTACTGGTGATCTGTTGCTATCTGATGACCTTTCAGAACTTGGCTTCAATGCCTAGGGGAAGAAATTGCTTTGCTCCCTTCCTTCCAATTGGTTGCTAATAACTTAAAACCTGCCTCATCCACACTGGGTCTCATGCACATGCGATTTTCCCTTCCAGTGACCATTACAGAATAATTAAAAAGAGCTAGGGACTGCCAGACAGGAAAACCAAAACAAAATGAAACAAACAAAACTGTAAAAATTACATCATGCTAATCAGAGAACTATCGGGGAGTTTTCAAATTGTAAATATTATTAAAACATCTTATCACATTAAAAAATGATTAATCAATGTGATAAGATCAGAGATTGACCATTACATGTGGAAATGAAGGCAGATTCTGGAACATTCTTATCACAGCAATGAATCTGATGAATGAGGTCTTAGAAATCCGGGTTTTGCTCAACTGCTGAGCTTGTTGTCCCTGCTCTAAAAAGGCAGGTGGCTTCGTAGATGCCAGGCTGCTTTCTTACCAGATCTAGGTAGTGCTCCTTATATTGAACGACTGATTTGTATAAAGAAATCTGACCAGATAAAGTTACCAAGGAGACTTCCTGCCCCCAGAACTGTTAAAGAACTGCTTGAAAGAGTATGCTCAGGTCCCTGTTTGTATATCTTTGTTAACTCCACAAATATTCTGTCACCCAGCCAAAACCATTGTGAACTCCATCACAGTTTTTAAAACTGTCTCAACTTTACTATTCCCACATTATGGAATCAGAGTGTTAGCCAAGGTAGTCCTCAAAAGCGATCACCCAAAGGTGGCGGTGTCCCCTAGGTACGATGACCCCTAGGTCTCAAGATCAAGGAGGAGGCCATTTTCTTAACCATCACTGCTGAAAACCTGAAAACCCACATGGGCAAGGACCACTGGAAGGGTCCCGCTTTGTAGCAGGACTAACCTACCCCTAACTGCCAAGAAACTGAAAGAAGCAAGAAATGCCCCCAGGCCTTCCACTGCTCTCCGCTCACACCCAATCAGTCACTAGCACTTCCTGTTAGCTGCAGCTGAACGTGATGCTTCTGCAGTGTCCAAAAGCGAACTTGCACACTGGAAGGACCCAGCTAAAGAGGGCTGCAGGTTGTGACCACAGAAAATGACTCTACAGATAGCAGCATGCCTGTTTCCTTCTCGATAAACTACAAGTTTAGGTGCAGCAAGCCAATGTTTTTTTATCCAGAAGAGGTGATAGTCATAGTTAGTTTTAGGCATAGTTATTCCACTACTGATCATTGACAAACTCTGTATTAACTTATAAATAAATATCTTCAGAATTACACAAGATTGTGTGTGCTGTTTTTAGATTTCTTGTTTATATTTCAGTAGATGAGAATTGACTGGGATGGAGATCACAAGGTCAATATACTATAGACCCTCATTATTGATGCTTAGTAAGACCTGCTCCTTAACCCACGGTCAGAGCTAGGATCTATAACTGATCAGGTGGGAACTGTGTGTACGAAAGCTGTTCACTGTTTTCTACTTGTTTCTACTGTTTCTACTTGTATATATGTATATATACATACATACTATTCTCTTTTTTTCTTTTTTAGAGAGAGAAGCGAGAGCGAGAAAGGAGGGGCGGAGGGAGAGAGAGAATCCCAAGCAGGCTCCATACCCAGCACGAAGCCCAACACAGGGCTCGATCTCACAACCCTGAAATCATGACCTGAGCCAAAATCATGAGTTGGACACCTAACTGACTGAGCTTCCCAGATGCCCCACCTGTATACCATTACTGGCTGGGCTGGATATGTGCCTTGTCATGGAATAGAGAAGGAAAAACACTCTCACGCACAGATCCTATCCTTTCATCATTTGAAATAGAGTGGCCAGCTATTAAATTACTGCCACAAAGAAAGGCTACCTACAAGTGAATTATTCTAAAATAAAGTCATCATTTTGGGTAGGCATCTCACCTACATTTGGATTCAGGAGCCAATGTACCTGGGTTTGAATCCCACCTCTGCCACTTACTAGTTACATGACTCATCTAATAAGATAAGGATGACCACATGCTTCATGTGATTGCTCTGAAGGTCAAAAATATTAGTTTATGTGAAGTACTTAAAACAATACAGCACATAGTAAACTCTATGTAAGCCTTAGTGATTATTGTTATTTGACTGGAATGCAGTATAGTCAATCATCCCGTATGTAAGTTAACTCATTTAGGTATCTATATATGGACATCTCTTAATAACCAATTATTGCCAAGGCGAGTGTTTACAATAGCTGATTTAACTTTTTCCCAAACTAAAATTAGTGTGGCCACTGGGCTATTGACCGCCCTTTTGACTGTGCACTGCTTCTCACCCAAAACTACTCAAGGAGAGATGCTTGGCCGTGTCCTCATTAAGTACTTCTTGGCCCATGTGGAGGCAAGGTGGTCTTCTATTTACACTCCTCTAGTTTTAAAAGTATGTAACTATATGGCCTTGTTCCAGGTACTAACCACAGAGTATCACCTCACACTCACTGTTCTCAAAATGTACCAGAAACGCGACTGGAAAAACATTACTTAAGAAAGTTTGCCTGAAGGATATCAAACTCCTCAGAATGATTAAATAATAATAGTAATAATAATAATACTATAAGGATTTTATTAGGGTCATTGTCCTTTCATGAAAAGGTATTCTCTCAAAAGGAATTTGAGGGGAAATTTTCTTTCTGGACTCAGTATCAGAAATGATAATAAAACACTGATGTTCACTGGGTGCTACTAAGAACTGATTAATTTTCAAAGTACTCTTTGTGTATTAACTCATTCGATCTGCGAAACACTTCTAGGAGTAGATGACATAATTATCTTTGTTTTACAGGTGAGGAAACTGAAACACAAAGCAATTAAGTAACGTGTCCAAATTACATAGCTAGTAAATTATAGACACAGGATCAAAACCCAGTCCACCTCCAAGGAATAGTCTCCAAACCACCATTTACTGCCTCTTGGAGAATTTGCTCTGCTCCTGAACAGCCAGTTTGGTTTTGTCTCACGGATTTTGGTAAATCATGAAATTAATTTGAATTCATTGGCAGGAACTTCAGAGCCAAATTCCTAGCCATGCAAAAGATCTTATGGCATAAATTTTGCATCACAACCTAAATTCTAACTTTTATCTTTTATTTATTGTTACATTTTTCCTTTGTCTCATTATCCTTATCCACTTATGAAAATCATGTGTGCCTGATATCAACACCTGTCAAGAACAGTAAGAAAAGGAACATTACAAGCCTGTAGTACTCATGAGCATAGATGTAAAAATATTAAAAACATTAACAAACTCACTTAAGCGATGTATAAAAAAATCATAACCAGATTGGATTTATCTCAGGAATACAAGGATGATTTATCATTAGAAATGAATGAATAATAAAATTTATCATATTAACAAATTAAATGAGAAAAACAATAAAACCACCTGAATTCATGCAGGTAAAAAAGTATATAATAAAATATAGCTTCCATTTGTAATAAAAAATTTTAACAAGCTTGGAATCAAAGAGAAGTGTCTTCCCTTCTATTAAGAAAAAATTTTTTAAAGATAAGCCTACAGCAAAACCATATGATCTGTAAAACATTGAAAATATTCTCTTTGAGATCAGGAACATGACAAGGGTTCCCACTATCTCCCTTTGTGTTCAAAACTGCACTGTGCCTAGTCAACAGAGAAAGGCAAGGTAAAGGAGAAATGAAACAACCATTATTTAGTGAGGATATGATCGCATATGCAGAAAATAAGAACTCTACAGGTAAATTTACCAGAATTAATTAGAACCAGTATGCAAAAATCAAATGTATTCTATATATCAACAAAAACAAATAAGAATAAAAATTTTAAGAGACACCATTCTCTTGCACTGTATGTTAACTAACTGGAATTTCAATAAAAACCTGAAAAAGAGGGAAGAAAAAGAAAAAAGAGATACCGTTCTCAGTAGCATTTTAAAGAGATCTTTAGGGAGATAATTATACATCTTAGTAAAAGATATTTTTAAAAAACTAAATAAAAGCAGAAATATATCAAGTTCATGGATTGAAAAACTCAATAATTTAAAGACGCCAGCTTTTCCCAAATTGAGGTCATAACAGTGAAAATTCCAACTTTTCGCTTATTTGTTTGTGGAACTTCACAGGCTGATTCTAAAATTTATATGGAAGTGCCCAAGCCAAAAAGAGACAAAATCCTACTGATAAAGGACATGGTGAGGTAACTTGTTCTACCAGATACTAAGACCTTTTATAAACTATAGACTTTGGAACAGTATAATATTTGTGCAGGAACAAACGGATGGAATGAAATAATGAATCCAAAAATGATCCCATACATGTATGGATGTTTGCTATCTGACATAGTCCTATAAATTAAGAAAAACAGACTCTTTTGGTCAATGGCACTAGGACAATTGTCCAAATGGAAAAATGTAAAATTGGACTCCTACCACACACAAATATTGCGTCCAGGATATAAAGTCCCAAAAGCAAATGGTAACACATAACATTTCTAAGAGAAAATTTAGGAGAACATCTTAATTATCCACGGATAGAAAAGGAGTTTGTAAATAAGACCGAAAGCACAAACGATAAAGCAAAAGTGCAATAAATCTGACTGCATCGAAATTAAGAACTTCTATTTACAAAAGATTCCTTAATAAAGGAGAGAAGACATCATAAGGTTAAAGAAGATGTAATTCATATAAGCCACAAAGGGATCATAACCAGAACACATAAATAACTCACACGAATCAATTTTTTAAAAGGCAAACAACTCGGAAAAGAGCTTTGAGCAGGTATCATCACAAGAGAAAACCTGAATGACCAGTAAACATCCGAAAGGATGCTCAATTTCATTAGTGATCGAGGAAATACAAATGAAATCACAGTCAATTACAATTTCATAGCCACAAGATGGACAAAAATGTAAAAGGCTTTCCATTTAAAATTTCACATAACCTGCATTGCTGAGGACTCCCCACCCAGTGCAGGCGAGAAGGAAATTGGAGCAGTCTTGGAAAACAGTGTGACATTACCTAGCAAGGAAAGGTGCTGAAATCAAACACCACAAGGTCATTATGTGTAGGCACAGAACTGGTTTTATCGGGAAAAGTTAAAGCACAGGGTCAGCAAAACATGGATGGCTCACTGTTGGTTCAGTCTCCCACCAAGTGTGAAGGGCCAGCGCACTGCTAGGCGCTCCAGGCAGCTCCGCTCCAGAGGCAGAAGCCCATGAGAATGGCCTTGTAAATGGGTAGAATGAGGGGTACGGATGGGATTTGACCCGTGTCAAGTAATCTGAATTTGAGATGCCAGCGATTCAGAGAGTTGTCTGGCAACACCGCTGCTGGCATCCCATGACCTTGTGGGAAATTGGGTGGGTTCACAGCCCCTCCTGAGTTAAGGGGGAGCTCCTCATCCCAGCCCTCTTGGTCCCGGGCAACCGGAACTCCCGGGGCATTTATCAAACAATCACACTTGTCTCTTCTCGACAAGGAAAACTGACCATGTGTTCCACAGGCCAGTAATCTCATTCCTAAAAGCATATGCCCTAGGGACTCTCTTACACACATGCAATATTGTACATGTACAATAGTATTAATAGCTGCATTGCTAATGAGAGCAGGACCTGGAAACACCCCAAATATCTTTTGTAGTAGCCTGGGTAAATATGCTGTGGCATATTCAAACACTGGAATACCATAGAACAGAGAAAATACATGAAATTTAGTTACAAGCACCAATATTTTAAAATCTCAATATTTTTAAAGATTTACTTATCTATTTGAGAGAGAGAGAGCATGAGCAGGGGGAGGGGCAGAAGGTGAGGGAGAGGGGAAGCTGACTCCTCACTAAGCAGAGGAGCCCCAAAGCTGGCCTCGATCTTACAACCCTGAGATCATGACTTGAGCCAAAACCAAGAGTCACATGCTTAACTGACTGAGCCACCCTCAATAACATAATGTTTAGAATAAGAAGTCAACCATATAATTCACAAAAGGCAAAACAAAATTACATGTTACGTAGGGATATACTTGTAAATGGTAAAATTGCTGTACAGGGCCCAAAGGGTGCTTCTGAAACACGGTCAGTGCTGTTTATCTTACTCTGACACACGAGTGTTTGCTTTGTTATTATTATTCTTTCCACAGTACATATACATGTTTCACACTCCTCTGTTAATTAAGATATTTCAGAATAAAAAAGGCAGAGAGAAGAAATGACAAGTATATGAAAAACAAAGAGAAACCTTTGAGCCAGACTTCAATTATTATCCTTGAGATAAATTTCCAGGTATATCACTGCTAAGTCAAAAGGCAGAAACACTCTTGGTGGGTCCGCATGTATACACACTTCAGCAGAACCCCGTATTTTTAAGTTTCCTTTTCTTCTGTATGCATTAAGGTAGTTGCCTTCCCTCTTCTGGATCAAGGGGAGGCCTAAATGAACCAATAAGCAGGTGAGGAGGTGGGACGAGGTGCGGGAACAGAGCCCTATTGCCTGTGTGGGGCTCTTCCCCAGCAGAGACATAGCTTAGGGTCCCACCCGGGAGACAGGGAAATGCGGTGGAGGGTGGGGCTCACCCCAGGATCGCAGCTCTGCAGCCCTTCTGAGCCCACACAAAGAACCAGGAACTCTTCAACCCGTCAGCCTGGGAACACCCTTCTGGGCTGCCCTGCCTGTCCATAGCTGGAGGCCCTCTCGGGCCATCTCCTCTCAGCTTGCCTATCCGCCCAGAGTTCACTGCAGCCTTGCCCCGTGTGTGCACACGATTCATTACTGGCTCACCTTGACCGAAGTGCCCTGACTTCAAAACCACTGATAACTATCAGCAAAAAGTCCAACATAAACATTCCAAGATATGCTTCCTTGTTTCAGAGGCTTTGCAAGGTATGGAAATAAATACTGTGGACTGGGCCTGGGGAGGAAAGAAATCTTCCTCTGCTACAAAGACCACAGGAAAAGCACAAGCCTCCGCAGCCCTTGGGTCTTCCGCCTCGTGTGGGCCCAGGGACCACTCTGCAGACACCCCACTGCACCCTCCACTCCTCGCTAGCAGAGCCCTTCCCCAGTGGGGGGGGGGACTCATCTCAAGCCCTGTCTCCCCCTTTCCCCATTTCACTGTGTCCTATGCATCCTTTATCCTCAGCACCAGCACGGCGACTGGACCCTACTGCTGGCAGAAACCACCCTCGAAAACTCACGGCACCCTACTGTCTTACCCAAAGGAAAACAGGGGTTCGGATTGTCAACGAAACATGTCAAAAGCCACAGAGAGGGCGGTGAGAGGCAGAATCGTTAGTCTTCTGAATCTCATTCCTATTTACTGCGGAGGCATGAAGGTTGCAGTAACAGCCACATTGTACACCAGTTCTCGGAGTCTCCAGCCTGCATCTCTGCCCTGGCAGAAACAAAATGAACTAATTAAATGCTTGCCACTGGCTTATTTTGGAAACCTCATGGAGTGTGTGAGAGTCTGAATGAATTTCAGGCCACTATTGATTGCTTCAAATGCGGAGGAAATCATCCAAGCATGGGAAGAAGGTGAGGAAGCTAAACCCGTGGCCGAGGGTTATTAATATTGAAATGCTTTTGCTTATTGGCGCAGAAAAGCAACTCTTGGCTATAAGGGACCAAAGCTTTAAGGCTATAATGGAGGAGAGTAAATAGAATCCTTCAAGGTTGAAGAAGAGTCCAACCAAATACTTCACCTAATTGCTTTGGAATAACTAAGATCACCCTGCTTACTGTGGGAGAAAGAAAATCAATAGATTGTATTTAGAGGAAACTAAAGGCACAATTGGGTCACTGTCTGTGTGGCTAGTAGAGAGTGGTACTTTGGCACATATCCCCAGAGGGACAGCAATTAAGTGAAAAGCAGTCCACGCCACCTAAAACAATCTAACAACTTTCAAATACCAAATAGTTGGTTGCAAAACTTAAAGGCTTCCAGTGGATCTATTGAACTACCCGTTGTTGAGAGGCTGTCAGAGGGCACGCGAACCTTTGCTCACCCTCCCGCCAGCACATACTCCAAAAAGATGTGATGTAATCCAGTGGTAAAATTGATATGGTTTTTAGGTCACAGCTTAGTCTCAGTCACAGAGATTTCATGGGACCAAATTAAATCTCTCCTATTTCTCATGAAGAAAATTTTCTTGGGCTTTCAATGCAGAGCTTGGCCTACCCAACCTTCGAACTTTCTCATCTAAGATTACCTGCCATTGTCCGTCACATGGAAAAATCACTTCAGAGAACACAGGACGCTTCACAGAAATGTGTGCCTTCCTCCGATCATTGGCACAGTTCTGGTCCAGACCAAACAAACTTAGCACTGCTTGGCCTCGAGCTGTGACCATTCCAACCCATCCCCTCTCTGTGTGTACCTGTTACTGGTGACTTTGGGAAGTAACGAACATTTGTGAGAGCCACGAGCTGGGATTCGGGTGGACATTTGAACAAGGCATCTTCTTTGTTTCAAAGTAAGTTATGGGTCAAGCAATTTCCAATACAGTGTCAAACTAAAGGATTCCCAAAACACTTCAGATTAAGTCAAGTACAACTCTTTAATAATATGGATTTTCAAGGCCATTATTAACTCACTCCGTGTTAGCAAAAAAAAAAAAAGTGTAATTTCATTCTCTGTGAGCAAAAGAACGTGTAATTTGATTTACAGATTATCCTTAAGTCTGCCAGATCGTGGCTCGTGGTTTCCCTCGACCCTTCCATTCAGTCAGTCATCAGTCTCCAAAGCCCTGCTCTAACGTCTGTTGGATCCTCTCCCTCCTCCTGTTCCTCTGGCTGCCGGCACAACTGCCTCCCTCCTCCGGGCTCTGTCTGGCGTCCTGGCTCCGCCTCGGGCCTCTGCACAGCCTCCTCCTACCTTTCATACCCCCATAGCTCTCTGCGGCCTAGAGAAGAAGTCC
This sequence comes from Ursus arctos, assembly GCF_023065955.2. Lineage (NCBI taxonomy): Eukaryota > Metazoa > Chordata > Mammalia > Carnivora > Ursidae > Ursus > Ursus arctos. The sequence goes on from NW_026623053.1 coordinate 15,040,153, forward strand.
AAACTCTTCGGCAGCATTGTGACCCCTCACCAGACCCCTCGCCTGCTGCAGCCTCACCTTTCTCTGCCGTCCAGCGTCCTGAACATCTAGGACAAGCTCGAGTCCCCTTTCCCCAGACAGGTCTGGCACTTCATGTCTCTACCCTTTTCTACACAACACTCTGCCTAAAGTCACTTCTCCTTGCTCCTTCCCCAGGAAAAATTCTACTTATTCAACACGCTGCCCCTCCCTACTTCTTGAAGCCTCCCCCTCCCCCTCTCTCCTGTACTGCCGTGGCTTTCTGGAACATGTTTATCAACCTGGGCACATGACCAACCCCGTGTGGGCAGGGCCCTTGCTAGGCTTATCTCTGTGTCTCCTCTGGGCTTCTCTCAGGGTCCAGCATGTGGAAGCTACAGGGTATCTTTGCTGAAGAAAATCTGTTCTACTGGATTTCCAGAGAGGTGATCTTGTCCCCAAGACCTGAGATTGGGAGTCTCGGCTCCATTGTATACTTTACAAGAGACCACAGCTCAGTGAGGGGCAATGCAACATCCACACCCACTTATTTTACACAAACATGTATTTTATCACCAGGTTTGATGTGTCATGCTGATGCGGCTGTGTTGACATTACGTCTTTTTGTTGTCACGTATTTTACCAGGGAGAGGCTTCTTTGCATCTCTAGCAGAGAAAGGCACTCTTGAAAATGTCTTCTCTAAACGTCAAGATTAAAGCTACTTCCATCTCAGAAACTAGTTATAAAGCTACCTGCCCGTCTGCTTTGGCTCTAACTTTGTCATAAAAAGCAGCACCACTCAGCCTACGGGCGCATCGGCTCAATAGACTTCCATGAGGTGGGACAGTATGGACGTGCTGGCTTGCCCGATGACTTGCACAAACGAGGCACTCGGGAAGTGACTGTTGAATTGTAATCGTTGGTCTACTTTTTAAAGGAATATTCAAGGAGTACTTCCCCTCAGTATTAGTAACTTCCCTCCTTGCTCTTGGGTCTGGTTGATCGTTTCGTTGTACACTCCACTTTCAACTCCAAGACAGGACAGAGTAACCCTCGCTAGCACATGGCTTTTATTACGGTTTGGTTCGTTTCAAATTATGCTATTTTTAAAATGTCTACATTATTAATTTTTATGTATATTTACATGGAATGGAATTTGAAAAGAAATATACATATATTAAATATAATAGATCACATGGCACAGAACTCTAAAGGGATCAATACTAAAGAGGAAAATTCTTCCCTCTCTCCTTGGCTGGAAGACAAGCCTCCCCTCTCTCCTTCCTCAAAGGCAATAAACATGGCCTGTTTTCTGTCCTTCCAGAGATAGTCCGTGCATCTACAACCAATTCACTTTTTTTCCTTTTTACACATTTGCTAACATATTATACACACTGCTCTGCACTTGCTCTTCTCATTTACTTTACTTGAAGGTTGTTTTGCATCTGCCCATAAGAGCATCCTTTTTCTTTTTAAGATGCATGATCTTCCATTGTGGCTCTAAATCATTCCTCCACGTATGATGGGTGGAGTGCCCAGGCCCCGAGACATTCTGGTGGCTGCATATGTCTATACACCATGGGTAAATCACAAGGCAACCTAAATCTCTTGAAAAGAAGTTTTGCCATGGGGCACCCGGGTGGCTCAGTCAGTTCTGCATCCAACTCTTGATCTCAACTCAGGTCTTGATCTCAGGGTTGTGAGTTCAAGCCCTGTATTGGGCTCCACACTGAGCATGAAGACTACAAGAAAGAAAGAGAGAGAGAGAGAAGGAGAGGAGAGAAGGCGAGAAGGAGGGGAGAAGGAAGGAAGGAAGGAAGGAAGGAAGGAAGGAAGGAAGGAAGGAAGGAAGGAAGGAAGGAAGGAAGGAAGGAAAAAGGGAAAGGCAAGAAATGAAGTATCGCCTGTTATGTATCTGGCCCATACGTCGACTGAAGCCATATTGTACCGAATCTAGCTAAGCCAATTGGTCCAAAAGACTTTATGAAAGTAGAAAAGTATAGTTGTGACCACCATTCCACCAAGAGGGTTATATATTCTGAACCTAGCCTTTGGGTGATGACTCAAGATGAACATACCATTTCCTTAGGATCTGCTCGGCAACTTCCTTTTTACCTTCGTAGCAGTAGATCCAGTGAAATTATTACTGGTGAGATATACTTGTTCCGCCTCACCGTCTTTGTACCATTTAGACTTTATATTACACATACTGACTTAGCTACAGGTTCGTCTTCACCATAAGCCTCATATGATTTATGATTAGAGTAAAAATCAGTACAACTCTGGAAGATATATTTAAGGTGATTTCTCTCTTTTTCCTTCTCTTTCTCTCTCTTTCTCTGCATTGTACAACACATTAGCCATCCACCACATTTGGCATGATTTCTTGAAATGTGGCTCGTGCCAACGGAGATACACCAGAAGTGTAAAATATACATCAGATTTTGAAGACTTATTATAAATACATATATACATAGGTATATATGGTATCTCATTAATAATTTTATATTGGTTATGTGTTGAAATTATATTTTGAATATATCAGGTTAAATAAAATACGTTATTAAAATTATTCTCACCTGTTTCTCTTTCAGTGTGGCGACCAGAAAATTTTAAATTGCATGTGCGGCTCACATGGTATTTCTACCAGTCAGTCTTGGTCTATAGAACGCACTGACTCCCTCCTTAATATGAAGGAGACTAGAATGATAAAAGTACATTCTGTTTTAGCTTCTCGAATGTGGGTTTTGCCTTTTCTTTTGTTTAATAAATTGAAGGTATTTTAAAATTCAGAATTCATCTATGATTCATCAAAATGTAACAAGGAAAGGGAACCCAAAAAATGAGTTATGAAAATACCATTGCTATTGAGGGTGAGGACTTGCAGAAGCACGAAGGCAGGTGTCACGTTCGGCGGCAGGGTTCGTTAGCAGGTGCCTGGACAGACTCCTCACTGCTCGGGAACGGGTTAGTGGAGCGTGGCTCGGAGGAACAGTAACTGCAGAGTCCGCTCCTGACTTGACCAGCCTGACCCTTAGCACCACGGGGCTCCTCTCCAGACACCCGCTGATGGTCTCTGTATCCAGTTTCTTTTTTTTCTCTGACCGATTTCCACTTGAAAACCCAGAGGCAGAGTGTTCATCAGAGGCAGGTAAAAATCTCTAGGATTTCACACTGTCAAAATAAAAAGAAATCTTCAGGATTTCTTTTATAAAGAATATGAATGACCGGGCCTCTAGCATCATTATCAGAAAACAAATCTTTTTCGAGTTCTGATCGTAGGAAGAACACTGCAGCAGGCACCAAGAATACAGGTGTACACAGTTCCCGTCCTCGGGAGACGTGCAGCCTGACGGGGACATCCAGGGCAATCCCTCTCCCTGCCCTTTAGGAAAGGAACGTTTTGATTACGAGCTGTCTGGCTTCCTCGGCCTGGCTCGGGAGCCTTGAGCGCAGGCCTTCCGCTGCTGAATCCCTGCCCACGCTGACGCTGGAGCGCGCTGTCCGCGGTCCCGGTGGCAGAGGCAGCTCGACCCCAAACTGCCTGCCATCTGGAACGTGGGCCCTTGGTGACAGTCGGTTTGCAGATCCCACAGGAGCCAGCATGGGTGCTCTGTCCACAGCAGCCCATTGCCAGTGGCAGTCTGCTCCTGATCAGAAGTGACGCGGGCCTCTCTCGGGAAGGTTCAGCGGCCCTTGCCTGGGAAACTTCTTCTCGCACCTGAGGTGCATTTTATTTACACAACACGGCCTATACGTTGAGCCAGACCGCTTCACTCGTGGCCTCAGAACTTCAGGAAAACCCAGCTAGTCAGTTTTGAAAGGTGTAGGAACAAGAGCGAAAAACTTCATTGTATTTACATTGACAATTGAGGGTTGTTTTTTTTTTTTCCCTCAGTGAGGGGAAGACTGTTGGGTGGTGTCTTTCCCCTTTTGAAGTCACTTTCCAACAGGGGCATATTTTTCTATTTCTTCTCCTTGGCTAGATGCAGTCTGTTAGCTCCTTGGCTCACATGCCTCCTTGACTGCCATTTATTCCACGTTCCCTTCCCTGTGTTAATGGTTAACAGAGTATGAACTGTAAATTAGCATTTATAAAAATCAATTACACTGCTTCATAAGACAGAGCAGAAACTTAGATTGTCTTCACCAGATCATTTGTATTTATCTGTTAATTATAAACCTTAATTGTCTCTTTTTATCATATTAATTTGCACAAATTGTACGACTTCAGAGTTTAGCAGTTTTCAAGCCCTTGAAATACAATTATTCTCTTAACATTCTTTTCAGAAACATGGTATTCATTAATGATTAGGTTGGTAAAAATTAGCAGTTCTGATAATTGGCCTTGGCTTCTCCTTGGCTTTTTTTTTTTTTTTTTCCTTTCCCCACTAAAATCCTGGTTCTCACAATTATGCATGCCTGTTAGCCTCTTACTGTGCCCAGCTCTGTTTTAATTGGACTTCATGGCCCATGAGATTTCACAGGGTTTTGGCTCAAAGTAGAATACAGTTCTATCCCGGTGACTTTCTTCCAAGTAGGTTTGACTCTTTTCCCCTCTCTCCAGCAGAACCTGGACTTTGGTCCCAAGGGACAGTCTGCTTGCCCTAACCTTTGACATAAAAAAACTTACATATGAAGGAAGAAAAAAGCTTTCCCAATTCCAGCTCCATTTGTGAAATCGTTGCCCTCCTGCACTTGGCAAGTGGGTGAGCAAGCCTGAGGAAGACGGGGCTCTCCCCAGCCACCTCTCAATTATGGCTCTGTTTCCACTCAATGTGGCAGCCACTTAAGAGGAGTCATAAGTCACATAGAATGGATCCAAACGCCAAAATAAGCTTTCTTCTTTCAAGAGGCTGCACGAATCTGAGTTATGTGAAGGAAGTGATCCACACTGAGGGACAAGGCAACCTGACTAGCCTGGAACCAAGTGGCTTCCTGCCTTGGGCACTGAAGGCATGTTCCAGATGCCTTCCATCCAACTTTGATGATGCTGACGGACGAGCTGCATGTTCTGTCCCACAGAAGCAATGAGGAGGAAGATACCCTGTCCCCTTCTGCCCCACATAAGGAGACAAAGACGAAGATTTTGTCCTGCCCCACTTGGGAAACCCAGCTGCTTTCCCCTGAAGAGCAGGGTTCACCAAGTGTGAGGTGGTTATCCAAGACTATAGGAGCAAGTGTCTGAACAACTGGAATTCTTTGACTTCTCTGACTGGGTCCCTGGAAATACATAGCTCACCATGATTCTGCCCCTTCAGAAGCAACAGTTCAGAAGTTAAGCCAATGTCCTCATATGTTATTCAAGATGCGACCCCAGCCACATACAAATTTGCCAGTCAAGATCTGAAGGCTCTGAGCTGCGGTTTCCCAGGGATTCGTTCATTTTACTGGTTTCCTGGAGGTGCTGTGGAAGGCTAGCTGGCCAGAAGGGACACAGGAGGTGAGCAGCTCTCCACTGTGCTAGAGTGTGGGGTGACTGGTTCCTTCAAAAGGGAAAAGCTTCTCTGTGTGTTCCAGATACAGCAACACTCTATTGTACTCTTCATATCTGGTTTCCTTTAAGAAAAGGCATGTTTTCCCATGTACAAAGCATTCACCAGCTAGATCTGTCAACATTCTCCCAACTACCTGGTACCCTCCTTCCTGGCTTGCACCAGCTTGTACCATAGAAATGTGGTCAGAATGCCTCTCCACGGTCTCTCCCCAACCCACAGCTCCATCAAAGGGGGCAATTCAGCCTCTCATGCCAGCACCTGGCCTCAGGGACTGAATCCAGTGACAAGGTGGAAAGCTATTCCTGAAGAATGACAAATTTTGGCTGAAAATAAGGCATCTACTCAGCCACTGTCACTTCTGTGAACTAGAAGAGAGGACTACTATCATTCCCCCAACTGAGGTGTCAAGCAATGGCCAGAGTGGTGAGAACACATCTGCCTAGTTAGCACCTTGAGGAAAGGGTGGGAGGTGGAAGCAGAACTTTCCACAGCAAAGAGCTTCTTTCTGTGAAAATCTCTCTGCAGGAAAAGCATCCGGGTATTTTTGGTCACCTCATGCTAACTCCGACAGTGTCGTTGACTGATGTTTTTCTACCTCAGGGCCTAGTGTGAATAAACAACAGTGTGTTAGACAGTCAGACCTACCCTTGCCAGCTGCCCCACCATGGCTTCCCTCTCACTCGTCCCCCCCCCCCCCCCGAGAGGTACCTCCACACCTCCTTCTGTAGCTCCGGCATCACCCTGCTTAGACCGGCATAGCGCGGAGCCGCAGACGAGTCAGCCAACTGGTCATCTGACGAAGTCAGTCTGAGTAGAAGCAGCTATTGCTGAGCTGTGTGGTTAATGAAAATCCAGCCACCGCTTGTCACTGAGCTCCAGAACAGGCAGAAAGGGAAGGGCCGTGCCAGCTTGCTCGCGTGCAACCACACTTAGTCAGGACTAAGCCGCGGGGCCACAATTTCAAACTGGTAGCAGGAAAAAAAGAAGAAATCTGAACTCCGCCTCAGGCCAGTCTGCTGCTAACACATACAGCACCTCTGTAAGAATTTAGGAAAAGGTGTCCCTTCCCTAAGACGTTTACTTTCACCTGTCAAAAACCTGGCATAATAAATACATAAATCTACCCCTTAGATATGGCCCCTGGTGCAGTGCACAACCTGTGTAACTACATGCAGTATCTCTGTCAAAGAGAAAACCGGAAGTAATAACAACAGTAGCTAACGAGCTCATTCCTTCGCCTGAGTGCTGGGCTGAACACCTCACGTGTATTATCATCTAATCTTCACATCAACCCGAAATACTATTATTATCCCACTTAGAGCTTGCAAATTAGGACACTGAGACTGAGCAAGCTGCCAAGACCAGAAGCTACTAGGTGTCACAGCCAAGGTGTGAATGCAGTTGGGGCTTATCCCAGAATCTGACCTTTGATCACGAAGCTCATAGAAGTGGAAACACAGCAACCTGCATAATTTCCGGTGTCTATTGAAATAAATGGCACCATCTTAGGGAAGATTTCCCTGAAGCGCAGCCTTGAGAAAGGGATCTGGGTGCCCGCGATCCACTGAGGGCAGGCTGTCCCGGAGCAAGCTGCAAGCTAGCCGGGGAAGCAGGAGAGGGAGAGAGAAGATGCTGGGCAAGGATTGGTCTCAGATAACACGCAGCCTGGCCTGATCCACGAGACTCCAGAAGATACATCATACAGCAGAATTGTCCCCCCTTGAGGCAAAGAGGCCAGCCTGTTGTACCCCCTCAAATCATTCGGCCACCAGCCATGGGGGTCAAGCAGTGGAAACTTCCATGCGTCTCCAAATGAGGTGACTCCCAGGGAGGCACAGACATAAGCCCTTGGCTACAGCACTTGCGGCAGCTGGAGGCTGCCTACACCAGCAGGTAAGGGGAGTCTGGGTGGGGCACCGATAGCATCGACTATAGTCGCCCAGTCCATTTTGGCAGAGTCAGCAAACAAGGCCTCTGTGATGCATTTAGCGTACACTTCCACTTGAGCTGAAAGTGGAATTTCATCCATCACGTAACACTGAAGTTACGGCCTGACCACCACCAAACTTAGGGCACCGACAAGGTACACATCCCTCTCTAGGAAGACAGTCCCCCTACACTCGGCAAATACCATTATTCTGCAATTCAAAATCCAACCTGGCTTCCACTGCCTGTTCCAAATTGCCAAGAGGGGAATTTCTAAGCTTGATATGACCAGTTTCCAAACCACCTTTCCAGCCTCATTTTCCACACCGTCCCTTCAGATCCCCTCTGTTGCAGTGTCCATTTGGAGACTTCTTCTCAATTAACCATGAACTTTCTCACACCTGCACCTTCATTAATGCTGTTGCCTGAAATTGGAGTGCCTTCTTTCACCCCCTCCTCTGCCTGGTGAAATTTTAGTTAAGGACTGTCTGTTGCGAGACTCAGAAACCCAGTCAAACTAACAAGTAAAGTGGGATTTATATAAGGAATCTGGATCCTTCAAGAAGAATGGAAAGGACAGAAGAATGGAAAGGCTTTCACAAAGAAAATACTAATAGGAGCTGGAAAGTCAGCTCTCTCCCGAGATATGGTCCTCTTATTAGAGCAAAAGTCTTTGAAGGTGGCTTCTTGGTTAAGGCCGACCTTTCTGTTATCCTCTTCACACAGAAGTGGTCCCCCAACAGCTGTATACAAGCCCCATGACCTGTTCCCACTCCAAGGTCACAGGTACTGGACCAGGAAGAGACACTTGGTACCCCCTGGGGCAATTAGAATTTGGAGGTAAGACTAAAAGTTAGATTCTAACTCAGTCTGGCCTGCTGTCTTGATCAAGGAAGATATAAAACTGGAAGTCACGGGGCGGCCATCTTGTACCTGCAAGGTAGACCAATTAGCAGAGAAGGCCAGTCTGCAAACAGGAAAGGATGATAAAGCCACAGTGCAGTGAGAAATGGCCAGGTCCTGACAGCCTTTCAGTTTCTAGCTCCAATCTCTTCCCGAGATGCAGCTACATCTCTGTCCTTGGATTCTTTGACATGCCCGCAGCCTGGCTCCTCATGATAAAGGCTTTCAGTTTAACAAGCTCAACTGGAATTCAGGAACTTGCAACCAAAGACTCCTCAACAACACACCCATCCCTTACTCATCTCTGTGTGTCTGTTTCATTTGTCCCTTCCTTTCCCTCTACCTTCCTATGCTTTTTTCCCCTCTCTTTTCTTCCCTTTCCTTCTCCTCCTCTTCCTCCTTCTCCTCTTCATTCTTCTGAAACATCCAAAATACGGTATGGAACCTCCCAGTCAGATTTTAGTGCTGCTCCCTCTATATCCCTATCACACATTGCTTGCATCTCTGATGACCTCGTCATTTTCCATTCTATTAAATCTGATTTATACAGAGGACCCTATATCAAAACCTTCTTGATGGCATCGTAGACACATCATAGGCACTAAAAACATTCACTTTAATCTGATTTATGTACATGAATATGGGTAGGTAATATTTGCAATTTGATTTTTGATGGGTAGTTCAAGAAATAATATGCGTTTGGGGATGGAGTCTTCCCAAAATATCATTTTCTTCTGTATTTCCAATTATTCTATCCTCTCTGATCCATAGAACTTTGTATATATTTATTAAATATGCATCACATTGAGTCCTCCCAATTTATTTAAATATCTACTGCCATAACTGACTATGAGCTCTCTGAGGGCAGGGGCCATGTCTTCTTTTTATCTTTCTATCTCTAACCTAGTACAAGCCTGATGCAAAGTAAATGTCTACTTGACATTGTTTGCTTGAATTGAATCCAAATCCATGGAGATCTGAGCTAAGGACATCTCACCTACTGGCAGTCATTTACCTGCTCTTCTGAGTCCTCTTTAAGACCGAGTGTGGTAAAATGTTTCTTGGAAACCACAATTTTGGCAACACTACAACCTTCCCTATCTGAAGGAGCTCACTTTGTTTATTACAAGAGAAAAGCATGATAAATAATTTTGCCCATAAGAAACATGTTTCCTCTTTTTGACAATTTTGACAGCCTATTGCTTAAGTCTGAAAAAGGAGCCCAGAAATAATTTACAGGGGAAACATGGCTCAGGTGTCTTCCCCAGATGCTATTGGTATCTTGAGACTATCCAGAAAGGTAATTTACACACATGTATGCATACGCAACAAAATTTAAGTGTGCTTTGTGTTTCCACGGGGTGTCCAAGTACTAACATTTGCCATCTGGCCTGCTCAGACGGCTGTTTCTGATGTCTGCCCCAAACTCTAGGTTTGCCTTTGTTTAGTACTCAGACATTTATAGAATCTGAGCACCATGCTAGGCACATGGGATGCAATGACGGAAAGCTGCTCTCTGCTCTCGGAAAGGAAGTGTAGACCATAAAAAAAAATAATTGCACAATAGTGCAATAAAATAAAACTATCATGTGCTAAAATAAATCTTACAACAAGGCATAATAGGCGTGTAGGAGAAGGACCCATTTAGTCAGGGTAGGCAGGAAAAGGAGAGTTCAGATAGGAGCCAAATCTTGAGATCATCCACAGAGAATAAAATAATGCAACCCAAGGAGACACCAACATTAAAGGATAAATCAAGGGGAATCTATGGGGAGACTGAGGAGGAGCAGTCAGAAATGTAGGAGGAGAGAGATGCCTGGGTGGCTCAGTCGGTTAAGCATCTGCCTTTGGCTCAGGTCATGATCCCAGAGTCCTGGGATCGAGTCCTGCATCGGGCTCCTTGCTCAGCGAGCAGCCTGCTTCTCCCTCTGCCTGCTGCTCTCCTGCTTGTGCTCTCCCTCTCTGACAAATAAATAAATAAAATATTAAAAAAAAAAAAAGAAATGTAGGAGGAGAATTAAGAGAAAGTAAAGCCATGAAAAGCAAGGGAAAAGAAAGAACATGGAAGTTCAACGGTGCTGAAGAATCACCTACAATGAGCACATGAAGTCACTTTGGAATTTGGCTTTTTAGAAACCATGCTGATCTTTTTTTTTTTTTTTAAGATTTATTTATTTATTTGAGAGAGAGAGAGAGAGAGAGAGAGTGGCAGGGAGGGCCAAAGAGTCTTAAGCAGACTCTGTGCTGAGGACAGAGCCCGACATGGGGCTCAATCTCACAAACCTGAGATCATGACCTGAGCCGAACCTAAGAGTTGGTGACTCAACTGACTGCACCAGCCAGGCGCCCCACGATGATCTTTAAATATGCTGTTCTCTTAAGTATCTGCACAGAAACCTGCCAAAAACATCTAATTTCACCTGGAAGTATAGCCGGCAGCATCTGTATCACTTGTTAGAAATGCAGAAACCCAGGCCCACCCAGGAGATGGAACGTGTACTTGAAAGTTTGTGAAGCAACCACACCCTTCCCTAGAAAAGTGGCAGTTTCGGATGAATGATGAGTTTGGTGATTTGCAAGGAAATGGTTTCACGAGGTTTCAAATTAAAAAATCAGCTTGACAGCTCTACATAGCAAAAAGTGATATATACAGAGAATTCTTCTCTATAACCTTCATCTAAATATTGTGAATTATATTGAAGATATTATTACTCCCATTTTACTGATCATGAAACAGGAGCGTGAAGAGGTTAAATACCTTGTCAATGACCACAGTGATAATAAAAAGCAGAGCCTGGACTTGAACCCAGGTCTTCAGATTTGCTGGCAGGGAGAAGGATTCTGTTCACTGAAAAGAATAAGAAGTCTGAAATGGGTCTGAATGAACTATCATTTAAGGCAATTCAATGTCCTTTGCTATAATCCTGGGTTTGCCAAGTAGTCTTCTGATGACTGGTCTGGCTTACTTTGAATTCTAATTCTGAGAGGGGGTGCCCTGGAACAAGAAGAGATGACAGGGGAAAAGACAACAATCTTGCTAACATTATCACTCATAATTTCTTTTCTGGAAAAAAAAAAATGCTTCCAGCGAGCTGATAAACTGAGTTTCTGAATGATCAAAGCTTAGAGTCTGCCATAAGCTGTGTAAGCTTTACAGTGAGGTATGTGCCACAGCAAAGGGTTAGGGAGGAAGTCCATTAGCAATGGGCAAGGCTGGGAATCCACCTGGCTGTACTGTTGGCTTCCTCAAGATGACCAACTTTTTCCACAGTGTCTAAACAAGTTGGGTCTGATCTGGGCCAGCTACACAGCGGGGAGAGCTCAGTGGTAGAGCATTTGGCTGGGCCAGCATTGTTACCCAAGAGGTTTAATCTGGTGGGTCAAGGGTGGCAGTAGATGCTTCTGGGTTGATATAATCATTTCTTCTCATCAGTCATGTGGACAAATCATGATTCTATGGAGGTCAATCTAGTTTGAAGGAGTACTTGGCCACTGGTGGTAGCCTCTTCTTGGGTTCTTGAGTTGGCAAGAGTTCAGTAGGGCTCTAACCAAGGTCCTGGGCTCAGGGCCAGGCGTCTAATAGGAGATAGAATAAACTTAAGAAATCAAGAAAAACATCCAGCAAAACATCATGGTGGCTAAGGGCATGGACTTGGGAACAGCTAGACATGATTTCGGGTCCCAGAACTTCATCTTACTGTGTGACCATGGGAAAGTCACTTAACCTCTCTGTAAGCCTCAACTGTAAGACCAGATTAACAGTAATAACTACCTCACAAAGTTGTGGCAAAAATTAAATGACAACAGATTATATAACATACTTAACATAGTGTTATAACTCAGAGCAAACATTCAAAACCAGGTGTTATCATCATCATCTGGGCTGGGCGTTCCCAGTAGAGCTGAGGGTAAAGGCCTCCATGGGTGGATGCCTGGGTGGGATATGCCCTCAGGAACACCAGAAATGGGCAGACAAGAAGACTTCACCTGCTAATGGAAATGGGGCTTTGGAAAGAGTACCAGGCCTGGATTGAGGTGGGTTCAGCCCTGGTCTGAGCTGAACCGGTAGTGTCTGAAGGGTTGGACATAAGGAACCTTGGAAAGAAATTTATCTCTGAGTCCCAGCTCTAGCTGCTAGCCAGTTAGCTCTTTTCCCTTTGTAACAACGATAAAAGCTTTAATAAAGAAATGCCTCAAAACTCTTGACTAAAACTATTTTCTATCATTCTAGTCAGCCTTGTCTTTCTCGATCCTCCTCTCACTCTACCTCCTCCAATCTGAAAAAATACTGACAAGTTATTGGAAATACCTTATAATTTATTCTGTGATGGAATGATTTCCCTAGAATATAAACGAAGGGAAAGGCCTTTAGGTAATGTTAACTCAAGCTGGTAGGACAGCAGATATAAATATTCCCTCTAGCACTTCGGCAAACTGGAGAAGACACTCAGGACTTCCTGATAAGATTAATACGGAAGATTTCCTGGTGGGCTTTGTTATACTTTTGGAGGTGAGGAAAACTATTTCCAGGGCTCCCAAAAGAAGCCCGTTGTGACCCAAGACAGCTAGTTAACCACCTGCTAGCGGCGGCCGGGGCCGAATTCCACAGATCTGCTGTCTGTCTCCCAGGCCCAGGTCTGTGCTCTCATTCCACACGCCACAGAACTGCAAATAATTCTTAGTCAGTAGGGAAATGATGAATTCTTCTTGTTTTTATCTCAACTCTGTAGTGTACAGATCCTCCTGCCTCCGCAGAATTACCCCACCCTTCCTATTTTCTGTTCTGAGGTCAAAGTTTAGCCCTAGGACCAGCCTTCCCCCCTCTTCGTTCTTACTGTAAGGGTATTTTGGTGAAATGCTAGAAGTCAGAGGTCAGAACCACTAACACTGTCAAGGATGCCTTTTCTAGCCTGAGAGCTGCTTAACAGGGTTTGGGGCAGGCTGGCAAGAGAGTCTGCAATGACTTGGCCTCTGTTTCCCCGGCTCACAAGATGAATAGGTTTTATTTAATGAGCATAAATGATACCAAAATGTTTGCTAAATTGAAAAAAATAAAGAAAATAAGACTTAGACGTAAGGACGCAGAGGACATAGGTAAAGACAGGAGCAAGGAAGATCAGTAAGACTCTTCTTCCAGCTACAACCCTCAGGTTAGGTGATGACCACAGTCTACTCCATCCCACCCACCTCCAAAAAAATCCACCCTGCCTTTGTCTTAAAAGAATTGCTGGAAATGTTAGCCTATTTTCATGATGCCAACTGAGAATGCTTCCTTTTTCTCTTTTCATGCGTCTGTCATAAGAAAATAAAATAAAAATAAACCCTGCCATTTAGGCCACTTCATACTGCTTCCTTCTATAAGTTCCAAATCTCTTTTGGAGTTGGGCTATGTTTTCCCTTTAGGGAGATGTCATTTTGCTGAACACAGGAAGCAACAGTTTAAGGCCTGGAAATCTCCCAGACCATCAGGAAATCCTGGGGGCCTGGGCATTAGTCTCTTTGAAAGTTGATTCCCCTAAAATAATAAGAAGGCGGCAGAGGACCTCTCTGAACCCCAGCTCCCCAGGGCCAGTGATTTGTAGCCATTAACAGGGTTAAAACTCTTCCTGATGAAGCCCTTTGTTTGTTCTCTCAAATGTTAAACAGTTATGAGAGCAGGAAACCCAAGGTCAGCTCCCACTTGGAGCAAGCCTAGGAACTGACGCACTCCTCTGGGGGGGCCACAGCATATATTTTCATTTACACTTGACCTGGTCTTCCTCTATTCCCACAGATTTTCCTTATTTTCTTTCCCTTCTACTATCCCAAAGGGGGAGAGAACTCAAGGTTTCAAAAGTTTGGCATCTTAAAAAAAAAAAAAAAAAACCTCCGAAGACCACAGACCCTTGGCATCCCTCCAGTTGCTACAGCTTGAGGTGATCACGGTCAGTGTCAGAGCATGAGGGCTACTTGCAAGAGGTCAGTCCTCAACAGGCATGAAGAAATGCCCGTTAAATGGCAGAGGGACACATGCAAAGACCATGTTAAATAAATTCCAAGTTCTAAAAGCCAAGCCTTACATGGGCAAGATTATGCTCTTTCAAATTAAAACAATACTAGTAAATAATCTGGCACTATTTTCCACCAAGGTCTTGAAAACAATGGTATTATCTATGTCTCTAGATAAAAATTTCAGCCCCTAAATTTTTTTTTATTGAAGTCCTGCTCTGTGCAAAGACTGTGATGCAGTGCCAGTTCCTCCATCTGTGAGCCCCAAATCCTGGGCTTGATGGGTTCAGGGGGTTGAAGGAGAGCATGTGACCTCATAGAGATGCACATTCAGGGTACCTACTTAGAACTTGTAGAATTTCAGAGCTACAGGGTACTTCAGAAGAGATGAAAGTCCATGGGATAAAGTGACTTGGTCGAAATTAGTCACACTACTCCAAAGCCAGGACTAAAATTCAGGTCTCCTAAGGTCCATTCTAGGGCTCTTTGCCTTATATTTACCTCTTTAGGTTAGCAAAGTCTTGCCAACACAAGAATCACAAGGAAGAAGATAAAAACTTTGACAGCAGGAAGAGGCAGTACAGATGGCCCTGGAAATGCTATAACCAGGGCTTGCTGGTAGAGAAAACTGCTCAAGTCCCCAAGAAAAGGTTGGAAAAAAACCAATATCAAAAGGGTCTGTCTGGGGCACCTGGCTGGCTCGGTCAGTAGAGCATGCAACTCTTGATCTCAGGGTTGTGAGCTCGAGCCCCATGGTGGGTGTAGAGATTACTTGAAAATAAAATCAAAGAAGGAGAAGGAGAAGGAGAAGGAGAAGGAGAAGGAGAAGGAGAAGAAGAAGAAGAAGAAGAAGAAGAAGAAGAAGAAGAAGAAGAAGGGCCTGTCTGACCTGTCTGCAGGGGATCCAAAATGGCAACATAAGAAGATCCCAAACTCACCTCCTCCCATAGACACACCTAATCTGCAGCTACCTATGAATCATTTCCCTCTAAAAAAAGACCTGAAAACTAGATAAACTGTTCTCCACAACAGAGGATAAAAGGACCACATTGATACGGTAAGAGAGGCAGAAATAGTCTTGCAAAACACCCCACCCCCAGTACGGTGACACACAGTAAGGAAAGATCATACCAGAAAGGCTCTTCTCCCAGAAGAGCAAGAAGCAGCTACCCCACAGTGGGCAACCCAGCCCCTGGGATCTGCACCAGAGAGATGGACCCCCAGAATATCTGGCTTGGAAAACTACAGGTCTGATATCTGGGGGTCCCAAAGAGCCATAGGAAACTGAGCCCTTGGAGGGCTCACAGGGCAAGAGATAGTTGAGATGCTCCTCCAAGATAGAGATGCAGCAGGCACCATTGTTGCACTCTCCATTATAGCCTGCTAGCACCGACAGACAAGCTCAGACATAGCACCCTTTGGCCACCTTGCTGAGATGGCCGGGGGCAAGTGTCCTGGCACTTGCTTGAGGCTGGAGAGCACAGGCAGTTGCAATGCTCCCCTGCTCCCTGGCTGAAGCAGGTGAGCACAAAATGTCATGGAGTTCTCGGGCTCCCTAGCTAAAATTGGAGAGCATGGACCATTGCAAAACTTCCCTGCCCCTGCCTCCCAAGCTGGGGCTGGTGAGTGTGAGCAGTTAGGGCATTCTCTTGCTGCCAGCCTAAAGCTGGCACACACACACACACACACACACACACACACACACAGACAAGGCACTCTCACTGTACGGCTGAACCCCACAAGCACGCAGTCAAAACATTTTCCTGATGTGCTTCCAAAGCCAGCAAGTGAAGCCCCAACACTCTCCAGCTGCCTCACTAAAGCCAAGCACGCATGCGCAATCCACAGAGAAGATGCCCCTTGGCATCCAAAGGGGCTAGTGTTCCAGAGCTCTGTGGAACTGTAACAATCAGAAAGACAGTTCTGTTATATAGTTATACACATGGTTATGGAGTGTACTCCAGTATACAGTTATACACACAAAGGCACTATACATACAGCCGACTGAAACACAGCCCCAGACCTCCTATGAAAAAGGCCTATTTTCTTAGCCTGGCTCTTTTTAGCCCATGGGACAGGCCTCAGATTTCCCACACATCTAGAGGCTAAGTAGGTGCTCCCAGGGAATATAAACAAGGGATACCATCCTCAAACACCCTGTTGGCCTCCCTACAGCTCAGTGAGACTTCTCAGAAAGGTGCTACACTCCTCTGGAGTGCCAATTATTGCGACTGTTGCCTGAGGGACACCTCCAGATCTCCTGGTCTGGAGGTCAGCAGGATTTATGACTGTGACCTCACCAGACTACATATTTGCATACTTTATTTTTCTTATATTTGTGTACTTTAAAAGCTGCTGCCTGAGAGTCTGTCTTTCAATCACCCTGAAACTAGGTGATACATGAGATTTCTCCCCTTGGATCACTGACAGGTCTTGGCACACCCTCAATAATGGGGGCATATCAAGAATAAATCAGGTGGTTTAGACAATCACAAAGGTTTGAGAGAAACCAAGAGCTAGGGCAAGACTGAACAAGCAGGATAATCACCCACACAGGGCCACTCCTTCAAGACAGAGAGAGGTCGCTGGTTTTGGCTAATATATAGAAACACACACAGGGAGTCAAGCAAAATGAGGAAATAGAAAAATATGTTCCAAACAAAAGAACAAGACAAAGCCTCAGAAGAAGACCTGAATGATACAGAGATGAGTAACCTACCTGATAACAATTCAAAATAATGTTCATAAAGATGTTCACTGAACTAGGGAGAAAAATCAATGAATACAGTGAGAACAGCAACAAAGAGATAGAAAACAGAAGTCACAGAGCTGAAGAATACAATAACGACACTGAAAAATATACTAGTTGGGTTCAACAGCAGACTGGATGAAATAGAAGAATGGAACAGTGAACTGAAGACAGAAATAGAGCTCACCCAGACAGCACAGCAAAAACAAAGAAGGATTTTTTTAAGTGAAGGTTACTAAGGGACCTCTGAGACAACATTAAGTGGAATAATACTCATACTATAGAGGTCCCAGAAGAGGAAGAAAGAGAGAAAGAGAAGAAATCTTATTTGGAGAAAGGGCTGAAAACTTCCCTGACCTAGTGAAGAAGACATCTAAGTCCAGGAAACCCAAAGAGATCCAAATAAAATGAAGCCAAAGACAGCCACACCAAGACACATTATATTTAAAATGTCAAAAGATAAAGAGAGAATCTCAAAAGCAGCAAGAAAAAAACGAATTGTTACATACAAGGGAAACCTCATAAGGCTATCAGCAGATTTCTCAGCAGAAACTTTGCAGGCCAGAAGAAAGTAGCATGATATATTCAAAGTGCTGAAAGGAAAAAACTTCCAACCAAGAATACTCTTTAAAAAAAAAAAAGAATACTCTACAAGGTAAATTTATCGTTCAGATTTGAAGTGAAGATTCAGAGTCTTCCAGACAAGCAAAAGCTGAAGTTCATCACTACTAAGCTGGCCTTATGAGAAATAACAAAGGGATTTCTTTAAGTTGGAAAGAAATGACACTAATTAATAACAATATACAAAAGTAACAACTCACTGGGAAAGTTATATATAGCAAAGGTAGTGAATTAATCACTTATAAAGCTACTAAGAAGGCTGAAAGACAAAAGTAGTAAAATTAACTAAAATTACAATAATTAGTTAAGGGATACATAAGATAAAAAGCTGTAAAAAGTGACGCCAAAAACTTAAAACCAGGGAAGGGGGTTAAAACTGTAGGATTTTGGAATGTGTTCAAATTTAAGTTGGTATTAACTTGAGTTGCACAGCTATATATGCAAGATGATATACATAAACCTCATGATAACCATTAAGCAGAAACCTACAGTAAACACCAGAAAGAAAATGAAAAAGGAATCTAAATATAACACGAAGGAAATTCATTAAGCCACAAGGGAAGACAGGAAGAGAAGAAGAAAGGAACAAAGAGAAACTACTAAAACATCCAGCAATCAATTAACAAAATGGCAATAAGTACATACTTATCAATAATTATTTTAAAGTAAATGGACTAAATTCTCCAATTAAAGACATGAAATGGCTGAATGGATTAAAAAAAAAACAGACACATCTTTATACGGCCTACAAGAGACTTACTTCGGAAGTAAGGACACACACAAACTGCAAGTAAAGGGATGAAAAAAGATATTCTGTGTAAATGCACATAAAAAGAAAGCTGATGTAGCTATACTCCTATCAGACAAAATAAACTTTAAAATAAAGACTTTGCAATAAGAGACAAAGAGAGCCACTACATAACGACAAAGGGGTCAATCCAGCAGGAAGATATAACATTTATAAATATACATGCACTCAACATAGGAATGCCAAAATATATAAAGCAAATATTAACAGACAAAAGGGAAAAATTGACAGCAATACAATAATAGTAGAGGGTTTTAACACCTCACTTACAACAAAAGATAGGTCATCCAAACAGAAAATCAATAAGAAAACATCAGGCTTATATGACACATTAGACCAGATGGGCTTAATAAATATACAGAACATTCCACCCCGAAGCAGCAGAATATGCATTCTTCTCAAGTACACATGGAACATTCTCCAGGGTAGATCACATGTTAGGCCACAAAATAAGTATCAATAAACTCAAGAAGAATTTATTATTTAAAGGTTGAAATTATATCAAGCATCTTTTTTGACCACAATGATATGAAACTAGAAATCGATTACAAGGAGAAAACGGAAAACTGCAAATACATGGAGATTAAACAACATGTTATTCAACAACTACGGGGTCAACAAAGAAATGAAAGAAGAAATAAAAAACATACCTAGAGACTAACGAAAACAGAAATATAACATACCAGAATCTACAGGATGTCCCAAAAGTGACAGTGAAAGGGAAGTCCATAGCGATACAGGCCCCACCCGACGAACCAGGAGAAACCTCAAATAAACAATTTAACCTCACACCTAAAGGAACTAGAAAAAGAAGAACAAGTGAAGCCCAAAGTTAGCAGAAGAAAGAAAATAAGATCAGAGCAGAAACAAATGAAATAGAGACTAAAAAGACAATAGAAAGATCAATGAAACTAAGAGCTGGTTCTTCAAAAAGATAAACAAAATTGACAAAACTTTAGCTAGACTCACCAAGAAAAAAAGAGGGGTGGGTCAAATAAATATAATCAGAAATTTCAATTCTTTCAAGAAGTTACAACTGATACCACAGAAATGCAAAGGATCACAAGAGATTACTATGAACAATTATATACCAACAAATTGGACAAACTAGAAAAAAACAGATAAATTTCTAGAAATTCAAAACCACAAGATAGCATCTTACACCTGTCAGAATGGCTATTATCAAAAAGACAAGAAGTAACAAGTACTAGTAAGGATGTGGAAAAAAGGGAACATTTGTACACTGTGGGTGGGAATGGTGCAGGCATCGTGGAAAACAGTATGGAGGTTCCCCCCAAAATTAAAAATAGAGCTACCATAGGAACGAGCAATTCCACTACTAGGTATCTATCCAAAGAAAATGAAAACACTAATTTGAAAAGATATATGCATCCCTATGTTTATTGAAGCATTACTTACAATAGCCAAGATACAGAAACAACCTAAGTGTCCATCAACGGATGAATGGATAAAGCATATGTGATACACACATGTGATACACACACACACACACACACACACACACACACACACACGGAATACTACTCAGCCATAAAAAAAATGAACTCCTGCCACTTGCAACAACACAGATGGACCTTGAGGGTATTATGCTAAGTGAAATAAGTCAGACAAGAAAGACAAATACCACATGATTTCACTTATATGTGGAATTTAAAAAACAAAACCAAACCCAACGCATAGGTATAGAGAACAGGTAGCGGTTGCCAGAGGGGAGGGGAGTTGGGGGATCTGCAATAGACAAAGGGGAATAAGAGGTACAAGCTTCCAGTTATAAAATAAGTCATGGGGATGCAATGTACAGTGTGGGGAATACAGTCAATAATACTGTATTGACCTTGTAAGGTGACAGATGGTAACTAGACTTATCGTGGTGACAATTTCACAATGTATGCAATGTTGAATCACTCTGCTGTACACCGGTCTATATAACATTGTATGTGTCAATTAAACTTCCATAATTTAAGTGAAAGATAAAAGGGCCTGTCTGACCCTAAAAGAAGGAACAATACAAAGAACAGACGAAACCACTGGCTCTTGTGGTAGCCTGTCTCCCCCGAGGAGGCACAGCTCTCAGTACTCACTCCCCCGTAAAGCCCACTCACACCAGTCAAGTGCAATGGGAGTAATATTAGTCTTTCATCTTTCACCTCGGAATGCATCTCCTCAGAATCCGAACACCATGTTTGAGAAGCCCGAGTTGTCACCTGCAGAGGCCACGTTAAGTTGCTTCCATGGGACAGCTCAGCTGAGCCCTCGGGCAGCCACCAGCATCAACTACCAGTCATGGGAGTGAGCCTAATGGTTGGCCAGCCCTTCAAGTCTTCCAGTGACTAGGAGCCCACCCAACATCTGCCTGCAACTGCGTGAGAAACCCTAGGTGAAAACTGCCTGCCTCTGCCCAGCCAGCCCGAAGACTCAAGAGAGAAAATAACTGTGCTCTCTGGGGCGCCTGGGTGGCTCATCCATTGGGTGTCTGCCTTCGGCTCCGGTCGTGATCTCGGAGTCCTAGGATTGAGCCCCGAATCGGGCTCCCTGCTCGGCAAGGGGCCTGCTTCTCCCTCTCCCTCTACCCCTTCCCCCAGCTCGTGCTCCTTCTCTCTCTCTCTCTCAAATAAATAAATAAATAAATAAATAAATAAAATCTTTTTTAAAAAATAAATAAATAACTGTTCTAAGCCACTGAGGTTTAGCTGGCTGTCCTACAGCAATAAATGCCCACAGCAATTCCTTTACACAGAATGGGACAGACAGGGAAATCCTAAAAATCACTAGTAAGGCATTTTTTTTTTTTCAGAGAGAAAGAGAGAGTGTGTGTATACGTGAATGGACAGGTGGGGAGGGGCAGCACAATCAGGAGAGAGAGAATCTTAAGCAGGCTCCACACCCAGTGTGGAGCCCTTTGCGGGGCTCGATCTCACAACCCTGAGATCATGACCTGAGCTGTAATCGAGAGTCGGGCGCTTAACTGACAAAGCCACCCTGGGACCCCAGTAAGGCATCATTTTTAAATCAGGTCCATGTGGTTTAAAAAGAATATATAGCACAACTTGAAAGAGAGAGGTATGAATTTTTGTGGAGTAAATGCTGGCGAACTGGGAGGTTTACACGAGGAAGTAACCAAAAGAATCAGACATCAAGGACACTAAGGGGAAATAGAAACTGTTCAAACTTAAACTTAATGAACGCCCAAGGGTATTCATTATGCACGTCACCCCAGCAATAAATACTTCAGAAGTAAATCAAATGGAGGACGATGCAGAAGAGAGAAGAAATGCAAAGAGTAATCAAGGGGAAGAAAGAGACATATGCTCTGCTTGGTACAAAACCATCTGGAACACACCAGAGGAGGGTGAGGCAGCGTGGGATGAACAGAATGTCATGCTTTGGAGACTATAAGAGATTGCCCAAGTCATTCATAGGAATAACAAGCAAAGTTAAGAGGGATAATGAGAAATGTTTCAAATGTGCAAGGAGAGAGAGGTCAGGAGACTAGAGGTCTGGGAGTGACACGGAAGGGCTTTCATGAACAACAGCAGCAACATGAGCTAATGGAGCGATTATCACAAGATTATCAGGCTTCGGTGCTAAATGTTAATAGTCTACCTGGCTGGGGCCTTAGAGTGATTCAGCCAGTTACAAGATCTTAGCAGAAACTGTCAAGATCTCTCACTGGGTCCCAAAGTTCACAAAGGTCACTGCTGGCAACCTGGTTAAAAAGAAGCTTTGGATTTTATTCCTCCCTTCAACCATCACGAAGATTAAGGAGCAAGGGCCTGAGTCAGACTCACTTGCTCCAGGAGGAGACATTTGACGGAAATCAAGACTGGCTGAGAATGGGGGTCCTAATGACCTCGGGGAGCCAGGACCTCACTGTAGAGCAGGGACATTGCTTTGGAGACGATCTCAGCTCCACGTGTCCCAGCACTGTCATAATGCAGTCCAGTATTACCTCTTCATTTAAGTCTTCTGTCAAGCCTCGAACATAGCAAGGTAAAACAGGTGGAGGTTATTCACTAAATGTTAAAATTAAATACCCTTAGGAGAGCTTCTACTATGTACCAGAAATCGGGCTAGAAGCCTTACATACATTAAGTTAATTCCAAGAACCATGCGATTGTCATTCCTACTCTGGTTTTATAGGTGAAGAAACTCAGGCTTAGAGTAGTTAACTTACTAGCCTAAGACGACATCAGTAGTAATAATAATAATAACAACAACAACAACAACAACAATAGCACGTCTTGTACTGAGTCAGGCTCCATTCCAAACGCTTTCCCATATACTAACTCATTTCACTCCCACAGCAGCACTGTGAAGGAGACACTATTACTAACCCATTTTAGCCGCCAAGTAAATAGTGCAACTGGGATTCAGTCTCACCCTGAACCACCTCACCATTTGGTCTGTCAAGCTGGAAGTCCATGTCCAGCTGATCCCAAAAGCCGGTATTCTTTTCTTGGTACCCCACTTACCCCGTGACTTCTTTAGTAAGTTTCCAATATATAGGAATCCAAAATTAAATCTCCATAACTTGGTAAGTTCCAAAAACTCATCCTGAACACCATCCAGGGCCTTGCAATTAGCTACATAGATGACGTGCAGGAAGATGAAGCCTGCTGCCCATTCGGGTCCTAAACTGACGCCCAATGTCCTTGTTACCCGTCCCCTAACGCTGACTAGGGCCAACTGTGAGAATGTGGAGTTATCTCTGAAAGTCAGAACTGAGAACAGCTCGTTGAATTATAGGTGAAGGGAGCAGGGAACGGCTCCCTGACAAAGTCTATATCCCGATACAAGATATACCTTCAAGATTAGGAAGGCAAGTAATATTGTTTTATTGCAAAACAAGAAAGCACAGCGCAAGCGGAAAGACGGAGGGCCATGGAAAAGTAAGGCACAGATGATCAGCTGCTGAAGAGAACAGAGAGCGAGCCAGGTTGCAAACAGAAACTCAGCCGTTGGGTTCTCACTCCGAGGAAAAAGCAGGAGGGGCAAGAATCCAGGTGCAGCGTGAGATGTGCCTCTCCTGCTCAGAGAGTCTTCCCTCCCCATTAAATGTGCATGCTGCCCGGAAGCTAAGACCCTTCACAATTTTTTTTAAGAATTCCTTTTTATCAGGGTGCCTGGGTGGCTCCATTGGTTAAGCATCTTCCTTCAGCTCAAGTCATGATCCCGGAGGTCCCAGGATCAAGTCCCACGTTGGGCTCCCTGCTCAATGGGGAGTCTGTTTCTCCCTCTGACTCTCCCCCCTCTCGTGCTCTCTCTCTCACTCACTCTATCTCAAATAAATAAATAAAGTCTTTAAAAAAAAAAAGAATTCCTTTTTTTTCTTAAGTCTATTTTCAGGCAATAAGAGTCATGTGATTGAGGGCTGTTGCTGAGGTTTTTCTTTTTTTTTCCAACAACAATAGAAATGACTTAGCTCCTGAGTTAGTGGAAGCAAACACCCTAATACCCAAGGTAAATGCCAAGGCCCAGAGCCCAGCGACCCTAAATTTTATACGACTTTCTCCACCAGTGGTCTCTACGCCAATAGCCAAGTCCAGGGGAAGGAGGAGAGTTTACAACCGAAAATTCTAAACAAGTATCATTTAGTTCCTCCTCACATGCTTTGCTCCACAGACTTGGAGCCCATCTCCAACACAGTTCCCACTCGCTACCTGCCAAGGAACGTGACTTCAATCCACACAGCCCAGAAGGCTCAGCACGAACACGGTTTTCAAGTTTTCCAAACAGTATTTAAGAGTCAGAATAAGTTTTTGTAGAATCTACAAGGGGAGGTGTATCTCTGGGAATCAACCAGAAGAAGGAATCGAAAACTGAAGAGGTATCACAACTAAAGTAGGGTTCATCATCACCCTGGGGGCCGAGGGCACAGCAAAGAGGCCTTTCTGTTCCCAGGGAGAGCACAAGGGAACAGCACTGATTCACGTACCCATATATACACACGACACACGTGTGAGCCCGCACATAGACACACTATCACACCAGCCTCCAACTGCCCCAGCCCTCCCCGGCTGTACACTCTGAGGACCTCTAGGCTGAAGGGTGACCATACCCTAAGTTGACCGGAAGTGAGCACTGAAGCAGGAATCCTATCCCCACCTGCTAATGTAGCTATCAAGGCCCCTGTGGCGTGTGGGGTGAGACCCGGGATGCCCGGCCTTTGTATTAGCTATCCACTGCCGTGCAACAAGGGACCCCAAGACTTACCTGCCTAAAACAACAAGCACTTATTATTACATGTAATTTTTGAGGGTCAGGAATCCAGGGACAACTGGGTGTTTCTGGCTCAGGGTCTGTCACGAGGTTATGCAGTCAAGATGCTGGCTGAGGCTTGACTAGGGCTGAAAAATCTGCTTCCAAGATGGCTCACTCAAGAGCTGTTGGCTGGAGGCCTCGGTTCTTTTCCACGTAGACTTCTACATGAGTCTGTTTGAGTGTCCTCACAACACGGCAGCTGAGTAAAGGATCAAGAAAGGGCACAGCAGAAGTCGTGACATCCTTTATGACCAAGCCTCAGAAGTTACACACATCATGTCTGCAGTACTGTGTTGGGTCACACAGGTCAGCCCTCTTCAGTGTGGGAGGGAAAGCCACAAGGGCCTGCATTCCAGGAGGCCAGCATCCCTGGGGGCCTTCTTGGACTCCAACTCCCACAGCCTCACAACAGCATTCCTGCCCGGTTCCTAGCATCCCACCAGTCTCCACTGCGGGGTCCTTGGCTGGCATCCTAGTTCTTCTGCTTGGTAGACCCCAAACTGCCAATTCAACAGTGCTCACTTGGGACTTTTAATACTTGTATATTGTTTGAAACTTTTACAGTAAGTATATATATAATTTAAATTTTTTTTAAAGATTGTATTTATTTATTTGAGAGAGAGAAAGAGAGAGAGCACAAGCAGGGGGAGGGGCAGAGGCAGAGGGAGAGGGAGAAGCAGGCTCCCCACTGAGCAGGGACCCCCATGTGGGGCTTGATCCCAGGACCCTGGGATCATGACCTGAGCCGAAGGTAGACACTTAACCAACTGAGCCACCCAGGCAACCCTAAATATTTTTAAAATAAGATACCGATAAATCAAGTTACCCAAATAATTTTTCTGGTCTTTCCAATGTTTATTTATTGTTATTATGAAATTTAAGACTATAATTTTCCAGATTTCTTACCAACTAAAAAAGATTTGGGGTACATATGCCATTTTTCAGACTCAGATTTCTCCATTTTAATTGAATTTAACTACTTAGTGACCACAGCTAGTTACCTTTGCATGAATGTACTTTAAGAATATAGTGACTATTTCTAAGTCTCACCAACTTATAAGTATATAAAGGTCTTATTAAATACTCAAGGGTATTAAGTTGGCTACAACCACTAGCGGATCCAAAGAAAAGTGGCTCAGACAATAAGGTGATTTCATTCTACCACAGCTCATGAAATTCTACATCTGTTCTACATCTGTGTGAGTCAGTAGCTCTCTGGTGCCATCAAGGGCTCAAGTTCCTTCCTTATTCTACTCTGTCACCCTTGGCAGGTTGACAACTCCCTCACACAGTTGCAAAACAGTCTGTGTCCGTCTCACATCCTCACAGCTACATCCAAAGCAGGGAAAGAATCTCTGTGTCTTGTGCTTCTCATATTTAAGAACAAGAAACCTGTCCCACAAGCGATCCAGAAACTTTCCTTTGTTTCTTATTGGCCAGGAGTATATCACATGGTCATTTTGTTTTCTCAGCAAGAGGGGTGGAATTAGTTCGATGGCCTCAGACTAATCAAAATTCACCCATTGTCCTGGAACTGAGGGGGACCCAGCCTCCCCGGAAGATGGTCACTCGATACTTGAACTAATCATGGAGGGTGCTAGCTACTAGACAGGCCATCAATAGTGCGGAGTCCGTGGTTTCAGTCCTCATCAGTATACTGCCAGACATCAGCCTCCTCTTCCCAACCCCTAGTGTCACTCTGATATTTCTGGGAAATCCCTGGATGCTATCTCATGAATGCTCAGGAAGAAGCCATGACAAGGTCACCTCCCCACAAAAGAAGTGCTCCCAGGCCTTCCTGCTCTCCCCGGGACTCACACCCAACCTCCACAGTGAAGTGAAATAGCAGAGGAAGTTTCCTGTTCACCTTAGTCTAAGGCATGTTTCTTGAATCTTCTTTTCCTATCCCAGAATTGCCCTCTTCCCTGGATGACTGACAGTGAGAAAATCCACTCCCTTCAAGGGAAATCTCACCTGTGCCCACCTACATGGCACAGAGTGAAGTCTAGTCCTGTGGCCCTCATGAGACAATCACATCAGGAAATAATAGCTCAATAGTAGTAAAATCAGGCTTACTCAGCCTGGAGTAACATCATGTGCAGGACATCAACAGTGCGGCCTGTACGACTCATGCCAAGCCAAACTCAGGTCGCCGTCAACATCTACTCCAAGCACAACATGAATTTCAGGCCTGCATATCTTTCTGTCATTTTGTGATCTCTAGCTCCAATGGCTGTAAGCAACTATTTTAGTACGGGCACCCACATAAGGTGGGGGTGGCAAATTTTTTTCTGTACAGGGCTAAATGGTAAATATTTTAGCTTTGAGGCCATACAGTCTCTGTCACAACTACCTGTCCTTGCAGTAGGAAAGTAGCCATAGATGATATGCAAATTAATGTGCATGGCTGTGTTCCAATAAAACTTTATTGACAAAACAGACAGCAGGCCAGATTTGTACCACAGGCCACAGTTGACCAAACCCTGATACAAGGCATAGGGCAGTCTAAATCCAAACAGAGAAAAATTTTCCCACAAAAAAAATTAAGATGGCTAGAAATCTTTACTTTGCTAAAATATACACATAATTTTCATTAATATTTAAATATTTACTGTCAGGAAAATCTTGAGTTCACGGTTCCCCTCCCCCCAAAAAAAATGGGTGGATACCCAAGATTTTTTTATAGAACAGAAGTCCCAAAGCCAGGTTTAAGCTTTCCCCTCTTAGGAGATAGATACTATTTTACATTTTAAGTGACAGTCTTCCCAGCTTCTGAAAATAAATCGTCAAGATTAGAAAAAAGTTCAGTTTCAAGTTTCAGCCAAGACACCATATTACATCAGTGCAGCTCACTGTTGGAAAGCCAAGTACACGCTAGAGTAATGGGCAGGCTCAAAGTCCCATGCCACCCTCCACCAAACCTCTGATTCTACCACATATGTTGTAAAATAGAGAAGCCATGGCGATGCCCAAGAATGTTCCAGGAAGACAGAAAGCTCTGCATCACTTCCAATCACAGACATTTGCTGCCCAGAATCATCTTCTTCCACTTGGTATGCTCCAAACACGTGTTTTACGGGAGAATTGAGTTCCAAACTGAACAGATTTCTAAACTGCTTATTTTACTACATGATTTTACTCAAAAGGCACAGATGCTCTTCTCACTCCCTCCCTGGAGAAAACAGTAATTCACCCTCTGCCACCAACGCAGTCCTAGCAGGAGGATTAAGTCCAGGAAATTTTAATCTCCTTTAAAATAATGCCCATTGATTGTATATAGTAAGCACTTACTGTCCTGATCCACTCTTGTGTGTACTTACTGAAATTTATTTACTCTCTCCCATCATCAATCACGGAATCCCTGCTCAGCAAGGTACTTAGGCAGTATCAGCAAGCTCGCTGTTCAAAGGCTCAGAAAAGCCCTGACTTAACTCGGGACCAGGACTTTGGCAGGGGTGTTCTCCCAGATGTGGAGCACGTGCCAAACACCCCCAAACATGTAGACAAACTAGCAAACGGGAGGGACTGACTGAAACCAAATGCCAAGGAGATCGGTGAGTGGGCAGGTGGTTTTCTTTTTTAATCACTGAACTATGTAAAAAGAAAAAAAGTATTAAATTTAATAACTGCCTCCTATTGTTTTAAGAATAAGGCAAGTCGCGGCTTTCAGCCTCAATCTAGGTCCAGGTATACACCTTCTGGAAAGCGCTGTGATTGCCACTATTTTATCATAAGGGCATGTCAGGCAGCCCCAGGGCAGATAAAGTAAGTTGTAACAAAGAGAGACCTGGTGCATTTAACACCAAACTATCAGTGTGTGAATCTAGCCTTCTTTAGATTTCAAGAACATTGACATCAGATTCTTTCCTAGCGGTCTTAACCTGCAGCCTCTCTCATGATTCTTTTTTTCACTCTGACTTCTTCATTACAGGCCTCTAAAACAGTTTTTTCAATACTCCATGATATAAGGTCAGGTGTTGAACAAAGTGATTTCTCACATTTCCCCTTCTATTTCCTATTCCTTCTTTCCTTTTTCCTGACATGGATGGTAAGGAACCCACTAGCTCGGTGGCATGGTAACCCAAGACAGAAAACACATCTTCCGGGGGTGCCTGGGTGGCTCAGTCGGTTGGGCGTCTGCCTTCAGCTCAGGTCGTGACCCCAGCCGCACTGGGTTCCCTGCTCAGCAGGGAGTCTGCTCCTCCCTCACCCTCTGCCTTCCCCCAGCTTGTACTGTCTCCTCTCTCACTCACTCTCTCTCTTTCAAATAAATAAATAAAATCTTTTAGAAAAAGAAAAAGAAAAAAAAAAGAACACATCTTCCTGCTCAAGCAACGACTTGGCCCCATCAGACTCCCTCTGACCATGACCCCAGGTCTAGGAACCACATTTTGAGAACCTAGGGAACTTCTCTGGGGCATGAGACCATGATGGGGACTAATAGAATCACCTAGGAACTTCATGGAAGCAAATTCTGTGAACACAACCTGGCACAGCAGCCTCCACATCGGGCAGAAGCAGGATTCATCTGCTGCCAGATCCAGGGTTTGGAAGCAGGGTAAGTTGAGTCAGATAAGGCCAGGCCTGGGAATATAAGGAGATCCTAGAGCTCAAACAAAGACTGCAAGAGGCAATGAGCCTTGTAATCCCAGCCCGGAGCTGGAGCCATATGAACTGTGTTTGAATTCTCGCCCTGCACTCTTCTTTGACCATGGACAAGTCCCCTCATATTATCAAAATACAGTTTCTTCCCCTAGAAAATGGTGTTGGTAATCCTAGCTAGAACTTCAGGGAGTTGAGGTAATCCATGAAAACCATGCAAAGTGTGTTTGGAAGATTCCAAATAGGTTGAC
Organism: Ursus arctos; assembly: GCF_023065955.2. Classification (NCBI taxonomy): domain Eukaryota; kingdom Metazoa; phylum Chordata; class Mammalia; order Carnivora; family Ursidae; genus Ursus; species Ursus arctos. The sequence continues at coordinate 15,069,779 of NW_026623053.1, forward strand.
TGTAAATGCCCAATAAATCCCTAGCATGGGAATAAGGCCAACAATTGCGACTTATTGGACTAAAAGACCAGCAAAGACCTGGGTACAAAAGCTTCGTCTACACTAAGAAAAAGATGAGATACAAATAACACCTTGGCCAGAGGTGAAAGTAAGGTGTGTGGCACAGGTTTTCTGCCTGGCTGGGAACAAGGTATCTCCAAGTGGTGTGCACATTTGCCACGTGGCTGCATTTAGGAGCTCAGTCCTCAGAATAGTCAGGGGACACCGGAGCTTGGGGCAAGGTATCAGTTGTTGGAAAATCGAGGTAAAAGACAGAATCCAGTTGTGCTGCCAACATCAGAGGGTGAGCAGATGATTAGGCAAAGATGAGCGGCTGATGGAGGACTGGGCCCTCCAGGTTTCAGAGCAGGGCTAAGCATGCAGCTAAAAATGGCGCATACAGAGAAAGGCAAAGGAATTCAGCCCTAACGGTCAAAGAGAGGAAGAGCAGAGAACAAACAGATGAGGGTATCTATAGGCTTATGCCTAGCAAGGAACATGAAATAGTCTACAAGGCCCAAGTCCCCTCCCCTTAGGACTAAGCCAAGTTGAGACCCGCCCTGTTACCCCCTTCTTATCTCTGACCTCCCAGCCTTTGGATTCTACCTGCTTAGACCTCTCATACTTGTCTTGGTTGATTACCCCGAAATTGACCTCTCATCTGTCTACACCTGAAGTCTACTCCTTCCTAGCTGGAATCACAGTCCCTTGCCTTTTGACCTGGTCTGTCACCTTGCTGCCCACAATGAAAGGATCAAACTATGCTGAAGCTTGTGCCCCACACACCTTGCGGTGATGGGCGTCGTCAATGCTAATGAGTCCAACTCCACAATCCGTTTCTTCAAAATAAGCAATGCTCTAACAATATTCATAAAAATGATTTTCCTGCCCTCATGGTTTTCATGTTGCCCAAATAAGGATGACTTCGCTTTGTTTGCCAATTCCAATTGCTTAGCAATGGCTGTCTGGGATGTGTGTGTATTTTTAATTATTTAATTAATTTTCTTTTTATTTTTTTAAATAATTTTTTAAATCAGATAAACATGCATGTTTAAAATTAATAGTCAAATAATTCTACAAGGTTTATTACAAAAAGATGGTCATTTCTTATCTCCCTCAGCCCCATATCCCCCTTTCATGAGGTAATTACTTTCATGACTTTCCACCAATTAGAAGAAATTGGTCTCTAAGTCTTTAAACAATAGTTTTGTAAATCTACCATTCAGTTCTTTTTTTTCTTCCAGTCTTGGCATTATTTATTGACCTCCTACTATAAAATTTAAAGATTTTATTCTTTTTCTTTTCTCCATCTCACTGTACTCACATACCTTTCCCATCTTTTCATCTTCCCAAAATAACTATAATTTTGTAATTTTAGATAGACCAATATTTGGAGTTTATAGTATCATTACTATATAAATACTATTCACATATAATAACTATAATTATTTTTCCTTTTCTGTGCAACTTTTTATTTTCCCTGGAATTAATAATTGCCTTATAGTCTTCATTTACTTAATTTTCTATGTACTTATCATTAATTTAATACCTATCTTTAACAGTTGTCTAAATCTCTTCTGAAGACTCCCAACACAGGGGATAGTCTATTAATTTCATCTTCCTGAAGAAGTATGTTCAGGAACTTTCTAATCTGTTCCATACCTCTATGCCTGATACACTGTCTCCCTGGTGTCTCCCTGCACCATCCTTCTGTGGATTCCTTTTGCTCCCAGCTTCCTGTGTCTCATATCTAGCTCTTCCTCAGTTTATACCTTTATTTTCACAGAACACATCTACCAGTCACCTCCTAAAAAAAAGGTATGTGGGAAGGAAATAGTTTTGAGGATTAGTACATCTGAAGATTCCCCCACATATCCAACTGGTCCTTGGAATGGGTATCAAATTCCGGGCTGACAATAATTTGAAAGCATATGGCTCTATTGTTCTCTACATTAAAAAGCCACTCTGATCCCAGTCCTTTATGTGACTTACTTGTTGTCTTTCTAAAAGCTTGTAGGATCTTCTTTGTCTTCAATACTCTGAAATCTCATAATGAAGAGCCCTTGATGTCGGTCTATTTTCATCCATTTTGAGGGTTCTTAATGAACCCTTTCAGTCTGGAAGCTTATGCCCTTCCAGAGAAATTTTTCTTGAATTGTTTGGTTGATGAATTTCTCCTCTCCATCTTCTCTATTTCCTTCTGCGGGGATTTTCATTATTCAAATGTTGGAGCTCTCGAACTGTCCTTAAAAATTGTTTTTATTAATATCTCATCCTCTCTTTTACATCTCCTTCTATTTTTGCTTTATTTCAGGGAGATTTACTCAAACTTATCTTCCATCTTTGTACCGAGTTTTTCATTTTTGCCATATTTTTAAATTTTAAGAGTCTATTTTTTATCCACTGAATATTCCTTTTTAAATAGTATTCTTTTCTTATTTCATGCATGTCATGTCTTCTCTCATCTCCCCATATTAATTATATGCCTTAATTTTAAAATTTTTCTTCTCCTGTTTAATCTCTGTTTCTTCCAAGTTGCTTTGTTTCTGTTTCCTTCCCTCTCTCTCTCTAGCTCTTTCTCTCTCAATATTGGAGGCTTTCCTCAGATGTTTTGCAATCTTTGGTTTTCTGCTTATATTTAAGTGTGGACTGAAAACCCGATTTTAATCAGGCTCACTCCCAGGTCTGATATAATGTTTATCCTTTTCTTTTCCCCTGGAGTCACTTTTCACATGTTATTGGCCACGGGGGAGGGGGCCTCCTCCACGTCACTAGAGGGGCTCACAATTTCTTTAGCCACTCCAATCTTGGGCCCTAGAGGTCCTGGGCGTGGCTGGGCACATGGGGCACGTTCCCATCATCTTGGAGGGGCACTGGATAGTTGTAGGCTGTGGCCTGGTGAAGGAGCTGAGGAGGGCAGAATTATAGTGAGCCCCCCAATGGTGAAGGATGCGACCAGCCCCAGCTCCTTGGCCCAGGTAACCGTGAGGTAGGCAGTGGGTCTCCCAGCCATTTTGATCACGGCGGCAGCTGTGGTGACAAGGATATAATGTTTATCTTAAAGAAAGATCAGGATTGTTTCTGTATCTCATTAATCATGTTCAATGATAGTCACCAAGAAGGATTCCATCAGTGTCACATTGAACAGTGCATCGGTTACCATTAAGGGCAGGAAATTAGAATTAAATGAGTAAAGTCCATGGCAGGCTAGATATAGGGGGTAAAAAATCATCAGAAGATGGGGCGCCTGGGTAGTGCAGTCGTTAAGCGTCTGCCTTCGGCTCAGGGCGTGATCCCGGCATTCCGGGATCGAGCCCCACATCGGACTGCTCGGCTGGGAGCCTGCTTCTTCCTCTCCCTCTCCCCTGCTGTGTTCCCTCTCTCGCTGGCTGTCTCTCTGTCACATAAATAAGTAAAATCTTTTTTAAAAAATCATCAGAAGAGCTCTCTTCCAAGGTTTCTGGAATTATCGAATGTCTTTCCACTGAAATTTTTAAAGAATGAAGCAGAAAAACTGCCTTTCCAAATGACTTAAGGACTAAATTAGCCAACACTCTCACCTGGATTCAGGTGAGATTCTCATCTGATTCAAAAATCAGATACTCACCACAAGACTAAACTCACTGTACTACACAGCGATGCCAGCAATTGTCCCCAACCACACACCCTTTCTTGGAAGAAAGTAAGTTCACATCCCTGGAAAGAACAGTCCTGTGTACCTCTGTCCTCCACCACACCTGAATGGACCATAAATGGACCTAACTCAAACTGGGCCTCTCTGATTCTCTCTCTTGGGATATGGGAAATAGGACACTGAGAAACAGTGAAATGGTAGGGACTCCCTGACTAAAAGGTTAAATAGGGTCAAAGCCAGAGTTTATACAATGGCCAAACAAATTTTTTAAAAAATAATAATCCATGAGATAGAGAGAGAATGCCAATATGTAGAAAGTAGTAGAAGCAAGCAGATTTACAGAAAAAGCAGAGATAAGAAAAGGCATAGTGCCACCAGCGACTGAAGAAATGGTTTTGGAAAACTGACTTTCCAGATGATTTGGTGTATGTCCCTTACCTCCCCTGTGTCCTTTCAGTAAATTCACCTTGTACTTGAGGTAGTGTGTATGAGCTTCTGTTCTTTGTCATCAAAGGATAAAATATTCATCAAGTATAATAGTCCGGACCCATGAAGAAAAAGATGGCACACCAAACAGGGTAACAGAGGAAAGTCTAATAAATGGATTATTTACAAAGAGGGGCAGAGTGTAAGGAAACCAGCCTCACATCTAGCAACAACAGGGAGCTGTTACTACCGTGTAGCTGAAAGGGCAAGAGAAGGAAACATTTGTCTTAGACTGGAGAGAGGAGGGACTTTCCAGCAGGAGCTACGGTCGTGGGTAGATGGACACAGACATGCCACAGCACCCTAGCAGGAAGGGAACCAAGAGAATAAAGATCCTGGCCTTACTCCCTTCCTGCCCTGCACATACCATAGATGCCTCCTACTGTCAAACCCATTAAAAGACAGAGGGCAAAGGAGCCTCCAGTGTAGTCAGTGGATGGAGAAAGATGGTGAGTAGACCTGAAGAGAAAAATGGAAAGTACCTAGCACTCAAAGAAACTTCTGTCCACATTTTCTGGGAAAACCTAACTCTCCTCTCTTGAACCCTGGGTAACTTCTTTTTAGCCTCTCTGCTAACCAAGAATGGAGGAGCACAACAGAAATTCAAACGTGTCCCCGTCAAATTCAGCTTCCTGATAGATTACTCATCTACTCATTCTCATTTAATTACAAAGTAGCACCAAGGGATGCCTGGGTGGCTCAGTCAGTTAAGAGTCTGCCTTCAGCTCAAGTCATGATCCCAGGGTCCTGGGATGGAGTCCTGCATCGGGCTCCTTGCTCAGCAGGGAGCCTGCTTCTCCCTCTGCCTGCCGCTCTCCCTTCTTGTGCTCTCTCTCTGACAAACAAATAAAGAAAATCTTTAAAAAAAAAAAAAGTAGCACCAATCCTTCAGTCATAGATAAAACATGTTAGTCATGGATTTCCTTCAGAATTTAGAAATAGAAATTCCAGGTTGTCCATTTATGAGCACGCATGAATACAAATATATGGAAAGCCCATTTCGTTTTCCTGCAGAATTTCCAAGACAAAGATACATGCCTTCTATTTCCCTCCTGGCTCCCCAGAACATCTTATCATCTTATGCAGTAATTCTCAATCTATAGGGATAAAGCATAAAATAATCAGTGAATGAGAATGAGCACACACACACACACACACACACATATCCTCCTTGGATGTCAGAGGCCACATAAATTAGAAACTTTCTCTCGGAGAAGTTTGAAAAAGTAAAATTCTAACTTAAGGATATTATATTTCCTTCAAATTTACCATTACTCCTAATGAATGAGAACATGTCTAAATAATCTTAAGTTATGACAGAAACTTGGCACAAGAAGGTCAGAAGTTCTAGAACCACCCATGTGGCTCCATAATGTCTTCATCTCCACAACAGGCCCTGGCAGAACTCTGTCAGGGCAGGCATTAGAGGTGCCAGTGAGCCTCAATTGCATTTCACCCCTGCTGTCTGGTCTTTGATGAGCAGATAAGATTGGTGATGAGCCTTTCATCTTTAGGTCACAGTTCGAAGCCCTGCATCAGAGTCATAGTTAAAAGCTGCTCCTTCTGGAGATGGTGGGAAATGAGTGGGTGTACTCAGCCCACCTCTTCCTAGATGAAAGCTGTCTAACAAAACCACCCCAACACATCTGGCACTAATTAATCAGTGCAGATTCCTGTGGGGAGGAAAGGGAGACTGGGAAGAAGCTCTGAACTCATAGAGACTCTGGGAGACAGAGTTTGGTCCAATTATGGCAAAACACAAAACAGCCTGGAAATGCTACTTTGAAATTGCCAGCTCTAATCATGGGATCTCAAAGTGTAAGAAAGGCCCTGTTTACATTATATTGGTGGGCTGGGACCACATGAATATTAACATCTTCCCTTCAGGAGTGAGAACCTTTCCGTGCTGGTGTGATACTCCTACATAAGATTATAATACTGAAGGTTTTCATCTGCTGTAGGATCCAAGTTTCCCAACATCCAAAGACTTTCAATGAGTTGTAGTTTCTCCTAATGAGTACTGATGTGAATGGGCAGTAGCAGCATTAGGTGATAAACTCTTGGCAGAATTGGTCCGCATGCCTTCTTAATGTCTGGTGCTAAATTATCACTCAGATCACCACTAGCATAGGCCCAAAGAAACAGAGAATACAGATAAAGCTGGGAGGCAGGTGAAGGATAGAACATATGTAATGTTACTCTGTCTATCTAACGGGGGGAGCCACTGGGCCATCAGGGAGATAAATCTAAACAAAAATAATTGCCCATAGCTACAGGTCGGCAAGACCCAATGCACTAAAGCACACAGCGGTCTGTGTCCTCCTGCGGATGAGTCCTATGGAAAACAGGGGAAGAGTCAAACTCACGAGATTCAAGAGGCTGCATGGGGATTAGCCAGAGATACCATTTATTCACCCTGCCTTTTATGAAGATAAATAAAAGTTTTTAAAAAAGATAAATAGACTTGCCTGGTTCGCAAATTTTTTGCAAAACTCCAAAAACGACATTGTATATTCTCTCTCTACTGGGGAGAATAGAGGAAAGGGACAATTGGGGAGAAGAGTACCAACCAGGTCATAACAAAGTTTTAATCTGTGAGATGAGATTGTGTTATCCACTGCATCCTACATTTGGGACTAAAAATCCTCCCAGATCTGGCAGAAAATATCTATTAGCATTTTCTTTGAACTGATCTCTTGCCCAGCAGATTGCAAAAGAGTGTTTGCATTATGATTTCATTTTATATAAAATTATAAATACAAATACAGACACAGATGCCTCAAGAGATGACTGGACCAAAGTTGTAAAAGTATGTAGAATAGTTATAGCTGGATGGTAGGCATTCAGGGGACTTCATAAGTTTCAACTTTGTTTGATTTTTCTACAAAGAATATGTGTTATCTTCATAAACAAAAAAGCACTTAAAATAATTTTCCTTAACTAAATCATAAGCCAGCATATTCAGAAATTTTATTATACAAGCAAGAGAGAGAATGAAGATTATTAAATGCCTCCCTTGCACTCAGGACTGTGTATGCCACAAACCCTGTGAATTATTATTTTTATTTTACATATAAGAAACAAAAGCTCAGACAGTTTGACTAACCTGATCAAGACTTCTGCAAATGTTATCAATGTTTCAGCAAAGCAGAAATCCAGGGCTGGCTACTCTTCCCCTTAGCTTGAGAAAGAATCTCAGGAAAAGAGAAAGTCTGGGGTGGAAACGCCAGCCTGGGAACTGACTCTCCAAGCTCCCCTTGAGCCTCCCTAAAGGCACAGCTGCCCTTTGTGGATCCATCAATACGAGCACATTGCCCTCCTAGCAGAGGTGTGGCCAAAACAAAGGCGAGCAAGATGTCTTATGATCGTTGAGTAGCAGGAATAGCTGTGCGGACTCACATACCACCCATGACATGGTCTGGAGAACATCCACAGTGAAGGCAGTAGACCATTATTTGAAGTCCAGTTGACCCCACATCAAAGCACAGCACAGAGGATCAGAAACCTAGGCTTTAGCCACGCTTATAATCACTTGAAATAGCCACACTTCTCTGAGCTCCAGTTTCCTCAGCAGTAAAGCAAAAGCGTGTGCCTAGAAAATCTCTAAAGGCCTTTCCAGTTCTAGGAATCTATAATCCATGATCTAATTCCAACCATGGCTTCTCTTGGAGTCATTCAACAATTGCCCTAGCACGTTCAACTGGTCCACCAGACATTGCTTCGGGGCCTAGAATTACGTGTGCTAAGTCAGAGATGTAGAACGTCTTTTGTAATCTGCGTAGGATTTTGCTACCTACTTAGCTTTGTTTCATAACCCGCAATTATCTTTGAAAAACAGACAAATCTATTTACTCTCTATCATCTCTGTTCCAAATGGGGCCAATCTCTCCCTCCCCTTCTGAATAGAAAATCCCAAAATCTCAGGTGGGAGTCAGGATAACTCAGGAGATTTGGCAGGATGAGTTTGGACTCTTTCCCACTGGGTCCCAAATGCTTTATTTCCTAAGAGCTGCTTTTGTAAGGCCAGCAAGAAAGGCTGAGTTAATAGTTCGAATTTATAAATAGTTTTTGCAAATTAAACAGAATTCTCTATCTGAAAGGCAACCAGTAGAGTGGTTCTGTCTCCTATATTATTTCCTCACAAGCAAACATTCAAAATGCCAATGAAAGCCCCTTGGTGCAGCAGGTAGGCACTTTCTTATCAAAACGGACCAGAAGAGTGAGCTGAACCACCCAGGAAATCATATATCCACCCCTTAATAATATTAACCGGGAAAATCTCAGAGACAATGATAGCACGAACAATCATAAACATGGGCTGCAGATGGCTGAACACAATAGTCAAGCTCAATTGCTATTTGGAAAGAATCAACCAGAAATGAATTTAAATATGTGGTTCAGAGGTCAGCTTCCAGTATTTTATCTGGTGCAATCCATAGCCTGCTTCCCAGGGTAGGTGGGCAAAGACACCAAGTCTTTTTGATAAGGGAACTGCCTTCTCCGATTTGGAAATTCTGCATAAACAGCAGGAAGCCACTCCAACCTCCCGCGGAGGCACCATGACCCAAAGATGCACTGACCTCTCCCTCGCTCCTCATCCTTCACAGGGCAACTTGTGGGCCAAGGGGTATCTCTGAAAGTTTGCTCTTCGTGGTCTCTGAATAGTCATTTGCAGTATTCATTCCAAGAAATCAATTTTCTGAAGTCTATTTCATAGACTTTAATAAGTTCTCTATTTAAAAAACAACCTGCGAGGGGTGCCTGGCTGACTCAGTCGGAAAAGCATGGGATTCTTAATCTCAGGGTCATGAGTTTGAGCCCCATGTTGGGCGTAGAGATTACTTAAATAGATAAAACTTAAAAAAAAAAAAACTTTCAAACTCTCTATTCAAATATACTTCACACATTCTTATTGAGTCCTTTGACAAACCCTGTGTTATCTTCTTTCTCTCTAAAATATGATACGTTTTAATTGGGTCAAGGATATGTGTGTATTGTTTTTTTTTAGAGAATTTTTTTTTCATTTCTAGAGACATGTTGTATCTGAGGGTACATCCTAGTCCAAGTTAATAAAAGCGCCTGTTTGCCTTCCCTGCCTTGGCATGTTCCATCTTTTAAAGAGTCTAATGAGTGACTCATATTTTTGGCTGACTTTTTCTTGAATATCAGGTCTTCTCTGAGTAAGCAACCTATCTTCTACACAGATACTGCACGCCTGCCCACCCACCCACCCCAGTTTAAGTGCTATTTGTCCTGCTTCCTCTGATAGGAACAACTATTCAAATTCTGTCTTCCCACTCACTTCTTAAGCTTCGAGAATGGGTGGGGTAGGAGAATTTGATGGCACCAGTTCTGAGATTCATTGCTGTATCTCTACTTTTGAACATGTCATGACTAAGCACCAGAAGACCCGAAATCCACGTATGATTTACTTTTTGCCTCCATGGATGCTTTCAAACCTGATTCTAAATACCAACATAATGCAAGGAACTTTACATTCCCAAGTAGACAGGAAGGAAAGTTATTCAGTTTGGCCAGTAATGCTCACCTTCCCCTTCACCCAACTCATTTCCAATTCTCTCATCCTTAAGGTGTTACCTGTCCCAGGAAGCTTCCCTTGGTCCCAGCACTACCCACCTTTGGTTCTCTCTCACTCCTCTCTGGATGTTTGACATCTCTATCATTGCATTTAATTTCACTGTATTATCTGTTCACAGGTCTCTTTCCTCAATGAAAACAGGAACTAAATATTTTTCATTTTTGATTGTCTATGCTTGATCCAGTCTAGCACATAAAAGGAATCCATTCAGAGTGAGAACTGATGGTCATTAATGTTGTTCAACTGCTGTCTGAGTCATTTAAGAAAATAAGAATTTTAGACTCGGAGGCAAAAATGTATGTAATTAGTAAGAAAAATATCTGAGAGCCCTCTGTAGAAACTTAAAAAAAAAAAAAAAAGCATTACAAATGGCTGCTTGTTCTCCCATGCATTCATGCATGTATTTCACTCTGCCTTCTGCTAAGATTGGATATTTATGTAACCCAGTAGGCTCCATCACCTCAGCAACCACCAGACGCATCTCCACCACCACCTCTACCACCTCCACAACTTCCTGCACCACTCCTTCAGCCTCCTCCACCACTTCCAGTGCAATACCCACTCCCACCACCATCTCCACCAATGTCCTCACCTCCTCCACTATCTCCACTCCCTCTGCCACCTCCTCTGCCTCTTCTAATACCTTGACCACCTCCTTCATAACCTTCTTGGTTATTACCTCCACCACCCCTAGTACCTCCATCACCTTCTCCACCAACTCTTCTTCCACCACCCCGCCTTCATCATCTTCATTATCACCTCCACCTCCTCCAACACCTCAACCATAACCTTCACCACCTTTATTACCACCACTACCTCCACCACCAGCTCTACCCCCTTCGACTCCACCATTTTTACAACCATCTCTTCCACCCCCTCCATCTCCAACTCTACCACTTGTCCCACTTGCATAACCTCTTGGACTACTTCATCTTCTTCCTCCACTACACCCTTCACCTCTATCTCCTTCTTTGTCACCACAGCCTCCACTCCCCCCACCATTACCTCCCCCTGCATCCTTACCTCCTCCATCATCACTAGTGTTTCTCCTCAAGGATCATCTTCCTCAAATATATTTGGGGAATATATTTGGGGAATATAAAGGAGATTGATTTCATAATCCTTTCTGCTTCTTCACTACCTCTTGCTTTCTTTCCTGCTCCCACCACTTCTGTCTTCTTTTCACACCCCTGTACCCCACAGACACCTTTAGACCTATTATAAAGCTACCAGAGATCCTGCCTTCGATACACGTTTAAAAATGAAATTGGTTTGCAAAGCTTCGCTGGAAGTTGAGGAAGCTTGGGGAAGAGTTCAGTGAAAGCGGAAAATCATAAAAGTGTGTCTTCCTGTCCTCCAGCAGTGAGCACCTCTGTTCTATGATTCTCAAACCTATTTCTTCTGTTGTTCTCAAACCATCACTAGAAAGGGTCCCATCTGGTGGCCACAGAGTAGAAATGTAGGATGATTCTTCCCTCTCTTGTAGGCCTTGAAACCAAAATTTTATGCAAAAGAAGTACAACACAAGCCATTTTACCCACTGACAATGACTTTAGCCAAGGCAAAACAGCCTAGAAACAAAGTACAACATAAACTGGGCATGCTGCCTCTCCAGAGATAAAACGAGTCTGGACTGAAATCCAAAAGGTCTGTCCATTCCCAAATGGTTGCACTCTTTCTTTCATGAATATTACAGCAGAAAAAAAAAATATTTAGCCTTCTGTTACATGTGTTTGTGATGACTGAGAACAACACAGTAAAAACTCAAGGCATAACGAGATATAAACATACAAAGGCGATTTACCATAAAAGTCTAACTCATCAAGCCCTCTGTCTCCCATTGGAAACTTTGATGGGAAGGCATGGAGATTTTCGGGTGTTACAGTGGCCACCAGGGGGAGGTAAGCTTGAAGGATGAACAAATCCTAGATCTAGGTAACCCCCCTTGGAACAGACTCTAAACAGATAAAACAAGAACTTGTATAAAAGTCACTGGAACAACTAGTTCCAACGCCACCAATTTGGTTCCTTCTTGTTCTCTGTAATTTTGAATGCTAGGCTTAAAGGGGGGGGGGGCGGGGAATGAAGAAATAAGGACCTGTATTTTTTCAACCAAATACAAATGTTTTAAGCACTGAACCTCTATACCCCAAACTAAGGAACATTCAGAATAATGAGTCATATTGAGCTCTACATTTTATTCTCTCACAAGGTAGAATGAAGAATGAATACAGAGAAGAGGAACTTTCTAAGATTGTAATGATCATCCACCATGTTCTAAGAAGTGGCTTGGGAGTGTTAACCACCTCAGTATGGGTGTGACTAAGGTATGTGCAGGGAAAATCTTGTTTCCAGGGAAATCCTGGGTCTTCTTTCTCAAATCTCATCTGGTGACAATGATAGGAAACTTGTGGTGGTATTTCTTTTATCTCCTTCCGTTTAGTAATGTTATTTTAAATCAAACTAAAGGTTCAGTATCACTGAATTTAAAGAATTAGTGGCAAGCATTTGCCATGCCCTCCGCCCAGACGCACGTCCTCACTCCCTTGTGCTGTTCAGCTCTCCGCTCAAGTCAAACCCTTTCAGAAAGGTCTGGAGCGAACACCTCATCCAAAATAGCACACGCCTCCGTTCACCTGTCATCATCTGTCCCCTCATCCTACTTTATTTTCCTTCTCTTGTTTGTTTTCTTTTTCTTATTTACTTATCTTACACTGCTTTATTTTTCCTTCTTATCACCATCCAACATTTGTTGATGTACTCACCGTCTCCTCCCCCAAGAACATAAGCTCCATAAGAGTTTTTACCCCTTTGATGTCTATTTTTGTTCATTCACAACTGTATCTCCGATACTTAGGGTGGTGCCTGGCACAAATATATTTGCTCAATAAACATTTAATTAATTAATTAATTAATTAGTACATATTTTACAGAGGAAAAACCTACAGCCTAATTAAAGGAACAATTCTGTCGCTAAATAATACGAACTGTTAATACAAGTATAAAATCATCACTGAAAACTAAAATATGTTTTTGTACATCTCCTCAGCTTCAAGGTTTGAGGCCAAAGTAGGTCAAGATCGCCAGCTCCTGTGTTTGTTTTTTAAGGTCTTTCATTCCACTCTGCTTCTGAGGTGATGAAAATGAATCCCGTCCTTCATGCTCTTCCACGCAGCTCTCCGTCTTGGCTCTTTTTCCTCTTTGAAGGAGAACAAGAAGAAAGAGAACAGAGATGGGGAGAGGGGGGAGGGGCTTGAGGGATTATCAAGAGTGAATGATCAGGAAAAATTTGGCCTAGTATGGGGGTCCTTACCTCTAATCTCTGCCTTCAACTTTTTTATTAAGAATTCATCTTCCAAGATAACCAAAATGAGGGAGGGGAAGATGTAAGGGAAAATCTATACTTGAAAAAAGATTCTACCTTTTTATCCATAAGACTTTGAAATGACCTCATCTGTAGTTTATAATCCTTATAAAGGATACTATCCTTATAAGGATAGACAATTGTGGGCGAAGATTATTAACTGGGAAATTATTTGTGTTAGAATATGAATATATTGGAAGTAAGAACATATGGTCACCTCTACACACTTGCTTCAATGATGGGCAGAGAAGGCAGTGGCCAAAAACATTCTGACCCTAAAGCTGAGTGGAAGGTTTGGGTATGCAGGAGCTTTGTGTATGATGCTACAGTTATCTGTCGAGGTAGGAAACCCAGGCAACAGGGAAGATGGTCTCACAGTGCAAATAACAGCTGATATTTTTCAAGTATTTATTATGTTCAAAGTGATTTTACAGGGTTAATTCAATCAATTCTCAACAACAAATCCATGAGGTATTATTATCAGCCCCATTTTATAGACAAGAAAACTAAGGACCAGAGAAGCTTAAGCCAAGACCACATGGTCAGCAGGAGGTGAAGCTGGTCTTTGAACCTAGACAGTCCTGCCCCAGAACGCACATGCTGAGTCCCTGCTTTCAGTGAAGATGGGCTGCCCTGTGGGGTGTAGGCTTTAAATGCTGGGGTCTGGGGGCGCCTGGGTGGCACAGCGGTTAAGCGTCTGCCTTCGGCTCAGGGCGTGATCCCGGCGTTATGGGATCGAGCCCCATGTCAGGCTCCTCCACTATGAGCCTGCTTCTTCCTCTCCCACTCCCCCTGCTGTGTTCCCTCTCTCGCTGGCTGTCTCTATCTCTGTCGAATAAATAAATAAAATCTTCAAAAAAATAAATAAATAAATAAATAAATGCTGGGGTCTGTGTCCACAGGCTAGTGCACATCTTAGCTATACATAAGGAGTAGATAAAAGTATCATCAAGAAGGCTCAAAGGATCAAAGGCAAACACCTCCATCATTTATTTGGAAGAGTGCCCTTACTGTCCTGTCCTTCTCCTGCTAACACCACAATTTTGGTCTTACTTGTAGCCTTCCTTTCCCTTTCCATCCCTTTAGGTTCTCTTGGTTTAAGGTCGGACGAAGAAGTAGGGAGATAGGGTAGAGGTGCAAGCTATCTCTTCTTACCTTTGAATCATCCCTCAGGTAAAAAACAACCCCAAGAGTATTCTTCGGAATTTTAAAATTCTTTCCAAAACTAATACATAAGCTACAACAAAGAGACACACAGTGCCTGAAACATTTATGAAATATTTCATGTTTTCACCCTTTCATACAGGAGGGGGAAAAAAAAACAGGAAGGATACTCCCACCCCTAGTGTCATATTCAGGTGGGAGAGTCGTTGGAAATAATACCAGAACTCCCTGTGTTACAGCTTTATAAAGGAGGGTTCTTTCATATTTTTTTCTTTAAGATTTTATTTATTTTTATTTTAGGGAGAGATAGAGAGAAAGTGGAGGGGAGCAGAGGGAGAGAGAGAGAGAAAATCTCAAGCAGACTCTGCACCAATTGCAGAGCCCAATACAGGGCTCAATCCCATGACCCCAAGATCATGACCTGAGCCAAAAACAAGAGTTGGACAACTGACCGAGCTACCCAGGCTCCCCTATAAAGCATAGTTCTTTCAATTCGTGTTCATAGAGCCATTTCCCTTATAGTGTGCCCATAGTAAGAGCAAGTTGGGAAGGATTTTACTCTTAACTGCATACTGAACCCAGAATTTTTTTTTCCAACCCTTCACTTTTTTAAACAAAAAAAATTATTTTCAAACAAAAATTACACCACTATGGTGGTAGACACTGTGATATGGCATTCATGTTCTCCTCTAGGAATGAAGGATTTATTACTCCTTATTATCTCTATGGGAACTGCTTTGCTGAAAACAGTCACCTTGCTGAAGCTGATGTGCTCTTTCAGTCACAGACTCTTTTGAAGATGAGTTGAAAGTTGAAAGTCCCAACTCAAGACAAATCAAAAGGGTTATCCCTCTCTGATTTCATCTAACTTTATTTTCCTTCCCCTATGATCTTCTGTTTTGTTTTTTAAATTCCACATGAGTGAAATCATTGTCTTTCTCTGATAGACTTATTTCGCTTAGCATAATACCCTCTAGTTCCATCCACATCATTGCAAATGGCAAGATTTCATTTTTTGATGGCTTAGTAATATTCCATTGTGTGTGTGTGTGTGTGTGTGTGTGTATGTGTGTGTGTGTATATATATACCACATCCTTTCATCTGTTGATGGACATCTGGGCTCCTTCCATAGCTGGGCTATTGTGGACATTGCTGCCATAAACATTGGGGTACAGGTGCCCCTTTGGGTCATTACGTTCATATCCTTTGAATAAATACCTAGTAGTGCAACTGCTGGGTCATAGGGTAGCTCTATTTTTAGCTTCTTGAGGAACCTCCATACTGTTTTCCAGAGTGGCTGCACCAGCTTGCATTTCCCACCAGAAATGTAAGAGGGTTCCCCTTTCTCCGCATCCTGGCCAACATCTGTTGTTTACTGACTTGTTAATTTTAGCCATTCTGGCTGGTGTGAAGTGGTATCTCATTGTGATTTTGATGTGTATTTCCTTGATGCCAAGTGATATTGAGCATTTTTTCATGTGTCTGTTGGCCATTTGTATGTCTTCTTTGGAGAAATGTCAGTTCATGTCTTCTGCCCATTTCTTGACTGGATTATTTGGTTTTTGGGTGTTAAGTTTGATAAGTTCTTTATAGATTTTAGATAACAGCCCTTTATCTGATAAGACATTTGCAAATATCATCTCCCATTCTGTAGGTTGTCTTTGGGTTTTGTCAACTGTTTCTTTTGCTGTGCAAAAGCTTTTTATCTTTTTTTTTTTTTTAAAGATTTTATTTGACAGAGAGAGACAGCCAGCGAGAGAGGGAACACAAGCAGGGGGAATGGGAAAGGAAGAAGCAGGCTCCCAGCGGAGGAGCCCGATGTGGGACTCGATCCTGGAACGCCAGGATCACGCCCTGAGCCGAAGGCAGCCGCCTAACGACTGCGCTACCCAGGCGCCCCAAAAGCTTTTTATCTTGACGAAGTCCCGATAGTTCATTTTTGCTTTTGTTTCCCTTGCCTTTGAAGAAATTGCTGAGGCCAAGGTCCAAAACGTTGCTGCCTGTGTTCTCCTCTAGGATTTTGATGGATTCCTGCTCACATTTAGGTCTTTCAACCATTTTGAGTCTATTTTTGTGTATGGTGTAAGAATATGGTCCAGTTTCACTCTTCTACATGTAGCTACCCAATTTTCCCAACACCATGCGTTGAAGAGACTGTCTTTTTTCCATTGGATACTCTTTCCTGCTTTTCTGTTTTGTAGAACATTAGTTGACCACAGAGTTGAATAAGAGACTATTAACTATAGGAAACAAACTGAAGGTTGCTGGAGGGGAGGGGGGGATGGGATAACTGGGTGATGGGCATTAAGGACGGCACTTGATGTGAGCACTGGGTGTTATATGCAACTGATGAATCACTAAACTCTACCTCTGAAACTAAAACTACACTATATGTTAATTACTTGAATTTAAATTTTTTTAAAGGGTTATCCCAGCTTCAAAACTTCCCCTATTACATCTGCTCTGAGGAAGCTTCATTGCAACCCAGCTTCTGCCTCTGCACAATCCTACTTCCTTCTCTTCCTTCCCCTCCCCTCCCTTCCCTTCTCCAACTTTTGACCCCAAGAGCACTCTCTGATAAACCTCTTACATGCTAATCTCCATTCAGAGTTGGCTTTCCAGGAAACCCAACCCACTATACTGATTATGCCAACAGTTATAATTACCCCAGATCTTCTAAGTAAAAAAAGTTTCAATTCAATAAGGAACCCATGTTTTACCCTGACCACACCAGCCCAGAGGCAAATACAAGTGACGCCAATAGTCCTTCACAAAGCAAAATACCTGGATTCCAGCCCTACCCTATTTCTTGGTTGTCTTAAAGCCTCTTTAGAATAAGCCACATATACCTAGGAATTATGATCTTCCTCTTGACTCCTTGATGTTCTTCATGGTTTCTGATGTGAACATTGTGGTGCTCAGGAAGCTTTCTTAAAAGCACACTCCCAGGTAAGGATGCAGCCCCACATGCTGGTATTTTCCATCATCATGCCAAAGGTAAGAGAAACCACCTTCTGTTAAGGAGCTGCCTTATGTGCTCTATTTTTTCATATTTCCCAAAATTTTTCTTTCTAACTATATGAGTTATGTCTAAATAGGAGAGAGGGTTTCCTTTCTTTTCCCCAACTATTATTATTTAATTCATTATAAATTCTCTGACCCCTACACCAGAAAACAAATTCACCAGAGACTGGGCAAAACATTACATTGACACAGGTTTCATATAGGAAAAAAGTTCTTGAATTTGTTTTTATATGTAAAATCTGTGGACAAATTTTAGATATAATTTTTAATTTCTACCATTTAGGTTTAGTTGGTTCGCTTTCCTTTTATTATTAATTTCTAGTTCTATCATGTCACAGTCAAGAAATATAATCTGTATGAAATTGAGCCTTTGGAATTTACTAAAGTTTTTTTTATTTATATGTCAAACAGGTCTGAAAAGAATGTATTATATATGTTTGTTCTATGTCTTTTCTTATTTATCTATATGTTTGCTCTATCAGTTTCCAAGAGGTTCCTTTTTTCTTTTTTTTTAAGTTGCAACCATAACTGTTGATCTTTCTATGTCTTGTCTTAGGTAAGTCAGTTGTTGCTTTTCATATTTTGTGATCTTTTTTTTTTTTTTTTATTTTGTGATCTTATTGTTAGCAGCGTATATGTTCATGATTATTGTGTTATATCTCCTCTACCAATACACAATGTCCCTTTTTGCCCTTTATTAGGTTTTTCACCTTAAATCGCATTTGCCCTGACATTAAAAGTGCTACTTCTGATTTCTTTGCTTCATATATGCCTGGTATATCTTTTTCCACTCCTTTATGTTAAATCTTTCTGTATCCTCTTGTACTTAAGACTTGTAAGTATTATATACATATCATATATCTAAATCTGTAGTTTTTAAAAATCTGACTTTCTATCTTTTGATTGGTCACATTAACTTATATTTATTATAATTATTGTTACACTGACATTCACTTTGCTGCTTTATTTGGTGTTATTTGCCATGCTTGCCTTTTATTTCCTATTTTTCTTCTTCCTTAGTTTCCTTTAAATAATTTATATTTTATTCTGATGATTTAAATATCATAATCCCATAGTTACTGTTTGGTAGTTAACCTAACTCATTAAGATCCATACCTATGCTCATTTTTCCTAACAATGTCTAACATTTATAAATATCTACATCCTCCCCCTGAACAAGAACGTAAGTATGTTGTCATCTTATGCTTTCTCCATATAACATTCCCCAAATGCCAAAGGAGTTTAATGTTCACACATGGCTCCGAAAATTGGCTTTGTTACTTAAAAGTCACTATTCATACACATTGTGAGTTTTGATTCCAGAAAATACAGCCTTAAACAAAGAAAATCAAGTATATCTAGTCATCTACCTGGTCACTCCTCTCCTGCCTGGAAAAACGTCCCTGATAAATGTGTACTCATATATAGTCAAATCAAGTGTTTAGTTTCCTTAAACCCCGCTGTAACCCAGCCACCCCTCCAGCCCTTAAGGTCCTCAAGGGAGATGTATACAAAGGAAAGCAAAGTAATGAACTTGTGTGAGTTCTGAACACTGTGTGAGTTCCCTTCTCATAAGTTATTCAGACCTAATTACACTGGGCCCAAAGTCATTTCTTTTTTTTTTTTTTTTTAAGATTTTATTTATTTATTTGACAGAGATAGAGACAGCCAGTGAGAGAGAGAACACAAGCAGGGGGAGTGGGAGAGGAAGAAGCAGGCTCACAGCGGAGGAGCCTGATGTGGGGCTCGATCCCATAACGCCGGGATCACGCCCTGAGCCGAAGGCAGACGCTTAACTGCTGTGCCACCAGGCACCCCCCAAAGTCATTTCTTTGCCCTTCTCTGACTACTCCCTATGCCCAGACTATGTCCTGAATCTTAAAACAGAGGAGAAAGGAAGGAGCTCATTAAGGAACACATGCCAGTCCAAGTCATAGATGCCAGAGAAAGGCAGACAGCAATAGGAGTCTGCCTAACACCAAGCAGGCATGGGCCGGGGGACAGCAGCCTGATGGCCCTGAGCCCCAGAACAGAGAAGATCAGCTCACTACGCCAAGCACCTGCAAAAACAAAGTAAAGCCAAGCCCACCGCAATATACTTGGGCATACAACCCAAATGGCACCCTGGATCTAACTTCCTATTTCAAAGGCTAAAATATTTGAAGGTGCAAAGTTGGGATAAGCTGTGATGCCTCTGACATATAGCTCAAACACTGTGTATTGGACACCAACTGTCAATAGAAAACACGGGTGAATGAGACACCATCTCCATCCCCAGAGTGCTCACAGACAATTAGAGAAAACAGATGTACACAAGACTGTGAGACGTGCATCATAATGAAAAATTTCTTGAAACTCAGAAATTCCAGGGCACCTGAGTGGCATAGTCAGTTAAGCATCTGACTCTTGGTTTTGGTTCACGTCATGATCTCAGGGTCCTGAGACTGAGCCCCACATTGGGCTCCGTGCTCTGCTGGTAGTCTGCTTGGGATTCTCTCTCCCTCTCCTTCCGCCCCTATTCGTGCTCTCACTCCCTCTAAAATAAGTAAACCAACCTTTAAAAAAAAAAACAACAACAACTCAGAAATTCTCAAGAGCAATCACTGGGACTTACCATCCTAGGACTACGGGAACTATTAGGAAGTTGAGAGAGAAAAATACTTTCTCTTCCGGACCAATCCCTTAGCATACAAATCATTAGAATAGCTTCCCTTCCCCCAAATTGTCTCTTTCACTTTTTACTAACACTCAAAAATTTTTTCAGAGAAGACAAAGGCTGTCTTTCTGCAATTAGAGAAAACAGGCTTAAAATAGAAGTGCTGTGGGATGGTTAGCATAAGTGGAAATTAGGTCAAACCCATGTGTGAATGACTAATGTCAGATCACTGCCAGTTTTGATAGCAGACAGAGGTTACTAATTCGTAAATTCTGAGACCCTGGAGGGTGCAACGATCCTGCTGAAAGAAAACTAGAACGCCAAAGAATACGTAGGCATGTGTCACAATACTGTTCCGAGTTTGCTCTGTTGGTTTCCTTTTATGGAAAAACAAATAAAACCTGAAGAGATATTGCCTATCACCTCTCCTCAAGTCGCCTTAGAAGAACCCTGTCTTGAAATCCTAGACCCCGTCTTCATCTCCTGGCATCTGGCCCTCTGAATTCCTATTCTGAATCCTACAAATCATAAATATCTCTATCTTAGCTATTCCCGGGCCTCTGCCCAGTTCTCTCCATATTCTAGTTCCTTCCTCAGCAAGCTAACTTGACCATGTTATCAACTGATTCCCAGAATGGCCCTTAAATTTCCTCCAAGGTGTCTCCAGATCCTTTGAGGACAATGACCATCTCTCACATCTCCCCATGTCTGTAATTATCTGATAATTCCTCCATCACATTAACTTCATCCACAACTGCTCTCTACTATCCCTCTCATTTATCCCTTTCTCCGAACAATTAGATCTGCATGTGGGCAGACAGTTAGGGTAGAGGATGTGCCAGGGGGAGGGGTGAATCTGACGCCTTTCATGTGCCTTCAGAGCTCCAGCCTGGTTTAATAATCCCCGAGCCCCACTTTGCGTGCGGCAAGGTATAAATATATGCTAATAGGAGGTCTGGCTCCTTGTCACAACACATTGCAGGCTGCATTCGTGCAAGATAGAATAAAAAGATTAGATGCAATCTTGAAGTCAATCAGAAAGCAAGAGGAAACCAAAAAAACAGAGCTCAGATTGTCAACAAGAAGAGGCAGAAAAATGACTTGAATCGAATTGCAGTTTATCTCGTTAAGCGTTAAAGGAAACCAATTTCTTTCAGAAATTGGAAGGCAATTTAAACATTTCTACAGTTTTACTAAAGTTTGAAATTTTCCAGTCAAAGAATACGGGGTTTTTTTATTTCTGCATATCTGACATTTTCCCTGTACTCTCAGGGACTAGAAGGCCCTAGATAAGAGGATATTTAAGGAAAAGAGAGCACAGTTATCAACAAGTAAGGAAAAGAATCTATTAAAGAAATAGTCATTTGATTTCTTTAGTGCTTTCACGCTTCATGCCAAAAGACCTAAGAAAGCTAGAATCGGGTACAAAAAAGCCAGGCAGCAAAATCTGACCTGGGCCTGGATAAATCACCAGGCTGGATTAATTGATGAACACAGAAATTACGTTCAACCCATGAAGGTCAAATAAAATATACCAATCTCAAGGCCAACCTACATTCCATTGAAGTTGATGACATCACAAGCTAAAGACACTGTCCATTATGAACTCAAGTCTTCATTAATAAGTGTCTTTCCCCATTCCCAGAAGCATGAACCTATTGACCATGGCCTCCGTTTTGCAAACAGCGTAATTATTACTGCTCCTTCCCATGCCGAAATGTGTAATTCTCCCAACCATTGTATTCAATAGAAATTGCTAACCAAACCTCCATCTTTAGAGTTAAGACCAAGCCTTCCCAAGGCCCGTGGTCCATTTGGAAGCGATTTGCTAGCCAGCAAGAGCAGCCTTTTTTTTTTTCCTCTTATCCTAGGCAATGAGTTCTCAGAATCACCAGGAATACCAGAGCCATTATGGTTAAGGGCCATTACCTCAGGAAGAGGATCGACCAGAGTGAAAGACAGGGGTGCTGCATTTTACTCGGTACCTATATGTATTGTTCAAATCTTCTACAGTGAAAAAGTCAAGCACTGCTTCTGTCAGTTAAAAAAAAATGCACATTATGGGGCACCTGGGTAGCGCAGTCATTAAGCATCTGCCTTCGGCTCAGGGCGTGATCCCGGCGTTCTGGGATCGAGCCCCACATCAGGCTCCTCTGCTGGGAGCCTGCTTCTTCCTCTCCCACTCCCCCTGCTGTGTTCCCTCTCTCGCTGGCTGTCTCTCTGTCACATAAATAAATAAAATCTTTTTTAAAAAATGCACATTAAAATGTTTGGAGATGAATATGGTAAGACTTATTTCAGATGAACTACCCTTGAGAAACTGCCAACTCTAACCTCTTGGGTGAGCTTAATGGGCAGTTCTTGTGTTAACGTTTGGTGGGAGCTGGACGTAGGTCAAGTGTGACGTGCTGCCACTGTGACTTTTGTCCTCATTCGTTCCTTTGTTCACACACTCATTCAGTCTACATTTAGTGAACCCTCACTACCTCCTGGACTGAAAAAGAAACACGACATGAAGCTAAAATGAATTCCCTCCACAAAGAAACAAGAGAATAAATGGCATGGCGGGTGGCCAGGTGTTCTCTCCCATGAAAAACAAAATCTCACACAGATACACCAGGGAGAATACTCAGGAACCCAGAGTGCCTTCCCTGGTTTCTCACTTCTCCTGACAACTTTTCCCTTTCAATAACTTGTTATGTGCCAGGAGCAAACAATATGAAATCCATTCCTAATGAGCAATAATTATAGCTTTAAGAAGCTGACAATCAGTGTTCAGTGATTTCATTATTAGATAGCACCATAAATTATGCTAATGCTGATAACAGTTCTGGATGAGAGAGGTCCAGATCCGGGAGATTGCACTGAAATTATTTACATCCTCTATTTCTGAAACAATAGACCCGGCAATTTGAAAATCAGATGATCCGATTTATTCTGGCAGGACACACATGTAACAAGTTGCGTCAACCATAAAATTAAATAGGCTTCCTATTTTTTTCTTTTTTCTCTTTGAAGTTTCTCTCCTCGGCTTTCTCTTCCCTTGCATATTACCAATCTCCTTTGAGGAGAGACTGCGGATTATTGTAAATCTTGTTTCTAAAATTCCTCAGGGATGGTGGCGGACGAGGTCAGGCAACAGGATGGCTTTAGCATGCCCATGTCTCGCACACGCTCAGCCCGAAAATGCAATGCCTGGAGAGTTACAACGGCCTACCTGGGTGCAGAACAAGGGCACGGGGCTTTTGGCGATAGGGAATTATTGTCTCTAATGATCAAACCCCCCCAAATTTTCAAAGGTTAGCTATGAAAGGAAAAACTCCGGATGGATATAGAGATCTGGCCCAGGTCTCCCAACTCTATCCTCTCTGTGTTTAAGCCTTCCCCTTGGAATTTTCTCACTGCTGTTAATAGTAACATAAGCGACCATTTTTTGAGTACTAATTACATGTCTGGCCCCGTGCAAAGGGCTTGATGTGCGTTATCTCCTTCGATCCTTATAAAAACCCTGTGCAGCGAGTCTATGATTCTCATTCTGCAGATGAAGAATAAAAGGCTCAGAAGGCAACACACACACACACACACACACACACACACTGTGCCTCAGAATACACAGTTAGTAAGTGGGGAAGCCATGATTCTTACCCAAGAGAACCTGAGATTGCGGCCCTTGGCAGGGAAGGCAAGAAATCTGACATAAATCTGGCTCCAAAATTCTGGTCTTTCCTGAAGCCTCACAAAGGGTAGCAAAGGGGGAAACTGTACCACACCATGCCCAGAAAGACTTCCTCGAAATTCTCAGTACGTGTCGCCAAAGATGCGGAGCAACCGGAGCACGTTAGAGTACCGTGGGGACACCACCTGGTGCGAGCCCTTTGGAAAGCTATTTGGCAGGACCCACTAGAGGGAAGCCTACACATGTGCCCTGCGGCCAAGCAGTCGCACTCCTGGGCATATGCCCGACAGAAATTATATGTACAACAATGCTCACAGCAGCGTCATTCGAAATAGTCCCCACATTGGAAGCACCTTGTATGCCCACTAACAACAGAAGGAGACAATTCGCTGTGGCCGAGGCGTATACTGGAATACTACGTGAGAATGAAAAAGAGTAAACTACTGATAGACACAAAAACATATACACGTATGTATGGATAATTCTACCTCACAGATATAACGTTGAGTGTAAGAAGTTAGAAACTAAGAATACATACTACGTGATTCTACGGATACCAAGTTTAGAAACATGTGAAACTCCTCTATGGGGAGAGAAGGCAGAATAACAATCACCCTCAGGCTGCTAACTGGGAGGGGCGGGAGGGAGAGCCTCTGGAACGACGGAAATTCCTGTATCTTTATGTGGGTGGTGGTTACAAAGTATATTCAGACATACGAATGCACTGAGCTGTTCCCTTAACATTTGTGCACTTCACGTAAGTTATATCGCAATTTTGAGAAACAAATAAAAATTCTCATTAAACTTTTCTGCCCCCTAAAATCCCAGACATCATGGCAGTTGGTCCCCCAAACTTTTTCTCTTACTTCACCCCTTCAAACTTCACCCCCACCCCTCACTCCCTTCTCCGACCTTCTAGATTCATTCTTTTCTGTCCCACTGGTAGCTTCATGTCCTTTCCTATATAAATCAACTTAGTTCCCTCTGGCTTCTTCCATTTTTCATCTCTACTCATTATTGTAATCAGTAGAATGAAAATCCCGGCAGTCAAACCGATCAAACAAACAATTCTCTTAGAAGAGTGCACTTTTAGAGACAAATCTTCATTATTTGTTTCTATCTCCTCTGGGAGATGGTTAAGCTCCCTGAGGGTAGGGGGTATATATCCCCAGATGTTCAATAAATGTGGAGTTGTATTAAATGAAGACTCTCGGGGTGCCTGGGTGGTACAGTTGGCTAAGCTTCCAAATCTTGGTTTCGGGGCAGGTCACCGTCTCAGGGCTGTGAGATCCAGCCCCCCACCGGGCTCTGTGTTCAGGGTGGAGTCTGCTTAGGACTCTCTCTCCCTCTCTCTCTCTGCCCTTCTCCTCACCACCACCCCTGCTCTCTTGTGTTGGCTTTAAAATAAATAAAAATAAATCTTAAAAAAAATAAATGAACACTCCTATTCAACACCTAAAATTGTGAAACCAGGGCATTCACAAAGTTCTCATCATCCATTCCAGAACCAGTGTGGATATTTGGAGTTGAGATCATAAAACTATGTTTCAGAAGCATTTGCCTGAAAATTACAAGAAAAATACAAGATGGTTAACTTCAATCATCTTGGGTCATTTTTACTATTTTTAGTCTTTTTTTAATCTCGTCCTATCTTATCGCCTCTTACTGAACAGATATGCCCAGGTCATTCTGTAGTCAAGAGGGACTAGAATGACAGCAATTCCTTTAGAGTTTGTGGAGGAGAAAACAAAAGGCAAAATGTTTAAATACACTATTAAATCATCTAACCTCTGAAATGTAAAAAACAAGCCAGGAAACACACTGATACTCATTTCTTGCTTTTAAATACAGCAGAGCTTAGAAGGGCGATTAGTTTCTATTTTATTATGCAGGTGGAAGAGTCATCCCCTGTTTGCTTGGGAAGGAGCTCAACGGCAGGCATCTCCTAAGAATAAACCTATCCTCCAGATTTAGGGTACACCAGCTACCCATCACTGACAGAAACTCAAAGCTCAAAATCAGGAGTGCAATGGAAAAAATAAAGACCAAAAGATGAGTTTTACCTAATACTTGCTCTCAAGTCCATTTTGAAAGACTATGCCAGGCCAGGCTGGAATTAGAGGAGAGAACATCTTTTGTTCAAATCCTTCCCTCAAATGTAACTAAATGGAAAAAAAAAAAAAGAGTCTGAGGTCATGTAAAAGGCTTCAGTTGTCAGGCCGTCGAGAGCCTATCTGAAGTAGCAGCCATTTTTCTGAGTATTGATACACTGCAGGTGTTTCTAGACCATCATCCCACACAAAACATTTCCATGTTTAGAAATGGAATCTGCCATTCCTTCCCAGTTCCCCGGGACAGCCACCTTAGTTGGACGCTATTGTATAAATACAGAAGTTAGCTACTAAGAAATGTACCTTCACTTCTTAGAAAAGTATTCCTGTGTTTATCTTCTGGTGAACGCGGGCTTGCTAGACATAAACCGTTTCTCACCAGCAACAAGTAGAGGTTTATTTTTGTCATTCATAAAATAAACCAGGGCCGAGCCAAAGGAAATGACTCTTGGAGGCGGCCCCGTCAGGGAAGTGCTGTGGAAGTTACAAATGGCTCTGTGGCCCAGGCCATAAACAGTCTTTAGAAAGGCTGGTGCTGAGCTGTTGATATTAAAAATCACCTCATTAATTATGTTTGTAAACAATGCAGCTGTCTTCGCTTGCAAGCTGGCTTCCTCAGCATAATAATATTTGTAACAATAATAACCATCATTTCAAGCATAGCAATAAATAGTCAATCCAAGAACCTCAAGTGAAATCGCATCTGGGAACTGCCACCTGGTCATTCAAAATACTTTCTCGGAAGGTAGGAAGATCGCTGCTTATTTTCCAGGCAGAAGGCATTTTATCAGGATCAACTACTCCACTAGAATTTTTCCCACCTCACTCTTTGAAAGGAATAGGTGAATAGCTAGTGTGGGAAGAGTTTAAAAAAAAAAAAAAAAAAAAAACAAGAGGGAGGCCAGGAGCCAAAAGAGGTAGAAAAGTTGGCCAGAAAACGATGTCAGGTGGTACCATTGCCAGAGGGGATGATGGGAAAGGGACACAACCTTTCCTCTGGTGAGGAATCAGTGAACTCAGGATCGTACCTCGGGGTACCAGCTACCCAGCCATACCTCCTCAGTGATATTTTTTTTTTTTAAGATTTTATTTATTTATTTGACAGAGAGAGAGAGATAGCAGCGAGAGAGGGAACACAAGCAGGGGGAGTGGGAGAGGAAGAAGCAGGCTTCCCAGTGGAGCAGGGAGCCGGTTGCGGGGCTCGATCCCAGGACTCCGGGATCCCACCCTGAGCCGAAGGCAGACGCTTAATGACTGAGCCACCCAGGTGCCCCTTCAGTGATACTCTTATCTGACAAATATTTATTGAATACCCACTCTGTGCCAGATGTGTACCAAGCGCTGGAGAAAATTCACGAGCAAATACTCATTTTAGATGCCTATTGGTGATGTGATTGGGACGTACCTGGCAGACTACGTAACTACATAATCCAAGGGACTTGGCATTTATTTTCTTTAACGTCCTATTTTTTGGAGCACATATTTCTAGAATTATCTCGGTAGTCAAAAAGCCCTTAAAATGGTTAAGAACAAGAGGAAAAGATGTTTTCTGAGTAACACAGGTAAGCTAGAATTACTAGACCTCTTTCCACACGAGAGGACAACACCTTCATACCTCATTTATGCCTTCTCCACATGTAAATTTGGATTTCGAACTTCACCAGAGAGAGATAAATGGGGTATCCAATTCCAAAGCATTACCCATTTTCTCTGTCTCTGTCCCCCTCTTTCATCTCTCACTCTGTGTATATATTAATTTTATAGATCTTTTTATTGTCTGAACTACACTGGTTGCGTGAGAAGCAGAACAATAGGCCAAGAAGTTCCATTTCACACATGCCATCCTTATAATTCAAATAGGACAATAAAAAGAGAGAGAGAGAGAGATCTATAAACTGGTGATAAATCAGTGTCCTAAACCAAATTAA
The DNA here is from genome assembly GCF_023065955.2 of Ursus arctos. Lineage (NCBI taxonomy): Eukaryota > Metazoa > Chordata > Mammalia > Carnivora > Ursidae > Ursus > Ursus arctos. Next base: position 15,097,461 of record NW_026623053.1, read on the forward strand.
CCATCGAAATAGATTATCATAAAAATAACGCCATGAAAAATATTCTTCACCTTCCTGGTTCAGCTGCCTGTAATGGAGAGAGGGTGCGTGTGCGTGCGTGTGTGCGCCTGTGTGGGTCTGGGCGGATGCGTGCATGCCACACACACATTCAGAGATGCACACCTACACACACGTGAAGAGACCCAGAGGCCATGCCGTCTGTGCTGCTTGCTTCTCCGAGAACGGGAGAGGACAGGCACACCCCAGGACGGATCGCTAGCATCCCCCGGTTTCCAAGGCTCAGCTTTGACTCGGCATCACAAATGACAATACCATGTGCCAAGTCTTGTGCTGGACACTGAGGATACAAAAGGAGCTCAAGGGGCCAATGTGTGTCCTCCTAAAACTTCTAGTCAGAGCAGGATAGGTAGACAGTAGCCACATGGCCACACAGGTACAATTTCTGAAACTATACATCTTGGTAAGTGCCATTAAGAAAAGGCACAGGCTGTCCTGAAGCACGTCACGGGGGAGCCCAACCTAACGTGAGGTCAGGAACAGACAGATCTTCGTGCTGCAGAGCCAGCAGGGGCTGGGGAGGTACCGGCGGTCCCCCGCAAGCAGCATCCTACCTCAGCAGGAGTGAAATCACTGGAGAAGGCTGAGAAGGACGGGATGAGGAAACATGATGGGGCCTGCCGGCCAAGACAGGAGGGGGTCTTCCAGCCAGAAGGAACCACATCTACGAAGACTCTGAGGACAGAGGACAGGAGGCACATCCCAGAACTGAAAGAAGGTCATAGAAAGCAGAGAGCAAGAGCAAGGGCAAGGTAGTACCCGACAAGACAGGGAAGGGGGTCAGAAGCCAAATGGGCTGAGGGTGGGGGAAGGGTATGGGGCGGGGGTAGGGTTGGGTTTTCTTTTGCAAAAGCTCATGTTGTTTCCATGTGGAGAAGAGGATGACCTGAGGGAAGCGAGATGCTGGGAAGACCGCTATCAGCCCCTACCAGCGTCCTCCACGCTAGTCTAGGCAAGAGACTGGACCCGAATCTAACACTAATTAGCTGTATGACCTTAGATAATTTGCTTCAGCCCTTTAAGCCTCAAATTCCCCACCTGTAAAATGGCAATAATAATGGTGTTAGTGGGGATTAAATGAGATCACACCTGTGGAGCGCACGGCCCACTGTAAGCCTTCAATAAATGTTAGCTATTGGTGGTGCTGGAGATGGAGAGAAATAGATTAGACAGATATAAATAGTCCCCCAGCAAGCAGCCACCCTGCCTAACTCATCACGAGGAGGAGGGACACATTTGCTTTCCTAAGAAAAGGTTGGGTAGGAATGAATGGAAAAGCAAGTGGTAGGTACCACTCTGAGAAGTTTCCCCAATTTGAAATAATTCTTGTTCCTTATTTCAACCACTGCCAGTAATATTTAAAGCATGAACAGTGTCTGAGACCATTCAGAAAAGTAATTAAAGTACTACAAAAATATGTATAGATTTTGTATATAAAGTATTTGGGTATATGCATATATTTGTATTGTATGCATATGCATATGTATATATGCATATAAAGTATTTTTAGTAAATATAAGTACTGAAAAGGATGCAAGTATATCTTAAACAGTCTTTGGGACAACAGCAACAGAAAGAATATAGAAAAGTACTCAAAGTCATAGAGCTGTTAATGGCTAAAAGCCAGGAGTTGAACCAGGGTTGAACTCTAAGTCTGCGCCCTTTCCAGGAGGGGACACAGCCTCCTGGGAAGTCCAAACCCAGTCCTTTCTTCCAGAAGCTTTCAGTCTAGTCAGAGAAACAAACAGTAAACCCTTAGAAACAAGATGCAATTAAAAGTCCAGTTCTGGAGTTTACATTGAAAATTATGGTGACACTATAAATTGTTTGGGTGTTTTGGTAAGCGGGGTCAAACTAGTAGAGCTATAAAATTGTTCTTGCCTTTGGATCTAGTAATGTCACTTTAAGGGCTCTATCAAAAAGCATACAGGAAGTTAAATGAAAGAAAGCAGCCTTATTTACCAATTGCCAAAGGCAATTGTTAGTTCCTTTTAAGACAAGTTGGATGAGAGGCTATTTACATATCCAAAATTTCTAATGCAGTAAGAAAAAAAATTATCTTCTGTATTAACCACAGCCTTGAGGACTGAGAGACTTCCTTAATTAAATCAAACGGAAGCTGTAGGTAGAACCTACTTGTGGGAAGCTTAAGGTAATTGATCCTGAAATTAAGCACTCGTTCAAAATCCAGACACAGGACTTTTGGCGCACCTCCTGTTAAAAAAAAAAAAACAACAACAACCTCACTCACAAAAACCAGAACCGGTTTCCCCTAGCTGATCCTTGAGGGCGTCCCCTTTAAACCTGCCAGCCTCCTCCAGTAAAAGATAAAATCATGCAGGAGTATGGATTAGCTATCATGTCATTATAGGAGGCACAGCCGTCTGTTACAGGTAAATTGCTAGGCAATGTAATAACAATGCAGTTTATTTACTGTGCAGGGTGCTTATCTACAGAAATGTTCCCGACAAACAAAGAAAGGCATAGCTAAACGCCTTTTCCTTAGAATTACAGACTGAATCTATGCCAGCACCTTCAGAGAATAAAAATGCTAAATAATCCCTGTACAAATAGAGTCCCTAAAAACCCAAAGCATCTCCTAACAGAGGAAGCAGAGCAAAGCAATTGGCAGATGGGATGTCCACCAGGTCTTCCTCAAGCTCCCGTCTCTATCAACCAAATCACATCCCAAGGGGAGGAGGTGTGAGGAGGGCCTGAAGGATAGTCGGCCGAGGCCACACTAGAGCACTCACTGAGAGACGATGGTGAGGATGATAGGGCCGAGGACAGCCCCGAGGAGGCTGGATACCATTGGTTGCATGCTTATCGTCTGCCAATGCATTCTTCAACATCGTCTCTTAGTGACCAAAACAACCCTATAGAGTTAGTCCTACTACTCCCCCCACTAAACAGCCGAAGAGATTCAAGGTTAGGAACTTGTCCACTAAGCTGTTAACTTGAGATTTGAAACCAGGGCTGCCTCCCTCCAAAACCAGAGCTCTTAACCTCTCTCCTAGACTGTTCTCAAGAACCTGAGGGACTCTCCTGCAGTTGGACTCAGCATGCAGGACTCCTGCCCTCCCGACATGGACTCCCACCTCATGCACACACCCCACCCACAGACGCATCCACCAGGCTCACACCTTGAAGGGCTCACACAGTGAAGGCCAGTAATACAAAGGGCACCACCTTATTGAAAACCTAGTAGATGCCTCTTAAACATACAGCCTTGCACGAAGAGAATAAGTGAACTAATGAATGAAGGAATGAAGAAGCCCAGTTAAGGAATCTAGGATGTAGTCTAGAGAGACATGACTGGAATGTGATCGCTCTAAAAGAAAGCTATAACTTAATCAATAGTATTAACATATCTGAAGAAAGAATGTGTCCACAGAAGGAAGGTGGTCTGCCCAGAGTTCAGAAAAAACGGAGCACTATTGAATTTGGCGGTGTTTATCCAATTGTGCCCAGGGGACAGAAGGAGTGTATCTGGTAATCGATAGAAAGATGTACCAGGATTGTTTAGTTCATTTCAATAGCCTGTGTGTGCCTACTATGTGCCATGGTGTGTAAGAGGCACTGTGATTAAACACACACACACACACACACACACACACACACACACACAGTTCCTAACACAGAGGAACCTGCAATGACAGTGGGTGAGACAATATTCTCAATGCTAAACGCTACAGCAGACGCATGTGAAACGCGCCATAGAGCACAGAGGACGTAAACTTAGTCCAAGGACTGGGAAAACTTCCTGAAGTGACCTCCGAGCTGCGTTTCGGTAAATAAACAGGCATCATCTAGGCCATAAAGGAAACAAAGGCATTCCAGCCAGAAGTTGTCCACGTCACAGTAAGTCAGGGATAGAAGTGGTGGTCCAGAGACTGAGGATGGCGTATGTTCAGTAGCCTGAGATTTATCCCAAGGGAAATAAAAAACCACTGAAGGATAGTAGCTGGAGAGTAACAAGGTCAGCTTGCATTTAGAAAGATCATTCTGGCAGGAATATAAACAATGAATGTAAATGGAGAGAAGCCAAGGAGGCCCAGAAACCGGTTAAGGAGCTATTGTCAAAGACCCTGGCAAGGATACTTCCTAGGTCAGTGGTAACTGGGATAAAGAGGAGAGGAACACAAAATATTTAGGAAGTGATGTTACTGACTGGTTGGATAGGAAGGACGAAGGAGAGGTGAGATCTAGGATGACTCCAAGCTTCTGGCTTGGGTGACCAAGTTGATGGTGATATCATGAACTGAGACAGGAAATACAGGAATATAGGAGGAACAGCAAATTTAGATTAGGAAGATGAAAATAAGTATGGTTTTGGGGGCGCTTGGGTGGCGCAGTCGTTAGGCATCTGCCTTCGACTCAGGGCGTGATCCCAGCATTCTGGGATGGAGCCCCACATCAGGCTCCTCCACTGGGAGCCTGCTTCTTCCTCTCCCATTCCCCCTGCTTTGTTCCCTCTCTCGCTGGCTGTCTCTCTCTGTCAAATAAATAAATAAAATCTTTAAAAAAAATAAGTGTGGTTTTGAACATGCAGAGTTTGCAGTGCTCATTAGACATCCAAGCAGCACTATCCAAGTGGGCTCTCGGACATAAAGTCAGAAGAGTCATCAGGTCTGAAGGTAAATATCTGAACATCATAAGCAAACAAGTGATACTTAAAACCATGAGAGTGAAAGAGAGTAACCAAGGATGGATAGAAAGATGGATGGGTGGATGGATGGATAGAAGGATGGATAGATGGAAGGATGGATGGTAGGATGGATGGATGGATAGATGGATGGATAGATGGTAGGATGGATGGTAGGATGGATGGATGGATAGATGGAAGGATGGGAAAATAAGCTAGTTAAAATGAGATTATACTATAAAAACTAGTTTTAATTTTTGGAAAGTTTCAAAAACTTAGCTTTACTTAACAGATAATAAAGCTGAAGAGAATAAAGGAAAATAAACTTCAGATAAATGTTTCTTTGCCATGAATGGTATTATTTCTTAAAAGAGCCCTCCAGGTTAAGAAGAAAAGATTATTAAAAAGCATAAAGTGGTTAGAGCTGTCTTACAATATCAACTTCCTAGGGCACCTGGATGGCTTAGTCAGTTTAGCTACGGACTCTTGATTTTGGCTCAGGTTGCAATCTCAGGGTGGTGACCTTGGGGTCATGAGATCAAGCCCCACATCAGGCTCTGCACTGGGCTGGGTATGGAGTCTGCTTGAGATTCTCTCTCTCCCTCTTCCTTTGCCCCACCCCCCACCTCCACCTGAGAGCACACGCTCTCTCTCGCTCGCTGGCTCTCAAAAATAAATAAATAAATAAACTTCCTACTTAAAAAAAATGAGGAAATTAGTACTCTCACTCTTCAACAATATCCCCTGATAAGGATTACCACTCATGGGGCGCCTGGGTGGCACAGCGGTTAAGCGTCTGCCTTCGGCTCAGGGCGTGATCCCGGCGTTATGGGATCGAGCCCCACATCAGGCTCCTCCGCTATGAGCCTGCTTCTTCCTCTCCCACTCCCCCTGCTTGTGTTCCCTCTCTCGCTGGCTGTCTCTATCTCTGTCAAATAAATAAATAAAATCTTTAAAAAAAAAAAAAAAGGATTACCACTCATCTTTTACTGTGCCTACACCATTCCTGAGTCCTTTATTTTGACTTATCTCTTTTGAGGCTGAATCTTGTCATTGAGCTCTTCTTTTTTCCAGGAAGTAGTCACACATTCTGTATTTCTTAAGTTTGTTAACACGTGATAATGTCTACCTATTTTCTTTTCATTTGACCAATACCCTGACGGGGTATAACATTCTAGAGTCACTGGTTTCCTCAGAACTTTGTAGATACTACTTTACTGGCTTCTAGCCCTGAGTGAAAGTCCAAGGCCCGCCAGATTTTCCCTCTTAATAAGTGATTTGCAAAGCCCATGTCTGATAGGAAAAGAAAGACTCAAATAGTCTCTCTCAATACGCTTGACTCCTCTATTTTTTGAGGTCGACAAAACTCTTCTTTGACAATAATGAAAGACAATGTTAAAAGTTACAAGCCCTCCTGTGCCTCATGAATCTTCTCATCTCTCAAGACTGTTCAAACGTCCTCCACCACCCTCTAAGACTTTCTCCTCCCTCCTTCTAGACAGAATTACTATATTATATAGCAGTTATTACATTTATAGTTGTAGGTATGATTGTTCCCCCACTAATTTTTTTTTTCTTTAGAGAGAGAGAGGGTGGGGGGAGAGGCAGAAGGAGAGGGAGAGAGAGAATCTTGCACGGAGCCCGACGCAGGGCTCGATCTCACAACCCTAAGATCGTGACCTGAGCTGAAATCAAGAGTCAGATGCTTAATTGACTGAACCACCCAAGTACCCCTTCCCCACTAAATTTAGAACCATGTTTTCTTGATTGTAATCCCAGCACTTATCACACTGCTAAAAGACCGTAAGGGCTCAAATGTTTCCTGAATGATCTGTTTATTCTCTCTCTTCCCCACACAGAGTCTAAAGGACTTTTTGGGGCAGTTGTACTCAAACTTGAGCATGCATCAGAACCACCTGGAGGACTGACTAAAACATAGATGGCCGCATCCCCAGAGTTTCAGATTTAGGAGTTCTAGGGTGGGGCTTAGGAACGTGCATTTCTTTTTTTTTCTTTTTTTTTTTTTTAAGATTTTTTTATTTATTTATTTGACAGAGATAGAGACAGCCAGCGAGAGAGGGAACACAAGCAGGGGGAGTGGGAGTGGAAGAAGCAGGCTCATAGCGGAGGAGCCTGATGTGGGGCTCGATCCCATAATGCCGGGATCACGCCCTGAGCCGAAGGCAGACGCCCAACCGCTGTGCCACCCAGGCGCCCCAGGAATGTGCATTTCTAACAGATTCTCAGGTGATACTGATGCTGTTGGTCCAGGAACCACACTTTCAGAACCACTGATTCAGAGCACCATTTAGAAAGAGGAGTAGATTGAACAAATCCTTGCAAAACAGGGATAAATAAGGTCCGGATAATAAGCTTTTGTGTACCTCCCAAACCATCAAAATCTGGTGGGCTAAGTTAGTCCTTATATCATAAACCTAACATAAACCCAAGTGTTAGACTATGTGGTCCATGAGAAAAGACATTTTATGATGTTTCACTTAGTTTTTCTTGCTTAATTCATTTTATCACTCATGATTATAGGTACCTTCAATCAGCATTGCTTATCATGATTCTCTATTATACTATCTAACTACTAGCTATACTAATATTAATTCAGTTCACTGGTCAGGAGGGAATAAATCCGGAGGAACTTCATGTATTTCAGACCACATTCTTCCTCAAAATAAAATAATAACAACTTAAAAATTCATTCCTCTAATAAATAAATAAATAAATAAATAAATAAATATTTTTAAAAAATCAAATCCTCTCTCATCCTTATTCTGTTTTCTCAGGCTTTTTGTTCTCCCTCTGCCTCCTGATCTCCCAAGCACGTGAGATAGTTGTGAGTCTTACTTGTGTTCAGCCTTTGCAAACCACCACGAGGTACATAGTCCCTCCTACACCATCCTTGCCATTTAGCCATTTGTTCCCTGAAGAGAATGGTCGGGGGTCCCACGGCTTTTACAGCAACCTCTAAGCGGTGATTTTTGTACTCCCTTCCTTCAAGTGTTGAACTTTGCAGAGCACTAAACGTTCCCCGGTTTTCCACGGGAACTGGTTCACGGCGTATTGTACTGTTGCACTGCAGTGCCACCTAGAGCCTGCTGCCGGTACAGACCCGGAGTCCACCAATTCTGTGCATCACCACCCCTTCCTTGGCTAAAGGAAAACACAGCCCTTCTGGATTCAAATGAATCCGCCTGTACAAGACATTGTTCGATATAAGGTCATCTGGAACTTCTGCCCGGAACTATGGATTGTTAAGTCATCACCTGCAATGGTGTCATCAGCTTCCGTTTTTGCTTCGCGTTAGGATTTTAACTCTGAAGATTCGTGTATAAAACATCTATACCTTCCGTGGTGAAGGTATAGGAAAGAGAACACAGCAGCTTCTGGGCCTTTCAGTTCGACGTCTCAGGGTTCCGGCTGTGGCTGAGCTTAGTGGAGATCTGCGGCCTGAAACTCGGCTTGGCCTGTCCAGGGAGCCAGGCTAAAGCGGAGCACTTGCGCGCTGCGCATTAAGCAAGCAGCAGCCACATTAGAAGCCGAGGGTCCATTAGCTCTCATTTAATGTTTCTTCTCAAGCAGATAAGTACGGGCATCTAACACCCCAGCCCTTTTATGACACATAAATCACAGGTCAGTGCCTTCCATGGAGACTCCTGTTTGCTAAGTGAGTAGTTAGACCAGAAGCTAGGAAGCAACATTTCTGAGCACTTAGAAAACCCCCGGGGATGAGCCGATGGCACCGCCGGGCCAGGAATTTCTCCCTGCAATTTAATGATTAAAACCTTTCTCCTCCTTGAGAGCTGGCACACTGTCCCAGACCTTCCACAGGCAGCAGCTTGCCCCAAGAGCCACCTTTGGTCCCAGGTCTGCCATTTCTTTCTCAAGGAGTTGGTTTCCACAAGCCTACTGTGGGGAGGGCAGACTATGAGACCCCATCTCTTGGCCTACGGCGAATCGGACTGAGGTGGACATTTTTCCCAGACTCTGTCCGCAGAATCTCTCTTTTGATAATTCATGCCAAGAGACACACAGACTGAGGAAGCCAGGAACTAAGCCTTGTTAACAGTGGGGCTGTAAGCAAAGGCCCATGAACTTTGACTACTTGAGGTCCTTGGAACTGACCTGGCTTCTGCCCTTCCTGTGCCTACCACAGCAGCTTTTCTGTGGATTCCATAGCTCTGTACCTAAAAACCAACTTCAGTGGATTCAGCCCTTAGCACTAAAACTGGTGTCTAAGAAACCCTCAGTCTTTTTTTTTTTTTTTTAAGATTTTCTTTATCTTTGAGAGAGACAGCCAGAGAGCATGAGCAGGGGAGGGTGGGGTAGAGGGAGAAGCAGACTTCCCGCTGAGCAGGGAGCCCGATGTGGGACTCGATCCCAGGACCCTAGAATCATGACCTGAGCCGAAGGCAGACGTTGAACTGACTGAGCCACCCAGGGGCCCTAAGAAACCCTGAGTCTTAAAGAGAATGATGATAGACGCGGGTGGGTACTTCTGCTCCCTAGTGCACTCCACTGTGGAGAGACCTTCCCAGCCAGCCTTCAGCCTGTGGATGCTCCCGTCATCCAGCCAGAGGCAGGAGCCACTCCCATGGGCAAGGGCCAGGGATGAGGGGAGGGAGTGGGGACCCGAGTGTGGTCTACAGACCACTGCCAGTCCACAGCCTCTTACTGATCTGCAACAAGAAAAATACAGAAGCTGAGAGTGTTTAGGAAGTTTTAGAGCAATTTGATATCTATCAAATCTAATAATTAAAAAATCAGAGCTTGTATGTTATATGTCTTTGGGTTTTTTCCATTGAATTTTCAAGCATTTTATTGTATTTTACACAAAAAATGTCAGTTCACAAATGATTGGAAATAAAAAATAAACAAAAAAAATACCCACACACGGGTCCTGCACTGCCAACAGTTAAAAGAACACTATTCCAAATGCCCCTCCGTGCTCTAGTTCAGGCCCCTTGGCCATCTAGCTGGTAGAATCTCGCTTAAAGAAGACAGGAATGCAGCTGTCCCTTCTCTCCAAGGAAAAGCAATGACTCAAAGGCAGAGGCAAAGCCTCTTATTTACACCTGTTTATAAGGAGGGCCCTTCCTTGAATCAGACAGGTCAGAGGCAGGGCCCCCAAACATTCTGCTATATGAAACCCTTAAGACCCATAGCATGCTGATGGAGTTTAGACAAAGTATTCCAAGAGGAGGGCTGGAAGCCTTCTCAAGGGCCAACTTTGGGACTGCATCCAGAAACCAGTCAAGTGGCCCAATGGGCTTGGGGGACTGGTAATGCCTCCAGTCAGTGCTCCTCTCTGCCAGCTCCCCGGGGACCACCTACACACACACACACACACACACACACACACACACACACACACACGCCTTCCAGAGCAGCACCTCCTTCTCAGAGCCAGTAGCAAGAGCATAGATATGGAGGGGGCCCGCTCTCACATTTCCTCCTTTCCTTGGATAGCCTGGGTCTCACCTTACCCTCTCCAAGGAAAAGAGGAGGCCGTCGGGGACAAGGATGTGCCAAACCCTTCTCACTCTAAATTCCCTCTGTGTGGGTCCAAAAAATGAACCATGAACATGGAAATAACTTTAAAAAAATGATGGGGTCCCTTTCCCATGGAAAACTAGAGAAGTATAAGGGGAAGAGGAGTAAGAAATGCGTGGAGAGTGAGCTAGAAAACCAGAGAAAGGCAGGAGGGAAGAAAGAGCTAACAAATTCCATGAGGGCCAGGCTGCTGATGGTCCCAGGGCCTAGCAGTGTCGGCACATAATGCCCGCAGCAAGCATCTGTGGAATGAAGAAAAGAAGGGAACACTGGCGCAGGAGCAAGGACAGAGAAGGAGCTGGCAGCATGCAACTGCACACTCTCCTCTGGCCTGCTGGGGAGGGGCACGGTGGCCCAGCGGCCCACTGAGGCAGTAGGCAGGGGTGAGGGCCGGCCGCAGGGGTGAGGGGTGACGGTTGCTGGGCAGGGTGAAGCGACTGCCGTGAAGGGAGACTCCTTGCTGCTCTCCCTCTTTCTACTTTTCTCCTTTAAAAAAAAAAAATGTTTTAATGCAGTGAAGAGTCACTGATTTCATTTGAAACAATTCCCAAACAGGATATGGAGTCTCAAACAGCTCCTCGGTCCTTGGCAACTGCTGGGCACAGGTGTTTCTTGCGAGTGCCGGGCCGCACGTAGGGCGCCGAGAGAGTCCTGGGAGCCCGGGGAGGTGGTGCGGCGGCCACAGGGCGGCCCAGGGCACGAGGGGCTGGGGGCATGGAGCCGGTGGCCTCCGCTACACTTCAGGAATTCGCCTCTTCCCACGGGCCTCCCTTGTCCCCGTGCTAACCTCACCTCCAGCCCCCAGTCTTTAGTATAATAGGAGTTTGCAATTCCTATTTCTGTTATTTGCAAGATAAAAACAAACCACCATCCCAAAAAGGGAACGAAATGGAAAAGGAGGAAATGAGGAGGATCGTTTGATAACAACTTGCACACGCAGTCTGGACTTTTACCTACACAGGCTACAACAAACGTGAACACTAATAGAGTTGAATCGAAAGTTTGCCAAGAAAAATCAGGGCACACACATATTTCTAATCCAAATTTCTAAGTAAAATGGAAACAAGGAGTATTGAAGTACGAAGGAATATCTCCAACCTGCCGAACTTTATAAGTAGCACTGGACAGACAGTTAAAGAAAGAGTCACCATACAATCCAGCAGTTCCACTCCTGAGTGTAACATACACCCAAGAGAAATGAAAACCTGTGGCTACATGTAAATTTGTATATGGATGCTGATGGCAGCATTCTTTTTTATTTTATTTTATTTTATTTTACTTATTTGACAGAGAGAGTGAGAGAGAGAAAGCAAGAGAGGGGGGAAGGTCAGAGGGAGAGGCAGACTCTCCGCTGAGCAGGGAACCCGATGTGGGACTCGATCCTGGGACTCCAGGATCATGACCCGAGCCGAAGGCAGACGCTTAACCAACAGCCACGCAGGCGCCCAGCAGCATTCTTCACAATAACCAAAACACGGAAACAAGCCAACTGTCTGTCAAGTGGTGAATAAAGAAATACAATGTGGTATATCCACACACTGGCCTATTATTTGGCAATAAAAAGGAATGGAGTACTGACCCATGCTACATCGCGGACGAACCTTCAGAACGTGATGCTAAGTGAAAGCCAGTCACGAAGGACCACAAATTGTATGATTCCGTTTGTATTAAGTGTCCAGAATACGCAAGTCTTTAGAGACAGAAAGTACATGAGGGTTGCCTAGGGCAGGAAGGGGGAAGGGGATGGTGGGATTGGGGCGTGACAGTTTAAGGGTACAGGATTTCTTTGGGGAGGGGTAATAAAAATAGTCTAAAATTCACTATAGTGATGATGGCTTGGCTCTATAAATGGACTAAGAACGGTTGAATCATACACTTTAAATGGGTGAATTGTATGGAAGGTGTCTACGTAAAGAAAGCTAGGAATTAAAAAAAACAGGAGAGGTCATTTCCCAAGGAGAGATAGAAAAGGCGGGGCACGTCCAGTGGATTTCACTGACCTCCCCCCCCCACCCCCGCCGGCAAGGAAAGGGTCAGGAGAGCATGCTAAGTCTTGAAGTACCAGGATTGATTTCTTTGCCTCCCTGGTTCCTGTTCCAAGGCTTCACCCGGAGGGTCCGAGGAAAAGCCTCTCCCCTTCCCGCTGTATTTCATAATGGAAAGGACTGGTAAGTGCTTACAGAGTTCCTAATAGAGATATTTATATTTTTGGATTATAATCAGAAACACTTAGAATATCTGAGCCTTAGGAACAATCTCTTTCACTGGATTTCTGTGTGTTCCCTGGACACCTTTCAGGAGCCAAGAGGAAGGAAGGGACTAGAAGAGGAGCTGTGTGCATGCCAGACGTCTCAGCAAACTTCTCACTTCATATGGTCAAATGTTTGGGGGTTTAAACAATAAACCCTTAGCCATCCAGGAAGAAGGAGTTACCCAGAACTCAGTCCTGAAGTTTCTGGACAGCTGACATCTCACGGTGCTCTCCCCAGATGTTGCAGGCACCCCGAAGCCCACATTCCCCTCCGGGGAGTTCCAGAGAGTCATTCATAGGCTTTCAACACATAGGGCAAGTGCTTCCCTCCACCTGTGGACATGACCCCCGGACCCTTCTCGAGACCCTGTCAGATCTGATATCTATTGCCGTACGACGTTCTACAATTCTGTCCAACGCACAGCCAACTGGCCCAGGGCAACAAATGGCCCATGCCAAACGTACCCCAGAACATGGATCACCAGGAAAGTCTGAACCGGGCCCTGGATGAGCCTTTGTCCACTGCACGATTGGTAACAATTTGTTTACATAGATAGGCCAGGAAAGAGGCCAGGGAGAAAAAACACAGCGGAGTTTGTCCATTACACCATCCATATTTTCCTGCCCACGAGAAAATAAGGTACAGCAGAATCCCCCAGCTTGCAACCAAAAAAACTGAAACTGTTCCATGATGCCAGATGCTCCGAACTGCAGAAAACACGACCCAGAAAAATGTCAGTTGGGCTTTCTGGCACTTCACTAAGCCCCAGAACGGTAACTATGACCAAAGTAGCATCAAAAGCTGCAGAGAGTCAAGACCTGGGAGGTCTGTCATTTCTATGTATGTTTTTATTTGAATTCTCCCTCACCCAGAGGGCAGTTACGATCGAGCCCTCTCTCTGAGCCTGCCACACTAAAAGCTGGAACTGGCAACTCCGTGCCTTGTAAAGGTTTTTGCAAACAACAGGCCCTTGGTAAATGCTCCAAGACACTGATGCATTAGCTAATGAGTGGATTGATTCATGATTTCAGAAGTCAAATGGTTCTGAAATCAAAAAGAGTACAATTTAGTCATTCCCATTTTTATCATTTCTCCATCGTCTTACTCAGGACCTTCTTAAAGTGAACGGAGTCCCAGCAGCATAGAGCCTGGAAGGGACCATAGACACTACTCTTGTCTACTGCGATGTCCCAGAAGCTACCCAAGAGGACAAGGAGGAGGCCAAGGAGAAAAGGCATCTGAGATCTCCAGATCCGCTTCGGTTAGTCTGTTAGGATGAGGCACAAACTCTTAGCAACATTGGCCATCTCTGCCACGTTAGGGTTGGATAGATTTGCAATCCAGCCAACGGCTCTATTTTCACGAGAGGTTCACGAGGGACAGAACCACAGGAGAAAGACCTGGTGACTCACTAGGCGGCATGATTCTTTCTCCCTCTTCATGCCATCCCTGAGACCTAGAGGTCTGGTGGGAAGAGGCAGAGGAGAAATTGACAGCAGCTCCTGGGAATAAGAGGCAGAATGTGCAGAGAATATTGGCTTTAAATGAGTGGCTATTGACATGGAATGTTCTGAGGAAACATGAAAGAATTGGTAAATGAGATAGATTCGCCTTCCGCCCTCCTGGAGTTTATGATTCTATTTTATTAGAAATTGCACGGCAAGTGCTAGGTAGAAAAGAAATGGAGCCCTAGGCTGAAGGGAACAAACCGTCTTTCTCTGGACACTATCTCAGTCTCCCAGCCTAGACTCCAGCTCCAAACATTTATTTTTAGGCCCAGCTCCTTCTGCCATCATCTTACAGGTGTGCTTGCATTCTTAGTTCCCGTATTTGTATTCCAACCAATACAGATGACTTCCCACTCTTGACTCGTCAAACACGACAATCCGTAAACTGTGTTTCTGCTGCACCCCTGGACTCCAGTAGGTAAGCTGGGGCCTCCCTCCACATCGGCCTGTGCTATTCCACTGGGACCTATTTTAGCTGGTGGGCTGTTTATCTAATTTGGGTAAAAAGCTTACAAATCGTGAATCCAGTTTAATTTCTTCTTTTACATGTGAGACAATGGAAGTTCCGTGAGAGAAGTAGACTTGCCCATGACAGCACAGCTAGTGGGTTGTGGAGACAGGCCTAGACCTTGGGGTCCCGACCCCAGTGTGGTGCTCTTTGTACTCTTCTCCTGCGGATAGCCTAGCAAGACTCGTTTCTCAAACAGGTGTTCCTCACGGAAAATGCCAAGAAATCCTCTGCCCCTGCGGATTACACCCATGAGAAATGTTTTCAGTGTTCTGCAGGTGCCCATTTCCTCTTGAAGTAGGGCTTCTTCGATCGAAAGCGACAGATAGCCATTGAGAAGGCTTAGGCCAACATGAGGAACTTTATTATAAGGGGCCCTCAGAACTCAGGACAGAAATGCACCTGGGCCCCAGGTATAAGCTGGAACCAGGGACGCAGACAGCTTTCAAAATCTCTCCGGAGCCTGCCTTAGCTTTTTTTTTTTTTTTTTAAAGATTTTATTTTTATTTATTTGACAGAGATAGAGACAGCCAGTGAGAGAGGGAACACAAGCAGGGGGAGTGGGAGAGGAAGAAGTAGGCTCATAGCAGAGGAGCCTGATGTGGGGCTCGATCCCATAACGCCAGGATCATGCCCTGAGCCGAAGGCAGATGCTTAACCGCTGTGCCACCCAGGCGCCCCCTGCCTTAGCTTTTGTTCACATTCACATTACCTTCCACTCTCTGCAGACCAGATTTTTCTACTTTGCTGTCCTGTGGCAGAACACAGAGTCCTGCCTGCTCCCATGGTTTATTCTCCCAGGCCGCTAGCCCCCCACACGCTCATTCTTTTTTGGTCAGTTTTAATGAAGAATCAGTTATCTATAGTAAAAGTTATTCTTCGGTAAGTGTATAATTCATGAGTTTTGACAAATGTATACAGTCATGCAGCCACGACCACAATTAAAATAGAGAACACATCCTTCACTCCAAACAGTTCCTCGGTGCTATTTTCGGTTCTTCCTCTCCCCCGCCTTCAGCCCTGGCAATCACTGATCTTTCTAGTCCCAACATTTTGACTTTTCTAGAATTTCATGTAAAGTCATACAATATGTAGTGGGACTTTTTTTTTTTTACTCAGCATAATGTCTTTGAGAGATATCCATGCTGTTCTTAGGAGTATTTGTAGTTAGTTCCCTTTTGTGATCATATTGTATAAATATACTGCAATTTGTTTTTTCACTGGGGATGGCCATTTGGGTTGTTTCCAGTTTGGGGCTATTTTGAATCAAGCTGCTATGACCGCTCATGAACAGGTCTTTGGGGAGACATATGCTTATGTTTTCGTTTCTCTTGGGGAAATATTTAAGAATGGGATTACTGGGTCCAACTTTAAGTGTATGTTTAATTTTATAAGAAACCCTCAAACTGTTTTCAAAGTGGCTGTCCCGTTCTGTGTTTCCACTAGCAATGGTGTGAGCATTCCAGCCGCTTCACGTCCTTTTAAACACTAATTATGGCCAGTCTTCTTAATTGTAGCCATTCTAATAGTATGCAGTGGTGTCTCATTATGGTTTTAATTTGTATTTTTCTAGTAAACAACGATGTTTAACATCTTCCCGTGTGCTTATGTGCCATCCATATCTCTTCTTCGGTGAAGGAGTTGTTTAATGTTTTTGTCAATTTTTGAAGGGTTGTTTCTCATCACTTCTCAACCTTTTGGCTAAGATCAAGTGGAGTGTTGTTTCTCCTCTCATTGAGTTGTAAGAGTTTTTATGTATTCTGTATATGAGTCCTTTATCAAATATGTGTTGTGCAAATATTTCCTCCCAGTCTGTGGCTTGTCCTTTGATTTTTCTCAACAGTACATTTCAAAGAGTCACTTTTTTATATATGAAGTCCAACTTATGAATTTTTCCTCTTACAGTTCCTACTTATTGTGTCCTATCAAAGAAATCTTTGCCTAATCCAAGGTCACAAAGATTCTTTCCTATGTTTTCTTCCAGAAGTTCTATAGCTTTACATCAATGGTCCACCGTGATTTTTATCTCTGGTGCCTCCCTCACTTGCTCTTACTCACACTCTTTCCCTCTCTCCTTTAACCTAACGCTCTGGGGTGGGACTCTGGGAGCTTGGGTCAGGTGTTCACTCCTAAACTAATCCGTATGGCCAGAGAGCCAGTGAAAGTCTCCGACCGCCCCTGCTTGATCACATGCCTGCTCTGATCCAATCAACAGTGTTCAGAGCTGTCCGCAAAATATGGCCGCCCCCAGGATCCATGTGGTTGAGCAAAGGGGCAGGTCGGTAATTAGAGAATGAGGATTTACTACAAACTGGAAAGATAACCTAGTAAGTGTCCATATACCCTGTAATCTGGCTCTACCTATCTAACACGTATTTTAAGCAATTAACTTGGAATCTTACAAGGTTTCTTATTGAATGAACAGGTCTTACCAATATTCAAACATAATCCTCTATATTACCAAACAGAGTTCTGGTCATCCTTCTGTGCCTAACCTACTAAAATACCACCCCTGTGCAAAGCCTTGGGGGCCTCCCCAGACCAAGTTAGCACTACAATGGCACTTAAAATACATTTGTCTTCTCCAACAAACTGTTAGCTCCTTGTGGGCAAGAACCTTGTTTGTCTCTATCCCAAAGGCTAGTTTAATTCCCGGCACATAATATTTTTTTTGGTAATGTTTAAATGTTGGGTTTGTCCTGTAACTATTTATCAAATACCGATTAGATAATAAGAGAATGACGACATTGAAGACTCTCAAGTGGTAGAGTAACTTTGCAGAATTTTTCACAAGAAAGATCCTCACTTAAGATTGATGGCTGATTCACACGCAATGGAGAAAAAAAAAATAAAGGTAGAGAATCAAATATCAATCTCACTCTGACTTTTCACCCTGGCCAGGGGAAACATAATTCAAGTGCCTCCTTGTAGTCCTGATATACAATGTTGGGCTGAGACCCACTTGGTCAGGAATAGTTAGCATGATGACCAAAGAGCACCAAGATCAGTAGAGTCTACTATATTTAATCTCACCTCATTCTTAACGGCAACACAACTGCTACTCTGCTGACACAGATGCCCAAGAATAGCAAATATTAGAAGGAAAGTCTATGGTAATGAATTCTGATAAATGAAACATTCTGGAAATTTTGCAAAGGAAAGTATGGCCTTCAAATAGAAGTTTCTAGATAGAATTTAGGGAAGAAATTGCCAATAAGCAAAGTAGGAGCTAATCAGGTCAGAGTCACAATAAGTTTAAATAAAAACTGCTGTTATCTGAAATCCACAGGTATTAAATATGAGAAAAAAGGCTATAACTGATATACATTCCTTGATTTAAAAATAAAACAATTTCTGAATGTTTAGAACAGAATCTTTAAATAAAAGAATATAGGGGCATGGAGAGCAAATTTCCATCATAAAATCTTTACATAAATCTTCAGCAGTGGTGGCAAGTGCACATCTTGCTTGCTTTCAAGTGCCAGCAGAGGCTCTTAGAAAGATACAAATGTGTGAAGCGGAAAGACTCCAGGGTGTGTGGAAAGAACAGAGGATCAACGTTTCCGGGCTCTGAGGAGCCTCTGTGGGCTCCCATTATTCTAGAGTCTTTTTGGCCCCAGCCTTCCTTTCCACTGAGCCTGCCTCATTGTGCTGCATATTTGGATAATCCTATGGAGGTCTTCCCTACATATGCATCATTGTGAAAGGGTAAACAAAAGTGGCTTCTGGATCTCTCCAGAAAAAGACAAAGAACTCTGAATATAGACCAAAAAAAAGATCAACAGGCAACTCAAGTATCTAGATAGGAACCAGAGGATAAGTACAAATTTTTTTACAACATGTTTGGATTCAGTCGAAATCAAGGACTGGCTGACTCAAGGCAGGGACCCTCGGTCTGAATTAGGCTGGAAGCTGGCAACAAGAGCCAAGTCTTGCTTCTTGCTGGAATACCACCTGAGAGCGACTCTGCCATGATCTGGAAGGTATTGGACCCTATTTTGGATTTCATGCACCATCTTCAGTTACAATATGAATGAGGGGCTTAATTCTTTTTGCCCCTTTATGCACAGGCTATGTATTTGTATTTGAGTTCTGTTTCCTATGGTTTCTCTGCCATTTTAGAGGGAGGAATAAATCTACGCTAACGGTGCATATAACAAATTCCAAGAAACAGAAAATTTTGCATACTTGTGATTGCACTAACTTTGCCATCTTCCTTATAAAGGGAATTTCAAACAAAAATGTAGACTCCTATTTAAACATTGCTGTTTTAGAAATTCCCAGTGTTTACTAAAATTTGGTATTTTAGTTTCATTTATGAATATGGTTTTGTTCCCTCTTACTTAGTGGTAAAATTGTTTACTGCTCAAATTTTATATTATGGATAGTTTATTTACAATAGTATTTCTCGCACTGAATTTGGAAATTCTGAGAGATTTCTAGAAATCAGGCCCCACAGATCAACCAACAATTGTGTGATGCTGGTGCCTCTGAGATACTCATAAGGGAAGGCTGGTACTTCTGTTTCTAAATAAGAAATAGCTATCTAAAGAGCTACCTAAGGTTTTCATTTGACCAACTATCAAAATTCTTCCATTTCACACCAAATCTAAGGGCTATGGCTTGAAAAACTGGAATTTGAAGGAGAGGTATATGACTGGCCAACAAGCTCTCTTGTCCACTTGTCTAAACTTTGTATCTGTTCTAGAAACCCAGCTCCAAGTGACTTAACTAAAAGTTAATCTAATGGAAAGCAACTTGGTCAAAAGCTATTTGGCTAAAAGCAATTTAATCAGCAAGAAAGAATTTATTGATATAAAA
The DNA here is from genome assembly GCF_023065955.2 of Ursus arctos. Taxonomy (NCBI): domain Eukaryota; kingdom Metazoa; phylum Chordata; class Mammalia; order Carnivora; family Ursidae; genus Ursus; species Ursus arctos. The sequence continues at coordinate 15,116,814 of NW_026623053.1, forward strand.
ATTTGATTGGAAATCACTGACACTAGTTACTGGTATTTTTCTTTCAATTATTACCAACTTTGAAGCTACCCTCCATGGGTCTCTTCTTCCTCCCCACCCCCTAACCGTGGGTCTCTTCTTGAAAATTATTGAAGGTGTTTTTCTTTTTACTTAAAACATTTTAAGCTTATTTTTAGTCAATCATTCCTTCTCTGTTCTGTTTATGATAGTGAAAATTTGGAATGGCCTAGCTGTCTAATGATAGGAGCTGAGTACCATACTTGAACTGCTACTAAAATCCATGATCTCCCATCCTTAGCTGGCAAACTTTCACCTTGCCCTCACCCCACCCCAACTCTGCCTCTACCCAAACTCTCAACAGGTGACTTTGCCTCCTTCTGCAGAGAGCAATTAGAAAATACCAGACATGAAGCCTCATGTTCTTCCTCAGCCGTCTGTGACCTTACATGTATCTTCCTGTCTCCGCAATGGAGGCATCCTACCTTTACCTAAAGCTACTCCTTCAGGAACTTCTACTCTGTGCTCTAGAGCTTCTCTCTCTGTCTCTGTCTCTGTGTCTCTCACTGTCTCTCCCTCTGTCTCTCTCTCTCTCCCCCCTTCTCTTTCCCTCTCCCTCAATCACCCTCTGTTTATCCAATGCCTTCAACCTCTCTTTTACTCGGTCAGCATATAAGCCCTCCACAGAAGTCTCTGCACCCTAAAAAACACTAAAGACTCTCAACTTGACATTCCGCTCCAACCCGCCTTGTTCCTCCGCCTCGCAGTAAACTCTGCATGGAGTCATCAGCTCTTTCTGCTTCGACCTGCTCTCTTCCCTTTCTGTCCTAAACCCTCCCCAGTCTGGCTTTGGCTAAGATCAGCCATGCCAGTGACCATCATGTTGTTGAGCTCCATGGACATGGTTCTGTGCTTGTCTTACTTGACCTCTCTGCGGTATTGGCTGCCAACTATTCCCTCCTTATCAGCATTCCATTTCCTTGGCTGCCATGACAACTCTCCTTTCTGACTTTTCTCTTCCTTCTATGGCCACTCCTCATTCTCCTCTGGGGACTCTTCTTTTCCCACTCACCTTTTAAAGACCACTGTTTCCTAAGTCCCTTTGCTCAGACTTCGGCTCTTCTCCCTCACCACATGTTCTCCCTGGGCCACCCCAGCCCACCTTTACCCTGAGGACGTTCAGTAGAGCATAATGGTTAAGGATATGGGCTCTGAGTTTGAATTCCTAGTTCCATCAGCAAGCCACTCCCTGAGCCTCATTGCCTCAACCATAAAGTGGGACTAACAATACTTTTGTCACAAGGTTACTGTGATCATGCATGTGAACAAGAAGCATGTGCTTGGAGAATACGCTAATAATTAGCTCAATAAGTGTTATCTATTATTACTATCTTGCCTTACACTCCAAAACATCTAAAGGCTACAAAGGTATAGCTCATTACCAGAAACAATGCAGCCTCACTACCAGTTGACCACTGAGGCCAGAAGATGGGACAAAGCATCTCTTATCTCTCAGGTCACCTTCTGGTCCCTACACAGTCCACCGTGGATGGTCTTCTTTGGACACATAACAGGTTCTCCTTTGCCCAATCCCCAGTCCTCTTCCCCTTTCCACCTCTCTGTCCTCTGTCAGGGTCCCAGCTCCACCCTGCCAGCATTGCCCCACGCAGCCTGGACCACTGCTGGCTCTCTCGAATGTGGGCACCTACCTACAGAAGCAGGCCTGGGTTTTCAGAGTCTTCCAAAGGGGTCCCACAAACCTATCTCTAGCCAATAATGACGGCCTCTCACAGCGTTAGATGCTGAGGTGAGGACTGGAAGGGGAAAAGTGGGGGAAGGGGACAGAGTGGCTTATTCTGCTACTGCATTATTAATGATTATTATTCTATCATATTTAATAATAAGTATTATATGTCCAGACACATGCATGTACTCAAGACGTTCATCTGTACTAGACTGTATTTAAACTAGAATATAAAAGAGCCAACTCTACAGGCACTAAAATGTCTTATTATACCTTAAACTCTATGTGCCTAATACTAAAATACTTTTTCTCCCAATATTTCTTCTATTGTATTCCCCACCTACCCTGCTGTGCAAAACAGGAAGCCGAGAACCACCCTAGCCTCCTTCTTATCCACTATCCCCCTCATTCTACTTCTGCCTCCTGAAGATCACCTACTCTTCCTCACCCCTGCAACTCCTCATCACCCAGGTCCTGCCTCGAGTCATGCCCTGCACCAGATCAGTTCGGAATTAGATGGCCTAGCTCCGGGTCACTGGAGCAAGCTGCGCTTCTCTCTGTGCTCGTACTGTCATGCCGCGGGGTCACTGTGGGCCGCGGCACAGCCAGCTTTACGCTCTCAGTGCGAGGGAGGCCTGCCCTCGAGTAAGTGTACGACGAATATCTGATAAATCAGGGAAAGAAGGAAGGAAGGAGGAAAGGATTGGATGGAGGGACAGAGGAAGGGGAAAGAAAAATAGAGGTCAATGGTTAATCACAGAACTCTTTCTTTTGAGGACTATCTATGAGTTGATATGTTGGGTATCAACTACGCAGACCCGTACACAGTCCCTGATCTTCTGTCATGCTCGGGTTGCTCTGAGGGCTAGGGCAGAGTGAAATCACAGAAACTGTCATTTACAGGTCATGGAGAGAAGGTCGGAGTTGTCTCATATGTAATGATTCTCCCTTTACCCTAAGTATTTCCGACTCTAATTGCTCCTTGACAGCAGAGAACTTTCGAAGACCTAGAGCAGGCACGTACCATGACTGCGTAACCAGCAGAAGTGGCCCCGGGACTCCAGTTCTGTCTCTGCCGTGCAGCTGCCCCTCACCTCCCAGGACACTTGCTTGTCTTGGTTATTAACATTATTCTACACTGAATTATTAAATCTTCTCCTTAACCAGCCCTGTAGATTTCCAAATGCTTTCAAACCGTTTCTTATAGGGGCTTGACCTTTTCCTTTGAATGTTTTCATAACGTTCAAACAAATCAGAATTTTTCTTTTAAAAAAGGGGGGTACACCTCACCCAGTGAGGTACAGAAAATGTCAGTTCCCACTTGTCAGAGATTCGGGAGGTGGGTTTAGGTGCAATTGGTATATATTGTGACTCCTTTGGCAGGCCACTTGTACGATGGTGATATCCTTTCAAAACGGAAACTTATAGGGGTGCCTGGGTGGCACAGCGGTTAAGCATCTGCCTTCGGCTCAGGGCGTGATCCCGGCGTTATGGGATCAAGCCCCACATCAGGCTCCTCCGCTATGAGCCTGCTTCTTCCTCTCCCACTCCCCCTGCTGTGTTCCCTCTCTCGCTGGCTGTCTCTATCTCTGTCGAATAAATAAATAAAATCTTTAAAAAAAAAAAACGGAAACTTATGACATAAAGAGAGACTTCATCACGTATAACAGTCACCTGTCAAAGGAAGAAAAGCACTTTGCTTCCAGATATGTCGGCATAAGCAATATTACCATTTCAATGCACGCATTTTTCTGCTTTGGACATTATCTAGATATTTCCTCTGAGTTCCCATGGATTCCCTGTTGCCCCGTGTGATTACAGAACGGTGATGGTGATCTAGCTCGGCTCTGTCCTGATTCTTACACACACACACACACACACACACACACACGCTTGTATTGCTCACAGAAATTGAGATATTTTCTTGCTAGAGGTTTGAGCACAGACAATTTTTCAATGGTTCATGTTATTCTTGCAAGTATAAACTTGCTAACCGCACGCTGCCTGCTATAGCCAATCCCAGGAATCACCAGTTACTACGAGGCTGCCCGGAGTAATAGCCTCTTCTCAGTCCTCCCCTTCATCAACCTTCCCAAGCACACGACACAGCTGACAACTACCTCTTTCTCGAAGATGCCTGAATTCCTGGCTTGGGCAACACCATTCCGAGAGTCCAAATCCTACACAGCGCGGAAGCCAAGAGAATATGGATGGCACTGGGTTTGGAGGCCCTTAAACCTGCAAACTGCCCATGTGGGAACAAAAGACATCTATATTTTTGCGCAGATTCCATCCTGGAGCCTGTGCCAGAAAGTGGGTCCTTATGGAGTCGTGTCCTTCCCTGAGAGGAGGGACTCCGAGGTGAGGAGAAGTGTTCATAGTCCCATCCTCAGCCACGAAAGCAGAGGGAAGGAGTCAGGGAAATTCCAGTTACTGTCTCAGCAAGGGAATCAGGAATACAGACAGGGAATCAAAACCATACGAATTTTTAAAGATTCTCTAAGTCTTATGAGTTTGTGGATTTTATTATTCCCATTACATTAGGCAGCAATGATTAGGAGTAAAATTTATTTCAGAAATAAACAGACAAGTAAATAAGAAAATCCAGTTGCTTGTCTTCAGAGATCCAGAGGAATTAGAAGGAGCTGGGGACACTGTCTCCCCAGGAGGACAGAACCACAGTGGGGCTCAGAACTGGTAACATCAGCCCAGAAGGAAGGGAAGCAGGTCGCTTGTCTAAGACCTGTCACCGGGGACAAAGGGATGAAGGACAGACATGTCTGGTCTGGCAGGGGTGTGTGGGGCTTCTCAGCCTCCTTTGGCACTTCCTTTTCCTTTACCTTCCCACGAAATGCTGAAGATTCTTAACATCAAAATTCCCAGCCATGCCCTCTCTCCTGACTCCGGACCCACATTCCCGACGATACTGTGCACACGGCACCTGGAGCTCAGCATACGCGAAATGAACTCATCATCCTACCATCTCCATCCCATATGTGTGCCCTCCCCAATATTCTGGATCCCAGTGGAAGACAATGCCAAGCTCCCGAGCATCAAGGCCAGACACACAGCACCATCTCAAGCTGTCCTCCTCCCCTCTATAAGCTGTTAAGCATCAAGGACGATCAGTGAGACACCACGAGCCCCATTCTTTTGCTTCTGACAGTCCCTCTCCTATCTCAGGCCCTGCATCCTCTGCTAATATTACTACAATTGCCCCTTAGCTGCACCATTTCTGTCTCCAACCTATGGCAGGTATGATTTTTACAGTGAATCCTCACAACTGGGGGGGAATTGATTTCCATACTGAATTGTGCACAGTTCTTGTGCCTTTATTTTTACGTTGATGGCAGGAATAGCTGAACTTGTCAATTTAAACGAATGTCATAAACTCCGGCTTAAAGATTTTCTTAACCCCCCATTTCTCTCCCCTAGGATCACTTCCCAAAATGAAAGCCCTTGTTTCAGGCTCTGCATTTTGAGGAAACCGAAGCTAAGACAGGCAAACCCTTCCTGTTCTATGGTCTGAAGAGTTTCAAGGCTACATCTCCCCCTCCTTTGTACCTGCCTGTGACCCAGGTTCTACCCAACATCACACAGACTTGAAGGGTCTAACTGAGCCACGTAGGTAGTGGTAACTAGAGACAGGCCCATGTGGCTGCCAGAGCTCTGTTCCGTGGCAGCTGTGGCTGAGGCTCCAATCTCCATTCCCTAGCTCACAGGTGCCCACAGTGGGCAGGTGTTCCAGTGGGGTTCTCCACCAGACCTACCACCTGATACGGTTGGAGCTTCGCCAGGCTGCGCTGCTCCTGGCTGGTCCCGTCTAACCCTGGTTCTCTGGTTTTCCTGGAAATTCCAGAAGCTACTAACACCCTATAAAAAGTTTCTTTCTATTAAAATTAGCCTCTATGGTTCTGTCTCCTAAGATCAAGAATCCTGATTCAGTATAGTTATTTACAGTCTTATTCCATAGAAGAGATTTGTTCTGGTTTATTATATAAAGGAGAAGAAATCACTTTATACTTATTACTGAGCAGAAATATCTTATTATGTATTGAAAGAAATGTTTACTTTCAAGAGGTTTTGCTGAAAGCTTTTCTATTTCTATCTGTGAGAATTCATTTAGGTAACATGAATCAATGTCTTGGTATCAAACATGAAAGCAAGAGTTTTATAAACCTTGGGTTATAAGGTTCTATTAATACTTAGTGTATTTTAATAATAATAGCTATGTTTTTAGTGCCTATTATGTGTCAGATACTAACATATTCTCAGTATCTGGTTAATACTCATAACTCAGAAGCTGAAGTTCAAATCACACAAATTGTACATGATAGAGGCAGTGTTTTAACCTAAGTCTTTCTGACCTCAAGGCCATGCCCTCTCCCCATGCTATGGCCCTCCCTGACCAAAAGCCTTTCTAAAATCTGAACCACACACTTCTGGTCAGGTTTCTGGCCTCCAGTTCATACTACACTATCAGCCAAGCTCCCGGGGGGATGTGCTGGGTTCAGGGAGACAAACTTGTGGTTTGCCTCTTTGAAATAAATCAGCAAAATATTCTCCTCAACTCACCGTTGCTGTATTAGTAAGAATTAGGTTTTGCTGTGAGTAATGGAATAATCCAAAATTACTAAAGCTTAAACAAATTAGTTTATCTCTCTGACTTTCAAAAAGTAGAGTGGTTGGCTAGTCCAGAGCTGGAATAGGACTCCACACTCTCAGGGACCCGGGCTTCTCCAATCTTGCTATTCTGCTATGGGGTGGCTTCTTCCATCCCCATGGTTACTTCATGACCCATAATGGCTGCTGGAGTTAAGCTATCACATCTACGCTCCTGCCAACAAGAAGAAATGCACATAGTCCCTTTCCTTTAAGGACATCTCTTGTGACTTGCATTCATCACTTCCACTAATATGCATCAGCCAGAACTTAGCTAATATGAGTTCCATAGCCGGAAGGAAAGCTGAAAAGAAATACAGGCTTTATTCTCAGCGCCCATGTGCCAAGTCAAAAATCTGGGCTCCTACCGTTGTGAAAGAAAGGGGAGCAGGTACCAGGGGACAGCTGCCAAGTCGGCAACCAGAGTCTGACATAAATGGTCCATCTGGGTTCCTTAAATAATTTTTGCATTTGTTTCGTGGAGTAAACAAGAAATGCCAGTTTATCTTATGGGGGGAAAAAGTCAAGGCTTGGAGAAATGAGGGTGATGAAAACTTCTATTTTAATATGAGGTCAGAAGATAGAAATCCAGCTGCTCTCCTGACACGAACTCAACTTTCCCAACTACCTACTCACGTTTTCAGCTTCTCAGGAAATCCTCTCTTTTGAGATGACTCCAGTCTCTCTGCGGGACTTGTACTGAAGATTCCCACCGAATCTTAGACTCAGCAGGAATCTTCAATGCATGGAGGCAAGCAGGGTGGTCAACTCAGTGACAGAAGCCGAATGCAGGGCAGAGGTGACAAACATCTCATAGTGTCTTCAAGCCATCATTTCATCTCCATGAAAGGATTTTGCCTGGTCTTTCTCTTTCCCTTCTCTCCACTCCGTGTATGACAGAGTTGTGATTCCCCCTCAGGAGCCAGCTCATTCATCATTCATGCCATAAACATGAGGCCTTTTCTAGGGACTTCCCCAGGGAAGTTCACCACCTACTGGACGGGGACAAACCCTTGAATGAATCGTTGTGCTTGCCCCCATGCACTGAAGATTCCTACAGAGTCTAAGAGTCAACAGGAATCTTCCATGCAAGTCCTGCAGAGAGGCTGTAGTCATCTGAAAACAAGAGGGTTTCCTGGACAAATTGTGACATCATATGATAAGTGCTATAGAGGAATAAAAACGTACTGTGGGAACCTAGAGAATCTCTAGAAGATGTCGGGTAAGAGGCGGCATTTGAGGTGGTTCTTGATTCATCTTGGAAGTCCCCCCACCCCCATTCCTAGCACAGAGCCAAAAACATAGTAATATTTCCTGGATACACAATTTAATTATCCTTGGACACTTGGGAGACACATGCCGAGAACTGAAAGTAGTCTATTGTTCTTCAGAGAAGCAAATGGAGCAACCCTTTCCAGGGATGTCCGGGCAGGTGAACAATAAGTTATACCCCCGCCAACACACACACCCACACGGTCCTTTATCCATCCTACTGAAAGATTTTGTAAAATCACCTATTATTGCGTTTGATCATTCTTATAGTAAGAATATCCATCTAAACTGGACTCCTCGGGGCGCCTGGGTGGCACAGCGGTTAAGCGTCTGCCTTTGGCTCAGGGCGTGATCCCGGAGTTCTGGGATCGAGCCCCACATCAGGCTCCTCCGCTATGAGCCTGCTTCTTCCTCTCCCACTCCCCCTGCTTGGGTTCCCTCTCTCGCTGGCTGTCTCTATCTCTGTCAAATAAATAAATAAAACCTTTAAAAAAAATAAAATAAAAAATAAAATAAAATGGACTTCTCTCCCTACTGTAGCTCTAATCATTCCCGATTTTAAAACCTACTAAAATACAAAAACAAGAACTATTATAAAAATACATTCGTGGGTGGCTGTAGGTACTTAACATATGTTATTTTCTTTCCATTCCCTAGTTAAGATCACAATCTGGTCAAAAAAATAATTTGGTGAAAAATGAATAAAATTTCCCAGAAAGGATTTTTGCCCATTTTTCAGAATCTTTTGGGGAAAGGGCAGGGTGTTTCTACTTTCATTTTAATTCGTTTTAGCCTCATTTACTCTAGATTTCTTATATTAGTGAGAAGTTAGAAAAATTAGATATCTTACAGTAGGGAACTAATTAAAGGAATTACAGTAAATTATAAAGTACTATGTATATGTATAATATACACAAAATTTACAACAATATAAAGTGATTATTATAGCTTGAATTTTCTAATATTTAGCAAAATGTTTTCTTTTATAAAAATATAACAGGTATAATTATCTAAAAGTAAGTTAGAAATTGCTTTAAAACCTTAAAACTTTTTCTTTTGTTTTACTATTTTAGGGGTTTTATTTCCCCTTTAATACAAAAAATAAAGCATACTCATTTCTGTAATTTACAAGGAGATCAAAAAAAAATAAAGATAACCCATGATTGTGTATCAGACATTAACCACTGTTAATAAATTTATATATGTCATTTTTTCACATATATATGTTCAAAAATGAAATCATTTCAAATACACCGTTTTATAAACCTCCAAAAATTACTTAGCTACTCCCCCACCACCACCAAAAGACACTAGCCTGGTGACATAATTAATGCAATAGTGTATCCTCAGAAAGAGCTTTAAGAAAGCTAGACAGAAGGACGCCTGGGTGGCTCGAGCATCTGTCTTCAGTTCGGGTCATGATCCCAGGGTCCTGAGATCGAGCCCCACATTGGGCTCCCTGCTCAGTGGAAGCCTGCTCATCCCTCTGCCTGCTGCTCTCCCTGCTTGTGCTCTCTACTGCTCTCTTGATCTGACAAATAAATAAATAAAATCTTAAAAAAAAAGAAAAAAAGCAAGAAAGCAAGCTAGACAGAGATGGTAAACTCCTGGACTCTTGTGACAGATCCAGGATTCATCCTGCAATCTGAGTTCTGAATATGGATTTGCATGGAACATGCTAGAAACAAAGGCTCAGGGGCGCCTGGGTGGCACAGCGGTTGGGCGTCTGCCTTCAGCTCAGGGCGTGATCCCGGTGTTCTGGGATCGAGCCCCACGTCAGGCTCCTCCGCTATGAGCCTGCTTCTTCCTCTCCTACTCCCCCTGCTTGTGTTCCCTCTCTCGCTGGCTGTCTCTATCTCTGTCTAATAAATAAATAAAATCTTTAAAAAAAAAAAAAAAGAAACAAAGGCTCAATCCTCCTGAGCCTCCATTTCTTTGCCACAACATGAAGATAATGATGCTTGTGTCTCACAAATGTTATAACAAATGAGGTCAGCTTTTTAGCAAGCTTCGAGTTTGGGAAAAATAGCATCATAGTATTTTATTATGTTGTTGCTTGTTCATGATTGGTATTATTATTATTATTATTATTATTATTATTATTACCTGGCTTTGAATTTGAAGCTCTCCTTTTTAGAATACCTCTGCTGATTAGCCCCGTGAAGCTCTAATCACTCGTGGACTCTGTTGTTTATCAGTTCTAACTTGCTTGAATAAACACTCTCAATGCTTTTCCATGACCTTTTTTTTTTTTTTCCTACCCAGGTACTTGAGGGCAGGGCCTGGGTTTTACACTGTTGATATTTCCTGCACCGTCTCTCTGCCACCCTCCAAGCTGGTACCACGGTGACATTTGCAATGCCCAAGTCCTTGGTGGCTTCTGCCTGTGGGGGAAACTGTCGTCCCACACAGCTTCGCTTTATGGAAGAATGGGAGGTGCGGGCCATTGGGACTCTCGTGGGAAGTTGTCCAGGTGGGAATTGCCAATGCTGGGAAGTGAAATGAGCTGCCAGGAAAGCTGACTGCAGCCAGTAAGCCCTTGCTGAAGGCCACCTGAGGTGATCTCATCGGTAATGCCGCCCTGCAACACAGGGCTGAGAAAGGGCCAAAAATTCACAGCACACCACCCTATCCTTAGCCTCCATGGTTGAGTCCTCAGATCCCACGAGCATGAGAACCTTTCTTAAAAGCGTGACTGTTCCCTTGTTCATTTAAGCCTCATTCTCTTTATCAAATACCAAGAAATCTATTTGTGGACATGACCAGGATAATCTAAAATACAGGTGCCAGCCTTCTATGGACGCATAGAATTTCTCTAAACTAAGATTTTTTTTTCCTCCTCTAACTCTGTGTTTCTTTTTCTTCTAATTCTGATTTTAATTCTTCTTCAAAATCTTCCTTCTCTCACTCTCCATCAACTCCTTTTCCTGAAATGAACAGAAGTCACCTTCCACTAAGGAAAAAAAAATACATGAACCATGCCCAGCCTCACCGGGAATTCACAGGCAGGCACTGAGATGATGGGGTCTTTCACAGATATTTTGTGATTTCGGTCCCACAGGACCGCCAGACCTGACTCTCTGGCCCCTGTCTCCTCACTCACAACCATTCGGGACCAACAAGGGTTCCAGGCTTTGAAAATAACAGGCGAGAAAACAGGTGTCTTCCTGAGAGCCCGGTGCTTCCCAGATGGGAGAAGCGATTAAGGAGAACAGGAAGTGTGTCGGCTCCTCGGCAAAGCCAGGGACAGATTGAGGATTGTGCTGTTCTGATGAAAGTGCCAAGGTCATGATTAAATGGTTTGGAAACTATTGTTCATAAAAGGCACTTGTACAAACGTGAAACTCTCTTAACAGCTCTGTTTAAATTTATCTTAAAACAAAGGGTTGTCACTGAAGAATTAGACTGCTTCCCCACCGCCGTTGAACCGCGCACAAACACCACGTCAACCTCTCAGCTCTTATTCCACGTGCTCCTCAAGTGGCAGTAGTCTCCTCCCTGCCCTTGATCTGCCCTGGGTCCCCCGAGACCCCCATTTCAAAATACACAAAAGCTAGAAAAGCATCCCCACCTTGGAAACTAGCCCCTAATTCTCCACTGTGGAACGTGAGGAGCAGTGATAAAAACAAAATGGCTAAATTTACTTTTCTCGAGCGTTCTGCGAGGGTCCAGCCCAAGTTAAAACATTTTCGAGCCCCCTTCGCACCTTTTCCTTTTCCAGGGTGGATCCTTCAGCCCACTGACTTCACCGCCTCCCACTGGCAGGAAAGCAGCCCGGACTCCCTGGGGCATGGCCGTGCCCCGGGCAGGAAACCACGCAAGGTCTTGCCTGTGTCAATCCTGGCCTGGTCTGGATCACTCCCACTCCCACTCCCATAGGTGGAATGTTAAAGCACCTGGTCCCGAGCCTGGGTCCCCCAGAGACTCCCACCCCCAACACCTGGGTCGTGGGGCAGGCTTCCAGGTGCAGGAAGCAGAGAGAGGCTAGGATTTGTGCTTTAAAAAGATCAAAGAGACAATGAGGGCCCAACGATGGCAAAGGGGTTCTAATGCCAAAATGTACGACCGCATGTGTCGTCTGACATTTATAGTCTCCGCAGAGGGGGAAGATATAAGTGCGCTCCCCCTTACAGGCTGGACTTGCGCTGGCTCTGCGGTCCCCAAACCCAGCTGCTCGACAGAATCACCAGGAGCCTTCTTTAACACATAAATTCCTAGGTCCTCAAAATGACCCAATCAGAACTTCCAGGAGTGGGGTCTGAAAAGTGAATTTGTCAACGCTGCCTGGAGGCGCCTAATCGCGGAGCCAGGGTTAAGAATGGCTGCACGAGGGCGCCTGGGTAGCGCAGTCGTTAAACGTCTGCCTTCGGCTCAGGGCGTGATCCCGGCGTTTCTGGATCGAGTCCCACATCGGGCTCCTCCGCTGGGAGCCTGCTTCTTCCTCTCCCACTCCCCCTGCTGTGTTCCCTCTCTCGCTGGCTGTCTCTCTGTCACATAAATAAAATCTTTAAAAAAAAAAAAAAAAAAGAATGGCTGCACGAGGTGGTCCTCCTTGCACCCTTCCCCCGGCCTAGAGACCTGCAGGAGTTACTCAGTTTCCCTGGAATGCCTGGGCTGCCCGCATGCTCTCTCTCTCTCACACACACTAAAACGCACTTCCTTAGGAAGAAACAAGAGGGAAAAAATGATTAGAAAAAAAAAAAACAGAAACACAAATTCATTCCTCGTACAAGTAAAAATATGGCCACCCTGTCCCCCACTTCTGCCCAAGATGATTCCTCCCCAACTCACAGAGAACAACTCCGAGGAGAGACAGAGGGAAAGGCAGTTAGTTGCGAGGCTGACGCTTGAAGCTTGAGGCGGGTTCCACTGTGCACAGCTGTGTGTCGCAGGGGGTACCGCCCTCCCACGAGCCGCCGTCTGCGCGGTGCCCCCTGTAATGCTTGAACAGCGTCGCTCTTAGTAAGGCCGCAGCGACCAGCGCTGCCCGCCGGCCTCCGGCAAGCCGGGAAGTGGAGGCTCTCCGCCTCGCTCCTGCACGCACGCTGTGCTCAGCACCACGGGCTGCCTGCGGGAGAGCAAACTCTCCCAGTGGGGCCGCCTCCAGCTTTAACCTGAACCCATGGGGCACCCTGACCTCAACCGCTATTCAGCACCATTCGGGATACAAAGGGCGGCCTCAACATAACATTTTAGACAGAGCCATACAGGTTATGACCAAAGGAAGAACAGAAATTTTATCATTTTCAAACTGAACTGGGTCCCTTCTTCTAGCTGAAGTTCCTTTCTCAGGCCCTCCTCCAAGAATACAAGAAAACAAGTGCTCTTAATACTAAAACGTACTAGAAGAGAAGGTGCAGACCGTTCTCCTTCCCTCCGGGAGCATCCTCTGACCCAATACACACATACGCAGGTAAACGTGCAAAAGACGTAGGACCAAAAACTACTTTATGCTTCATCCCTTAAAGAAGAAACAGAAGGTATGACAATGAAAACACTTACATTATCCAACTTGAACAATACAGATCGATAGCCATCTACAAAGCTGATTTCAACAATTAACCAGAGAAGAACAGTAGTAACAGTAACTGCCTGACCTTGGATATTTCTAGTGTTTTGTTCTGTGATAGCAACTACAAAAACAAATGATTTTAGAGGCACCTGGCTCATTATGCGTTACAAATTAAATCTTCATTTATCTATATGCACCAAACAGTACCTATCCATCGCCATCACTTAAAAACACATTGCCCTTCTTTCTAGCCTTGTTAATTTCCAGATGCTAATTAAATTTAAACTCATAAAAGTATCTGTTTAGCATGCATGACAAGATCATCCTTCAATATCCATTACCCACTGTACATTCCGGCATGTTTACCTACTGTTTTCTGTTTGCTTTCTCATCTACACGCCTCAGTTTCAAGGGACAGACCAGGGATTTAACCTGGAATTCAATCTCTCTCCCATTTCGAGTCTACGCAAGTTGTCCCCTCTGCTTGATGCCTCTGTAACCAACTCTCTTTCAAATTATTGCCGAGAAGAATGACTTCCAGATAATAGCATTTAAATATGGAACAGCAGGATGATAAAGGAATTCTGGAGGAACGCTGTATTTCAGCCCCTTTTCACCAGGCCATTACACAAAAAGAGAAGACTTTCGATCTCTAGAGATCCACAGTCACTTATTTATTGCTGTAAGAAGGCTGACAAGTCTGAAAACCACACAGATAATGAATGGCATCGCTCACCACCAGCACCTAACATAAAACGTGCTACCGCCCCACGGGGGTGTCCCGACAGCCTGGGAGAGAATTCAAAGTAGCACCCAGCAGGAAATTATATTCACATTCTCTTTTCTCACTCACGCAAGTCGTCACGGCAAGCAAATAGCAGAAAAGAGGGAAGAAGTCCTGAGTCGATAGGTCTGTGTTCTGCTGGGCCCTCTGCCTCTGCCCAGGAGCACCTCAGCCCTGGCCTGCCTTTCTCAGCCACAGAGATGTCCCTCCCTTGAGAATGTACACTGGGCCTTCGGATGTGTCTGTCCCATGTGAGGACATCCATGCTTCCGTGACCACTTCAAGAGAGAAGGGAGTGTGACACCACGGGCCCAAACAATGTATCAGTGCAGAAGCGAAGGCTCCACAAAGATAAAAACAGGCTATACAGGGGCGCCTGGGTGGTACAGTCGTTAAGCGTCTGCCTTCAGCTCAGGGCGTGATCCCAATGTTCTGGGATCGAGCCCCACATCAGGCTCCCCCGCTAGGAGCCTGCTTCTTCCTCTCCCACTCCCCCTGCTTGTGTTCCCTCTCTCGCTGGCTCTCTCTCTCTCTGTGTGTCAAATAAATAAATAAAATCTTTAAAAAAAAAAAAAAACAGGCTATATAGCTCCACCTCACCTCCTTTTGGCCCAAGGAAGGGAAAATTGATACTCTGAGTCACAGTTCTAGCATGACGGAGGCATCCTCCCCCCACACCCCCGGTCTTTAATACAAAGTTTAACAAACTTTTCTATAAAAAGTCATTTAGTACATATTTTGGCTTTGTGGGCCACATAAAATCTGTTTCCCCCCCCCCCCTTCTTCTTTCTTCTCCTCCTCTTCCACCTCCTCCTCCTCTTCTTCTTCTTCAACTTTAAAAAATGTAAAATCCATTCTTAGCTGGTAGGCCATACAAAAACAGGCCAGAAGCCACCTTTGGTCTATGAGCCGTAGTTTGACAACCCGTCTTATTATAAAATACAAGGTGAAAATTGCTTGAGTTCTTTAATTCATGTAATAAAGAGATCTTTTTTAAAGAAAAAAAAATCCACATTGCCCTCTAACGGTACATCCAAAGAGCCCTGGGTACCTCAAATCCCAAACCAAACACTGCATTAAAATTAAATCTGTGACCCTGAGGAATCCCCTATCACCAATACAGATAAATATACAATATAAATGAGAAGTTCTGTTATGAGGTGGTGGTCAGAGGATCCCAAATGCCCTTCATGTTTTTAGATGGCCTTTGAATAAAAATCAACATTTAAAAATTATTGTCTAAAATATAGCTGTGCTCTCTCTCCCAGAGGTCTACAAGTCAGAACTACACATCGAATGTATAGTTTATAAATGAGAGAGGCAACCATAATGCCATTATTAACAAAACTCTGTTTAACATGACTACGATCTCACTGAAAAAAAATGTGTGGCAAAGCAATGACTGAAGTAGCAATCACCATGTTTCTCTCTTCCCCCCATCTTGCCTCATCTTGCCCCCCGCCCCCCCACTTCATACTTCCACCTTTTTGAGCTGACTGCCATCACTGGTATTAGATGGCATGTTGAGGTCAGAGGACCAACATACTGAACTGTCAGCTCCTAAGTTCAAAAAGCCACATTGCAGGTAAAACACTGATGATGACTGGAAGTCAAAGAGTTCTAGTTGAGCCAAGTTTTTCCACTTTCTGCATCAGCCCCTCATTTCAAACTAGAAAGAAAATTAAACAAAACAAAATAAACAATAACCACTTTTGAGTTAAGGGGGAAAAATTTGAAAAGGGAGATAAGAGAGCTTAGAAAGTTAAACATGGGCACCAGAGGGAGTGATGGAATCTAAGTTAAAGTTTGAACATCCCAGAAGAGGTGACTTGTGCTTTGATTCTGTCCAGACTTGTGAAAGGCAACTGTCTCATAGATGTGCCGTGTCCAAAAGTGCATGGGGCGGGGGCAACAGAAATAGACCTAGACACAACACAGATATTGGAATTAGCCAACAAGGACTTTAATACAACTACTATAAATACATTCAAAGATTTAAAGGTAAAGATGGACATAATAAGTGAACCCATGGGTGATCTCAGCAGATGAACAGAACCTATTGAATAAAACAATGAAAAGTCCAAACTAGAAAACAGAATATTTGAAATGAAAAATTCACTGGATGAGGGGTGCCTGGGTGGCACAGCGGTTAAGCATCTGCCTTCGGCTCAGGGTGTGATCCTGGCATTATGGGATCGAGCCCCACGTCAGGCTCCTCCGCTAGGAGCCTGCTTCTTCCTCTCCCACTCCCCCTGCTTGTGTTCCCTCTCTCGCTGGCTGTCTCTCTCTGTCGAGTAAATAAATAAAATCTTAAAAAAAAAAAAAAAAAAGAAAAAGAAAAATTCACTGGACGAGTTTTTCAGCATATTGGTCACTGTAGAAGAAAATATCAATGAGGGGCACGTGGGTGGCTCAGTCAGTTACGCATCTGCCTTGGGCTCAGGCTGTGATCTCACAGTCCTGGGATCAAGCCCCATGTCAGGCACCCTGCTCAGTAGGGAGTCTGCTTCTCCCTCTCCCTCTCCCTCTGCCTCTGCCTCTCCCCCCAGCTCATGCTCTCTCTCGCTCTTTCTCAAATAAATAAATAAAATCCTTTAAAAAAAAGAAAGAAAGAAAATATCAATGAACTTGAAAATGGGCAATAGAAACTAGAAATTGAAGCACAGAGAAAAAGAAAGCTAAAAAAATCAACAGAGCCTCCATGGCCCATGGGACAATATCAAGTAGCCCAACTTAATTGTTATTCGAGTCATAAAAAGATAGGAAAGAGAATGAGCCAACACAAGGAAATATATATGAGTAATATAATGAAAATATAATGACATAAAATTTTCCAAATTTGATTAAAATACCCCACCAATCCAATAAGCGCCACAAACCCCAAGCAAGATAAAAACAAAGAAAACTGCACCTACTCACATCATAGCAAACTGCTGGAAACTAAAGAGAAAGAGAAAAAATTTAAAGCAGATAGCAGAAAGGAGATGTATTACACGTAAGAGAACAACAATGGAGATGACGACATCATCAGAAACAATGCAATCCAGAAAACGATGGAATGGAATCTTTAAAGTGCTCGAAGGAAGAAAAAAAACTGTCAACCTAGAATCCTATGTTCAGCAAAATATTCTTCCAAAATGAAGGGAAAAAAATCAAGGTATTTTCAAATTTGAGAGAATTGGTCCTTAGCAGACCTGTGCTGCATTTAGAAATGTTAAAAGGACATTTTTCAGGACATGACAACATAAAAATTCAGTTATATGTAAACAAATGAAAAATTCCATAAATAAAAAATATATGAGTAAGTATATAAGGAACATTTTTTTCCTGTTTCTTCATTTCCTTAAAAGATAATTAAGTAGTCCATCAATAGGTGAATGGATAAACAAAATGTGTTATATACATACAACCAAATATTATTTAGCTTTAAAAGCAAATGAAGTTCTCATATGTACTATGATGAGGTGAACCTTAAAAACGTCATGCTAAGTAAAATAAGCCAGACACAAAATGACAAATATTATATGACTCCAGTTATAAGATACTTAGAACAGGCAAACTCATAGAGACAGAAAGTAGATTAGAGTTACCAAGGGCAGGGGGTACTACGTGGGTGGCTCAGTCGGTTAAGCGGAGGACTCTTGGTTTCAGCTCAGGTCATGATCTCAGTGTTGTGAGATCAAGCCCCGCGTTGGGCTCTGGGCTGACTTAAGATTCTCTCCCTCTCCCTCTGCCCCTCTGTCCCCATTCCCATGCTCTCTCTCTCTCTCTTTCAAATAAATAAATAAGGGCGCCTGGGCAGCTTGGTCTGTTGAGCATTTGACTCTTGGTTTCAGCGTGGGTCATGATTTCAGAGTCATGGAACTGAACCCCATGGTGGGGCTCCAGGCTAAGCATGGAGTCTGCGGAGACTGTCTCTCCTCCTCCCTCTGCCCCTCCCCCGCTCTAAATAAATAAAATAAAATCTTTTTTTAAAATACAATGTAAATAAATAAATAAATAAAATCTTAAGAAAAAGGAAGAAGTTACCAGGGTCTACAGGAAGGAGAAAATAGGGAGCTATTGTTTAATAGTTAGAGTTTCTGTTTGGGGTGATGAAAAGTTTTGGAAATAGTGGTGAGAGTTGCACAACATTGCTAATATAATTAATGCCAACGAAATGTACATAGAAATAGTTAAAGTGGCAAATTTTGTTATACATACTTTACCACCACTATTTAACGCAATACACCTCAAACCATTGAATTATACACGTTATATGGGTGAATTTTATGATATGTACATTTACATCCCAAGAAACCTGCTTTTAAAAAAAAGACGATTGTATAATACCAAATAACAACGTACTGTGGTGTCTACGAGAAAGTCGAAATAAAACGTCCCAAAACAATAGCACAAAGGATGCGAGTGAGGGAGGTGGAAACTTCCTTGTAAGACTCTTACATTGATGTGAGGAAGAATAATATGAACTGAAGGCAGACTGGGAACGGTTAAGGAGATACACTGTAAGACTTGGAGCGATCGCTCGCGTACGTACACACACATACACGTATATAAGGCACAGCTAACAACCAAACAACAAGAAAGTAAAAATAATGGGAAAATCTGTTTCCAAAGCAACCCAGGTTCATGGGAGTTAAACTTTATTCTGGAAGGCACTTTTCTCCTGAATCACCTCCTTCAGTTGTTCCGGACACATTGCAGTAGTACCAGGTAAGGCAGAGCGTCCCCGCCAGAGCTCACTGGTATACCCCACGTGGGTCATAGATGGTCTGCAAGATATCCATCCCCTCAGCCTCGGCCGTAGCAAAAGGGCACATGGGGTGACCAAGACACACAAGTAGATCACCTCTGGCTTCAAACAGCCTCATCTGGCACTCCTCAGAAAGTGGCCCCAAAGCTGAGCAGAAGCCAGTGGCATGCCACATCGTCCCTGCAGGCCGCGGTCCCCACGAGCTAGGCCTCGCCACCTGCTAACCAGCACTAGCACAGCCCGAGGAGGGGCTCTACTCCTGGCCAGCTCCAGAGCGCACATTCTCTGTGAAGCGGACCCCTGTCGCTGTGAGCAAGGGGCTCTCGGAGCTGCTGGGGAAAGAATTTCGCATTCCAGGTGTCCAGGGAATGCAGCGAACAAGCATGCAGCCCAGGATGCAGCTGAGCCGGGAGGGTCAACTGTCGAGGCTGGGGGTTCCTCAAAGACACACTCCAGACTGAGGCCCCAAATCTCTGTCTCCGTGTGCATGAGCTCTCTCTCCCTCCTTGTGGCCTATTTTAGTAGCATCCTAGGTACCTGCACGTGATTGTTCAAGCCATGTATGCAGCTGATATGCAAACGTTCTACTGCATTAAAAATCCGTCACCGTTATAGGAAAGTTTAATTAATGCACTTGTCGATAACAGTAAGGGAAGAACTGCCACATGTGTAAATATAATTTAAGCTGTGCTAAAATGGCTGTTTGAAAAAAGTTTTTACATGTTTTATCACTTAATTGTGTAAGCAAATTTTTTTGTTTGGTGACTATCATAACTGAAGAGATCATGATTCTGAAGCCTTGATTAGGAAATGCATGTAACCATTTCAAATAAAATATGAAATTAAAATGTTATGTTCATGCAAGCAAGATCAAGCTTCACACTGAAAATTTTGGGAAGATCTTATTTGTAAGATTTATACAAATCTTACATTTAATATCTTCCCTAATACTTTTTCATTTCTTTTTCATAATTATAAAAACTATACATCGTAATTATAACATTTATAACAGATTTCTTTTTCGCCGAGCCCTATGGAGACACTCACAAATCCCCCGTCTTTTCTCTCAATGTGCTCTCCAAATCACATCTTCTATGTTTGTCAAGAGGTGACAGAAGTCAGAAACCAGACTAGAATGAGGCTGTCAGGCCTGAAACCTGCTATAGCCGATCTGTAACCAGCAGGGGGAGCTCTGGAGAAGGGACAAAGACTGAAGCTCCTACACAGGAAGGCAGGTCAGGAGATAGAAACCAAGATCATGTGAAATTTTTTGTGATAATGTTTTTCCAGTAATAGCAATAATGTGTTTCCAAAGCAAAACAAAGTTTTCATATCAACATGCACGCACTGTGAGAGCAGTCACTGCAGCTCGCTTGGACGTGCCGAAAGCGGCGCTTTGAGCTGGGTTTTCTATCCCTGACCACCTAAAGGGTTCTGATCCATTCCTGGTGGGAAGGGGATCTTATAGGCCAGACAGTAAATATACTTGAAAGCTACACTCTCAGAGGGGCAGCTACTATTAGTAAGAGAAATTTATTGCTTAAATTTATATTTGATTTAAATATAAATCAAAATTTATATTAAAAGGGCCAGATTGTGAACATCTTAGGCCTTGTGAGTCATATGGTCCTTGTTGCAAATACTTATTCCTGCCCTTGCAGCATGAACGCAGCCATACATAATATATAAAAGAACGAGCATGGCTGTGTTCCAACAAAACTATGAACCCCCAAATTTTAATTGTGTATAATTCCCACATATCCACTTAATGCTATTTGTCTTTTGACTTTTTTTTAACATTTAAAAATATAAAACCTATTCTTAGCTCATGAGCTGTACAGAAACAGGTAGCAAGCAGGATTTGCCCCCCAAGCTGTAATTCGCCAATTCATGGCTTAGATGGGGTGATGACCCTCTATTGCCCTCCCTGGACAGGAAAGGTAACGGGTCTTCCCGATTTGAACTGCGAGGGGAGCAAAGTGGAAGGGACTTTCTAGATTTTCTCCAAGGCTAATTACAACTGGAACAGAGATTTGCCCAACAGGAACAGTAAAGAAACACCTTGCCCATCTTTTGAACTTGAGGTGTGTTTGTGATTGTAACACTGTATTCTTTGTCCTAACAGACCCCTCCTGCCATGGCCCTCTAGATTCTGTAAGGTTTGGAGATAAGATTCTAGTTCTTTCTTAGTCTTGAATATTCTTGCTCAATGATCTCTGTCACAATCTCTCCACTGGCATTGGAGTGAAAGACCTTCTTGGCTAATAGGCACTAGAAATTCTCTGACATGCTGGGATAGTCTTCAGGCAGAAGGGGAGACCAGTCTTGGGGTCAGTGGAAATGAGAACAGTACATTTCTTCCCTCCTTAGAATTAGACAATGGGTCCTGAAGAAAGAAAATTATCGCCTAACACAGGCCACTCTGAAGCAGTCCAGGGTCTTTGGGGAATGCAGAATTTTGACTTATCAGAATTTAAACAAGAATTGGGGGAGGAACAAGGGCAAGCATATTTCATAAACATAGGGTTGCTAGATTTGGAAAATAAAAAAATATACCCAGTTAAATCTGAATTTCAGATAAGCAACAAACCATTTTTTAGTGTAAGTATGTCCCAAACAGAACCCCCTGGGTTCTATCTGGCAGTCTTATGGGCTGTGGTGAGGGAAAGAGCTACATTCCCCAGCACTGTCTGCAAAGAGGGAACTGGAGCTTCTGGGGAGCCCCACATGGCTGCCAGGAACTTCTGTGTACTCATTAATCACCCCTTTTTAGTTCTGATCTCTTACACTACCAGGCACTTTTCTAACCTTCATTTGGAATGAATAGCATGTTAGTGTGAGGCTCTCGTACCATATGTGTAAGAGCTTGTGGCCCCCAATACCTTAGGAGATCATGGAAGACAAGTCTGCGGCATTAAACTCCACCTGTTCCCTCTGCTCTTACTGTCTCTCTGTCCTCCTCCCTCCTCTCCCCTCTCCCAACCTGCGTGCAAGTGTCTGTGCACCTGTGAGCATGTGTGTGTGTGTGTTCTGGGTCCAGTCTTAACTAGTTCCTGCTTAAATCCCTTCTCAGATAAAGACTTGAGGAACCTCAAAATGGACTACTTAATTCCCCATTGGGTTCCAAAGAACACTGATTTTTTTTTTCATTGACTGAAACAAGGATCTCCCTTCCTCCAGCTCTGAACTCACTATTCCCAAACTATAAATGTTCAATTACTTCCCAGACAGCAAATGCACATTTTCCTTCCTCCATGCTATATATTTATTTTCTGTGGTTTGCATTATCAGTAGCTAAATACACTTGGACACTCTATTTACCTCCAGATGCGTCTCTCAGACCTTTGTGTGACTTCTCGCCCTCTAGGAGCAGCCCAGATAAATCACTGCTTAGCCATTTAGCACACAAAGAGAAGATTCCAATTTTCCAGATAGGGCCATTTGTTTAATTTATTTCGCTGCTAGGGAGTTGTGGAAATGGTGCTGATCTAGACTGGGAAGAACACCATCGAGCCCTTCGGGGTTCTGTCTCTGGTGGGACGGTCCAAATGTTCTCACCAGTTTTCTGTTATGAGAATGTTTTGAAAATGCCTTCTAGTCCTTCAGTTGGGTGGTAGGTTAATGAGAGTGTTCATTGGATTGATATTCTGTACACCTTACACATACATTATCAATATTCTTGGCATTTATTCATTTGGTAATTTAAAAAATTTTAATGAAAAATCCACCCCCATACACAAAAAGAAATAAAATGCCTTAACCTTTATGCCAACTGGAAAAGCTATCACTTTGCAGAAAGCAAGCCAGAGTGGCCAGAGTGTGAGATTCTTCACAGGTGGTTAAATTTATCATGTATCCCACAGACAGATCGTTGCACCAGGAAATTGAAAACCTGGGTTCTAATCCCATCTCTGCCAGCGGGTAAGGCCATTCATCAATAAGTTCCTCAAAGACAGGAATTGTGTCCTGGCCCCTATTTTCTCCTAGTTAATTTTTAACAGGTAAATTATGTATGGTCTATTTGCCTAAAATACATAATATTATACATATAGATGAAGTCCCCTTGGACCTCTTCAGACTTTTCCCCGTCACAACCCGAGAGATAACCACTCTTATAATCTGATATGTATCTTTACCAGGCTATTCACCTACACTACAGAAATTGCGTAGCATTGATTTGCGGGGGGAGGTCTTTTTTTCCCCACGTAAATGGCCATAGAGTACATACAACTCTGCAAACTGCTCTTTTCACTCCACAGTATATTTTTGGGATCAATCCATGTTGATGTGGATAGCTGTCATATGTTCCTCGGAATTTCCGTGTAATGTTCCAGCATATGAACATACCATGTCCTGTCTATCCACTCCAGCGATGGTTAGGTTGTTTCCAATTGTTCTTGATACAATTTTCACAGATACTGTAAATTGCCCCCCAAAGTCAGAGATCATTTTACCATTCCCACCAGAAGTATAGGAAAGCAGCCCTTTTCCCACAACTCCATAATACTCGATATTAATAAACTTCATCGTTGCTGCACGAGCAGGTAAATAAAATAATATCTTGTGGTAATTTTAATTTGCATTTCCTCACTGGCTTAGTGACGGTGAACATCTTATCAAACGTTCTTTAAGATTTATTTATTTGAGAGAGAGAGAGAGACTGCGAGCAGGGGGAGGGACAGCGGGAGAGGGAGAGAAGCCTCAAGCAGACTCCCCACTGAGCAGAGAGCTCGCAGCAGGGCTTGATCGCAGGACCCTGAGATCATGACCTGAGCTGAAATCAAGAGACAGACGCTCAACCGACTGAGCCACCCAGGAGCCCCTTACCAAACCTTCTTTGGCCTTTTATGTTTTCCTTTTCTGTGACTCCCATGTCTGTATCATTTAGTCATTTGTCTGTTGGCCTATATGTTCTTTTCCTATTGACTTGTAGGGTTCTTTATAAATTCTGGATACTAATTCTTCATTATACATGTTGTTTTTGTTCACTTTTTGAGACTCCCGGAGGTAGCAGAGCATCTGGCTCTTAGTAAGAGGTAGTAATTATTTGTTGACCACGTGAATAAATAAATGTTGCATAAACACACCACGTATTGGACACTCACTCTGTAGCTCACAACAGGGCTGTGGTATTTTCATTACAGCCGACCCGTGAGCAGCACAGGTTTGAAATGTGGGCCCACTTATATGCACAGACAGTTTTGATCAGTACAGCACAGTACTGTAAACGTATTTTCTCTTCCTTACAATTTTCTTAATCACATTTTCTTCTCTCCAGCTACCTTAATCGTAAGAATACAGTATAAAATACATGTCACACACAAAATATGTGTTAATCAACTATTTCCATTATCAGTAAGGCATCCAGTCAACACTAGGCTATTTATAGTTAAGTTTTGGGGGAATCCAAAGTTATACACTGATTTTCTAGTGGGTGGGAATTGGCACCCCTTATCCCCACCTTGCTCAAGGTCAATTGTATTTAGCTATGAAGACCACACAAGTAGGTACATTAAATATGATCCAGTGAATGCTAAGCCCTACTCATGTCTGAATCCCTAATTCTTAGGGCAGGACCTTCTACAGAATAGCCGTTCAATAAAGACTGAATGAATTAAAAACCAGAATGGAAAAAATCAAGAGTATCCTCCCTCTCATGTGCCTGAGAAACCAAATTTTCCATCCATCCCATAATAAGTGATGTTTTTAAAAAATCCTAATACAGCCTGGCATGCAGCCAGTACAGAAGAATGTATTCCATCTCCACCCGGCTCCAAATCTCCTGATCTCCACGGCAAAATGGGAAATTAGAGCCAGAGTGGATACCTCACAAGAAAAGCAAATAAATATGAAATGAACACTCTGGGCCACTTGACTCAACATAGGGAATTCAAGCTAAAATCTGATCATTTCATCCACTGTTTCTTCCACTGGGGACCAGGGAAAGGGGCTGAGGAGCCAGGCAGCCTCTCCTCTTGCCTCTCTCTTCCTCCCTCTCTTCTTTCCACATCTGCGTCTCTCTCTGCCTCAAGGTGCTCCTGTTTTTTGTGGGGTTTTTTTTCTTTCCAGATTATTGTTCTTTTCTATGTGGCAATGATCCCTGGATTTTCCTGGATTGTCATGATTTCTGTTGAAAGACTCTCACAGCAGAAACACCACCCACATTTATATACATAGAAATATGTTTCTTTTCTTCTGCTTTCTTGCTCCAACAGGGTTCTGTGGAGCTATTGGGCTTAATTATTTCTGGCATTTTGCCCATCAAAATGTGCAATCCTTCAAAGGGATGGAAATGACAGTGAATCTGCCTCCTCCCGAGCAACTGAGGTTTTCATTTGAATCCTGTTGTCTTGGAAACAAGTGAGTTTCATTGAACATACACCTACCATAATGGTTAAAACATCAGCTAGACGCATGACTCCCACACAAGCCATTCTCTGTCTTGTTCCACTCACACGTTGGTTGGCTGCTGGAGTGGAAACAGACTGCGAGTCAAGACATCCGGATGCCAACCTTATCTCCGAACCTATCCACGAGGCTCTAGGCAAGTCGTATAACCTTTTTGAGACTTTATTCCCTTATGAAAAAAATGGGTATAACACTACCTCTTCTGTGGATCTCAGACACATTGTGAAGAGTGAAAGAGAAAATAAATTTGAAAAGCACTTTGAAAAGTAGCAAGGCACCCCCTAGTTCAGCCACACTGGGATTAAAAGTAACAGGTCAGTCATCAGGGAAATGTAAATCAAAACTACAATAAGGTTATCACCTCACACGAGTCAGCATGGCTAAAATCAACAACACAAGAAACGACAGGTGCTGGTGAGGATGTGGTGAAAAGGGAACCGTCTTACACTGTTGGTGGGAATGCAAACTGGTGCAGCCACTGTGGGAAGCATCTGGAGGTTCCTCAGAAAGATAAAAATAGGGGCACCTGACTGGCTCAGCCAGCAGAGCATGCGACTCTTAATTTTGGGGTTGTGAGTTCAAGCCCCACAATGAGCATAGAGCTTACTTAAAAAATAAAAAGATTAAGAACTGAACTACCCTACGATCCAGGAATTACACTACTAGGTATTTATCCAAAGAATACAAAAATACTAATTCAAAAGGATACGTGCACCCCAATGTCTATAGCAGCATTTCTACAATAGCCAAATTATGGAAACAGCCCGAATGTCCATTGACTGATGAATGGATAAAGAAGATGTGGTGTATACACACACACACACACACACACACACACACACACACAATGGAATATTACTCAGCCATAAAAAAGAATGAAATCTTGCCATTTGCAATGACATGGATGGAGCTAGAGAGTTTAATGCTAAGTGAAATAAGTCAGTCAGAGAAAGACAAATACCCATGATTTCACTCTCATGTGGAATTTAAGAAACAAAACAAATAAGCATAGGGGAAAAAAGAGAGAGAGGTAAACCAAGAAAGAGACTCCTAACTATGAGAACAAACTGATGGCTACCAGGGAGGAGGTGGGTGGGGAATGGGTCGAGCAGCGGATGTGATTCGGGAGGGCACTTGTTGTGATGAGCACCGGGTGATGTATGGAAGTGCCGAATCACTATATTGTACCCCTAATACTAATGTTACACTGTATGTTGACTGAATTAAATAAAAACTTTTTTAAAAAATAAGAAAGGTAAAAAATAAATAAAACACCTACTGAGACTTTGACCACTTCTAGATCTTGTTATCAGAGCCTGGAGCTTTCTAGGAGCCAAAGGAGCATCCACAGATCAGATTCAGATTCCTAGGAAACTCCAGTTTGGATCACTCACATCTGAAAGGAGATGTGGTATGTCAGACCTCTGCACATCCAAGCACTCTCTAGGAGCACCTTGAACAAAAAAACCAACCTAGTACCGTGAAAAATGTGATATCAAAGACCACTTTTATGTCTTCTATACACATTTAACATGTGGATGATCTCGGGTTAATTACATAACCTCTTTGGCTCTCAGTTTCCTCATCTGAACAATAGGAGATTTATACCTCTATATTTACTTTCCCATGACTGTTGAGGTTATCAAATAATACCTGTAACAAGATTTTTTAGTTGTAAAGCAGTATATTAACATCAATTATGAAATCAGAAAGGCAATAGGGGCAGATCCTGGCTTTGCCCCTTTGTGGATATGTGACACTTAAGCAAATTAACTTAAATATCCTGTGCCTCCGTTTCATCTTCCAGAAAGCCTGCTTTGGTATGCCAGATTTTAAGCATCTGTCACCA
The DNA here is from genome assembly GCF_023065955.2 of Ursus arctos. Taxonomy (NCBI): domain Eukaryota; kingdom Metazoa; phylum Chordata; class Mammalia; order Carnivora; family Ursidae; genus Ursus; species Ursus arctos. The sequence continues at coordinate 15,143,795 of NW_026623053.1, forward strand.
ATCAGCAATTAAATGCAAAAATGCCAAACCACCTACACCAAGAGAAAATTATTGCACATTGTAGCCAGCATGGGATAAACTTTTAGGTGTGACTTTTCATTTAAAATATTAAGCCATATATGAGCTGGTTGATAAGGTATAATCTCCCATGTAGTGACTTAGAGAGGGGTTTGGAACCACACTTTGAGATTTATATCCTGACCCCACCTTTGATCAATTGTGTGCTCTAGGGCAGAATACCTAACTTCTGGCCTCTATTTCCTCATCTACAAAAGGAACATAACGTTGGGGTGCCTGGGTGGCATAGCGGTTAAGCATCTGCCTTCGGCTCAGGGCGTGATCCCGGCGATCTGGGATCGAGCCCCACATCAGGCTCCTCTGTTGTGAGCCTGCTTCTTCCTCTCCCACTCCCCCTGCTTGTGTTCCCTCTCTCGCTGGCTGTCTCTATCTCTGTCGAATAAATAAATAAAATCTTTAAAAAAAAAAAAGGAACATAATGTTGTCACCTACTCATAGGGTTGTTGTAAGAATTAAATGATCCAATGCACTGAAAACAGTATATAAGAACATAATAAGCATGAGTAAATGTTAGCCAGTATTTTTCATCTCGGTCTTTTTATATCACTATATATCTGTTATGGTCACCCAGCAAAAGTAGAAAGGATCCCCACCCAAAGTTTGATTCCAGTGTCAAAACTGATGACACCACAAACACATATCAAGGCATAAAAAAGGCTTATTACTTACATACTTGAGGTCTCTGGGGGAAGGCAGGGCAGGGTTCTCGAGCAGGCCCAAAATTGCTTGAGACAACAAGGAAAGGAAACTATTCTGGGGTTTTGTGTGGTTGGAGTAGTGAGGAGTCTGGTATACGTGTTCCCACATAGGACAGGTTTCTGTCTCCTGCCAGTGCCCATTGGAAAGCTCACTTCCTTATCAGCCTGACCAGAGTGTGCCCCAAAGGGAAGAGGGGTGGGTACGGCTTAAAAGTTAAGTTAAATATCAAACAATAGTCTCTCCATTATAACATACGGGTACCCCACATTTCTTGTTAAGCCTATAGCTAAGCATAAGGAAAACATCTTGTTAGCAGCCACCTTCATTATTTTAATAGTTCTTCAGCTAATACTCCTGGGTTTTTCATAGATAATTACACTGTCTGTAAATAACGAGAATTTTCTATCTTCCCCTTCTAATAATTGTACCTCCTATTTATTTTTCTTATCCTAATGCATTGGCTAAAATATACAAAATTAAATATTAATGGTGACAGTGGACATTCTCACCTTGCTCCTGGCTTTAATGGGAATGCCTTTAGTATTTTGCATTAAGAATCATCTTACCTATTGGTTTGAGATTGATTTTTTTCCTACCATATTAAGAAAGTTTCCATACATTCTCTTAGTTTATTAATAGATGTTATCAGAAATAAATATTAATCTGTATTAAATGCCTTTATGAAATATACCATGATGAATTTACATTTTAACTATTTGTTATTATCTTGAATACAGGATTTTCCATAAATGAATGGAACATTTCTTCACTCAAGTGATTATTATTGGACATAGAATATCAGAAACTTGGACTTTAATCTTAGTTGTATTTTACTCCCCAGATCCAAAATTTAGGACCTTCGTGTAAGATTCACAAGGACTAAAATTAAGGATAATTTTTTTCTATGTACCATATTTCAGGTGAGGGGAAAGCTAAAAGGACAACAGACATATATTTTAAACCCTTTTATAATCTAGTGTGGGATTCAAATGAAAGTTTCCCATTTTTCATTTCTAATTATTCCAGGACTCACTTGAAAGATGTTCATTTAGATTTTTATAGCCTACATAAAAGACTTCTAAAAATCTTGCTCCTTCTCACTCCTCAGGTAATTTCATATGCTACCAGCAATTTGCATTATCTCTTTTGTTTAAAATAGAAGAGACCACTCTAGTCAACATAAATGCCATGAATGCAAACTGAGAACTGATACCACTTCCTGAAGGCTGGTTGAAGCCCTTAGTATATGGCTGATTCTTAACCAAAAAGAGTTTGCTAAAAAGCAAAACTCTCCAAAATCCTCAGCCTGGGTATTATAAGGACAGAGATGGAGTGAGGGCTCATGAGAGACTCGGATTTCCAGCAATGGGACACAAAGAATGAAAATGAGGCTCCGTGAAGTTGAGTAACTTGACCAAGGTCACAGAGCTAGTAAATGGCGACACCAGAATTGGATCACGAAACTTGTTAACTCTAAAATCATGTAGGCTTCATGCCGGGCTGATATTAGAGAACTCGGGGAACATCTTCTAAATGTCCATTGTCAGGGACTATTCAACGATTCCTAAAAGCAACACATATACTGTGTTATTTAGGACATTTTCAGCTGAAAATAGCAAGAAACCCCAGGTGCCAAGGCTTAAGCACAGAAGTCTAAGGTAAAGCAGCTACAGCATTGGTTCATTGGTGGCTAAACTTCATGGATCTGTCAAGGCTGCAGAAATAGTAGCAAGCACCATATCCTCACCCAGTAACATCCAAAGCAGGAAAGAAATCTTCTCCTAGTCGTGACGCTTACTGGGCAAGAAAAACTTTCTATGTCCCCCAGCAGACATCCCCTTAGATCTCCCTGGCCAGTGTTGGATTTGAAGCCCACTTGCTAAGGGGAAGTACTACAACTAACTCAAACTAATCATCATTTTCTCCCTGGAGCTAGGAAGGGCCCCACCATTCCTGGGGCATATGGCCACCCAGTACCTTAGCAAAATGGGGTTCATTGGCAGGAAAGGGGTAGAGTCACTGAAGGTGTGCAACAGACAATGCTGCCACATTCACATCACCATCCTCATCCACAGAGGTCCCAGTGGTTTGCCTTCGCCTTAGTTTCCCTGGATTTGTATCCTGCCGATGTCTGAGATGGGAGTGCTCAGAGTAAACAGAAAAGATGTCCAATCCACTTCTCACAACCAATGGCAACGAGTCAACTATGTAATGAAGCAACAAGGAAACTCAATCAAAGGGACAGGAAAACAATTGTAAGCAAAGATGACTTCTTAAAAGAAATTACAGTGAAACAAGCAGAACACAAGCTACTGGGGGGCCAAGAGGCTCTAAATCCAAATAAAGAGCTGAATTTCTCACACAGATTGATGCAAGCTCTACCCCTGCAGGACAACCTTGGCAGAAAAACTATAGACTCCTTCGAGGCATCATACCCTAGACAGAGAAAGTGAACATAGGGAAAGCAAGAAAATAAGAATAATAATAATATTTCATCCATATTATAATTATAGTCAATGAAATTCAATAAGCACTAAGCATCCACGAACCCCTTCAATACCCCCAAGCAATATGCTGAGCTACGCAGGAGCACCAGGCATGAATCAGACAAGGTTTCTGCCTTCAAGGAGCTTACGATGAATAAATCATACACTCGTAGGAAAATCTGCATTAAACAAATTGGTTTCCTCACTTGACTTTTGGTAAATTTAATTTGGCTAAATGACTTTGGAGGATTGATCTTCAGCAAATCAATCTGCGGCGCACGTGAGCAGCTGACTTTAGAAAGTCATAAGTGATATTCAGTGAATACAAACAAGCTGCTTTGATTGCTGAGAGGTGGGAGGAAAGAATTTCTAAAGGGACATTTGAATGGGTCTTGAGGAATGAGTAGGAGTGTAACAGACTTAGAGGGGAAGGGAATAGCGCGACAGGGCCTGTGTTGTGAAATCAGGTTCCAGCCCTCCAGCAGATACTCTCTCCACGCTCCCTCAAGCGAACAAAAAAGTATTTTAGGTCCTGCTCTCTTTTCAAAAATGACTGTTCTAGTTGGCCAGAAACAAGCACCACAACAAAGCCTGCCAAATTGAACAACCGTCTTTTTTTCAGTGGTTCCGACAGACCTCTGTTTGCCCTCCTGTTTGCCATCCTAGGCTCTTCCTATCTGCCACCACCGCCGGCCAAGTCGAGAGAACGTGAGTGGCGATCACGGGCATTCGAGAATGTTCCTCAAACTACGAATCCCTACCCAAGCCTGTACAAAGGCAACACATCGGTAAGGCCTTATCATTCCCTCATTTTCCCAGTTTGAGGAAAGCCCTTCAGGATCCACGTCTGGGATTCCTCCTCCGAATTTCCTGTGATAGTCCTCAAACAACTCTCTCTTAAAGGGAACACGCCCTTTATAGAGAAAACATGGTCCACTCTTAAACTTATTCAGATAAAGTCGGCCTTCTCTGGCCTCTTATCAGAGGAGGATACGCAGCAACCAAATTCGATAGCCAGATGGCTGTTTCTGAACATCGGCACTTTGTGGAGTCACTCGAGTGTATCATTTTTTTTTTTCTAAATACTTTTTTTTTCTCTTCCTCTGTTTCTCTCTGCATTGGAGCCTCCACCCATGAAATTGAAAGATTTCTAGTAGAAATTCCTTTGTTGCATCAGCTTTGGAAATATGGATTACAGTATTCTGTGAAAAACATTTATAACCCTGAACTGTGACTCAGACATTGTTGCATTCCTGGGGTTATAGATTTTCTTTCAGCTAAACTAAGGCTCTAAGTCACAGTGACAGTTGTAATGTGTGTAATACCACAGTACCAGATTCTATTACACACATATTTTTGCTAGAGGTTTACGATGTTAAAAATATTTCTTCTTTTTTCCAATACCTTTCTGTACCTGTTGTGTAAATATATTAGAACCTATAACACCAAAGTCAATTTCCAGATGAAATGTGCATAGCAACAGTAGTTTGTCCCTTAAAGAAAAAAAAAAGCAGGTGGGGGGAGGGGAGTGCTACATACAAGCTAATGATATTCAAGCACAATATTGAATTGTAATAAAAGATGAATGAGAGAAAGTGTGTGTCATTGTGAGGGATGGAGAAGGTTACGGAAAGCTGAGGCCAAGAAAGGATTTATCATGGGTGTTGCTGCAGGCATTGTGTTGAGAAATCTGCAGACTTATTTGCAAGTGTATTTTATGGGAAAATAGAGCAGTCTACTGAGGAAAGAATTTCTAAAGATTATCTTTTATACAAGATTAAGCTAAAACTTAGGAAATATGTGAGAGAAATCGCAACTGATTCTCCAGGGAGTGGAACTTCCAATTCATCAGTGGGTCCTGTCAATTCCATAAATGCAGGAAGAGGTCTTTGTTAAAGTGCCACTGGTACTGTAATTTTTCAAGGCAGGTGAGGAAAGGCACACATGGAAAAATGAAGTGGACTTAATTAGCACACCCTCTTGCAAAGCCTGAATCCACTAGAATCATGCCAACAAATCCTTCCCGCTTTCTTCAGCATCCAAATTTTAGTTAACACTCACAACAGTTCTCCTGGGTATTTAACCACATTTCTCTTTCTCCTGTAAGAATCCAGTGTGACGAATACTTTTATAGGGGAAAAAAAGATGATAGAAGTTGACGAAATCAGGGGCGCTTGGGTGGCGCAGTCGTTAGGCGCCTGCCTTCGGCTCAGGGCGTGATCCCAGCGTTCTGGGATCGAGCCCCACATCAGGCTCCTCGGCTGGGAGCCTGCTTCTTCCTCTCCCACTCCCCCTGCTTGTGCTCCCTCTCTTGCTGGCTGTCTCTATCTCTGTCGAATAAATAAATAAAATCTTTAAAAAAAAAAAAAAAAAAAGAAGTTGACGAAATCACCTGACGCAGAGAGTTTGAGAAGATAACCAGACCAGAGATATTCAGAAATTCCTTCTGTTGACTAAGTTTTAACTTTCTATACTTTTTTTATCTTCCGCTTAATCAATAATTAAAAGGCAAAATTAACTGAGTGGCACTTGGTCTTCCCTTCCATAGCTTCTACATTCATGTGGAAGTGGTATATGAGAAAATGATCTCAAGGAGACAGAATGAGAAGAACTGACAGACAGAGTGACCCAGTCAGCTGCGTATTCCTCAGAGTTTGTTCTCCCCCACGAAAGAAGGAATAATTACGATTTGGGGCCAAATTCAGCTCACTCGGTAATTACTAAATGAAAACTTCGAGAACGTATGGGCTTTCGGTTTTTTGTGGTATTTGCTTTTGGTTTTGTTTGTAGGGAGTATCTAGTACCTCACAGTCCTGTTTCATTTGTAAATCCAGAATTCCATAAAGAGAAAAATATTACAATTCCTGTAATATGTATCAAATACCACAAAAATGTGTATGCCCTCTGATGTAGTAATCCTACTTAGATGAATCCTGCTACAGAAAATTATCTAACATGCAAAAATATTTTCTATTTCCAATACAGAAGGAGGAAATACTCTCAGTTAGGCACTCAATAGTCACATTCTTTCTCTTATTTCCTTGATAATTCCCTTAATAATGTATTTGAGGGGAACTGGCACATCCCAGAGGTAGCTCATGGCAATGATTAGTCCAAGAACAAGTATGAGACCCAGTTCTGTTCAAGGAGTTGTAAGAGAAAGCCTCCTTAGAGGGATTCCCAAAATAGAATTACTAAATCAAAGGGTATAAATATTTTTAAGGCTCTTAATATTTGGCAAAGTTTTCCTCTCTTCCTCCCTCTCCAAAAAAAAAAAAAAAAGTACATTTTTTTTTTAAATTCCTTTTCTACCTGCCCTCTTGCTTCCTGCTTCAAATTCAACTGCATAGAAACGTGAAGTTTGGAATTGTGGCAGCCATCTTGAAACTATTATGGAAGGGCCTGTGAATCACAGATATTGGCCTGTCACTCTGATCAACTCTGGAGCCATCTGCTTTCAGACTGCACTTCAAAAGTATTCTAACTGAAATACACCTGTGTAATAAAATATTACAGTTTTTCAAAATGATGCTTATGAAGTTTTTTGGCATGATGTAAAAGCTCATGATTTAACATTAAGTAAAAGACTGGCAGGTTACAAATCTGAATTTAGAATGTAATATCAGCCACGTGCAAATATGCATAGAAAAAAAGGGAAATGGACAACACAAAATGTTATGAATATTGGCCTCCAGATGATGCGATCATAAGCCATTTGTCCCTCTATATTTTCCAAGTTCTATACAGTCAGTTTATGTTACTTTTACTGTCGGAAGAAAAAAAGACAAACAATAAAGACTCCTATGAGATCAGAGAATTAAACTAAGATATTCTGTACTAACTCAAAAATAGTAGCAGGGTAAATATGGCCAAGTATCATTTTCTAGCCTAAGAGCCATGAATTGTGATCATCTCCAAGGCCCTCACTTATCTTTGTAGCCAGAGGGGGGGCGGAAATTGTTGAATTAAGTACTTTCTCTGATAACTAGATGTTCTAATCTCACCAGTAACAAAATAATCACAACTTTTTCTTTTAGAATAATAAAATCAGGGGCGCCTGGGTGGCTCAGTCGTTAAGCATCTGCCTTTGGCTCAGGGCATGATCCCAGCGGCACGAGATCGAGCCCCACATCAGGCTCCTCCGCTAGGAGCCTGCTTCTTCCTCTCCCACTCCCCCTGCTTGTGTTCCCTCTCTCGCTGACTGTCTCTATCTCTGTCAAATAAATAAATAAAATCCTTTTAAAAAAAGAATAATAAAATTGATTTTATTAGTTTTACAAAAGCAACTCTTGCTCTTTGTGGGGAAAGAAAAAAAAAAAACTTCAAGCAAAACAGAATACGTTCTAGAAGTAAAAGTTCCCCACCACACCAATCCTTGGAAGTAAACGCTATCAGTGGATCAGTGTGCCTTCTCCCTTTCTGTTAGGCCAAATACAAACTTTTTTTAAAAAAAAACACAAGTTCTAACTTGGCATTACATTGTGGACATTTTTCTACGTCTATATATAAGATTACCTCATTCCTTGTAATGGCATCGTGGTGTTCGGTTGAACAGGAGTACCACAATTTATTTAATGGACATTATGGTTGTTTAGAATTTCTATTACTGAGTTTGAAGGGACTATCAATAATACTCTTCATTTTCCTATTGGATTCCAGAATAATTAAAAGACAAAGACACAGGATTCAGATATAGAAATCAAATGTCACTTTCATGACCAATTTAAGTGGGTTCTGGACAACGTGGCTTAAGTGGGAGAGCCAAGTAAGTTTGCTAGTAAGATCCCTACCACCACCATCAGAATGTAACTTAAACCCCAAAACGGCAGGTTACCCCAAAGGCCAGAGGTCACCCTATGATCAAGAGCTGGTAAGAGCACAGCTTCATGCAGCAAGCCCAATCAAGGAGAGGGGGAAGAAGGGACCAAACAGAAAGTGCTCGGCCGTTTGTCCTAAACACACAAATAAAAAGGGTCTCTCCACCCCAGGGTTAAGGTAGGTGAGGAGATGGGCCAAAAGGACAAGAACATTAGTCTGATGGCATTCCCTCCACATGCACACATGAAGCCTGGAGAAAGGATTCCTCTGCCCTCACTGTCCCAACTATTACAATCCTAGTGAATATCCTTGTACAAATAAACGTGTGCTATTATTTGAGTACTACTGTAGGACAAACTCCTAGATTGCCAGATCGAAAGACAAGGCGATTTCAAATCTCAAAAGGTATTTCAAAATTCCCTTCAAAAAAGTGTTATTGTTAGGAGTCAGTTGGACAGTGAGGTAGTCAGGGCCAGGGTCGCCAACAAGAAAATATGGAGTCAGGATGGCTAAGACAAAACAGCACCAACATCCTGTTTTCAACTTAGACAGGACCGCACTAGCATTCTGCTTTGCAGCCTTTGCAGAAACGACTTCTGCAGAACGTCCTAAAATAAAACAATTAACCACAAAGCATTTGTCCCTATCATGGGCAAGAGGCAGTTAAGACATCAGCCCCCAGATGTCAGCCCAGAAGATCTTCAGCACATTGACATTAATCTAATAGGGAGACCAATATGTGGCCAAAGCCCTCACTGGCACGACTCAGTACACCCTGGTGGCTTAAGACAGATCCGCAAAAGAACACATAAACACCCTTAAACTTAGAAACTCCAAGGGCAACCCTCTCGGGTCCCCTCCCTCTCCAGGAGCTTTATACTATCGCTCAATAAAACTTTGCTTTGCTGCCCACCACTCTTCGTCTGGTCTACCTCTTCATTTTTTGAAGTGGCCTGACCAAGAACCAAGGCAGAGAAATCCTGCAACAGTAACAATTTACACTCGCACCAACAGAGGGTAAGAATGCTTCTTTTGCCCCTCCCGGCCAACTACCCACACTATTTTTCATCTTATCAAACCGCTATATAACAATCTGTTGTCTTAGACTACCAATGAAGTTAAGCGCTTTTTCATAAATTTCCTGGGCACTTATATCTCTTCTCCCATGCCTGCCCGTTCAGGAACATGAACTTGTTTTTCCAGCAGTGATATCCCATTGGTTTTCACCTTCCAAACTCTCTTGCCAAGTCCTCTTGCAAACAACTGCACGGATTTATGAGACGTCCAGATGGGGTTAGAGGTAGCACCTCCGGGAATGAATTCAGGTTTTCCTGGAAATATAAGCCAAGCAAACATGTTCCTTTGGCTTTCATAAAACCACATCCCAGGGAAATTATTTAACCAGTCTGTACACAACTACAGTATTAAATGCCAAAGTATCATTGGGAGCCAAGAGGTCAAACTTGAGGTCTAGCTCTGCCATTTAATAAACTTGGTTACCCGGGGCAATCCCCTAAATCTCTCTAAATTCCGGTGACTTCCTCTAGCACAGGACAGCGGAATGAGATGAGCTAGATGGGAAGCTGTCAAGATTTCTTTTTAGCAGAACTGTTTGTGTGAGTTCAAAATATAAAAGAGAAAAAGTCAGAGTGACTCTGTTTGAAGCCAAGATGGGAAACCCTAAGCCTCAGCTAAACAGCATCCAGCTTGTCCCCCCCCCCGGTGGCCCCTGATATTACTCCACATAGAATTCTTAGAACCTCCGCAGGCCCAGCTTGCAAACCACTGGACTTAGAACCATCCAGTAGCCCCCAGCACTGCTCTAGACAGGATTGAAAGGAAGGACAGTTCTGACTCACTCTAGCATATAAACAACTGCAGCTACATTTCCTAAGGGCCTGTTTCATTTACAGGTGCTTCTAAATTTGAAAATAACTCAGTAAAAAAACTGACACAAATAGCACTAGCATCTGTAACAGAATGACTCCAGGTTAGAATGAACTCCAGGAACACTTGAACACTTAAAATACCTAGATTTGGAAATATCTAATATTAATGTTTTATAAGATTACCTTATGGGGACCATAGCATGAAGCCTTGCCCTAAGGGTAAGGGTGGGATTTCCCCTTGATGGGACTCATCATTTATATTGTTGATTGGCTTAAGAAGACATCAGTGCAGGGGCGCCTGGGTAGCTCAGTCATTAGGCCGCTGCCTTCGGCTCAGGGCGTGATCCCGGCGTTCCTGGATCGAGTTCCAAATCGGGCTCCTCCGCTGGGAGCCTGCTTCTTCCTCTCCCACTCCCCCTACTTGTGTTCCCTCTCTCGCTGGCTGTCTCTCTGTCACATAAATAAATAAAATCTTTAAAAAAAAAAAAAAGAAGACATCAATGCAACAGCAGAAAACAGGCTTTAGGAAAAAGCCCTAAGAGGGGTGAGGAAAGAGTATCCTCAGACTGGCTACATAATTTGTGAGGCTCACGCCAAAATGAAAACATGGAGCCCCTTGTTCAGTAATTACCAACAACTTCAAGATGACAATGGCGGAGCATTAAACGATGTGTAAGATGATAATTTTTTTAAAGATTTTATTTGTTTGAGAGAGAGAGAGCACATGCGCACACGCCAAGTTGCAGGGGGGCAGGAGCAGAGGGAGAAGGAGGGAATCTCAGCAGACTCCATGCTGAGCACAGAGCCCAATGAAGGGCTGGATCTCAGGACCAGGAGATCATGAGCTGAGCCAAAATCAAGAGCTGGTCGCCTAACCGACTGCACCACCCGCGCTGCTGTGTGTGAGATGATTCTAAGGGCGGGACCTCCTGCACCTGTACAGAGGGCTGGTCTGCCAGTAAAGCAGGGCTACACCACCCCGAGGTCGAACGGTGAGTTTGGCCCAGACTCTGAGGAACAGTGATGCCTGAGGCATGTCTGGTATGAGCATGAATACGAGGAAGTCAAGCTGACCCTCAGAAGAGCCTGGGAGCAAGGCAATGAACTGTAGGAAACCTGGCTCCTGACCTGCTAAGGAGTTAAGTAAACCATTCTCCGCGTGTCTCTGCCTTTGCCTTATCCAGGAGCCTTCAGGGACTCTCCTTAAAATGGTCTCCACTTAGGCTTTGGACTTTTGGAAAAGAGCTTCACAGAACTGCTGACGGAAGAGCCCAGCTTCCTCTCCAGGGGACGCATGTGGGTCACAAAAGGGGACAGCTGTGCCTAGCAGGAGGGGGTGGGCACGGGTAAATAAGGGCTAGGAGACAGCAGCACCAAGCGCTGTGCAAACGCTGGTGAGAGAGCGATGGTTTCCTCTTGGGAGGGCGGCAGAGAAAACTCAACGGCACTGAGGGGAGAACGTGAGAACGACCCCGCAAGAAAGCACAGGTGTCAGCCAGTGGGCAACGTCACCAGGGGAGGGACAAGTAAAGTAAGTTGTCACAGACAAATACACTGTGCCATGGCCTTGGCTTTGGGGTATTGCAGAAGGACCCCCCAAATTTGCGCTATCCTTCCTTTGATGTAGGATGTGCTTTGGTATGGTCTCGGGGAAATCACTCCCTGACTGAGGGTGAATTAATGAAACAGTGTGCTTTTAGACTTCTTTGTAAAGATATTTTTCCGAATTTGTGTCAGATAACTGCCAGGCCCTAGGAATGACCCACTCACGCAGGCTATTGATGGCAAATGACCTCATCCTCGGTGGGCCGGAAACAACTCAGTTGACACTATTTTTGCTCAGTTTCCAAAATTTCACAAAAGATTTAAATAAATAAATAAATAAGTGTGTGTGTGTGTGTGTGTGTGTGTGTGTGTTCAGTGGATAAACACTGCAGGCAACAAACAGGTGAAGCATTCGCAGCATGGTGATGCCTGCATTTCTCACGTCACCTCACCTTTGCCTTCTGTCGCTGAGCCTGTCTCGGTGGTCTCTGTTTTCACCCACAAGCAGCCGGACATCTGTTTGAGTTGCCCCAAGGAGAATACACACACACTAAAGCGAAGTGAGCAACACAGACCTGGCTAACGCCTGGCAGGGCAAGACGGAGAAGGAGACCTGCTCCGCTCACCCTCACCGCAGAGCAAACACGGCACTTTCACGCCTCACGGTCTTTCTTCTGCTGCGGCAGCTCTGGGAGTTTCTCCTGCTCCCTTTCCACCCGGGTCCCAGTTGCCTGGCTCCTCTCATCCTCCCACCCCACCCCCTAACTTTCAATTCCTTACCCTCTTAATACACTGAGCAACTCCACTTGTGTCTCATCGCTTATTCAAATCGACTTGGCTCGACTCGTCAGAGGGTCCACATTTCTTAGAAGTTGGACTGATGATCACTTTTGTCCTTGGGGTCTCCTTCCTTCTCCCAAATGTCTTATCAACGTATTTACCCCAAACAAGCAAACATTGTGCCTTCCCAGGAGGAATTCTGGTGAATTCAGGGATCTCCTTACAGAAGAACAGAAGCGGTTCTTCGTGGGGCTTGGAAGGATGCATGCTCCCTTGGGTTTATATGGAAGTGTTCCTCCTCTGTTGACAGAGGCAGCAGGACCCACAACTACAGTTTCAAGAAAATCCAGGCGGGCCTGTAAGAAATCAGAGTTGCTGCATTTGCAAGACTAGGTTGTGTCTTTGCTTTGAGGTCTCAATAATTGATGGAGGAAGGTAGTGTAAGCAAACTGAGCTTTCTGGAGTCTAGGCCCATTTTGTAATGTATGGGGCAGGAGAGGAGGAGTCTTCTTGGCAGACAAGCACTTTTTTTTTTTAAAGATTTCATTTATTCATTTGACAGAGATAGAGAGAGCCAGCGAGAGAGGGAACACAAGCAGGGGGAGTGGGAGAGGAAGAAGCAGGCTCCCAGCAGAGGAGCCTGATGTGGGGCTCGATCCCATAACGCCAGGATCATGCCCTGAGCCGAAGGCAGACGCTTAACCGCTGTGCCACCCAGGCGCCCCCAGGCACATCTTTTTAAAAGCACTTCCTATTCCTAAAACATTTCCTTCACCAAGTGCCTCCTGCCTAACCATTGTCATTGGGCTTCCCATTAGCCTGCAGTAGAAAGACCAGAATTCAGGCCCTCCCCCGTTTGACCTAACCTAATCTCTGCCCACTCCCCAAAAGGACCCTCAGCTTCTTCCCATCTGACTGAGCACCCTTCTCCGGTGGGTGGGCACATCTCTACCTTCCTGTTTTGCTCCTCTGCCTAAATGCTTTCTCACCATCCAAAGTCTCATCCGTCTGCTAGGTACATGTATTTTTTATTTGACTTTACCTATTTTTTAATACTTATTTGTGTGCAGTGAATACGTATTGCTTGTGTTACTTTAAAGTTACTTTAATTTTCCTAAAACATTTAGCTCAATTTTCAAAAAAAGTTTAAATTTTCCTTCCACCATAATTATCCCAATTGGGAGAAACGTTAATAATAATAATAATAATAGCTAGCATTTATTAATACCTACAATGAGCCCATCTCTGTGCTAAGTGTTTATTTATAAAGACATTATCTCATTGACTCTCCACAACTACCCTATGAGATAGATCTTCCCAATGTACAGATTAGAAAATTGAGGCTCTACAAGGTAATGTTATATAACTTGCACGGGTCTCCCTGCTGGCACATGTCAGAGCTGGGTGTGAACCCAGCTGATCCCCCACTCTCTGCCCTTAACAACCACTTGCGTTGAGCTAGTCCAAAAGACAAGAGCCATGGACTGCCTTTGTATTGTAGATAATTGCATCTTTGTCACTACTCCTACACTGTAACTTCCTTGAAAGCATTTTAGAGTTTTTCCGAGTGTTGAGCACAAAATTCTACACCTGATAAATGTATTTAATTTTCCAAACAACAAAACGAAGACCCAGAGAGCTCAAGCAACTGCCAAAGTCCCAGAGCCATTCTGACAGACCTGGGATTAGAAACCAGCACATCCGGAGTCAGCCCTGGTAACTTCCCACTAAACACATGGTCGGTGTTTAATATATATTTATTGAATGGATTTATTTCGGGGGTTCTCTTTATCTGATGGCCTTCTGGCCATATGATTTGGTCATAATTGCAAATTAGTTTGAGGACTGATAATTATTGGAAATCTAAATTATGATTTGATAACCCAAGTTTCTCAAGTAGGTTAAGTTGGCTAGATAAGAGTCAACGCCTAATACAATAGAATTCTCTGCCGATGTTCATTTTATTTAATGGAAAATAATTTTAAAGCACTGCAAAAAGTAGTGTCTGCATCAGTAGCGGCCAAAGGTATGCATGACAGACTTGCTTACTGAAACTGAGTATCAGATTTTATGAGAAGACACACGTTTCAAGTTAACCATCAAAGAATACCTAACTTGAAAATACCTTATATATATGTATGTATTCTATGACTGAGATTGTTGAAAAGTTATATTTTTTTAAGTTATCCACACCCAGAAGAAAAAAAAAAGTACCGAATTGAATAATTCTGTTTGCCACAGAACCGGGTCTAACCCCTTTACCACCAGCAGCTGGAAACCCTGACTCTGACCTGTGCCCATCCAAACCTTAGACATAGGTAACCGAGGTTACCAGAATTGTATAGAAGGTCCCCTTGAGGGCATATACATGTAAGTGAATAAAGAGAAAACTTTCTGATCTTTAAAAGAAATTACAAAGTAATACATGTTCATTATTTTGAAAATTAGTGAAGAGAGAAAAACAGAATCATCCACAATCCTGTTACCAAGTGATAATCATCATAAGCACGTTTACGTATCTCCTTCCAGACTTCTAAAAATGCACAAATGCATTTTTTTCACACAAAAAAATGGGATTATACTTTATACGCTGTTTTATAAACTGCCTTCTTTCCTTCACATGTGGTTAACAACCTCCTAGAACAGCGAGTTTGCATACACATTACTGCCTGGTGTCCACATCATACAGCACTGTCTGTCCGCACCACCACGCGAAGCAGGTACAGACACTTGACTAGGCAGCACAGGAGCAAGATGGCCTATCTGGATGCTTCGGACCGGCACATTGTAAGAGATGCTCTCGTTGCCCCACTTTCTTGGGGTCCACTTCTCTGTTCTACAGCTGCCGGGGACAGCCCTTCTACATAATTCCTCAGAGAGTCCCGACGGGGATTGAACTCCAGTTACCCAGAGCTGACTGTAGGTTTAGCCCACTAACAGAATGTATTCCTGTTACTAATCTCTCTCCCACAAGGAGAACAGATGGTACACAAATTACCACCCCATCAAGTTACCTGTAAATTTATTCGGTACCCACCTTGGACGCCAAGGGATCCATATCTCTGTGGTCTCCACCCCTCTTCTCTTCCCACTAGGATCCTCTCAGGTTTTCCCACCTCTCTGTTCTGCCCCCAGGGCCCCAGCTCTTAACTTAATGAAAACTAAAGCTGTGAGCTGAGCACCCGACTCCATCCAGGCAAGGTGCATCAGGTCCTGAATAAGCTTTAGATCTTTTATAATCATTACTAGATATTCTTCAGAATAGAACATCTAGGGCGCCTGGGTGGCTCAGTCGTTAAGTGTCTGCCTTCGGCTCAGGTCATGATCCCGGGGTCCTGGGGTCCAGTCCTACATCAGGCTCCTTGCTCTGCAGGGAGTCTGCTTCTTCCTCTCCCTCTGCCCCTCTTCCCACTCATGCTCTCAATCTTGCTCTCCCCTCTCAAATAAATAAATAAAATCTTAAACAAACAAACAAATAAAATTCATGCATGTGCTACCTGAAATCATCCCAGTGGTACACATACCACAATTTGGAAAATACTATATTGAGTACATAAAAACCAGACTCAACATTTGAAGTAAGGCTCTGCTGTTTACTAAAATCTGTAAGCAAGAAGAAAAAAGAAGACACACATAGCAGGGTTTCAGCTCCCCACTTCTCTTGGTGGCTTCAAACAGCACACTGTTACACATCTTTATGCAGAACAAATATGCAGAACTAGCTTAGTGACTTGAATAAGCCATATAAAGGGTCTTTTCCAAGAACCGTTTTTCTTTCCAGTCAAGTGAGGGTCTCTTAGATCCAGGGGACCTGCAGAGAGAGGCCTCTCGGGGCCAAGGGGAATGGGTACTTCCCGCATGAGCAGGGCCGTGGAGTTTCCCGCAGCTCACAGCCTTACTTGTCACAGCATTATTCCAACCAAAGCTCTGTATTCCACCATTCCTCTGTCTTGCCAAAGATTTCATCCCTAACAGGAAAAGGGAAGAAGGTGGGCCAAGACAGAAAAAGGAAGGGGTGAGAGAATCCCGCCTCGCCCCTTCTGAACTACAGTCTCTCAATCAGTCCCCATGACTTGTTGTCTTCCGGCGTGCAGAACAGAAAACGCTGCCAACACACGGCACCCTGGCCATGCTGTCCTGTCCAGGCAGAGCTCAGACAAAACCCAGCGGCAGCCCTGCGGGGAGGGGACCCAACTCCTCTCTGATGACTGACACGTTGTAGAGACAGCAAGTAGGTATCTAGGTAGAAATGCCCTCCTGAGCTGCCCTATAATTTGTACGACAACCTGCTGCCACCAGGGCCTCCGCCCGCAGCGTCCGGAGGCATCGCCTCACTCCCACGTCTAGCAATCGTGTTGCTCCCGTACTTGCAAAAGAATTAGCTAGACGGAAAACAAAGCGAATTTTTTACCTATCAAGTATGTAAAGGCACCTCAAATTTTGTGGGATATTTTTATGATTATAAATGTAGTAGATGCTTCATGAGGAAATTTAATTCTTTTTTAAGATTTTTATTTATTGGGGCACCTGGTTAGCTCAGTCTGTTAAGCATCTGCCTTCGGCTCAGGTCATGATCCCGGGGTCCTCAGATCGAGTCCCACCTCAGGCTCCCTGCTCAGCAGGGAGTCTGCTTCTCCCTCTGCCTTTCCCCACTGGTGCTTCTTGCTCTCGCTCTCTCTCTCTAAATAAATAGAATCTTAAAAAAAAAAAAGTTTTTTTTATTTATTTGACAGAGAAAGAGCGTGCACAAGCAGGGGGAGCGGCACTAGCAGAGAGAGGGAGAAGCAGGCTCCCCGCTGAGCAGGGAGCCTGAGGCTGAACTCGATCTCAGGACCCAGGGATCATGACCTGAGTCGAAGGCAGATGCTTAACAGACTGAGCCACCCAGGCGCCCCGGAAATTTAATTATTTTAATGCTAGGGTTTTTTTTAATCTGATAGGTATAAAAGAGTAAGGAAAAATAATATCCAAAGCTAATATCATTTTTGCTATTTTAGTATTCTCTCCAGTTTTTTTTCTGTGCATTTTCACATCCTCAAAGATTGAACCATATGTTCAATTTTTATCAATATTTTTAGTAGAAATATTTAATATTCTTATAAAGGATGATGTGTTTATTAGAGAGAACATAACAAAAATAAAGAAAAACAAAGATAATCATTCATGATCCTACCACCCTGAGACAATAGCAATAATATTTTTATTATTTGAGGTATAGTTTTTTTTTAATCCTGACTCATTTACTTAACTTTCTACATAAGCATCAAAATGTTTTGCAAACATCACTTGTTTGTGGAAAGGTCATAATTAAGTTTTTTTTTTAAGGTAGACTTATTGAAATGTACTTACTATTTACTATAAAATAGTAAAATTCGCTATTTTTCGGTGTACAGTACCATGAGCTTTGACAAATATATATACAGTTGAGTAACCGCCACCAAAATTGAGATGTTTTCATTAGCATTTTCATCACCCCAAAAAGTTCTCATGCCCTTTGTCTGGAGGCAAACATCATTTTGAATAGCTTATATTCTTACGTCTACAAAAACCTGCACGTAGGGTCTCAGTCAGTAGAGCACGCGACTCTTGATCTCGGGGTTGTAAGTTTGAGTCCCACGTTGGGTGGAGAGATTACTTTAAAAACAAAATATTTTTTTAAAAACCCTGCACATAAATATTTATATCAGCTTTATTCATAATTCCCCAATATTGGAAGCAACCAAGATGTCCTTCGATGGGTAAATGGATAAGCAAACTGTGGCACATCTATTCGATGGGAGATCATTCGGCAATAAAAAGACATGAGTCATCAAGCCGCAAAATAACACAGAGAGGGAAGCTTGGTAAGTGACAGAAGTCAGCCTGAACATCACGATTCTGATACACGGCATTCTGGAAAAGGCAATATTCAGAGACAATACGAAGATCAGGTGTTGCCAGGGGCTGGGAGACGGAAGAGAGCAGTAAATAGGCAGACAACAGGCAACTTTTAGGGTAGTGAAAGTATTCTGTATGATACTGTAATGCTGGATACATGACATTAAGCACTTGGCAAAACCCACAGAACTGCACAATACAAAGAGTGAACCCTAATGTCAATTACAGACTTCAGCTAATAATAATGTATTAACATTGGCTCATCAGTTATAAGAAATGAACCACACCAACGCAAGATGCTAAAAATACAACAAACTGTTGTTGGTATAGAGGGAATATATGGCAACTCTCTGCACTTTTGTTCAATTTTCCTATAAATCTAAAACTGCTCTAAGAAATAAAGTACATTCATTTTTTATATATATTATGTGTCCATATATGCAAATCAATTATATATAAGTGAACAAGTGAACCTCTCCCTACAAAAAAGAATCACTCTCTGAAAGACTTGCTATCAGCTTGAAATAGTCCTCTGTGTGGGGTAAGAGCTCAGTAATAAACAAGAGACTAAAAGAGCAAGAGAAAGAAAAAGAGAGGCAGGCACAGAGAGGCATTTTATTTTATTAGATTCAACACACAAGGAGGAAAGACAGGGGGGGAAATATAGAACCGGGTTGGGCAAAGATCGGATAACAAAGAAGAGAAGCGGGTAGAGGAGGGAGATTGTCAAGAGCCCCAAAGTCGGGGCAGGAGAGATTTCTCAGGACTAGACGTCTCTCCATCTGATGGCGGTGCTCTGGTACAAGGCCGGAGCGCAGGACAGGGAGGGCCTCAGGAGGTGGTGGCCCAGGGCCCCGGGCCGGGCGGTGGGCAGCAGTGTATGGGCCCTTCTTGCAGGCCTCAAGGATGACCTTGAAGGGTCCAGCAGGGGCATAAGCTGTGTCTCTATCAGGTTCCCAGTGTCAACCAGCTACGCCCCAAGACCCGACCTTTCCTGCCCACCTGCTTGTACTCACTAACCTTTGTCACTTTTTGCCTTACGCTCTTATTTCTGGTTAACCTCTTACCGCAGACAAATGAACCCCAAACCGCCCGTCGGGTGATGGCGAGTGCCCTGACAAGACTTGCAGCCGGCCCAGACCCCCCACACCGTGTGAGCTAAACCCCTGACTCATGCCTATGCGGAGGGACTGGAAAGTGATCCCAGGAGTGACTGGCAATTGCCTTCCCCTCCTCGTAATACTAAACTCTCCGCCCCAGGAGGAGCCTCAGCCTCGTTTACAGAGCCGCACAACGTGTGTACGGGCATGTTTCTTGAAGGCGCAGGCACGACCTTACGCTGGCCTCCACATACCATGACAAGGCTCCCCTCTCTAAACAGTCATCCGAACCCTAAACAAACCCATTCGTCCCCTACCGGGGAGTCATGGCTTTGGAAGCCATTCCTGTGATATCCTTAATCGCTACAAATAAAGTTTCCTCCGCGCACCATCTCACCTGGTGCAGTTTCTATGACTCGCCGAGGAGCAAACTCACGTTGGTTCCGCTACACCAGGACCGGGCTGCGCAATGGGTCACCGAGCAGACCCTCAGAACAGGGACCTTTGGGGGGCCACCCCTAGGGAACCCACTCTTCAAATGTCACAGCATAAAGTGATGAGTGACGTGGGAAACAAAGGCAGAAGAAAAATTATTAAAGTTCCTCACTCCCTACAGCCCACCGACGAGTCCTTGAGACAGGCAGCGTGACCTTCCTCTAGGGACTCAGCTGCCTCCGTGTTAAAACTTAGCTAAGGGCAAAAGGCAAACCTAGCCCGAACAACCCCCCCAACCAGGATGCTGTAAGTCTACTGTAATGTATAAAAATTCCTTTGGAAACTTCCTTTATCTCTAAATGCACCCCCCCCCAAGATACGTGTTGGCAATCATCCCCCGAGCTTATACATATCGGCATGTACCCACCGATATACCTCTGAAGGGTCTCATGACTAAGGTTTTATTTAAAGGTCTCATGACTAAGGTTTTATTTATAAATGACCTTTACCCCCACAACAGCTAGCCCTCTCAAGGTCCTGGAAACCTTGCTTCCAAAATTCCTTAGAGACTTACGCTATCCCTAATCCCCTCCCAACTTGAAAGTATAGAATGAGCCACTCCTCATGACCCCACCGCAGCTCTTTCTGCCCACAGGTCCTGTCCCCATAATTTAATAAAATCACCGTTTTGCACCAAAGATGTCTCAAGAATTCTTTCTTGGCCGTCGGCTTCCAACCCTAACGTCTTTCCTACATCAATGAGGTTACATGAGCAGGGAGTAGGGCAGAAGACAGACCCAGTGCCAGCACAGAGGTCAAGGCTGTAGCAGTGGAAGCAGGATCCACTGACATTCTCTGCCTTGGGGCCCAGCTCCCCCAACCAGGGGCACTGTCACTGAATAACAAGTGCTCATGTGCCCTGGGAACTCCTGCTTCTTACAATCCTGTTTCTTTCTGGCAGCCTCGAGCTACGTCTGCTGTAAGCAGAAAGAGTGAGGGGTCCCCAGAAAAAAAAAGATGAGACCTAGCTTTCGTGACACTAGAGAAGTCATTGCAGGCCTCCAGCTATTTCCCATGATCTCTGCCCTACTTGCCCAAACACACTTCTCAAGAAGACTTTTCTGGAAAGTGTCAGAATTACAAAGAAATGCAAAAACCACAGTAGTTAAGGATTTTAAGGGAACAAAGGGAATGCAAAATCTAACAGTCTCCACCAGGCCAGGAAATAGGATATCACAGACAATAAATCAGTGGTAAAACTCCCAGTGCTATTAAAAGTAAGCGAGACCCTGCATTCCTAACCTGAGATAAGGAACCCAAGACCCCATCCAGTTTATACCGGTTCTCAGAGCGCGCCCACAACCCCTTCTCCCGTCGGACAGTTCCTGAAGCTTCAGGATAAAAGTCTCCACCCTAGGGGGAGCACAAGCTTCATTAACATAACATGGAACATAAGAAATAGCAGGAAGATCCATAGGAGAAGGAAGGGAAGAATGAAGGGGGGGTAAACAGAAGGGGGAATGAACCATGAGAGACTATGGACTCTGGGAAACAAACTGAGGGCTTCAGAGAGGAGGGGCGTGGGGGATTGGGATAGGCTGGTGATGGGTATTAAGGAGGGCATGTATTGCATGGTGCCCTGGGTGTTATACGCAAGTAATGAATCATGGAACATTACATCAAAAACTAAGGATGTACTGTATGGTGACTAATATAATATAATAAAAAATTATTATTTAAAAAAAATAAGGAGATATATATATATATGTGCGTGTTTTCTAAGTGGGCACCTTACACCTACCTGCCTTTACACTGTGACAAATCTCCCCCTTCTGAATATTCATCCTAAACCCTAAATTAAAAAAGCTGCTCACCCCTGCTTGGGGAGTCCCGGCTTTGGAAGTTACCTCTATCTGTACCTCACCAAGGAACCAACTCACGTTAGTGCAGTGACCATATGTCATCTCTGGTGAAGGTAAGTTGTGTTCCTGTGTGATCTTGGCCTCCCTGAGCAGCTCCTCCTGGGTCAGTGGCCACTCACACTGGGGCTTCTATCACTGCCAGGACTGGTCCTGCCTCCCCTGAACCCGAGGGAATGTTTGTGTGTGTGCTCAGACACTGACACATGGACTTGAGACCGTCCGAGCCATCACCCTATAGTCCTGCCCATAGCAGTGCCTTTTCCTCTCGGGCCTTCTGAGCGCTGCCAGCAGTGCCGACCTTCGGAGGCCTCAAGCTCTTGGGAGGCCCCTCATAGGTCTGGTGACTCCGCAGTGCTTCCTTCTTGGCTCTTTGGCTTCTCGGCACCAATGTCAAAGCCAAGGCCCACCTCATCCACTGTGTCTGATTGTCCTCTTGATACTTGTCAGCTCCAGAATCCTCTGTGAAACCCCCAGAACTCCTCTTCCTCCTCTGCCTCCAGCCCAGAAAGGTCACATTACCTTCCTTTCCAGACCGCAGAACCAGTGGCCCCTCACCCCACTTGGTCAGACAGAAGATCAAGGGCAAAGTCCCAAGGTGGGGTCAGCACATGATGTCAGAGATCACAGGGCTGAAGTAAAGCAATGGAGAAAGGGAAGTTAAAGGAGGTGAGATCAGAGAGACACCTAGGACCAAATCACTTAGGCCTGGGTAGGGACTTCAGACTCTTAAGAGTGATGGAATCCACTGGAGGGTTTTGAGCAGAAGTGAGTTGTGATTGATTTGGGTCACTCTGGAAAATGTTTAGCCAGTAATCTGTAGGAGGACATGACGGGCAGCCTCTAAAATGGTTCCCAGCAATTCCTGCCTCCTCGTGTGAGTGCCGTGATATTGGGACTTACATATGATTTCATAAGAAATATACATTTGGTCTTCCCCATGCTCCGAACAGAGCTCATAATACCCTTGGAATTTTCTAAGTGATGAGAGAGAGGAAGGTATCTTTGTTATTCAGGACAAGCCCCTTCCAACCACACCTCACTTTATAGTAACAAGATGATTAAGAGAAAACCCCTAGGTAACCTAAGGACGGCGGCTGGTTGCCAGGGGAACCAAACTTGATTCTAGGATTGCAACTTCCAGCCCCATTCCAACTCCAGAAAGAGGCTAGAGACCAAATTCAATCACCAGTGGCCAATGATTTAATCAACAGTGCCTACATAAGAAAGCCTCCTCCATAAAAACCCCAAAGGATGAAGTTCAGAGAACTTCTGGGCGCAGGAACTCGCAGAGCTGCTGGGCGATTGGCACCTTGGAGAGGACATGGAAGCTGGCACCCCTTCCCACACACCTTGCCCTAGGCATCTCTTCCATCTAGCTGTTCCTGAGTTCTAGACTTTTTTTTTTTTTTTTTTTAAAGATTTTATTTGCCAGAGAGAGAGGAGTGGCAAGCGGAGGGAGAAGCAGGCTCCCCAACGACACGGGGCTGGATCCCAGGACCCTGGGATCATGACCTGAGCTGAAGGCAGAAGCTTAACCGACTGAGCCACCCAGGCATCTCTCAAGTTGTATCCTTTTATCAGAAACCAGTAATCTAATAAATAAATGCTTTCCTGAGTTCTGGGAGCCTTTCTAGCAAATTAATTGAACTGGAAGAGGAAGTCTCAGGAACTTTCGATTTATAGCCGATTGATCAGAAGCATAGGTGACAACCTGGATTTGTGACTGGCTCTTGAAAGCCCAGTTGTTTTCTCTTGTGAAACTGAGCCCTTAGCCTGTGGGATCTGATGCTATCTCCAGGTACAGGCATACCTTGGAGATATTGCGGCTTTCGTTTCAAACCACAGCAGTAAAGCAGATATCGCAAACGGAGTCAAATGGATTTTTTTATTTCCCAGTGCATATAAAAGTTATGTTTACATTATACAGTAATCTGTTTATTAAGTGTGTAATAGCATTATGTCCTTAAATTTTTTTTACATTCCTTAATTAAAAAATACTTTATTGCTAAAAAATGCTAACCATCATCTGAGCTTTTAGTGAGTCATAATCACTGATCACAGATCACCATAAAAAATAGAATAATGAAAAGTTTGAAATATTGCAAGAATACCAAAATGTGACACAGAGACACAAACTAGCAAGTGCTGTTGGAAAAATGGTGCTAATGTGTTGGAATAATGCGGCTAACACGGGGTTGCCGCAAGCCTTCAATTTATAAAAAACGTAAAATTAAAAAAAAAAAAGCCAGCAGTATCTGCAAAGTGCAACAAAGCACAGTAAAACGAGGTATGCCTACAGATCGTGTCAGAGCTAAGCCACACTGTAGGACACCCAGCTGGTGTCACAGAATTGCCGGGTGCGCGGAACACTCACACATCTGCCATTCGGAAGGGTTGTGAGTGTAGCAGTTTTGTGAGAGTAAAGGAGAGACAGACACACAAGAGGAAGTGAGCTTTTCCTTACGGTGCCTTCCTCTCATCCTCTCCCCTTGAGTGTGGGCTGGGCCTAGTTACTCGCTTCTGACAGAATACTGCAGAAGTAATGCTGGGCCGCTTCCAAGATTAGGTTACGAAAGACTGGGACCTTCTTCTTGCCCGGCCGCTCTGGCCTGCTCTCCCTCTCAGAGCCCTCGCCCAGGGGAAGCCAGCTGCCTGGTCAAGAGAAGGCTCTGGAGAGGTCCCTGTGACCAGGACTGACGTCCACAGCCAATAGCCAAGGAGGACCGGAGGCCTTCTAACAGCAAAGCGAGCAAACTCGGAGTTTTGAGGTGACGGCAGCTCAGCCAACCCCTTGATGGCAACCTCCTGAGAGGCCCAGAGTCAGAGGGCCCTGCGGTCAGCCAACCCCTTGATGGCAACTCCCTGAGAGGCCCAGAGTCAGAAGGCCCTGCGGTCAGCCAACCCCTTGATGGCAACCTCCTGAGAGGCCCAGAGTCAGAGGGCCCTGTGGGGGCGCGCCTAGATTCCGGACCCTCAAAAACCCTCCTGAGATAATAACTGCTGCGTCTAAGTTTTGGGGTAACTTGCCATGCAGCAGTAGATAACCAATACAGAAGGCAAGCGGGAAAGCAGGAAGACGGGGTTTTACAGGGCATGGAAACAGGCCATCCCCCCGGGGGTAACGGCGGTTTGGACCAGAAGGAGCAGTGGCTGAGGTAGGAATCAGTGGCACTGAAAATGACTTCTACAAAGTACCACTTAGTAATCGCTGAACAAACATTTATACCATTTCTACTCCTTCGTAAGAATTAGCCTAAGCAGGGACTAGAATTTCTGGGAAGACTGAATTGATTGACCCGGTAAAGGAGATGCCATGATACAGTAAAAGATTGTGTAACAGAGTCCAGATGACTCAAAAATATCTGTATACCTGTGATGGGTTGAACTGTGCACACCGCCCTCCAAAAAAAGAGTTGCGTTCAAGCCTTAACCCCGCATACCTCACATGGAACCTGATTTGGAGATAGGGTCCTTGTAGATGTAACTGAGAGAATACATTTCTGTGATTTAAAGCCCCTCGGTTTGTGGCACTTTGTTATCATGGCCCTAAGAAACTAAGACAATACCAAAAATGATCTCTCTTCGCCACCCACCGCCTTTCTAGGTTGTAAGGTACTGAAGTCAACCATTGGATCTCACCATCCTTCGGCACCAACACAGCCGCACGTCCAACAAGACGGTTACGGAATGCTTCGTGGCAAGGACGATGATCATTCATCTCTCTTCTCTTGCTTCCGATACACAAAAGATGAGTCTGCTGAACACATCAGAAATCCTTTCAATTACTGCTAATGGGTGACCAGCCTCTGGTTCATTCCACGGCAAATGAGGCCACTAAGAAGTTATCGGTAAGGAATTTACATTTTAGTAGCATGTTTAATTATGATACAACCACGACAGTCTCTTACACAGGAATTTAGCATGCAAGATTTACAGCTCTTAGCACAATTTTGGCCTTTGTTGTCTCAAAGAGCCTTGTTTCTGATGTTTTCTTAGCCGATCGACCTCTGTTACATTGTGTCAGACTGCCCCCTACCGATTTGGTCTCATAATCTCATCCTGGCTGCTGCGGTTTCGGGTTGGTTTTCAGAATGTGTTTTTTACCAGGGTCCCTAAACCTGCCCCTCGTGCCCCCAAAGAACACGGAGAACATTGGAACAGTGAAAGGGGGAGGGGGCCTATTTTTTTTTTCTTTTAATAAAACCTGAACGACCACAATATATATATATGAAGTTTTTTGCTTCAAAACACATCATCTGACCGGCTTAAGCTTGCAAGAGAAATTAAGTTTCTGGAATAAGAACGGATCAGATTCTTTTCCTTCTTATTTCTTGAGGGCGGCAAACATCTTCAAGAGATATCCTCTCTTTTCATGATATGACAACAGGGAAATTTTTTTTTTAAAGAAAAGCTGATGAAATTTTAACTAATCCAACCAGCCAGAGGAAAGCAATATTACAAAAGGCACCTCAAAGGAAGGGTGGGATTTCTTTTCCGCTTCAAAGGTGCTGCTGTGTGATGCTGTGAAAAGGTGCCCCCGTGGGTGGGAGCAGAGCTCAGCAAACACCCGCATGGGCCTCCCCCACCCTCCTCTCTTCTGTCCCTCCTTTGCTGGTCCACCGCTGGGCCTGTGGATGGGACCAGCCAGGAGGAAAGGGACAGAGGTCAGGGAAAGGGTGGAGGAATGTATTAGTAAGGAAGAAACCAGGAACCTGGAAATGAGTATTTGGGCTCTGTAACACAAATCTGCTCTCAAGGTATTTGGGGGCCCTCGAAACGCAAAAGCTAATCACTGAGAACAAACCCCGACCCGCATCACGTCAGCTGTACCCAGCCAGTGATGCTCTCCATCCAGGCCTCCCCATGGATGCCTAGGGAATCTGACCCTCAGCGCTCTACTTCCGTGAGGCCCCACGCAGCCTCCCTCTGTGGATCCGTGGCATTCTGGCACACACAGCAGTATGCAACTAGCTCTCGGGCAAGTCTGGTTTCCGGTGATCCCGGTCACTGCCTGGGCTTGGTTCGGAGTCCCGAGCCACATGCGCGTACCTTTATTTCCTCTGCAACTGCCTTGTGTCCTGCCCTGCCTGGCCTGGAAGCCTCTGGAGAAGACAAGGAGAGGAGCATTGTTCTTCCCTGCCCGCACTGTTATGCGCTCCCCGGCCTGTGCTAGAGCCGTGCTCCCTCCCAGGGCTCACAAAGGAGGGCGCGGATGGAGAAGGGGGTGGGAAAGGTC
Organism: Ursus arctos; assembly: GCF_023065955.2. NCBI lineage: Eukaryota > Metazoa > Chordata > Mammalia > Carnivora > Ursidae > Ursus > Ursus arctos. Next base: position 15,170,660 of record NW_026623053.1, read on the forward strand.
ACTGGAGAAGGTCTAGCGTGACTGCAGCGTGCCAGACAAACCCAAAACCTAGTCCATAAAAGACTTCTTTATGCTGCATGGTCTGAGAGAATAGCCCAGCTGCTCTCTTTGGCTCTCCTCCATGCCTCACTCCCATTCATAAAATCTTTACAGAAGGCCATGTGCTGCTTTCTCGCAGAGCAGATCAAGTTGTGCCCCAGTCCAGAATGAAGTTGGATTTAGATGCAGGTGGCTAGAAGGGCCCTGAGCGGTCTGTCTGTCCTCTCTGCCCTAATGCTCCTTATCTGGCTGTCCACACCATAAGTCAATAAATCATAGGCTGAGTCTCTCTAGAGGTCCCACACCAGGTCCGAAGCAGACCAGAAGTACACAAAAGGATACTATACTGAACTCCCGGCACCCGCAGGTGTGCCTCTCACAGCAGTCCCAGAGACTCGTGACCAAAAAGCAATTTGTCTTTTGCCGAGGCCCAAATCTGAACGATAAAGAGCAGGACACCAGGATTTGGGAGACAGTCCCTTGGTAATTCAGCCTAGTTGGTCTAGCTAGCTAGCGATCCTAAAAACACAATGTCATCATTATTTTCTTAATTTACCATATTCCTGGTACTGGACTAATTACTTCCCATATATTATCTCATTTAACCATGATTATAACCACTTTATCCCCACGTTATAGACAAAAAACTGAGATCCAAAGAGGTTAAGAAATATACTCAAGATCGTGTAACTAATCACTGTGATTAAGTAAGATCACAGAGCTAGTTAGGGTGATTGAGAGAGATCACAGAGCTAGCTGATCAGGGACGACCCCATGTGTGCCCTCCTCAGCAGCTCAAGCAGTTAACCATGTCACTTCTGCATCCCGTGTCATTCTCACTCCAGATGTGCGGCAAGGATTATGAAGCCATCAGAATTTTGTCACCATGTGAAAAATGGCTGTAGGGGCTAGAGATACCTTTAGTGAACAGCGAGAAGACTGGTGTGAGAATACACAGAGATTACACTTGTCTCCAGATACAAATATAAATCTGGAAAAGGCCAGGAGCCTGAATTAAAACAACTCCACTTCTCTGGATTAGAGAATTTTGAAAAGATCTGGGGTGCTGAGTGTTTTACACACAGAAATAAGAGACCGGTATGTGAATATTAATAGAGATGTAGATAAGACATAGTTCCTGCTCTCCAGAATAGAACGCCATTAGCATATCGTACAAAAGAACAATTAGAAGCTGGAGTGTGCGGTGGGGCTGTGTAGTGAATGTGTTCAGGAACACAAGTGCACTGAAGCATTCAGAGAATGTACCTGAAGATGAGGTAAAACCTGAGTCGGGCCTTAAATGAGGAACACAACTTAGATGGATGGAAGGAAAAAGGAGGACTTGCAGGTACATGAAACCAACCCAGACTCAGATAGGCTCACAAATGAGCATTAACAACACAGGGAATTTTCATTTAGATCAGAAGCCCGATGGGGGCAGGAACTGTGTCTCTCTTGTTGAACAGTTCTGTCTCCAAAGACTAGCACATGGTAGGCGCTCAGGAACTACTTGGTGATGAAAGAAAGGAAGAAGGGAAAGAAGGGGTAGGAGAGGGGGCACGAGAGAACTGAAATGAAGAAATGCGGAACACAGAGTAGAAATGTAGAAGGTAGAAATGTCTGATCACAGAAAATGTGTGTGTTGGGTGTGAAGGGGAATAAGCTTGGTAAAACTGGGTAGAGCGAGGGTAGGAGGGCCTTGACCAAACAAAGTCAGGGCACAGAGTCAGAAGAAGAAGGCAACTGGGGCGCCTAGGTGGCGCAGTCGTTAAGCGTCTGCCTTCGGCTCAGGGCGTGATCCCGGCGTTCTGGGATCAAGTCCCACGTCAGGCTCTTCCGCTGGGAGCCTGCTTCTTCCTCTCCCACTCCTCCTGCTTGTGCTCCCTCTCTCACTGGCTGTCTCTCTGTCACATAAATAAATAAAATCTTTAAAAAAAAAAAGAAGAAGAAGAAGAAGAAGTAGAAGGCAAGAAAGAGCCAGATGGAAAACCCATGGGTTCTCGAGGCTTCAGAGAAGAAAAGCCATGGAAAATGAATGGCTTCATACTGAATGGGCTGAACTGGAGAGGCCACGGGCTGAAGGGGGGCAGAGCCCTTAGGGAGCCATCATGGCAGTCCAGACACAAGAAAAGATGAGAGTTTGACCTATGGGAATGGCAAAAGGAATGGGACAAGGACAAAAAACTGAAGAACCTGTTGAAGGGACAAATCTATTCAACGTTGGTAACAGTTGGGCCAATGGAGATAAATGGGGAGAAATAGGTCAAAATTTCAAGTGGGGAGCCTAAGACAGTAGTAGGAGCTGCTTATGAAAAGGGAAGTAAACCTGGTTTAAGATGAAGAGAGGGAGATACTAAAACTCAGTATGTGATCTAGAACTTGAGAAAGCTCAAATATAGATACAGGCCCACACAGCAGAGAGTTCAAGAATTTGTTCATAGTTTCATACATGGGTATGTTTGTAGGGTCAACAACTTTGGTATAGCCACTAAGAAATTATTGTAAGACTTATTTATTTATTTATTTATTTATTTATTTATTTATCTATCTATCTATCTATCTATCTATCTATCTATCTATCTGAGAGACAGAGGGAGAGGGAGAGAGAACGCATGCGCACGTGAGTGGGGGAGGGGCAGAGGGAGAGAGAGAATCCCAAGCGGACTCCCCACTGAGCATGGAGCCCGACTAAGTACTCTGTCTCATGACCCCAAGATCACTACATGAGCCAAAACCAAGAGGTGGATGTTCGACCGACTGCCACCCAGATGCCCCAGCCCCTAAGCAATTTTAATTGAACTCCAGAATGTTAGAATTAGAAGAAGCATAAGCTCTGTTTATACGATATACAGTGTACATGCTTCGAATGCTTACACAGTGTACAGCAGTGTTTTCCACCAGCATCTGTTTGGATAACCTCTAGCGAAAATAGCTCACTGCTCTTTCTAGGTGGCTCCATTTATTAAAAGTTTTTCATAATATTGGTATACTTTGGCAAAACAAAGCTCACCTTAGGCATAAAGTCAGCAAACTTACAAATTAGGTGCTACTTTTCCGATATCCACTTTCCCCTTCTTCCTTAGGAAAAAAAGTTGTTTTTTTTTTGTTTTCTTTGTTTTTAAGTGGGACAACTGACTACCCAGAATAAAGACTACCTTCCCCAGAATCTCTTTCAGTGGGTTAGCCATGGGACCTAACTCTGCCCAAAAGGGTGGGAGCCGAAGGGATATGGAGAATTTCAGGTGATGCCCTTAAATGGAAAGACCTTGCCTTACACACCAATGGAAAGACCCTGCGTTACACTTGCTTCTTTTTCCTCTTTCTCACTGACTGGAATGTGAGCGGGTTGCTGGCAGCTGGAGCAGCCACCTTGAATACAATGAGGCTGCATGTTGAGGACGGCAAAGCAATAAGAGAGGAGGAGCTGGAGACCATCATAATTGTGTAAACACATATGCTCACCTTCTTAGTCCCAGATCTGCATGAGAGAGGATTAAACTCCTATTTTGTTTAAGCTATTTCATTTGGGTTTCCATGAGAAGAGCCAAATTACATTCTAACTAGTACTTTGGCTCTAATCTCTGCATCTGTCATTCACTAACAAGTTGCTGAACTTCTTTCAGCTTCAGTTTCTTCATCTGTAAAATTCAGCCTACTCCATAGGGTTGCAGAAGAAATTAAATGAGAGAATGTGTATAAATCTACTTGGCACAGTGACTACCCAATAAATTGTAGCTACAACTAAACTGTTACTATTACTATCAATTGAGATGAAGATTTGCAATCTCAAAACAGCTCTAATTCTTTAGTAGTGAAAAAAAAATTACTACATTTTAATATAGTAATTGAGGACTAGTTTATTAGGCTGAACAACTCTGACACAGAATAAATATCTTCATTTCATAGTCAAGAGACCCAGAAAAGTATCGAGACTTTGTACAAACTCAGAGCAAAACAATAAGTAAGTGGTAAAACTTGAATTAATTTGATATCCTTCACTCCCCTTAGGCTCAATCATTGGGGCAAGCAACTGGGCAGAGGTGTGGACATGTGCGTGTGTGTCAAATACTATCCAAGGATCTCCCTGGGTCTTTCCAACCTCCAACAACCGATGCTGCCAAAGGACCCAAAGGTCAGCACCTGGGGAAGAGCTGCTCCCCCTGCAGTGGCTCTTCCTTCACTATTCCTCCAGATGTCCTCCCGGCACTTTGCAAGTCTCTCATTAATTGAGAAGCGTGAGTGTTTTCTTTTCCTTCTATGTGAGGGAATATCTAGCTACAGAGAACCCAGGCCACCATGAATCATTGTCCTTACATCCTCTGCAAAATTACTCCATCTTCCCAAAAGTTTCACCAGTGTTTTTCTTCACACAGCTGAAGTCCCATCAGAGGGACAGTGACCTCGAGAATGCTGCTTAGGTCTCTTTTTTCCAAAGAGTTACTTTTACTTAGGCGATAAAAAGCAGTAAGAGACACTAAGCACTAAATGTTGAGGATGCATAAAGGCTGAGAAGCGAAGGAAAGAAACTAACTTGATCCAATGAAAAAAGCTTCTTAAAATTAACCGTATCTCCTAATAGAATCAAGAAAATTCTCTGTTGGGGGCGCCTGCATGGCTAAGTCGGTTAAGCGTCTGCCTTCGGTTCAGGTCGTGATCCCTGGGTCCTGGGACCAAGCCCCATGCTGGGCTCCCTGCTCAGTGGGGAGTCTGCTTTTCCCTCTCTCCCTCTCCCTCTGGCCCTCCTCCTGCTCCTTCTCTCTCTCTCTCAAATAAATAAATAAAATCTTTTTTAAAAAATTCTGTTATGTGAGAAAGGCATGAAAAAGGAGTCATGGAAAGAAAACTGAGTTTCAAAAGGACATTTTTTTAATAAAATGAAGGTGCTCTCACTGCAAAACATATTCTTTTTTTTTTTTTTAAGATTTTATTTATTTATTCGACAGAGATAGAGACAGCCAGTGAGAGAGGGAACACAAGCAGGGGGAGTGGGAGAGGAAGAAGCAGGCTTATAGCGGAGGACCCTGATGTGGGGCTCGATCCCATAACGCTGGGATCACGCCCTGAGCCGAAGGCAGACGCCTAACCGCTGTGCCACCCAGGCGCCCCACAAAACATATTCTATTTCCCAAAAGATTAAAGTAAGACATAAAATCTCCCTCACTTTTGACTTCCCTCCTCAACTCCCAAGTAAACGTGCTTCATATGTTCTTACGCATCCTTCTAAAAATTGTCCTGCATCTAAAAGAGGGTCGTGTGTGTGTGGACTAATTACACAGGTCTTCTTCTGTATTATTTCTAAAACTATCAATGAAAAGATTGTTTTTAAAATCCTGATTCTTAAAACAAAACTCCCTGCTAACAAAAAGTAAAAGCTTCACCTACAAAAATCTCAGGCCTTCACAAGAGTCAGCAAAAGTCCAGGTACTCTGTGAAACAGAAATCATCAAATGCTTCAATATATTTAATTTCCTATTCCAGGAATGTGAAACAGGTGTAATTAAAGTAACACTTTTTTAATTAAGTGACCTCTCTTGACCAACCATCTGTGAATAATTCAGATTTCCCCCTTATTATTACTGTAAAATTAAAACGAGGTCATATAAACAGGAAGATCCTCTTTAACTATCTTTAAGCACCAGCAATATATATTTTCCACCAGTTAAAATCCTTAATGATACAAAAAAATCTGTCAAGCATAACTCCCCCAATTCATTTGCCTGCAACCATCAATATTTTATCATGCCCTTGCAGTTGGCTTTAATTTAACAGTCCAGGTTACTAATCAAACGAAACACCCAAGTCATTAAAAGTTAGCGTGCCATTTAGAAAGTGCATTTCACGTTTATTAAAATATCTTTCATGCAGCCATTAGAAACCTAAAGTTTTAATTACAATCAGATATTTAGTTCTACTCCCGTTATGCATTTGGCGCTCTCTTGCAACTGCCCTGATTAATCTTCCAGACCAAGTTCATCCGTTACCTCCTGAAATTATTTCCTTCTCAATTTCTTCGGAATTCATCTTTCTGCCCCACCCCCCACAAATAAGTAAAACGCACTTTAAAAGTGTACAAAATAACTACCCAAGAGATAATTCATTTAAAAGATTTCATTTCAAATGTAATTTATCCTTCATAAAAGACCAAAGAGGCATCGTTCAGGAAGACGAATTGAAATTGAAAATTAGCTCTTGGTGTCTTTATTATCAATTTTCATTATTTATTTTTCTTTCTAATGATGGGGAAAGTTCGACAGGCTTTTTCTTACAGTTTTCTAACTGTGTGATTCGACTAAGTGTTACTTTCCCTTAGCTTTCCAACCTTCCCTACTTCCGTTCCTGCCCTGGCTTGCTCCAAAGGTCCATGAACGAGATTACTGATATGGCAAACATCAGATTCAATGGTGAATCCAGCTCTTCAAAATTACAGCATGTAGACTTTCTAGCAGTCGTATTCACCGTGCACTAAAAGACACTGCAGATGACATGCAGAGCTGATGCCAGGTAGGGGATCACTTGATCTCACTTCTAAGAGACACACCAACGAAAACCGTGGGACCCACTACTGAGATCAAGGCCTGCAATTACCCAAGTGTGAATGGAACTGAGAGTCCATGCAATAAAAAATGGGCTATTCTTTAATGATTGAAAAACATCCTGCATCCATGGGGTGCCTGGGTGGTGCAGTCAGTCAAGCAGCAGACTCCTGGCTTAGGCTCAGGTCATGATCTCAGGGTCGTGAGATCAAGCCCCACCTCGGGCTCTGCACCCAGCATGGAGTCAGCTTAGGACTCTCTCTCCCTCTCCCTCTGCCCTCCCCCAACTTGCTCTCTCTCTTTCTTTTTAAAATAGATAAATAAGATTTTTAAAAACAACCAAATAAGTAAATAAAAATTTAGAAATTTAAATTTGAAGAAATGATATGGAAGCAACCCAAATCAATAGAGGGATACAGCCCATCGATAGATGGGTAAAGATGTAATACACACACACACACACACACACACACACACACACACACACTGGAATGTTACTCAGCCATAAAGAAGGTGAAATCTTGTCATTTGCAACAACATCGCTGGGCCTAGAGTGTTCTGTGCTAAACGAGATAAGTCAGAGAAAGACGAAAGCCATATTATTACACTTATATGTGGAATCTAAAAACAAAACAAATGAATAAACATACAAAAATAAACAGAAACAGATTCATAAATACCGAGAACAAACTGGTGGTTGTCAGGGGTGTGGGAGATGGACAAAATAAGTGAAAGAGATTAAGAGGTACAAACTTCCAATTATCAAATCAATGAGTCGTGGAGAGGAAAAGTCCAGCAGAAGGAGGACAATCAGTAATGCCGTAGTAACACTGTGCGGTGACTGCACTTATCATGACGGGCACTGACTAATGTATCAACTTCTTGATTCACTGTGTTGTACACCTGAGACTAAGAGAATGTTGTATGTCAACTATACTTCAATAATAACAATTTTTTAAAGTCCCTCCCTTCTCACCCCTTGCAAAATAATAAATCCTTGGTGCACGGCTGGGTACGAAGAGGTGAGGAAAAGGAGTGAAGGTGTCATCTATGCTACTCTAACAGCATCTCAGCCCCAGGTGGGCCAGGCACAACTACCTTTACTGCGAATTCACAAAAGAACTGAAAAAAAAGTTTCTACCACCCTCAACAAGCCTCAGTTCTAAGGAGACAACATGGAGAATATATGAAAAGAAGAGCATCTTCAAGGTCAGATCTCTGGTCTTCATGGTCTTCTTTAAGGATTTCTCTCTAGATGAAATTCACAAAAGATAGGCTATTTCCCCCTCAGATTCACACAGGTTGCTCCAGAGTTAGTGTACTGAGAATTCCAAATTATTCAAAGATTAACAGGCACTCGGACCTACCAAAGGCCCTGTGAGGAAAGGCAAAGGACCCTGAATTCAAGATCCCACCCCTTAAGATGTTGACACTCTAATTGGGAAGACAAGTCACAGGGACACGAAATAACCGTACATCACCTATGAAGCAATATATCCACTAAGGTAGAGTAACAGAGTCCAAACAGAGCACACAGAGAGCTGACAGGGCTGCCGTGGAGGGCCAGTCAAGCCAGGCAGGGCGCCTTGCAAACAGCTTCCAAAACAATGTGTAGTCTGAGCTCAATCTTCAAGGACCTGTTCTATCAAACAGCTACAATATGACAGCAACGAGCTCAAAGTATGCACAGATTAGGCATTCAGTAAGTCCTGTTGAAAGATGAATACTGGACACGGTACTTGGTATAAAGGGTGTGGTTTCAGAGGGAGAATGAGAATTAGAATAACACTGATGAGAGCCAGCACGCATTCAGTACTTAGTATGTTCTAGGCACTGCGTTTAGTGCTTTATAATCTCATTTCATCCTCACAACTCTGTTCCAGCTTTCTTTGCCAAATGACAAGCCACCTCAATACTTAACATCTCTAAACAACAACCATTCTATTATATCTCATGATGTCATGGGTCAGGAATTCGACCAGGCCTCCGCCAGGTGATTCTTCTCCTCCATATGGCATGGACTAAAGTTAATCAGGGGCGTGCAGATACGAGATGGGGTCATCTGGGAGAGCTAAGATGGGATCACTCCCAGTCGGGCACCACGGCAGGGATGGCTGTAAGGCTTGGCTCAGCTGGGACTGTGACACCCATGCCTACACATAGTCTCTCCAGCATGATGGTTTCAGGGTATTTGGAATTCTTACATGGGGGCTCAGGGCTCTAAAAAGACTGATCCACAAAGTGGTAGCCGCTAGCCTTTTAAGACCTGAGTCTGGAAATTGACACAATATCAGTTTGGCCATATTCTATTTGTCAGCCAGACACAGAATCCACGGATTCATGGAGCAGGGACATAGATTTTACCTTACGATGGAAGGAGTATCAAAGAATTTGCTACCATGTTTAATCCACCACAAATTGCCCTCACAAATTATTTACATCCCACATGCAAAATTCACTCCTCTCCAAAGTCCCCAAAAGACTCTGTCAGCTTAAAGTTCAAGATCTCATCATCTAAGTCAGGTCCAGGTGTGGAGGAGACCCTCCCCCCAGGTACAGTTCCTCTCAATCTGAAGATCTATAAAGAGACAAGTTATCTCACACACACACACACACACACACACACACACACACACACACACACACAGAGTACAATAATGAGAAAGGCATAGGAGAACAGCAATAGACACTCTCATTCAAAAAGGAAAAGAATAAGAGGCACATAGCACTCCCCAGGCCGTGATAATTCTGAAATGCACTTGTCAATTGCCATCAGTTCCTGGATTAGGGTCCACTCGTGTTCCCTGGGATTTATACCCCATAGCTCCTGATCCCTTCCTCTGAACTACCCTTCTTTTTCCATAAGAACTCGCTTGTGGTGTTGCTTAGTAGCTTCCTTAAACTGCTTCTTGCCCATTGAATTTGAGAGCCCCAAGGGCTTTTGAGTTATTTATCCCTTTCAGTCAAAGCTAACGGTGCTTCTAAAAACTCAATTCTCTTAAAAACTCAGTTGGATTTCTATGGATCTTATTGGGGTTCACTCCATTAAATAAAAGCCATACTCACAGATCACTTTGAAACAGGTCCTCCTCTCCCTTGGGCTGAGTCAGAGTGTTCTGGGAGGCTTAGAAGCCTTTTTGTTTTTAATAATAATTCTTTATTATATTATGTTAGTCACCATACAGTACATCCCTAGTTTTTTATATAAAGTTCCATGATTCATTGTTTGCGTATAACACCCAGTGCACCATGCAATATGTGCCCTCCTTACTACCCATCACTGGCCTCTCCCATTCCCCCACCCACCTCCCCTCTGAAGCCCTCAGTTTGTTTTTCAGAGTCCATAGTCTCTCATGATTCATTCCCCCTTCTGTTTACCCCCCCTTTCTTCTTCCCTTTCTTCTCCTACCGATCTTCCTAGTTCTTATGTTCCATAGATGAGAGAAACCATATAATTGTCTTTCTCTGCTTGACTTATTTCACTTAGCATTATCTCCTCCAGTGCCGTCCATGTTGCAGCAAATGTTGAGAAATTGTTCTTTTTGGTAGCTGAGTAATATTCCATTGTATATATGGACCACATCTTCTTAATCCAGTCATCTGTTGAAGGGCATCTCGGCTCCTTCCACAATTTAGCTATTGTGGACAATGCTGCTATGAACATTGGGGTGCATATGGCCCTTCTCTTCACTACATCTGTATCTTTGGGGTAGATACCCAGTAGTGCAATTGCTGGATCATAGGGTAGCTCAATTTGATGGCCGAGTGGTCTAAGGTGCCAGACTCAAGCTTTTGCTTCCCACACTCGGGGCTTCTGGTCTCCAGATGGAGGTGTGGGTTTGAATCCCACTTCTGGCATGGAAGCCTTTTTGTCTAGTTCTAGACATGCCCTTAAATCTTTCTGGAATATTAACACAGGGTCTTACAGCCATACCTTTGACATGATCTTACCATGAGGTCAGTTTTCATTTCAAAACCTTTCACCACTGAAGAGGACGAGAACGTTTCATTTTCAGGCTCATCAAGTCCTGGGTTGTTTGTATTTCCTTTAAAAATGGTGTGAACACAAAATTTCCTTTTTTTTTTTTTTTTCAGTCTCTCTACCCACACCTTATCATCATAAGTGTCCCAAGAACCTGACACACACCTTCAACATTCTGCCAGGAATCTCTCTGGCCAAATCCGCCAGTTTGTTAGGGTTATGTTCTATTTTCCCCATTACTACAGACTATGGGGTGGTCAAACTTCCCTCCACAACACAAAAGTCGTGAGTTTCCAACCCACAAAACCAATTTTCTCCCTGTCTTTCCAGACTTCCCCAGCAGTGGTGTTCTCCCTGTCCTTCCGGCTTTCTCCAAAGGCCTTCCAACTTCTGTCTACTGCTGCCCAGTCTCAAAGCCACGTGTTTTAGGATTACTAGAGCAGCACCCCACTTCCAGGTATCAAATTCTGTGACAGTCCTCCATTGCTGCATACTGAAGAGCTTAAAACAATCATTGTATCTCATGATTCTGTGGGTCAAGAATTCTGTCAAGGCTCAGTTGGACAATTCCTTTGCCCCACAGGGCATCAGCTGCAGTTAGTGAGTCACTTGGTGGTATTCAGCTCATGGAGGAGCTGGTTGAAGGGTCCACGATGGCTTCGCTCACATGTCTGTCACATCAGTGGGGATGGCTAAAAAGTTGCGCTCAGCTAAGATTATCCCATACTCAGACTCCAGCATGACAGTCTCAGGGTATTCGGACTTCTTACATGGTAGCCCAGGATACCTAAAGAAAGTTTCCCTAGAAAAGGGAAGTAGAAGCTGCCATACTCTTTTGCCAGAAACAGGCACATGGTCATTTCTGCCATATTCCATTGGCCAAGCAGTCATAGAGCACAGAGTTAAGGAGCAGAAACATATATTCTACCTCTTAATGGGGGGAGTGCCTCCATTTTTAATCTATGACAAATTCTATGAACTAGGTACTCTTATTCTTATTTTACAAATGAAGAAACCAAATTTAGAAAGATCAAGTAATTTGCCCAAAGTCATACATTAGGGTAGAGCCAGAATTATAATCTAACCATCTATCCGCATGGGAAAGTAAGTCAATTAGCTTCTACTCCCAAAAAGTGATGCCTAAAACGGCATCATCTTCTAGAGAAACGAGGCATGTGCCTCCGTGGCCCTGTTTTCCATCAGCTCAGGATAAGCTTCCTCCTTTCCTTTCGTTCCTGCTCTCAGGTGGATTTCTGCAAGCTGTACTTCGTGAATGTTTATAAAAGAACAAATGATCACATGCTACAAAGGTCTTATAAAGACAACGTCCTAGTCCATTTATGAAAGTGCACCTGACAAATTCAGCCTGACAGGACCATCTCTCAGAGGTAGAAGAAATAATGAGGGAAACTACTCTTCTGGACCAACACGGGAGAACTGTTTGGCAAGGAGGAAGTGACAGAACCTTAGGGAACTAAGGAACTTTGTCATCCTGGAGCAATGACTATTAGGGAAGGGAGAGCTGACGTAGTCAGAAGCAAACCTTCGTGCTGTATGACGGGAAGAAAACATAGTGATGGGGCCACAGTCTATGGTTCTAGAGGGAAGATTACTCAGCAAGGATGGAGCTTTCAAAAACAAAATTCTAATCTAACGTCTAGAAACTATTCCTGAGAAGAAAAAAAGAGAGCAAGGACTGATGTCGCTACACAGAAAGCGTCCTCGCAAGCTCAGATGTAGGGTACGCAGACCACAAATCGGATCGAGGGACCCATGACCAAGATTAAATGCAAAAGTCAGCACAGATCAACGGGAACTGTGTCAGGGGGGCTAAAGCCCAGAATATACAAGTGATACTAAGGACAATGAGGAAAAAGTTTCTGTGATTTCTTTTGGAGCAGAAACAAGGAGCATATGAGTCTGTCCTTAACAGATCATAAAGAAAACAAAATTATTACTCCTGAAATCAGTACTGCATTGTATGTTAACTAAAATTTAAATGAAAAAAAATTTTTAAAGCAAAATTACTCAACTTCTCTTTCGCTTTTTTTTTTTTTTAAGACAATGGGTATTATTTCACTGCAAAGAGTAGCACGAATATTTAAGAAACCGATGCCCAGGTTGGAGAGATGATGGTGAGCCCGTTTCTATCGAAAGTGAGTTCATCTCTTCCTAAGAATCCAGTATAGTAGATGAGACGGTGAAACTCTGTCATGCGAGATTCTCCCCTGTGCCGTTCAGAATGCACAAAACACGTGCCAGACAGTGCTCCCAGAGCAAGGCTCACAGTTCTCACACAGCTAATGGCAGGAAGTCAGAGGTCCGAATGCAGCTAGGGACACAGGGGTGCGCAGAGTGACTGCTAAGTGGTATGGAGCTTCTTTAGGGGTAATGAGAATGTTCTAGAGGGGCATCCGGGTGGTGCAGTCAGTCGAGCAGCGACTCTTGGTTTTGGCTCAGGTCACGATCTCGTGGTTCGTGGGATCAAGCCCCTCATCAGGCTCCATGCCCAGCAAGGAGTCTGCTTGAGTTGTTCTCTCCCTCTCTCTCTGCTCCTCCTGCCCCACTCACACTCTAAATAAATAAATAAATCTTTTAAAAAGAAATGTTCTGGAATTAGATAGTGGTGATAGTTTCACAATCTTATGAATATACTAAAAAACATTGAATTATATATATTTTTTTAAGATTTTATTTATTTATTTGACAGAGATAGAGACAGCCAGCGAGAGAGGGAACACAAGTAGGAGGAGTGGGAGAGGAAGAAGCAGGCTCATAGCAGAGGAGCCTGATGTGGGGCTCGATCCCATGACGCCCGGATCACGCCCTGAGCTGAAGGCAGACGCTTAACCGCTGTGCCACCCAGGCGCCCCTGAATTATATATTTTTTAAACTAAATTTTATGGTATGTGCATTATATCTCAATTTTCTTTGAAGAATACATTATCATATTTTACCCATGTCCTCAGTATCAATTTCCTTTTCTATGTCCACCTATCTAAAAAATCAGTGACCAGGCTACATCTCCACCAGTTAAAGGACAAAACCAAATTCCATTTTGAAAGTTCTTCTTTGTGACTGATGAGAAAACATAAAAACAAAACAGTTTGCATTTTAGTCTTATGGGAAAAAAATGAAAAGATATAACCAAACCTGGCACATTAAAAAATAAATTAATAAAAGAAAATACTGGTTTATGTCATTTTAAAAAGAGGGAAAAAAGAGAGAAAAAGATGAAATCACAATTGCAACAATATTATACTAAATTGCCCAACACAAGAAAGTTAGATGGGACAATAAATCAGTGAAAGCAGTGGGTCCAATTTTCAAAAACTCGCCAGGAACTAACTGTACATACAATTGATAAAACAGATATGACAAAGAGCTAGAATGGAAACGTTGTGGCAACTTCAGTGGCCACAAGCTTTATAAGCAGCAGCAGAGAGATGGACTGCTGAGCTATGAATGCAGGTGGCTATGAGATCTAGCGTCCAGTGGGATGACAGGGGAGGTCCCACTCTAGTGTGGCTGGGTCGGAATACCTAGAGTACTGGGACACCTGACTGGTTCCGACTCTTGATCGCAGGGCCGTGAGTTTGAGCCCCATGTTGGGTGTAGAGGTTTGGAAGGAAGGAAGGAAGGAAGGAAGGAAGGAAGGAAGGAAGGAAGGAAGGAAGGAAGGAAAAAGAAAAGAAAAGAAAAGAAAAGAAAAGAAAAGAAAAGAAAAGAAAAGAAAAGGGAGGGAAGGGAAGGGAAGGGAAGGGAAGGGAAGGGAAGGAGGGAGGGAGGGAGAAAGAAAAGAAAGAAAAGAAAAGAAAAAAAAAAGAAAAGAAAAGAAAAGAAAGAAAAAAGGGAAGGAGGGAAGGAAGGAAGGAAGGAAAAAGAAAAGAGAAGAGAAGAGAAGGGAAAGAAAGGGAAGGAAAGGGAAGGGAAGGAGGGAGGGAGGGAGAAAGAAAAGAAAAGAAAAGAAAAAAGGGAAGGAAGGAAGAAAGAGAAAGAAAGAAAGAGAAAGAAAAGAAAAGAAAAGAAAAGAAAAGAAAAGAAAAGAAAGAAAAAAGGGAAGGAAGGAAGAAAGGGGGAGGGAGGGAGGGAGGGAAGGAAAGAAAGAAAAAAGGAAAGAAAGAAAGAAAGAAAAGGAGAAAGAAAAGGAAGAAAAGAAAAGAAGGGAGGGAGGGAGAAAGAAAGAATGTCTGGAGTACTGCATGCCATTCTGAGTGTCCCAGCCTAAGAGGACTACAGGCAAACTGGAACCCAACAGAACACTGAAGGTCTGACACCATGACAAAATTGGAACAATAGAAGGGAAGATACTATTTAGCTTAGAAAAGGCAAAAGAGAACTCTGAAAATTGTCTTTTAAAAAAAATTATCAAAAGGATTCCATTCATTTTTGGATTCCAAGGGCAAGACAGGGATCTTCATGAGTCTTATTACCAAGACCTCAAAAAGGAGGGACCTAAGGGTGCCAAACATTTGAGAATGGACTGGAGTAAACTCAGGCAAAAGAGGCACATGAGCCAGAAGTCACAATTAACTGATGTCACAAACAAATGTGAGGAAGCGAGAAAGGGAAACGGAAGGGTTCCACTTTAAAATGGAAATGGAACCTGGCTGTCACGGAGAAAGAAAAAGGGAAAGACAGTTAAAAGAGACATATGCCTGGTGAATTCCTGGGGTGTGTCCCGGGGATCTGTATTATTAAAATGGCTCCCAGCAATTCTTACGTATGCAGCCAGACCAAGATCAGCTTACCCCTTGGCATCAGAAACCACTCTTCTAGAGAGTTCTTTGATCATGCCACACATGTCCTTTAAAACCCACAATCATTCCCTGTGCCAAAATACAAATCACAGTTTTTAACTTGGTTTCAGAACTCCACCTAGTAGGACCCAGTTCTACTTTTATCTCCCATTCTCTGCCATCATCAGCCTTATCCTTCAGCCAAAGTCATGTATCTGTTACTCACCAAGCGTGCATCTCTGTTTACTCCCTGCACGCACCTGTTCATCCCATCCCTCCCATCCGGAATACCTGTCTTCTTTGCATCCACGCACCCACCGCCAAATCTGCTATTCATCCAACCCAACTTGACGCAAAGCAACAAAAGCCTATTCGTGAATTTTTTCTTGATTCTTTCTTGGTTATTCCATGCAAAAGTTATTCTACCATTCACATTCTTTTCAACTCTCGATCACTTAGTTACTTCCACTTAGGTTTCATTTTCTTCATCTGTGAAACTATCAAAATACTACTACTAAACTCTACAGGGTTTTGTGAGGATTGAGTTTATAAGTGTGAAGCGCCTAAAAGAATGCCAAAAATATATGAGCTCTGGGGCGCCTGGGTGGCGCAGTCGTTAGGCGTCTGCCTTCGGCTCAGGGCGTGATCCTGGCGTTCTGGGATCGAGCCCCACATCAGGCTCCTCCGCTGGGAGCCTGCATCTTCCTCTCCCACTCCCCTGCTTGTGTTCCCTCTCTCACTGGCTGTCTCTGTCAAATAAATAAATAAATCTTTAAAAATATATATACATATGAGCTCTATAAGTTATGGTTATTCATATTGTTATGATACTCTTTACAGCAGGAAGTTAGTAGGACAAGTTACAGCCTCTACTATGGCAGTTGGTCCCAAAACTCTAACCGGTACCACCCACTCTAGATCCTCTACCACCAATTCTAGACCCTTCGTTTAGCACTACTGCTGGTCTAGGTTGCTTGCCTGGTGGGTGACCTAGACCTTCGGTCCTGAATGGTCTGATCCCATGGCTACTTTGCCCCTGTTAGGTCATAGCAGCTATAATTCCTTCTTCATTTTTTTTTAAGATTTTATTTATTTATTTGAGAGAGAAAGAGAAAGCACAAGCAGGGGGAGAGAGAAAGGGAGAAGCAGACTCCCCACTGAGCAGGGAGCCCAATGCGGGACTCAGTCCCAGGCCCCTGGGATCAGGACCTGAGCCAAAGGCAGACGCTTAACCGACGGAGCCACCCAGGCGCCCCTATAATTCCTTCTTTGCACGAGAGCACCAAGACACACACCAGTGATCTCCTGAGTTCTAAGTACGCTATTCCCTGTCATCGTGGAGTGGCAGTCATACCGCCCCATGATGACCGGGGCGGTTACCTCTGCAGGTAGAACTCCATTCTTAGCCCGCTAATTTAACAGCATGAGAAGTGTAAGTTGTTAAGATACGAATACAGTTTTAGGTTTAGTAGGTTTAGGTTTAGTTTACCCCTGATGGAAATATCCCCATCCGCGAACCAGAAACCTCTAGAACTCCAGAACCTAAAACCGTGAGTGACAAGAAGCGTCTATTCCCCACACCAGTCACTGAGACTGATGGCAAGCAGTGCCATTTCTCCTAACCCCTGGAAACCAGACTCATTCTCTGCAGAAAATAATGCCCATTGACTCAAAAGAAACACCACACCTTGATAAACAAGGTTCCAGCTTCAGAGATGACCATCTCCAAGGTGACACTTCAGCCACAGCTCCAGAAAGCCATTCCCATGCTTTTCAACCCATCGGCATACTGTGCAATACATGGTAACATCGGTGACTCCACGACCACATGTCCATCGCTGTGCCTCCCCACCATAAAGTGAGGGAACCTCGGTTAGGGTAATAGGCGGGATCCCTCTCGGTACACCAGCCACTTGGTGAGCCCGCAGATGGTGGAAATCAGACACGCTGGGAGATCTTATATAGAGGTGCTGACTGAGGAAGAAAAAGCAGGAAAGGCAAATCCACACCTAGAATACATTTTTGATTCCATTTAGACAAACTGTTGCCCTTTCCAGGGTAAAAGTGTCACATATGATCAACTGGTCACCAAGTGTCTGCTTGGTCTCCTCCAAGTATTTACCATGTTGAGGACTTAGATTCAGTCTCTGTTGCTGACAGAACAAATATTAAGCAGTGGCAGTAGCTAAATCAGCCTTAGTGACCCCGACACGTGTCTAACCTCCATCCCTGGCACCAAGACGACTCTATTCGTAGACCCCTTGTACAAACACCGGGTAACCAAGGACAAAGGCTGGCTGCCATCTACTGAATGGGTCCTGACAACCTGGTTACCCAGCGTCTCTCCTTCAGGAGATGCTCTCTAAAAGGTGTGTGTGTGTGTGTGTGTGTGTGTGTGTGTGTGTGTGTATGCTTTTTTTCCAAAGATTTTACTTTTAAGTAATCTCTACACCTAGCATGGGGCTCAAATTCACAACCCTGAGATCAAGAGTCACACGTTCCACCGACTGAGCCCGCCAGGCGCCCCAAGAACTGAGTGTATTACAATGTTGCATTCGAGAACTGGGAAAATAACCACAAGAAGGGTCCAAGGATTAACAAGGGGCCATTGAAGTTAGAAGAGTTAATTTTCCATTTATCACTTGACCACTGCAAGCCCCTGCTTTGACTCCTAGGCCCTGGTAGCATTTTACTTCCCCAGAAATTAGCATCAGTACAGAGATAATATCTAGTAAGAGCCAAAAGGTCTGGATATTGACGTTTCCTCAGTGCACAGTCACTCTAGTAAATGGCCACCAGTCCCATCAGGGAAGGCTTGGAGTAAGATTTGCAGTCTATACTTGTGGCAACATTGGAGAATCCTTTGCCAGAGGACCCAGCTGCCCTTTAGTCAAGGGAATCTGAGTCTGGGTCTGGAAAATGGGTAAATGGCCATGACTCTCCATTGTGGACATTCAAACGAGGCTATTGGCCGTCAGATCTGGAGCTCGTTCTGTTGTTGTTATTGTTGTTGTTTTCTGCTGTATGGATGGAACAATATTCTAGTAGAATGCCCATCCTCTTCCTTCATCATTATGCCATGATCACTTGGGCTCTGTGGGAGAGCCCTTTGGACTAAGCCATTCTGATTACCAGTCACCCTCCCACCCTTAACAGTGAAGTGGACTGAGTGGACTGGACCGGTCCGTGGCTAGTGGCCTGCTGGATGACCACGGCAACTTGCACGTCAATGAGCGCCAATGGGCCTCTGTCCACTGGTAGCAGCCACGCCATCAGAGGAAAAAGAAAATGAAAAAAAGCACACCAAAACCAGGACAAGAAGCTCTTCCTCCCCTATGCTGCACACTATCCTTCCTGCACCCTCTATGGCCGAAGCCTCACACCGCACCAGATGGCAAAGGAGAGGTGATTACATAGCCCATCTCCAAAACTGCAAAGCAGGAAAAAAAATAAAAAGTGACTTTGGAGCTAAGAGATAATAAGTTGATAACTAGCACATCTGCTCGCTGCTCTGAGACTTCTGATTCCTTGCTTGACACTACGCCAAGGCAGCTCTGGCCTTTCTATGTCCTTCAGTGTGGGCCGTCATTCTTGCCAAGCTTCCAGGAGCCATCCAGCAGCATATTGAGACCGGCTCCAGGAGCTCTTGCTAGAACATTAGATTCAGAACCCCAGGAGAGTATATCCGTAGTAACAAACTCTCTCCTTATCTAACTTTATAATCTCACTCCCAGGCCATCAATCTCAAGAACTATCTCCCCAGGCTAACGCGCTGGTATATATTCGCCAGTTTCAACAGCTCGGGTCCTCTCTCCTTCAGCAGGGCCAGCACTTCCCTAATTGGGACATGATAATGTTTGACCCAAATCATTAGTCTAATGCCAGGGAGGGAGGTGGGGCCAGATTAGGAGGACAGCACGCACAGTCTTAAAGCATCTGCTTCAGTTGCCACCTCGGCATCGTCTTCAGACAATGCCGCCCGCCTCTAGCAAGGGGAAATGGTCCATTCCTAAAGACCTAGAGGGTTCTGGGGAATCTGGTGATCCGAAGGTCTCCAGTGCCTCCAACTGTCCTTACTGCAAATCTCAGAGTCGCACACCTTCCCTGTTACGATCTCGACTTTCACATGGGAAGAGCTGCTAATGGACTGTTCTCTCGAGTTATGCTGCTCCTACACTCAGACCCTGAGCTGTATCTTAAACACGGTCTGCTCTCTGGATGCTGCGTTGGAAGCCTTCAAACTTTCACACCATAATTTGTTAGGGTGATAAACTCGTCATTTTCTCCCTTCCATGCATCAGTAGGTACCCGAAATCAACCAACTCATCCATGGTCCTTTTAAACACTAGAGATGGTGTGTAAATGAGAACATCCCCTTCAATCTATCTCCCCATCCCAGTTCGGCCCGGGTGCACGTGTGAGTACTTGTGAGGCCGTACTCCGTCAATACGCCACACTACAGCATTCCACCTATTACAGCGATGGCCCTTGTTGCCCTCTGGCTGCCAAGTTATCCAACTTTAGAATCCCGTCCTGTCTTACGCAAGGTTCACGCACAAGTCATGTATTAAGAAACAGTCCCCTGGAAAAACTGATAAGAGAATTGTGGGAATGAGACGGGGAAAGGAGGAAGCCAAGCAAAACACCGTATTAGCTCTCTATTGAGGCGTAACAAATTACCCCAACACCTGGCACCAAAAACCAACATACACTCCTTATCCCCCCGTTTCCACGAGACAGGAATCCAGGTACAACTTAGCTAAAGCCTCTGCTACATGGTCCTTCACAATGTTGTCATCAAGGTGTTGGCCCAGGGTCTGTAGTCTCACCTGAGAGGTCAGCCTGAGAGGGACACAGCCCCGCACTCACTCAGCGGACGTTGGCAGCACACAGTTCCATGTGGGTTGTCAGACTGAGGGCCTCGGTTCCTTGCTGGGCTGTTGGCCGGAGGCAGTCCTCAGCTCCTCGCCACGTGTGCCTCTCCGACAGGGCAGCTTGCCTCTCCGACCAAAGCACGCGAGCTGAGAAAGCAGCAGAGAGTATGCTAGCGAACAGAAGTCACAATTTTTGGACACCAAATCATGAAAATGACATCCCACCCCCCTTTGCTATATCCTACTGGTCAAAAGCAAGTCACTCTGTCTATCCTACACTCGAGGAGAGTGGATTCCACAAGTGAATACCAGGGGTGGGGTGATGGGGAGCCGCCTTGGAACCTCTCAATCATAGGTGACATCTCAGGCAAAGTTCCACGGAGGACAGCTTCGGCAGGACCCGCAGGGGAACTCTGGAGAGCGCCTTAGGCCTCGGGGTTGCTGCAACCCAGGGCAAGAGAGCCAGACCTTTATACTCCCTCCCCCATCCAGGCCTGGTTAAGGATCACCCCCAGCAGGGCACAAATTTTCAAGCGCTTCCAGCTTTTTATGCATGCATGTTTAAGGTGGGTCCCAGTGGTCTAGGGCGGTCCTTAAATAAATAAATAAATAAATAAATAAATAAATAAATAAATAAAAATAAATAAATAAATAAATAAATAAAGAGTCATGGGGACTGGCTCTTGGAAGCGGAGCACAGCGAATCCGGTTAAGAGGAATCCGAGGGGGTCTGAGCAGCACATCAGCGTCGTACAGCACGGTGAATGCGAGAGTGTAAGAGGGCACTCTCCATGCAGTTAGTAACAGCAAGTAACTATGCCTGTATTTTTTCATTTAAATTCAATGAAATAACATAGAGTGTATTATTAGTTTCAGAGGTACAGCTCAGTCTTCTCCAACACCCAGCAACAGCAAGTAATTATATTGCCCCTATTATTTTGTGTGGGTATTCCGATCAGAGATTTTGATCTGAAACCCCCTCTCTGAGTGATTGGAAGGCTGCTGGGCATCTGCTCTCAGGCCCCCAGAACAGGGGAAGCACAAGAAACTGGGGGCCACTCTTGCTGTCTGTCGCCCTCAGAGATCAAGAATCTTTCTGAATCTCTATCTCACTTTTCTCCCTGAGAACAGATTTTCTCCCCGCAGCGATCCACGCGCGTAAAAATCGTCATTCCTGCTCTCCATCTTTCAGCCCCATCAGTGATCTCCTAGATCAGCTCTCTACAAATAGTTGGCTCTGTTTTTCCAACTTCCTATAGCTATACAAAAGGAAACACTTCAAAGTATTAATTTTAGTTACCCATAAGTGATAGAATTATGAATAGTTTTATCTATACTAGTCCGTGTTTTTGTTAAGTTTTCTACAATGAACGTGTATTACATTTATCATCAGCAAGGAAGAAAATAGCTGGACCATGTTTTTCCCCCCACCTCATCCCAATCTTCCATCACCTGCACCCTCTTTCATCATATCTCCACCTCGGCCCTTCCTTGTAAATGATCTTTGGAAAGATAAAGTACTGTTAGCATACACAGCTAAGTTAAGCAATGAGGAGCAGTCATTAACAGCAATGTCAAGTTTTACTGTCTTATATATTATCTGCTCTCAGGAATTGGAAGGACCTGAAAAGTTATATGCCATTCCTCCAGGTTGAAACAGGGACCCTGGGGAAGGGCCGCCAGTTTTGTGGGGCAGGAAAGGAAGAAAGGAGACCCATTCAAAGTGGACTTACTTTTCTCTAAAAAAAAAGATCTTATTTATGTGAGAGAGACAGAGAGGGCATGAGAGAGAGAGCACAAGTTGGGGGCAGAGGGAGAAGCAGGCTCCCCGCTGAGCAGGGAGCCCAACACAGGGCTCGATCCCAGGACCCTGGGATCATAACCTGAGCCAAAGGCAGATGCTTAACGGACTGAGCCACCCAGGCGTTCCCCAAGGTGGACTTTATAGATGAACCAAGGGGAGTCTGCGGAGAAAATTTTTTAAAATTTGGCGCCCTCCTGTGGACTTCATGTATAATTACGACTATGGAACGGTATAAGCTAGTCCTTCACCTACTTATCTACCAGATATTACAGGTATAAATAAGAAACAGCAAACAAACAAAACAAAAAGTCTGAGGTATCATATAACTAACAAATGAGAGGTTCAAAAATGAGTATCAAGGAAGACATCTGATTCTGATTTCTCCTATGGTCACTGTCACCCCTCTAGTCCAGCCCTTACAGAAATATCTTAGAAACCAAGAAAAAATGCTAGTGACACTATAGACCTCTAATATTACATACAACACACGCACACACATACAATAATGGGACACTTCTGAAATCATTCCTAATCCGCCGTTAAGTCATATCCAGCCCTGTGCCAATGGGCTGCAATGAGCACCACCTTAGCCTATAACATGCCGGGCATCAAATTACCACCATAATAAGGAAGAGAAAATTCTTCCATCTTCTAGTAGGACTGAAAATAATCTGATCTGGATACGTTGAGACTTTATTAATATTAAAAACAAATTAGGCGGGATGACTGGGTGGCTCATTTGGTTAAGTGTCTGACTCTTGATTTCCACTCAGGTCATGATCTCAGGGTCCTGGGACTGAGCCCCTCGTTGGGCTCTGTGCTCAGGAGGGAATCAGCTTGAGATTCTCTCCCTCTCCTTCTGCCCCTCTCCCCCACTCACACACACTCTCTCTCTCTCAAATAAATAAATAAATCTTTTAAAACATTAGGCAAAGAAAAATTGTAATTTTCCTCATCATGATATTGCATACTCTTGGTTTCAGATATTCTTCCTTGCAACTAACATACCTCTCCTGTGCTCAATAAGTCCATTTCTTCTTATTCTAGTTTACTCTATGGTGGAGAATAACAGCTGCTTCCCATCTTCCCTAGGAACTTTTCATTGTTAGAGCCCACCATGACATTGCCTAACCATCCCTGAAACACCAACTAATCCATATTTATTTGACCTTTCCTCATATATTCCATTTTCCCATCCCAACCAAATTTATGGTTTCTCTTTGAATCTACTCCAAGTTTCCTTGCTCTCCTAAACCATGGATCCAAATGAAATATGTTAACTTCTGGGTAACTTCCAAGCACTACACACTCCCTATTATAAATGAAAGAAATGCAGAATTATAAAGGGATTTCTTTGATGTGCTGGAATATATGGCTATGCTGATGCATGCTGTAAGAACTGTCTTTTTTTATAGCTCTGGACAAGTCATAACAGGTTTTGCCATGTGAGCCATTGATACTTGGTAAAATGGCGCCATCTAGTGCCCAGGACCAGTAACAACATCTGCGAGAGAAGGGTAGGAAGAAAACTGTAAATCAATTACGGTGCAAAATGACAACTCCAGAAACTAGCAGGGCCAAGGCAATTTAATAACAATAGGTCGATTGACTCTGGGGACCATAATTCTTAGTCTGTTGACTGGGCCACTGGAGCAGCTTAACAAATAACATAGCCTTTTTCCAGAGAGAGACACCACTGTTCTGAAAGTGCTCTGTCCTATGGGAGGCTTACAAGGACAGAGGAGGAGCAACCAAACACTCCTTCATGCCTGGCACTGCTCAGAGCATTCTGCATGCTTCCTTCTGTCCCGTTCTACTTAATCGTGACATCCACCTTATGAGGCAAGTATGATTATCCCCATTTTACAGATGAGAAACTGAGGCCCAGACAGGCTAAAATCTTACCCTCGTGATACACAACAGAGCCAGGCCCTCCTCTAAAACCTACATTCTTTCCTCTGCACTGGCCCCCAGAGTGGATGTTTGGGAAAACATAACTCCTTCTTAGCTCACTCTCCATAGGGGAGAGCAGGGAGACCCTGCTGGTCCAGTGTCACCACCAGGGAGCCCCTCCTGCCATGCACAGCTCTGCCAAAAGTCAAAATTCGGAAAGATGCCAGAAGGAAAACGTGGACGTCCCGGACACAACTGCACGGACACTGCGCTAGAAGAACCAGGTACCCGAAGAACTCCCTGTAGCCCCCGTTCAAACATTTTTTGTCCGCCCTTAAATCTGAAAGCTCTTAGTTGCCAGGGGCTAGATTCTGGACAATGTCACAGTGGTGCTAAATAAATATTGATCAAATGCAGGGAAGCCTCCTTGTTCATACTTCCATCTCTTTTGTCATGACAAAGCTCGTGGCACTGACATAGACAATCCAAAGTGCGAAGCCTACTTTCTCGGGAAAGAACAGAGGTGTTCAACTTAAAGAACAAGAAAAGGCTACCAGAGATTAGGTCCTTTTCAGACATAGACTGACTACGGTCACTGACTCAGGGACTCACTCCTGGGCTTACCTAACCACCACGCATATCGAAGGCACAGAATACAGAGAATGGAGTCAAAAGTACTTATTTTTCTGGAAGTTGGTCCTTGTGTGAAGTAGAGGATTTTTAGGACATTATGTTTTCATTCATGTAAATATTTTTTTAGGTAAATGAATCAATGACACAGACACACCAAAAAAAGTGGATAATACAGCAATGGTATTGTCACCCAAAAAAAAGCAGTGATGAGCTCCTGATATGAAGAGGATAAAAAGATAAGAAAAATAGAATTTAAAAAATGGGAATGGGATGCCTGGGTGGCTTGGTTGGTTAAGCATCTGCCTTCGGCCCAGGTCATGATCTTGGGGTCCTCAGATCGAGCCCCACATCAGGCTCCTTGCTCATCAGGGAGTCTGCTTCTCCCTCTCCCTCTGCCCCTCCCACAGCTTGTGCTTCCACCGCACCCCCTTCTCAAATAAATAAAATCTTTTTTAAAAATAAACAAAAATAGGGGCGCCTGGGTGGCACAGCGGTTAAGCGTCTGCCTTCGGCTCAGGGTGTGATCCTGGCGTTCTGGGATCGAGCCCCGCATCAGGCTCCTCCGCTGGGAGCCTGCTTCTTCCTCTCCCACTTCCCCTGCTTGTGTTCCCTCTCTCGCTGGCTGTCTCTATCTCTGTCAAATAAATAAATAAATAATAAATAATAAATAAACAAAAATAAAAAGAATGGGAAAATACAGTGAGCTCTTTAAATCCTCTGGCTAACTTTTGTTGTTGACTTGCTTTGTTTCCTAAAGGAAACATCACTTGAAGCATGACTGCATCAGGGAAAACTTTCTTGAGAAGTCAACTATAACTAGGAAGACAAAGCCAAGGGAAAAAATTAAAACATTAAAGAGAATTTTATATTTCTGCTAACACACACAACACACACACGTGCACACACTCGATTTTGATGATTTTTATCTCTAAGATAGTCTCAAAGAAAGGAAAACCTTAGCCTGTTACAAATTCCAGTCTAACTTAAAGAAATAAACTAGTATTCTGTAAGGGAGTTAATTAAGTTGAATATCTGAAGGCTTCCCAATGAGTCGATAACATCTTCAAATAGAATCTAGGCCACTTGGCTTCTAGGTTTGCCCTAGAATCTCCGCACAGCAAGAACTCATTATCCCCATGTGGGCCTTCCTCAGTGTGCGGCAGTGGGGCTGGGAAATGAACAGGGTCTAAAATCTAGAGTCATGCTTTTCGATTATGAAAATGAACTTGGTGGCTTCCACCAGGAGAGCAGAAGTTCTGAAAGATAAGAGAAGTTGTCATTGTGCTTATCAATCATTCTCCCTCGAGGGCTCTCTGTGAAAAAAAACACAAATGTGCAGACCCTAGCCTGTGTCGAGGGGTGCCCTCTTTTGTCCAGGAACACAGCTTTACCAGCTGGCTCTAATAAGGGTACAAATGACAAACAGAGAAGGACAAAGGGAATATCATGTGAGTATGAGAGATGTTTGTTCGGGTAAAAGCAAATCATCCAAAAGAACTGGCACTGGGGCACCTGGGTGGCTCAGTCATTTAAGTCTCTGCCTTCGGCTCAGGTCATGATCTCAGGGTCCTGGGATCGAGCCCTGCTATGGGCTCCCCACTCAGTGGGGAGTCTGCTTCTCCCTCTCCCTCTGCCACTGCCCCCTCCCCACTCACGTGCTTGCTCGCTCTCTCGCGCTCTCTCTCTCTCCCAAATAAATAAATAAAATCTTTAAAAAAAAAATCAAGAGTCAGATGCTTAACCAACCGAGCCACCCAGGTGCTCCCCCCATCTTCCTTTCAGTTAATAAAATGCCTCAAATTTTACCTATAGCCTATGTTTCCCAGTCTCCCTTGCAACTGATTATGGTCCTATGACCACGTTCCGGCCTATAAGAAGCAGAGAGAATATACGCAACTTCCGGATCATGTTCTCATAAGTAACTTGCTGACCCTTCACTTCATTCTCCACTCCTTCCTGCAGGCTAGAAACCTAAAGAAGTGACAGATTGACTTCAAGCCTGCCAATGAGGGCAATACTCCCGGACCTCGCTGCTCACAGTGGGTTCGATGGACCAGCAACTTCGGCATCACCTGGGAGCTCGCAGTAATGCAGAATCCCGGGCCCACCAGACTCGGTGAAGCTGATTCTTCATTTAAGTAAGATCTTCTGGTGACTCAAATTCACATTAAATTTGAGAAGCACCCATCTAAGAGAAGGTAGAGGAGTGAGCTAGAAGGAACTCAGGTCTCTGGATGATACTACACTACTCGACCACCTATGAGCTCAGACATGAGACAGCAGACCCTCTCCACTTGTTTAAGCCACTTTTATGTTTACCCGTTTGATCCAATACATGAACTATATTCATATGTACAAATATAAAACATGGTATAAATCCCCATCGTTGTGGCTTTTTTAAAATACAAGTGTAAAAAAAATAAAATAAAATAAAAGTGTATTTGTGTTTTCCTGTGACTTTCTTCCCTACCATCACCACTACTAAATCACATATACTACAGTGGTTGTTTTGAGTCATTGAGCTGATTTTGTGTTGGTCCACAGCCATAAAACTAAAGCAAATTTATAAATGAAATAAAACACAAAACTATAAAACCAATAAAAATCCAAATGAACAATTGTTTTAATACAATGGGATGGATGATGTTTTTCTGCTAGTACAAAATCACTCTTCCCACCATGGCTGTGGGACCGATCCTTCCACACAAATGCTTTTGAGCTCGGCAGGTCTGTGCTACCATGTACTTTGTGCCTCTATTTTAAGTACAGTCAACAATCAATGGCATCAAGTATCATGAGATTATTTGATTTCACTTGGCCTAAACGCATCACTTGTATATGAAGTGACCTCTGGTCTTTTCTCATTTGCCCAGGAAAATTCAAGAAGCACAACTCAACAGCAGTAATGTTATAAATACAGTTGCAAACACAGTTTACAACATAAGATGATCACCTAAATCTACAGAAATAAAACTTACATTCACACACAACAGCTGTACACCAGTGTCCATAGCGGCTCCATCTGTAATAGCTCAAACCAGGAAACGACCCAAATATTGTTCAGCATGTTGTGTGTCGCACAATGGAATACTCCTCCACGACAAAAATAAACATACTGATACATACAGCAACTTGAGCGGATTGCAAAAGCCGATCTCAGAAGTTCACATACTATATGATTCCATTTACATAACATTTTTGAAATGACAGAGTTACAGTGATAAAGAACAGATCAGCAGGTGTCAGGGGTTAGGCTGGGGGAAGGCATGATGATAAGGGGGTAACATCACAGAGTTTCTTTATGGTGATGAAATAGTTTGTACCCTGGATGTGTCGTCGTTTCCTCAAATCTGCACCTGTGATAATATTTCATAGAATTATACAGCTACATCCTCCCTCCAAAAAAAAAGGTAGTGTACATAAAAGCTGGTAAAAATCTGAATGAAATCTGTAATTGAGCTAATATCAATGTCAATTTCCTGGGTTGGTAATAACATGTTCATCATTAGGGGCGTTGAAGAGAGGGTATATGGGAACTCACTTGACCATTTTTGCCTCTTCTTTTAAGTCTAATAGTATTTCAAAATCAATTTTTTAAAATCATAACCTAATAACAAAGAGGCCCAGACAAGACATCTTTGAGATTTTGCATTTTAGGATGACCCAGGCAGGACAGGGTATTCCTTTGGGAATACTCAAAGAAAGAAGCATTTAGAAAAGGAAGGAAGGGGGGCGCCTGGGTAGCGCAGTCGTTAAAGCGTCTGCCTTCGGCTCAGGGCGTGATCCCGGCGTTCCGGGATCGAGTCCCACATCAGGCTCCTCTGCTGGGAGCCTGCTTCTTCCTCTCTCACTCGCCTGCTGTGTTCCCTCTCTCGCTGGCTGTCTCTCTGTCACATAAATAAATAAAATCTTTAAAAAAAAAAAAAAGAAAAGAAAAGGAAGGAAGGAAAGAAGAAAAGATAGAAAGAAAAGAAAAGTTCTCCCTCAAAGACAGCAAGGGAATCAGACTTCAAAAGGATTGGCTTACCAAATAAAAAACATAACAAAGACTTACAGGAAAAAAATACAGTATTACCAAGATTGAAAAGTTTACATTAGCCCCTGCATGGTAAGAAAGCAGCAAGTTACTCGTACATCTGTTACATTCACAAAGCTCCTGACATATCTCCAGCCAGCAACATAGCAAAAATCCGGGATAAACTGTTACTTTCAGGAGACCAGGTCTGCGGGGAAATAGTCCATGTTTTCTTATTTAGGGGACCATACCAGTCAGTGTGACTCTCCTCTCTCTGATTTATCGCAGGGTGCAAAGTTTGTTGCCTATGTTTTTGGCTCTTGCAATGGTTGGTGAAAAGTTTAGACTGGAAGCAAAGCAGGTTTTGCTTTCATGTGGACATCGTGATCTGTCAAAAGCACCCGCACTTTAACCTGTGGCATCTCGGTGTGCTGGGGGGGGGGACCAGATTTTCCCCACCACCCGCTGGGACCCCACTGGGCTGAGACTGTGCTTGCTATCTCCCCTACAACGGCAGCACTTGAAAAATCACAAAGAATGCGGTCAGCAAACTACGGGACCTGATAGCTGTCCCAGGTCAAGTCTAGAGCAAATTATTGAATGAATGAATGAATTGGGAGAACTTAGAAATTAACAAGACAGCTACCCCTCACTGAGTTCTGTGACAGGCACTGTATAGTGCTGTCACCTCTTCCCCACAACATAGGGGGGCGGTACGCTCACTCTAAGTAATGCAGCTGGGATTTCAACCCATGGAGTTCTGACACCAGAATTCTTAACCAGCATACTGTGTTCCAGTATACAAAAGGAGGCCGTAATTGCTGGGACCCAGCTGGGATTTACTAAGAATAGACCATGCCTCATTGTATGAACTCTTTAAAGGGAACTTCTTAAACGAACAGGTCTGAAAACTAGGGTAGGCCTGACTTCAGCAAAGCATTGAGAAGATTTTTATTATTCGGGAGAACGATTAGTTTGAGATGGGTTCTTCAAGGTTGGCCCCCAGGAACAGA